>NW_025408659.1:0-625864 GCF_019609905.1 Fusarium poae
TGCTTCGTTCAGTTACGTATTGCTCCTAACCTAACCTAACCCTAACCCTAACCCTAACCCTAACCCTAACCCTAACCCTAACCCTAACCCTAACCCTAACCCTAACCCTAACCCTAACCCTAACCATCAGCGCTATCGCGCTGCACCTACCGTGCGCACCGCCTCCGGCGGACAGTGCTCCTTACCCCAACGTACCGCGCTGCCGCGCGACCTGCCGTTAGCGGACTTTCACGGGTTCGCCCACCCACCCCAAAAACGCTCCTTTTAACCCTGCTACTGCTTTTGACCGAATCCAACGAAAAAGTACACTGTGTGACGGCGCACTGTCCTATACTGTATCGTTTTCTTACGTTCTTTTATCTTCCTATGTTATAACCCTCAGCGCTAGCGCGCTACACCTGCCGTGCGCGCCGCCTCCGGCGGAATTACAACCTTACCTTGCCCTTCTTGATCCTCCTTTATATATCACTTAGCCTCCTCTCGATCCCTAATCCAGTCTTATCTTATCTCTCTAACTTAATACCACTAGCTGTTATTCTTTACCCTTAGTCTAATATAATTAGCGGTTATTCCCTACTTCTCTAATCTAATAATATCAGCGGTTAACCATTCTTTACCCCTAGTCCAGTAAAATTAGCCGTTATTTCTTACCTTTAATCTACTATAATTAGCGGTTTTTTCTTACTCTTACTATAACCCTTTTATTCTTTCTTTTCTTATTAACTCTATATCTCTCTTATCCTTCTATATTATTTCCTACTTCTCATTCTTTACTTCCCTTTATCTATTACTCTATTATAGCCCTAACCCTTCTACCTCTCTATAACCCTAACCCTTTAACCTTCCCTATAGCCCTAACCTTAAGCCCCTTATATCTTTAAATCTATCTTATGCCACTTTTACTTATATAAACCCTTATTTACTAAATCCCTTTTCTCCTATTTTCTCTTATCTTTTTATATCATATCTTACTTTACTTGATCTTTCTTCTTTTCTAATTTACTATAGTAAATACAACCTTAATCTAGTACTTTATACCTTATCTATATATTTATTTTCTTACCTATAGTTACTCAATATACCTCTAATCTCTCAAGTATTCTTTACAATCTAATTACTTTGTAACCTATTTCTTATTCTATATATAAACTTATATCAGTTGATATATTAATTACCTATTCATTTCTTGTTTTTATATTTCACTTTCAATCTATTCCTTACATATATACCATGATATCTTTCCTATAATCCTTTTTATGCTAATATACTCTCTACTATAGCCGTTTTTCTTTCTTACTAATATACTGCACAATCTCATCCCACACTGCAAGCCCGTTCGTCATCGATAACCCATACATCGGCCTCATCCGCTTAATCCACTCGCGGTATACCTGCTCATCCATACAATCTACCCCAAACCTATCACGCACTAGCTCCCGAACCGTTTCACTAACCCTCACCATCATCACCACCGGTAATATCCTATTACGGTAGCTACACTTACCCTGCACTCGTCCCACGCTACACCAGTTATACGGCAGACCGCACTCCCAGCAGCACTCGTAGTCTGCAAACCGTAGTCTTGCCTGCCATCGATCAAAATCCTTCTGCTTTAGCAGCTTGCAGTCCTTCCGCTCATGCTCTATCCTCCCTTTATTTTCCTCCTTTGCCCCGTGTATGTGCCACTTAACAAAGCATACCGAGCATCCTACCTCCCGCACTCGATCTAGCCAGCTATACAGCCTCGTCATCCGCCGGCTCTCCTCCTGCACGCTCTCCTTCAGTCGGTTAACCACCAGAACCCTTCCTTCTTCCCTATCTTCTCCGCCATTCACCTTATCAGTTTCCCTTAAGCACCGATCACAGTATTCTGCCCGCATATCGCTACAACAAAGCTCAATCCCATCAAAAAATCGCCCAAGCACGAACCGCCGACAGCCCTCACCCTTTATAAACAATTCAACTGCCTCACGGTTCATGTGATCAATATCACTGCCGAACTCGTTTGCCCAGCCCGCCCTTCCATCTGTCACAATCACCGAGTCTACAACCTCACCTCTCTGTCGACCGCCTCTACCTGTCTGCTGAACAAAGTCGACTAGTCCAAACGGCGGTCCCGCATGAATTACACCAACGATGCCCCTGATGTCGACACCGGTCCCCAGTCCAGTCGTTGCCGCAATCCACCGCTGACCGTCCCGCCCATCGACCCAGTCTTGCACTGCACTAACTCGTGCTTCCCGCGTTAGCTTGCTGTGATACGCTTTGCAGCCAACCATCGCAGCTATTGCCTCACACTGCTTGATCGAGCGGCAGTATACCACTCCGCGTTGTGCTGTCTCCATTCGCTCCTCGATCGCCTTCATTGCAGCTACCACTCCGTCCTCTATTGCCGTCTTCCCCGGCCTTACCTGCTTCACTCGGTACCGAATATTCACCCTCATCGTCGGAGCTCGGATGATTGTTGCGTCCTGTGCCAGCATTCGCTCCCGGAACCAATCCTCCATCGACACCGGCAGCGTCGCAGTAAGCATCACCAGCGGGCACCCGAACCGGTGCAGCCCCGTTAGCAGCCCTAGCCGCTCTCGGTAGCTGACGTCCATGATAGCGGTGTGACACTCGTCAAAGAACACCCTTTCCAGCAACCCTCGACCCCGAATGCTCTCGACGTATGCGGTGAATCCTTCGCTCACGGCCACATCGGCACTGACCACTACCAACCGCGCGTCCCGCTGCCGTTCATCCCTCTCTTGATCGATATCGTTTCTCCATTCCATGCAATCGATGCCGAGCTCGCGTGCCCTTGAAACCAAGTCCTGCACAAGAGATACAAACGGGACAACCACAATACTGACCGGTCCTCCACCCGTGCCTCGTTCGTCTTCCATAAAAGCCGGCAGCATAAATAAAATGCTTTTGCCACCGCCTGTCGGCAGCACCACGATAAGCAACTCGCTCCGGATGCCGTCATTCTCTAGTCGCATAATCCGGTACATGCCATCGCGCTGCTGCGCCGTCTTCCATCCTGCGTCTTCGCCTAGCATACGCTTCAGCCCAGCATCTATCTCTGCATCCTCATAGCGGGGGCCAAGTCGCCATCCAGCGGGAGTCTCGGTGAAGTTGCCTGCTGATAGCGGTTATGTGTTAGTTATAATAAGCTTATTCTTACGCCCTACCCTATAGCGCCACTCCCCCATCTTTTCTGTACCAGCACCAATTGTAATCTATCCCAATAATTCCGGCGTATTATGTATATACATAATAGCAGAGTAAATGCTACTATACGTACCTCTCGGTCTATAGCAAGCCTTTGCCTCTTTGCTGATCTGTCGACTACCGGCATAATATCGTCGTCATGAGCCCGGCGTTTCCTGTCACCGAAATCACCATCAGTTCGGGCCAGAAATTCATGCCACAGACGGCTGATCTCCCGGAAATTTGACAACATCTCCGGCTGCAACTGACTCGGAAATTGAAGATTGACGGCATAGTGATTCCGTGCGATTCGACTTCCGTGTGTCGCTTGGATGTCCCATACATACTCAACTTTCGGTCGTCGGTGTGCTTCTCCAGTTAACGGATCGGCCGCCTCGTCGTCGCTGTCCGCCACGGCGGCTTCCAGTTCAACTTGCTGAACAATTAATCCCTTGATTCGACGACCCATCTCAATAGCTACATGCCGGTAGCTTGAAACAGTTAGCTGAACCCCAATCTGTACACCTGTGACAAGCGCGAGCTGCTTGCTCAGCTTTGCCGTGTCCCAGATCCCCTTCTCGGCCGACTTCCATAGCCACGGGCTGATCGCTTCGGACGGGCCTCGAATGCCAGAGAGCCGATGCAGCACCTTCTCAAACGGCAGCAGCCATGCGACATATGCCACCATCATCAAGCTTGGGCCCTCAGGCAAGAAACGCGCTACCTTTCGGCCTTGCTTGCCATTCAATCCCTTGCTTTTGTCCCGGTCTGTGATGAGCACCACCTGCCCGTCAAAGACAAACACGTTCTTCGGCAGCTGATCGGTATCGCAGTGCTTCAGCGTTGACACCTCCGGACCTCGCCCGGGCTGCCCTCCCCATACATGCACAACCGGGAACATACTTGACCGGAACTGCCGCAGCCAGCCAAGATACTCATCCATCGCCCGTTTACGGCACTCGACCCGACTACCGCCGTTCCCTGCATCGACGATCTTCCACAGCGTCGTGCCCAACAGCCTCGTTAACTTCTCTGCACCCGGCTTGAGCCATGCATTCTTCCGGTTCGTCGCAAATGACCGCCCTGGGCCCTCAAACACCAAGCTATCGGCGATGTCCTGTAGCCGTATTGTTTCGCGGATCTGACTCCATTGTCCGTCCATAAGCTTGTCGAGCCAGCCCTCCGCTTCTCGCACGAATGCCTGTGCTGCCCGTTGAAAGCTGTTTACGGTGATCTTGTCGCCCAGATAGTTGAGCGTCATGCCATTACTGTCCCATAGCACCCGCGCTTGCCCACCTTCCTGATTACGGTAGCCCCTCCCGTACGTCATCCACTGGATAATAGCACTGAACGGTGTATACGAGCCGGTTGCGAGCCAGTCGCGATGACCCTTCTGGAACCGATCGATAGCCGCAAAGCTCGTGTCGCAATTCGAGTCGTCGGAGTCGTACGGGTCGTCCTCAAAGAAGTGCTCTAGCATCAGAATCCGCCCGCACCATAAGAAACCGGCGAGAAACCGGGTATGTGTGTGGGACGGTACCCACGTGCCATCCTCCTTGACACCCAGTACAGCCGTGAAGTGGAGCAGCGGGTTGTAGTACTGCTTCTTCCCAAGCTTCTGCTTAATCGACTTGATGCAGAAGTCGAAGACAGCCTCATCAAGTGCCTCCTTATCGGGGTCTTCTTCTTCTTCTTCTTCTTCTTCTCCCTCTCCTCTATCCCCTTCTCTGCTGCCCTTCGTGACCTGCTGCTGCCCCTGCCTCTTCTTCTTGTCGACAACAGTATCAAGTCGCTGGACGATGTCAGCCAGGGAATTCCACTGCTCTTCCGTAAATCGGATACCGTGCTCTGCCTTGGCCCCATCGCGCCCAAGCGCCTGAATCCGGACGCAATAGCACAAGTACCGCTGCCAGCACGCACTGTACCTGTCCATCGTATCTGACTGCTGCTTTCGGCCGAACGGGGTCGATACCGGCTTGGTCGGGTCAATGCTGCCGAGCCACTCGAGCGTTTCGTCCGGCACCCTATCCAGCCTCTCCATACAACGGCCAAGCTCGCGCCGGAAACTCTCGGTCAGCTCACGTAGCCTCTGGTTCGCTTCACGGCGCTCGCGGGGCCACATCCGCTGCTCGACTGCGGCAGAAGCCGGTGATAGCCCCGCCTGGTACAGCGTCGGTTTGTCCCTCTGCTGCAAGTGCGCCGACCATTTCATAAACTGCACCCATCTCGACTCGGTGTCGACTCCGCCTGGTGCCTCTACCTGACGTTGCCGTTCCGTCTCTGCCTTCTTTAGATCCTTCTCACATGCCCGGACGGTCTGCGGTAGTAGAGCATCCCCAGCAGTTACGCCATCGTCAGCGCGTTCAGTGGCCGGATCGCCATCGGCGTCGGTGGTTTCAGCGCCCCGCGCTGGGTTGACGATCCAGTACCTTGCATGCGGGGCTTTGCGCAGTGACTGAAGCATTACGTACTCCCGTCCGCGCTTACCTTCCACCTGCGTTCTGTGTCTGTTGCGGGTCTCGTGTGTAGAAAAGTTCGACTTGTTGCGGGTCAGAAAGCGACAGCCCCCGGCCCTACAGCTAAACCCCTTATATGTCCTCAGCCCGGGGATCGGCGCGCTTCCATCTGGTGGCAGTTGTATGTTCTCGTCTGCTGGATCCTGCAGTGTCCGGGGGCGCCACCCCGACGACGAGAACGATGCTGCGAATGCAATTACCGCCTGTAGCTGCTCTCCAACAGTTTTGTGGCAGTTGCGGTAGTGGTGCTCTACCTTATCGACCTCGGGTTTGATAGCTGCCTCGCAGATCAGACAAAGCAGGACATCAAGCTGCTCGCAAAGCTGAATTATCTGGTCCACTGTATTATTTTTCATGGTTGTACGTAGTGGTGAGTGAACGGTGCTGCCGCTGATATAAAACGCACAATTCAAATCTGGCTGCGTCTGGATGATGATACTGTTGTTATTTAGTATCATGATAATGCCTACTGATATAAATATATCTGGCTTAATGTAAATAGACTTGCTTTTGTTATTGCTACAGTGATATGTAAACTCTATTTTTAAATTACTAATTACGATTTACCTGTATGTAAAGAATTGATTGAACTCTTCCCTCCCCTCGTTGTTTTCTGGGCCTGTTATTGGTATTTGGTGTTAGTTCCCTGTCAACTTGGGGTTGGGGTTCGTCTGTTTTCGACCCAATCACCGTTGTTGTCCTGGGGGAACGTTGTCCTGAGGGAATGGCCCGTGCACGACCCGCAACCGCCATACAATCTCGCTAACCCCAAGTGTTTGTTCAGCCAGAACAACACCCGGACTAGAGACCAGGACCTGGATCCTGAGCCCTTCGAGTTGTCCGACGATGCGCTACATTTCATACAACACTCGATCAAGTATGCAATGTCAAAGCTCGACAAATACCGCAATTTGATGGAGGGGAGCGTTGTTTACTGGGCAGCTATGATATTACACCCAGGATACGGCATTGGGTTCCTGCAGCTTAGGCTACCGAACCAAGTAGACTCGATCCTTCGGGACTTCAGAGATTACTTTGACAGGCACTATGCTCAAAGTAACCAGGCACCAGTGTCTCCAGACTCCCCTCCGGCATTTCATGGATCAAAGTTATTGTTGCGCACTGCAAACTTCCCCAAGAAGGCCAGGAAAGAAGCTCCGGATGAGATCAACCTATACCTACAAATGGTTCCAGAGGAAGACTTCAAAGAAGAGCAATTGCTCCAATGGTGGCTTGGCCGCAAGACTCAGTTCCCACGGTTATTCAGTATGGCGATGGACCTACTTTCTATCTCAGCCATGTTGCTGTAAGATGATTGGCTATGGTGTATGGATCCACTTTACTTGCAAGTAAGCAAGTAAAGTAAGTAAGTAGTTCGGGGTGGCAAGTAAGTATGGATATCGTTAGTAAGTAAGTAGTTCGGGGTGGCAAGTAAGTATGGATATCGTTAGTAAGTAAGTAAGTAAGCCTGAAAAATTTACTTACTTTACTTATGTAGAACGCTGTGGAGCGACCTCCCATGGAGATGCCGTATTCGGCTGCAGGAATACCGACGTCGATTCAGAGCAGTCCCAGCACCTTCTCTGCCACTTCAGTCCCGAGCCCCATGGTTCAAGATGGCTTCTATGCGCACCAACCAGCAACCCAGCCAGCATATACAGCAGCGGAAACTCAACCAGCTATGGTTCGGTACCACCAACCGATTCAGCATCACATGGCACAGCCTCAGCAGCCGGTTGTATCGCAGCCACAGCATATGCCTGCCACACCGGAAGACTACTGTCGACCATCATGGCACTAAATGCCATATTACACACAATTGTGAGCCTTTGTGTAGAGCTCATGGGAGACGTTGTCTACAGTTCGAAACGCAGCCGTTGCGTGTTTTGCCAGACCTGGTGCGATTTCAGGCTAGCAATATTTCCCATGCTCATTTTGTCAATTGCTATTACCATAGCATATGCGACTTAGGGACAAAGGCGTTACGGCGAGTCATTCTTACTATTAGGATTCTATAGCTTAGATTCTTCAAGCGGCAGCTCAGCATGCTTCAACAACCCCTACGTACTTGCGAGAACCAAAATACTGCATGTAATCATTGATCTCATCGTCCTCCGGTTACGTGCCAGTATAACCTGCTGATCGGCTCTAGGGCTGGGATTCGCAGCTCGTAGTTGCAAAATAATGATAGATTCCTGTTTGCTCTTATGATGTTCAGAAGCAGTCCTCTTACTCAAGCGGGTGTTTGAATCTCAAGCCTCACACGGATGGAAACCTGTATCATAACCCATTTTGGGAGGACAACACGCACTATGTTGTTGATATAATGGCCAATGAGCCCCAAGACCATGTCAAAGGACTAGACTGGCCCAAGGGATGTGGCTGTAGAAGCTAAATCTCGGTACTACTGTGACAGGTTTACGCCGGTGTCGGCCGTCATTGGCATTCTCTACAGAGCTTTAGGAGAAACTAACGTCTACATAATATGTAGACATACCCCGGAAGTTAACAGCATAAACAAAGGTCTCGAACCCAACTAGTTAAATGTAAATACAGCAGTCAATATTTACTCTTTGTGTGTGTCGCTAACATAACCATCATGAGACTCAGATCTGTGCAGTCAAGCCCAGATCCTCTTCTACTAGATATAGCATATTGGTTCCCCTCCGATTTGGCTCCTAACGGTCCCCACCATCTCTAAACAGCACACTTGCGTATCACAAGATTTCATACCCGACAAGGCTCGGTGGAGCGTGAGAACCTGTTTTCTCTTGTAATGTCGAGCCCATCTTCCCCGTCGTGTACTTGATCGAAATAAAGACCTTCAGCTTCATCGTCAACAAAACAGGACATGGAAATTAAGGTTTTGATCTTTCGCCTAGCCCATAAAGATAACATGATCAAAATGATGAGCAAGACGAGTATTTCTGAAGCGAATAAGATGACAAGCTCATTCGGGAAATTGTTGGTATACCATAGCAATACGCCGGCTATGGCTTCCAGCATGAAGACATCAAACAAGAACAGAGGTACCCAAGACATGATGAGATCTGACCTCTCGTATCGACCGTTTACGGACCGGGACATGAATTGAAGGATGCCAATGATGACGGCGGTAGCGATGGCGGTAATGGCGGCACTGGTTAGTAGAGCCGCTGCCGCGAGCGCTGGGCCGCTCAGTCCGTCTGCTTGCGATAGACCAAACATTGTGAAGCCCAGTGATAGGACCGCTAGCGAAGCTACAAGAAGTAGAAAGCCGTTGTAGAAACGCACGACTAGGCCGATGATGGATGTCGGAGGGCCGAATTCTGTATCTACCGTAGGCATTAATCGTCGTACGTCATCCAGTCAAGCACTTAGACATCTTTGGAAGACTCACCTCTAAACATGTTCATTACCTATGTATTTAGGAATGGATCTGTTGATTCGTGTTCAGAGGCCGAGTTGCACTAGAAATTAGCGCTCATACGTGGCGATATAATGCAGCTGATATATGTACACGACTATTCAAGGAGCTGATTGAGGTAATAGCGAGTGCGACTTGCTCCATATTTTTATTTGTTTGTCCCTTTGTTCCATCTTTTGTCCGTTTCTGTCCGTTCTCTTCCCCACTGTCTCACCCTCGCCGGACTTCCAGCCAAGAAAGGTCTACGGTGTGATCAGTCTGAGGACGGAATCGGCCCATCCATCTGACTTAAGCCCTGAGCAGCAGCAAGGGTCTGGGCAGCAGGCTTGTCCAACAACACGATGGTAAAGAGCAAGTCTCTGGCAACTTCCTTATCAAGGCAAGGAAGGGGCCACATCTTGATATGAAAAAACGCAAGGAAAAGATGACTGAGGAGCCAGTTTTTCGCCGTAGGCAAGTAACGAGCTAACGGTAAAACAGAGCGTAGAGTGTGCATCTTTGACCCTACCTAAGTATGATGCTTTCCATAACTGGTTCAGATTAACGTCGTTCAACGACGAACGTCTCAGCACACCGGTATATCCCATTCGATTTGCTTTGTCTCATGCCTACTCAGGGACGCCATCGTCCGGAACTACCGTCCAGAATAACGAATCATTTGAACCGGTCAGCACCTAAGGCACCGGTGAGCCCCGACAATAAGCTTCGGTAGCTCTTGGGCAACCCATTTCAGCCACTTGGCATCAAAGCCGTTTGTCGAGCTAACGGATAGCCACAGGATCATATCGGACACACGCATAAAACGGCTTGACTATCAACCCATATTTCTCTAGTCCACTACCTATCATATAAGAAAGTGCCTTCATTGTATGCTTGATGCCCTTTTCCCTTGTTATTTTGAAACCTAGCAGCCGTCCAAAAGACGTTTAGTAAACACCACATCACCGTCCAGGACTGACACCAATATGAAGAAAACACGCACGTCCGTTTCTTCGCAACCACCACCATCACCACCACCAGCAGCTCAAACTGGAATAGGGTTAGGAACCATCATTACCATCTACCTAACCTGCATTATCAATGGTGCGTTGTTTGATTTCAAAGTTTTGACAAGGGAATCCATTTCGTTGACAATACTAACCAACATCGTATCAGGGTTCGACGTAAGCAACGTAGCCAACATCCAACCACAGCTTTACGAAGCTTTTGGTCATATCGAGCTTCTCCCATGGATCGGGCTTTCTTACTCTCTTGCAAACTTTGCCACGCTGGCGTTTGCTCGTAAGATCATCGATTTCTTCAATATCCGTTACGTGTACATCGTCAGCATCGTCATCTTTTTCGTTGGTGCGACTCTAGCGGGTGTAGCGAAAAACATCTCCACGGTCATCGCTGGCCGAGCGATCATGGGGATTGGAGGTTCTATTTGTCAAAACTGGTGAGTATTGTCATGCTCCTCCCTCTCATTCCTTTCTTTCTTTCTTTCTTTCTTTCTTTCTTTCTTTCTTTTCCTTTTGTATTTTTCTTTTGTCTTTTTCTTTGGTTCTTTCTCGTTTTGTCGCTCCCCATTATTTCAATATGATACATACTAATGTGACCGTTGATCGCAGTGCGATATCATACTTTGCCATGTATGCAACGGACAGTCAAAGTCCTCTCCTATACGGCATAATGAGCGGGCTATGGGCAATTGGTCTTGTTGTAGGCGGTCCGGTAGGTAGCGCGTTTGCGGAGGGCTCGACCACGTCTTGGAGGTGGGCTTTCTTCATAAATCTACCGTTCTTGGGCCTTGCCATCATCTGCGCTGTCATCTTTGTACCAAGCAGACCTGATTCTGATGATCTTCCTCTACGAGATCGCCTTGCCGATACTGGCATCCTTGGGATTGTCCTCCAAATTACTACAACTATCTTGTTCGCCATCGCCGCCACCTTTTCTGGCCCTGTATGGGAGTGGAACTCGGCACCCTGTATCGCCATCTGGACCGTCTTCGCCGTCGTTCTCGCGGCCTGGGGTTTTCAGCAACTTCGAAGTTACCAGACTCGACCTGGCTATCAAGTGATACCCATCACAGTCATGACACAGCGTCACATGCTCCCTCTTTGGGTCGCTTCGGGCTGCGCTGGTGCCACCTACGCCATCATGCTTTACTACATGCCGCTCTTTTATTCTTTCTCAAAGGGCCTGGGCGCACTACAGCAGACGGTGCGGCTATTGCCTTTCATTCTCACCTTCATTCTCACCGTGGTCATCATCGCTGCTTCCTTACCGAGAATGAAGCAGTACGGCGTAATCTACTTCGCCGGCGGTGTCATCACACTCTCATCGGCAATAGCCCTTGCGACTACGATCTCGCCGGGTGTTCCTGAGAGCAAGGTCATGGGTCTCACGGCTCTCGTGGCCGTGGGACTTGGCCTGCACTTCCAGCACAGCAATGCCATCTCCAACAGGATCAACAAGGATCTTCGAGACCGGGTCGAATGCGCTGCGCTGTTGAACATGAGCCTTATGGGGGGCATATCCATGGCGCTGATCATCGCAGGCGCTATCTACGAAAATCGTGGCATGTCCCTGTTGAAGTCCGCCCTCGGGTCTGCAGACTATCCTGAGGCAGACCTTCGCGAGGCGCTGGCGGGCGTTTCGCGTGGTACCTTGGCAGGGGGCGAAGCCCAGTTGATGGCTCATGGTGCGGAAGTAACGTGCAAAGCCATTTCGCTCCTTCTCTATATTGTCTCGCCTAGCGGTGCTCTCTGCTTCGCTTGCGGTGTACTTGCTGTATTTGACCATGTGTCAGTAAGCGGGTCTGAGCGGAAAAAGCCTGTCAAGTGAGCACGAGTCGACGGGTGTTGGTGAAAAGATAGAGTGCGGATAATACAACTACAGTAGTATCAACAGGATTTGAGCTTTTGACACGCAGAAGCTGTGAAAGGCTTCTGTTTCTGGACTTATTCCGTGGTGACGCACCTGTGTTCTTGAATTGAATCTAGCTCGTTATCATCATCAATGCTGACACCTAACCGCAACCGCGAACCATCCATCACGTCCCTGAAACTCCTGTCGCACATGCTTCCCTTGATATCCCTTAGATCCGTGCTGGGGGTCATGTATAGCTTACCCAAAACAAGTAGGTGGAGATAGGACGGCAAGGTATGGTGCAGGATGTTTCAGCCGCACTCGACTACATAAAGACGTATCGTCGACTGTTACATAAAGCAGCATAAACTCGCTTGCCTTGTTATGATTTCCTACTTTCTATGTCACTTGTCATGTGCCGACTCTGTTGCTTGCAAGATATTTTTCACTACTTAAATGACTGTCTGCGCCTAGGGCAATCCAGCTCACCACACTTGTGCTGTTTCCAACCAGCTTCAAATCGCCATTCGACTATTCACACGACTGAATCACTACCATATCTATATCTCATTGGTTTCCTTTGAAATTCTTTAACTGTCACCACAAAACATCACCTACCGTCACGACCAAATCATGACTCAACCATTCGGGGGTTACCATCCCAACTTCTTCTATGAAAACAGCTCTTCATGCCGAGAAATTGCAAAGAGCCTAGATTCTTTCCATAAAAGAGGAATGAAGCGTTCGGATACGTATCGTGATATGGTACACGCAGTCTTCCAACTAGGCGAAATGGACGTCTACGTCCGTGATCAACTCAAACATGGCTCACAACCAGTGATTTGGTTTTTTGACTCGAGGTCCAACACATATCTCATAAGAGTAGAGATATCTCGCAGAGCCTTCGAGGCCGTAGCCGGCAAGATACCGAAAGAGGAGCACCCGGACGTTACCACGAGATTGGCCATCAGTTCATTTATTGGGGTCATTCGCAAAGTTCTTCGATTCAGTACGTCAGAGATCCCTGTGGGGGCTACAGGACGCCATGAGACCAAAGACGACATGGACATTGCACTCAAACGTGAACCTAACGGTTTCAGCTTCCCAGATCCTGAAGCAGTGGATGTATTGAAGGCTTCGACCATAGACGTGATTAGCTGTATCTGTCAAGAGATTCGAGAACACTATGTACTTTTCTGATAGGATGGGAAGACTTCACGGGGGACAAGGTATCCATTTTGGGACAAGTGATTAGAAGCATCAAGCTATAGGAGCATATCATAGTATTGTTCCAAGTAATTCCATCTGCTTTCTTTCTCTTGACAAGCCTTCTTCCAATCGAACAAAGGCAGAGCACGCCGCGTGATTGCCATCCACTTTTCTCACCTGAACAACGCCTTCCAAAGCCTCTAAAGGATGAACTCGTGCGACACGCATGTGTTCAGGGTCATTCTGTACCTACTTTCCGCACTAAGTGAGGCTGCGAGGTTTGGCATTGCTAAACTACATGAGACGTTTAACATCGACTCGCCCTTGTCCCCTCTCAAAGGCAAAGCCTGTTACTTTTTCCACTTCTTAACTCAACGAACCCTGTTTTGGTAGCATGGCATCGAAGGAGCTTATTGTACATACAACTGGCCAATCTGTGGGCAAAGGTGTCGAATGTCAAGACGTCTTTGGGTGTATGGCTTTCCTTGATACAACCTATTTAAATTTTGGCGTGTAAAGCAAGTGCCAATGAAATACGTGCGTTACAATTTGTGGATATGAAGCAACAAATAGACCGATAGAGACTGCACTGCTTCGCAAT
The DNA here is from genome assembly GCF_019609905.1 of Fusarium poae. Lineage (NCBI taxonomy): Eukaryota > Fungi > Ascomycota > Sordariomycetes > Hypocreales > Nectriaceae > Fusarium > Fusarium poae. The sequence continues at coordinate 13,781 of NW_025408659.1, forward strand.
TAGCTCAATAGGTTACACAGCGTCATATATGGACGCATATCGTCAGCCATCACCTAGTGCCATTTCCACGTTCACTGCATCAAATTCTTAGGACGTCCAGAAGCTCCCAGCCAGAAAGTACCACATAACTGACATTTCAATCTTGCTTTTCCCTTTCTCCATCAATCTTCAACCAATTGTAGATCCCTTCCAAAGATAGAAACGAGACTGCCGCCAGTTTTTCACACACGTCCGCTAACAGACTTGTCGATGGAAAGCAAGGATATAATTGAGGTTTCGCCCCCCCCCTCCACCATTACCCTGCAGTCGCTGCTGTAATGCGAAGCTGGGACGATCTTGCGATGAAATCTATTATCGCTGTTTCTTTGGTCGCTCTGGCTCACGCAAAGTGCGATTGGCCCAGTGACATAGGGGTATGGCATCCCAAGCCAAGCCAGACCTTCGGGATAGTCATAATGGACTTGGGAACAACAGAACAAGAGATCCAGCTGCTGAACCCAACGATAAGCATAGATAGAATCTATCCTGAGGTGCCATACAATGTTACGTAGAGACCATCCCGATCTGGAAAGTGGACGGAGGGGTGTCCGCCCTCCCTTAGGATTCCAGAGACATCGGATCCATTGATACTAGATCCATCGAATGCCGGACAGGAAGCCCCGCTGTCTACATCGATCGCTGGTGCTACCGATATTGTTGGTGTTGACAATGACGATGAAAATGATGATGATAATGGCGGGGATGGTGGCGGCGCTGCTGACGAGCATCGCCTCCAGAATACCCATACCATTCGTAAGACGGTAGCAGCTAGAACCAGCACGACAACCACTTATGGCTCCGACCTATCATCTACATCGATGGTGAGTGATAGTCAATCTGCCGACGAGTCATACCCCTCTTTTGCAAAAAGCAGTGACATCGGTAACGAATCTGAGGGATATCCGACGACTGGGTCGGTAAGTGACACATCAGCCAGTGCAGCATTGAATCCCACGGCACCATCGTCAGAAGATGAAGAAACTAGCCTTTCTCATACCGAACGGCCCGGGCAAGTGGACGCATCAAACACTTCCGGGGCCACCCAATCGACAGGTGCGCCTGAAAAGACACCTACGGCAAGTCAAGACACAGAAGCCAAACCGCCAACAGCTTCGGAGGACGCGGTATCATCATATGCCAGTGTATTTGAAGAGCTTGCAGGGGCATCAAGCCTCCCAGATGTCTCGTCCACTGGCGCAGGATCTGCAACTACAGGTCCGGTGACAGAGAACGAACGAAGCCTGGAGTCTACACTCGCAGCCTCATCTGTTCCGTCGTCCATTACCGGTACGACCGAACTAGAAACTGCGCCATCGTCAACATTGCCACAGACAGGCGCATCCCATGATAACGAAACAGAGGAACCGAGCGGTGCCTCGTCCAATGAAGAACGCACCACTTTGCCCGAAGATCATTCAACCCAGGTACACTCAGCAGGAACTGAAGAAGTCCCGACTACATCCTTAACAGCAATTGCAGCAACAACGACGACTGCATCACAGGCACAGAAACCCACTGGATCGACTACAGATTCGAGAAGCACTGATACCAGCAAAGATACCTCAGCAGAAACGCAATTTGCAAACACGGATACAGCGTCCGACCGGGCCGTTTCGTCCACACATACGATCTCAACGACGACCAGTGCCGTCGCTCCATCCAGCGATGATTCAACGAAGCAAGTTAGTACGGGAGCCAAGAGCTCTCGGGAAGAGATAAAAACCACATTCACAACTTCCACTTCCACTGTGGATGAAGAAGCCACTAGTACGGTAAGCCCGTCCGTTGGGGATTCGATGCTCTCGACAGAGTGCTTCGACGGTGGAAAGCCGTTTGGCCTTGGATATTTGTTTGGCTTCGGACGCTCAATCGCTTTTGGAAATTTGTTTCCCCCGACCCACGGTATGATGACATGATACAGGACATGACGAAGCACTTCTGTGGCAAGTCATCTATTGATAACAGAATGAAAGCGGGTGACGAATGCATCCAAGACTTTTGGCAAGATCGTACTTCCCAAGTTGGCTACCTATTCGAAATCTGTCCAAGGAATAATTGCCCATACTACGGTCAACATATGGGCCATCCGCTCGGACAGGAAGGCCTCTCTTGCACAGACATCTTTATGGAAAGGATTTGGCGCTTTTGTAAGTTTCCAATGTTGTATGAATGTCATCAAGTTAACAGTTTTCAGGCAGCAAGAGGGATGGGGGGGTATGGGTTACTGGGTGCCTCGAATACAAACTGAAAATTGGTTAATCTGTTCTAGCTACGAAGGACAATTTGCATATTGAGAAAGAGCCATATTTGGGGGCGGAGGGGGAGGGGGGCAATCTTGGCTTAGGTACTAAGCATGTTATATAAAGTTGGTTTAAGCCTAAAACCCGCCTGCACCGGAAAGAAACCCTTCTCCCAGTTGTGGTACGTTATATATACCGGTCTCACGTCTTCTATTTGTTGAATACTCAAGAGCGTACAGTATGTGTGAACTTCATCTGATAAAGTCTAACCCCCCCACCTCCTTTTCGGATGATAGGCACACGAGTTGAGCTCAGGTCGCCACCATCGCCCCAACGCTTGGAATAGTCGACGAGGTAGCAAGTTACAAACCTCGCCAAAGGTTCCCAGTGAGATACTGCCTTCCTGTATGGATTCCTGGCGAAGCAAGTTGAGAAAGGCCTTCTGGTATCAGGAAGTGTTTGTTTTTGAAGTTGCATCGGCTTTGCATTGACGAAAGTGCTGTGATTCGGCGCACCATTGAGTTGCCTGAGGTTAAGTCATAGCTTCTCGATATCTGGCTTCCCGATCTGTAACTTCTTGTAGATGGGTGGATGCCTCAAATGTAAGAACATTGAGCGTTCCTTGCGTTTTCTTGGTACTTGTCTTTACTCTCAGCCTGTCTGACTGTCTTTTTGTCTGTATGTTGACCTCAAACTATTTGCTGCCTTCTCGGGAAAGAGAGAATCGTTGGCATGCAGCACCTTCTGTCCACGGTAGAAGTTCGGCCGCCTGATGTCCTATGGATGGCCTTCCTTTGCTTCTTGGATTGAACCCCCCCCCCCATGAAGCTCTGTACAATGCGCCCGCATCGTCTGAAGCTGGCGGATATTAAAATGACAGTGTCGACATTTGAGGACTTCAAGCTTGGGTGGGGCGAGGCAAGTAATGGCCTCATTTGTTGGTGGTGGATATTGTAATTGATGTAGTTCGGTCCGGGTTCGTAGCACATTCAGTATCACTTTGGTATCATCCACTAGTCTGCGCCGGATCCCTGGCTCTATCCCAGGATGATTCTTGGCAAGATGGGTGGCGAATTCGTTAGCTAAGCATGCATACTGGCACTTCTGGCATACAAGAATCCGATATTGAGACAGAAGCATAAACGGGTATATAGGGTTAGAAGGGTCGAGCTCTGTCGTAGGCTTGAGTGCCATGGTCTAACGAATCAGTGCTAAAGAGAACTAACAATAAATGCCGGCTGGCTGTCACGCTTATCGTGGTAGAGAATAATAAGTTAAAATTAGAAAGTTGACGCGCTGCTGTTGTCTTGCCTAAACGTCTTTCCAAGCACCAATCAGAAATACAAGCCAACCCCTTATCGTAGCCGAATCTATCACAACGCTAGTCTGTTTTCCAAAAATCAAGTCTACCCTCTGTAAATTGAGGTAAAATCAATCAATCGTACAGCAATTGATTTTTGGACTGTAGGGCTAGGTCAGGCGGACTAGAGCCCAAGTGTAAATCCAGACTCAAATGAAATTGATACTTGCTAATTAGTTAATCACACCTTTGGCTATGATTCTGTCTATTTTTTATATACTTGTTTGTTATGATTGAAGTTTGTCTTTGTCAAATTCGAGCGGCGACTAGAAAATGGCAACTAAAATCTGCCATTCACAATCATCCCGACCCTATCCTTGCAAAACTGACATTGATACACTGGCATAATATCGCTTACCCTACAACCAATTCTGTCTAGCATTTCTTACATCAGGCTTATATTTCAACTTTTGACTGGGTACTCCATCCAAGTCGTCCTCATCAGCTGAAGAATGCCAATTCCAGGGCCAGTAACTTATTTAATTGCAATATTAATCATATACAAGGCATCCAAGCGATGACGGAGCATTCTATTGTCATCCTATGGTATGCTATGATAAACTTACTGATAGAAATTTAAACTTCAATTTAGCAATTTTAGCCCCCCAAGATTCAAAGTCTCCATCTCACTCTGGATATACTCGATCGCGACACGCAGTGTTTCTTTACCTCCATAGCAAGCACCACTCTCAATATGCTGTGCCAAACCGCTCACGGTCGAAAAGCTTTTTGGAGGTTTCCTTCTACTGCTGCCCTTCGTCAGGGCCAGTGGACAATGGAACAATATTTCATTTTGTGTACTCCGAACCACGCTTAGGGGTGTCTTGGTATGAACACTTGACGATAAGTGTTGTTGGAGGGCCTTAGGACCGTATGTGCGGGTACGTCTGGGTGGGCAAAGGGGACATTGTCTAAACCCACTTACAACATCCAGTCGCCGGTTAATTGCTTCATGGAGGCCTGAAATATGCGAAATATTTGAATTCAGACTTCGCATTGGCGGTGGATAGGATTCGAAGAATTCCGTAGACGTAGGAGTCAGCAGTGGACTGCTTGTTGACGATGTCGAAGGCTCAGACACGTCGTCCTCCAACGGTCGCATGCTTGAGCCTTGGGTTGTGATGATCCCTCTTACGTCATTCTTTACAATGGCTGCATTTAACTGCGCCTTTCCTATCTTTGACGTACAAGTTCCGCTTTCCAAGTGATGCAGCTGCGCCGACGGGCAATCAAATGTTTTTCTTGCATTTGCCACTCGCTAGACATTTGATGTGGCATAATGGCTGGTGTCGAATCGAGGCTTTCGCTGTTTCAATGCAGCCCTGCTGTGGAAGGTCCTTCTACACAAGTCGCATCCTGTACGCTTTGGGGATGCTTCGTGTGGATGTGCTGGGCTGTTTTCAAGATGCTGCGAAAGACTTTCCTCTGTATTAAAATTACGCTTGCAGTCGCAACAGCGAAACTGATTTGGGCGGGGAAGCATTTTTAAGAAAAAGTGTTGAATAGTACAGGTCTCTCAAGACAACAAAGGAGCAGAACAGCAATAACAAGGAGGAGAGATCAATGGGAAGCATTTGTACTCACAAGTTAGATGGTGGGGAAGATAAAGTCGTGATGCCAGGACGACACGTTGAATATGATACCATATTTCGGATTTATCTATTGCTTTGCATACAGTACTGAGCCCCTGCACCGTCCGCTCCAAAACAGCATGCTCTTCGTAAAGTCTAGGGTGGGGCTACCTGGGTACATGGCTCTACCTCATAAGCAGACATTTTTGTCAGATATTGGCCGCCTTATGGGTGTGTAAGCAATTTCTGACTGAGCGAACGAAGTACTTGGAAGTACCGCTGCTGCCTCTAGGTTTGGGGCGCAAATCTGGGAAGTGGGGACAGACGGAGTGCGAATCGCAAGTACTGTAGCTGAACTCGGTCAGGTAAGTACGTTGGCTTGAAGGCTACCAGTTATGTGAGAAGGCGTACACAGTGTGCACATACACTTATAGTGATAAATATGACTTTTTGTTTAATCAACAACGGTTATTGTGATAGAGGAAGGTGCGAGTGTGAGCTCAATACTGTAAAAGCCACTTAACAAGGCATCCCATCATTGGTAACCTACAATACCAAGTACTTGGACTAGAGATGAGTGCTGTGTTGATTTATGCACGAACCAGTGTCGCCACATCTTCACGTTAAACTTGTAAATGCGGGGTAAGTGATAAGGGCGTAGACTCCGCGTCCAATTGAAACTGGGCAGTGAGTCTTTTCCGCAAGAGGACAACATATGGACCGGCAAAACGGAATCTCGGCCACCAAGGACGATACGAATACAACAAGACCAAAAGAGTAATGTAGACGCATACTTTAATTCAGAAAACATTGTATACTCATGAGCCATTCATGCGCCTTGAGTGTATCATATGGAAAGCACAAATATCCTCGTATTGCCATCAATGCCTCCATATTTCTACAAGGACTTACATTAGACACTAGAAGCTCTACCTACTTGGGCCCCGATGTTGTTCTGAACGCACGTAGAATTCATACTGATAGTCTGTTATCTCGGACTCCGTGTGAGAGTTATATTTGTCGATGTTGAAAAGAGATACTGGTGTGGGTCCAACGAGTATAATCTTACACAATTCGGACGCCTCTTGGAGCCATGAGCGCAGCATGTCCGATTTGTTCTGTAATCGAGTTTCTAATGCTCTTATCAGAGGTTTCTGTGCTTCCTCCGACAATCGATAACCGCTGAAGTCATTCCTGAACGCACAGAGCGTGACAAGAGGTCCTAGGCCATATTTCACGCCGATATCGCTGATGCTTTTCCAAAATTTCCAGCTCCACAGGTCCCTTTTCATGCAGGCTTTGCTCCGTGTCGATGATGCCATTTTCTCTCGTCGGACATCATCTTCCATCATCTTGTGGAATAGGACGGCGTGGTAGCGACGATGAAGATTTCCACTTGTCTTCGAATACCGGAGAAGTGCCCACAGAACGAATGGGTCATCATCTGAAGATACTATTGCTGACCGCTTGAAGTGCATACCGTGTGAAATATTGTCTAAGATGACTTTACGGTCACCACTAGGATCGCATCCATACCCACCTATGCCGCCATCTACAACAGCAGGCGGTGATCTTCTCTTACGTGACGTATTGGCCGGGGGTTGTGTCTGTGCACTGCTAGGTTCTGTGGGAGGCTCAGAGTATGTTACGGGCGGCTGCATTGGATTTCTGCTGAGGGGAATGGTTTCTACAGTCGGATTTAGTGCAGTACATGGTGGAGAAACAACCTGGTCTTCACGTTCTGTTACAAACAACCCGTCTTCCATCAAGGGTCGCTGTTCCAGGCCGTAAGCTAAAGCAGCTTCCTGGCTTATTTGGTTGGCGGCGAGGGTTAGGTCTCCAGTTTCTATAACTTTCTCCAGATCGATACTGAGTAGATCTGTAGGCAATGGATTGGCCTTGCGGCAAAGGAGCTCTACAAACGCGCCAGCACGAAAAGGTTGTATGAGTTCGTCGGCAACGCCTTGGCTGAGATGAGGTTTGCGCTGCATTATAAGTTTGATGCCCATGAGCATGAACACGCCTGCGTCAGCGGGATCACTGTAACGTGGACTCTGCCACCCTTCTATGACGGGCCGGGCACCGCCAACGAGAGGTACGCTTCTGGCATTACCAGGCGCGCTGTCGTACCAGTGAAAACAATCTGAATAGGCAACAGCGAATGCCCAATGGTTCTCATAAAAGAGGGGAATGACGGCAGGATGATCAATTCCATCTGTTTCATGAATGGAGTTCTGATCTCCGCGAAGCATCCGAGCCGGAAGAATCTCTACGTGGCGGCTTGTAGGCCGAAGTAATTGTAGGTAATTCTCCACAATCTCAAAGTCAAGGTAACCACCGTGGAATAAATCCCACATCGGCTGTGTAATCTTGCTACCTTCTGAAGGACTCTTTAATTGTGACAGCTTGCTGACAGACTCGGTCCAGGTCTCATTCACCAGACCAACCAAGTCTTGTAAAGACTCGTGAATGTCTTCTTGGGCAACGACTTGCCGAGGTGGGAAGGATATTGAGGCAGTAGAAAGAAGACTGGAAGTACAAGTTTCAAACCGTTTATTAGCTACGCGCGTGGCTGCAGACATCAGTGCTAGTGATGTTTTAGTGTGTGGACGTAGCGCCAGCTGCTGAAATTGTTCATAATCATCCATTAGCTCTATCATGTTCAAATCAAGCACGTTCCTTGAAGCTTATAAGAGGAACAGACGGGAACGGGGTGCTGATCTTGTCACCTTATATAGCAGAGAAACGCCATATTGACCCATCATCGACATATATTTCGTGGGTCATATATTGGCCGCAAATATGGGTTCGACATACCAACGACTAAAGTCCACTACGGTCCTGCTCCTGGCACCTCTGTCAATGAATGGGAGCGGGTTCAGAAGGGATGGAAGTAAATAGGCAATCCACGCAAACATTTCAGGCGCAAGATTGTGACAGTTTATTTATCAATCGAATGAATCTATATGCGTGACTGTCTCAGTATATCTGAACGTAATTGGAACCAAACGCTCGGAAGTGTTTGTCGATCAATTCAAAATTTAAGCACCTAAAGCCACACATACCGAACCAAAAGCTCACGTCATTTTGTTAGCCATGGGTATCAACCACTGTTGTAACACTTTCAGACATAGTCCTCTGGTCGCACTATCTCAATTGCAAGTTCCTCCATAGCACTCTCATGCACAAAGCCGTCCATTCGGCAACTGAAGTACGAAACCAAAGTTCCATCCACCCCGGACGACACATTTGAGGTGCCACGGCACCCGTAAATAAGGTTCACTACATCTTGTCCCACCCCCGTTGCTTACAGGCCTCTATGAAGGAGGAAATGTAGCGTTCAGGGGCTGGAAGGCTTGTGAATGGTGTTCCTCCAACGAAGGTCCGATGCAAAGCACAGAACGGCGTTGTGAGGCTTTGAAATGTTCCCGAAGATGGGTATCGTTGTGCAATACACACCATTGTCAGGAGATCGACGGCCATCTGCGCCGTTCCTGTTGCCTGCTTTAGACTTTGACTGGCTCGCAGGTAGAATTTATGCATCTCGTCGACAATCGGATGGGTCGCCTCGCAATTCTGTGTTCCAGGATTGAGACAGATCGAGACCGCCAATATCTTGTGAAGGTTGCCCCTTTGCATAGGATTCAAGTCAAGATCAGACATAGATTCCAGCAGTTGGGCCAGGCAGTGTAGTGCGCTTTCCGACAGACTAGATATCAGATGACAAGGGAATTCCTCCGAGGGCTTAGTACAGCTCATAGCATATGCAGGATTCAACTCACTGGTATATATGACCACGTGACTATCCCCAGTTTGGGGATGTTCTTATCAATGAGTGATTGAGTCACGGATCGTAGGCTTCTGGTCTGACAGCCACCCATCAGTTGATAAATCGCCTTTGGAAAATCAAGTTCTTGCTGGGGGAGCAGTCCCACGCGTGACGTGGGCTTCGTGGCCCCAACACCTGACAGCAGCATGCGAACCATAACGATGAGATTGGGATTTGGCTGAGGCCTCCTATACTCATGCTCAAGGCCTTCTTGTAGTCGTTCAATTACTGCAGCTGGGCCGATATGTTCAATTCCGGAGCGTAATTGATCATCAGGCGGGGCTACCGAGAGGGCGATGAAGACGATCGCCTGAACGAAATCCTGTCGCTGTTGTTTTAGTTTAAAGTTTGAACCGGCTTTTATTTTCTTGATGTCATTAGTTTCGTAGTGACGAAGATATAGACCAACGGGAATGGCTGCTAGTGAAATTAGAGACATACAGACAGTGCATCAAATACGAGGATGTATTCGATCCATGGAGTAGTAAGGCTGTATCGCTCCAGGTAATACTCTGCCAGACTCGTTCCATGCTTGGCGATGCCCTTTCGAATAATTTCAACAAAGTTCAAGAGTGCGCACTGATAGGCGACCACCGGTCCGTGCATGTGCAACAAGTACTTGGACATCATTGACTCAATGGACACTGGGGGCTTCTTAGATAGGTCCGCATACCGAGAATCGAAGGGTGGGTGATTGGGCACAGCAATTTCCAGTAGGCCATCATATGGACTAGGCCCAACGACATGCGCCGTATGTTCCCGTGTTAAAGAGGGAACATCTTGAGGGCGAACGTGCAAACACTTCCAGTTGATGCTTGTACGTGAAGCCATAGTGCTGGTGGGGGAGCAGACAAAGTGGTAACGGAGAAGAGGGGGGAATCACGAAGTAGAAAATCAGATGAATGTGAGGTGAGGAATGGGAGGTAGCTCATATTTATATTTGTATTTGTCAGGGCCATGTAACCAGGGTTCAAATCCACGACACTACACTAGCACTTCTGGTGGATTTAGGATCACATAGCGATCCGTGGACTCGTGCACGGATCCTTTGCGCCACGTGCAACCCCTGTTTCCCACTGAGCCCAGATGTGTCGTGGATTTGAACCCTGCATGTAACTAAAAATCACCAAGCCTGCTCACTATCGGCGTGTTACATCGATATGCCGTTGCATGTGTTCTTTGAAACTTGGCTATCGTGACATCATACTCTATGGTCCTCTATGCACGGTCAATGTGATCTATATTTTCTTAAGAGGTCTGTGCTTTCCCCTTAGCCTTTCACAATCTTACTGGTCACTTCGGTAGCATTCTTCAAAGTCTTTGTGATATTCCATCTGACAATGACGGTGCAAGTATCGGAGCAAATGTTGCGCATATGCTTCTATAGGCTTACAGTTCACAAGACATTTTAGGAGTGAGAGCAAACACAAGGAATGTTCAACAACTCGCGCATACAAAGAGGTTCTCTCGGTCACGTTAGGGTCTGAAGCAATGACTCTAACACGATCCGAAACCCAAAATACTTTGAACACGCTGCAAGAGTCCACGATCCACACACCCCGGAAAACTACACTGCGGACAGCTTGGAAGAGCAGCTAGCGGATGCTCAAACATAGGTTTGGCTTTAACAGCTACCCCGGAGACTAGGTGTATCAGACCCAAGTCTTTCACGCATTGAGCCTGCGGACTTCAGTTGACGGGGCTTTAGTATGCTTTGATTAATCAGGTGACACAGAGCTGATGGCGAACAATTCTCTAGGTAATAGCGAACCATCGCCCCTTGTCGAAGTTCCTTCCATACCCCGATCATAGGCAACGGCAATGGTTGGTATTGGCCCCAAAACCTGTTACGTTCGCATGGAGGACAGCATACAGTCCCGGTCGAATTTAGAGGCTGCTTGCCTAATTCAACAAAGTCAAGATAAACTTTGGCGCACGGGCTTACGACATTGCACGGAGCGCTGCAAGAACCATGATAGCTGATCCTATCTCTTTGTAATGCCTGTCAAGATCGCATACTGTCATCAACACTGGCCAATTATGGCTCCCAAGTGATAGAAATCATCTGATTACTTGTGGACGCATCCAGAACAAGCCTTTCAAAAGAAAGGCCAGATCGGAGCGCAAGATCTGGCTCTTCGTGACGTCAATATGGATAATCAGCCGACAACGAAAGTCAACATCTCGCTTTGACTGAGGTCTATTCTGGACGTGGAGATTACGGCAAGTACTTGGACATATTCCCGGCATTTCCGGTCATACGCACTGTAAAAGCCACAATAGCCACTAGTATGGTTTGTGTGCGAAGGCTTATCTGACCTTTATTGGATTAGGCAAGCGGCGTCTAATATCAACCAGGACTGTAACCTACCGTTCGAACGGAGATACTAATCATATGGTAATAACGAGAATCACTGGTGGAGTGCTTATGGCCCCCTTGTTGAAGTATAAGCCTTAATAGTCTTCTGGGGTTAACCCCTTTTTGTTTTATGATCCCTACCCTGCGCGTAATTAGCATCATATCTCCGAGCGACCAATAGAGTCTCTTTTTGTGTGCGAAAGAATTGGCGGAAAGTGGTGTTATACTCTTTTGCGCGAACAGCGTAGACACGCAGCCGATAATTCCGAGACCGCGACCCGACTAGAAAAAACTGCTGGTTGAACGTGGTCCGTTGATCAGGACGTGGCAACGGTCATGGACTCCACCATCATCATTGAGTCTAATCTGGGTGCGAACGTTCGAAGACGTCGTCCACCTGTGCAAACTATGCGGCACCTTTGCCACTGAGCTCTGGGACCCCACAAGACATTCTTTGGATGCATCCCCACCAAATAGTGCGAGTCCAGCGTCAGTAACTTATTGCTGTAGCTCTATTGAGAGTGCTCGAAAATGAACTAAACGTGGCGCAAGCCCAGTGCACTGCCGACGCTGGTATGATCCTGCTCTTTGTGCTTACTAACAGCATGCAGAAGCGAGTAGTTGTAAGTCCATTATAATACGGGTCTTCGAAGGCTGGACGCCGAAATATCCAGATTCTGTTGTGACTGATACGTGGCAGGGTTGAGTGCCTATGACATGCACCACGCTTAGTCCGTTTTGGTGCACTTCCATCAAAACTACAATAATGGGCTGCTGACGCTCAACCCGCACCCCACTGTACATTTATTGTCAAGACTCCCCGAACAACTTGTTTGCCGCGTTACCATGCTGTGCTCCTTTCCCAACATGTCCTCCGCTTCTCGACCTGGGATAAACCTCGTGGCCTGCATTATTGTTTCCTGGATTGCAGGTGTCTACGCTACTCTACCGACTCCGGGAGCTTCTGTGTTCATTACTCCACATGCAGAGTATTCTAGCTCGGTAGGAGTCCTAGGCTGCAAGGTTGATACGAATCGGATTGCTTATTGGCCCCTTGCCGTTGGATGTGATAATATATGTGTCAAGGTGTCTAATGAGGGACGTTCCCTTCATCTTTTGCGCATTGATATGTCCCAAGGCGCGTATGATATTTCTTACGATGCTTGGAATTATCTGGCGTCCGGCGCATCTGCCATGGATAACCCCCAGCAAGGTGGGGAAATCCTAATGTCGTACGAGGTCGTAGAAACATCAGAATGTCAACACCTACTCCATGAGGGGAAGTTGCCTCTGTCAGCGGCTAACAGTATGAATTACGTCGCTCTATGTGCTAGTCAGTCTTCGAGTTGGGTCGCAAACAACTATCAATTGTATAACATAAACGATCCCCTGTGCAAGTTTGGGGTAGATGAGAGATGCGACCTCGACCTAGCTACAAGTAATCAGCCAAGCTGTCCCAGTGTCTTAGGTAATCCTCTACCAATGCAGTCTAGAGTCAAGAATGTCGCGTACGGCACTGGTCAACTCGTCCCTGTATAGGCCGTCTGCGATCATGTGGGATGCTTTGGCCTGTCGATTGTAGTCGGTCGTCTTATACTTTCTCGCAATGTTCCATAGCCATCTCTAAGACGAAGGGGTCAGATGGCGGCGTTTATGACAATGCTAAAACAAATACATATCTGGCTATTAGAGAAGGGTGAAATCGAAAGGCGAGCGACGAGGGCAATACAATCATGTATTTACATAGGCATCTAATCTGATACGCCATCTATCATAAAATTTTCTAGCTCGCGGATGAATAGCTCCTGCTCTACTGCCAGCATACCCAGCGATTCTCTTTGCAGCCACCATGTAGTCTGGCCCTAGTAGAAGTACAATCCTTACTTTGTCTAGCTTTCTCAACACTATTTCTTCTCATGAGTCTAAAGGCTTGTATAATAAGCTAGGATCTTGGAGGATAGGATGTATTCAGAAGTTTCCACCACCTCACTGCTTGCCCATGTGGAGGTTAAAATTCCATCTTGTTGGATATATCCTCAAAGCATGCGCATGGACCATGGAGGGGCATCTCCCCATCAATAACTTTCCGGCGAAAACAAGCCCAATGCATTATATGAGACCCACATGTTTTCTTTACGACGTTTTCGATATCAACCGGGTTCTCCCTATTTGCACTACAGAATCCATCATGGCATATCATACAAATTGGGCTGCTGGAGTGTTCACGGGCTAGCATGTCTGTCATGATTGTTGGAAAAATAGATTTCGGGTCGTTCTTTTGCTTTTGCCTTTCGATATCTGAGATTTGACTGAGGAGAACTGATTTTGATTTTGCATCCAATCTCGCCAAAGTCGCTAAACGCAGGTTTTGCGGACAGTCATGCATTACTTCTGCCAAAGTCGTCCTGTCGCTTTCTTCATAGATTTGCGCCATATAATCCCATAAATTTTCTTCATTCACAGAGGACTCGAACAACTTGTAGTTTTTGACTCGAACGGAGTAGACAGAGTCCCGGGTTTCGGGTCTCGGAAGCGATTGAGCTTCATATCCCACGCCATCATAATGGGTTAATGTAACAGGGCGATGGCGTGCCACTCGTTTAGGCAATGGGTATGGTACAGAGTGCAAGCCTGTTTCCTCGATCTTTTGCTTGTCAGGACGATCATAATAATACCTCTTTTTTTGCTGGTGGGCTTTCAAGATCGCCCAATGAATCTCTATCTCTCTTCATTGCAATATGATTCTAGTTGACTTGAATCACTCGATCAGGCTCTCCTTTACCTTATATTTATGGATGAGAAATCCTCATATCTGGCTCACTATTACTCCTCTTTTGGCTTAGTAGTCCTTGTTCAAGGTTTCTTTTTGTAAGGACGGTTATGGATGTCGTAATACAATATTGAACACTTACACCTTCCTCTCCTACAACAACCCTTGTTGAATAAAAATTCGAATTCTATTTATAGCCATAAGTATATGTTCACACCGTGTACGATTTTGCAGATGACAAATGACACGCAAGTCAACGTACTTACCTGGCGGAGCTCAATGGCAGTACCTACGACTCGCACCGTCAATTGGCATCCGCTTCTCCAAGTCGCGCCCTAAACTACCAGGCAGCAGCCGTACATCTAAGTACTTCATTTACTCGGCCAGAAATTGCTTACGCACCCATAAAGCGGCCAAATTCTGACAAAACATCTTCTTGTCAGGTAGAACCTAGACTCTACAAAGAGCATGTTGTTTTGGAGCGGAGGTACAAGTGCGTGCTCAGTACTTAGTCTTTAGCCGAATGTCTCTTTGTGAATCACCCTGACAATATCACAGTACTGCCAACTGCCATCGGAGGCCAGTATCTGCGTATTATTAGATACGGGGGTTAGTGTACCCGTGATGTTATCAGTATAAATTGCATCGCAGAAGGCGTTAACCTAACATCGAGGCATATATGTCTCACCTAGACAATCGTAACAATATAGGCTTTCCACACCAAGGATGCTCGTGGAGCACAGAAAATAGGTGGACCTGGCTGGACCGATTGCAATTTAACACCGAGCGTGCACAACCTCAAAGACCATATATCCGAATTGAAACGAAAACGGACAAATATGGGCATGTTTAGCATTTACTCATATCTATGTTTCATAGCTAATGTACAGCATAGTGTAAGAAGGGGTACAAATGCTAGATTGGATAAATGCAAATCAAGTGGAGGCAGAGGGATCGGTTGGCGATCCACGATGAATGAATATGCTCGACTCAATTTGTTTCCTACCTCGTTCTTGAATACATTCCTATGAGATACTGGCGCAGAGTCCTGTGTTACTGCACTCTTCATGCCACACAACTACAGTACCCCCAGAGTGGATTTCTACCTTCCAGCACCTCTACCTGAAAGCACTCAGTATGCATGATGTGAGCCTTACACTCCTTCCATACGACATCTTCACCCTCTTCCATGAATGGCTCTTTACAGACGTGGCAATTAGTGTTGCTGCCATTGGCGTCTATCCCTCCCATTTTGTGTTTAATGGTACCAAGTACACGTTTCGTCATAGTTGTGCTGAAATAACCTTTTGAATCGTGAAGGATGCGACTTTCCTCAATGAAGTAAAAATACCACATTATCTCCTCATATGAACACCGCGGAAGAATATTGAGGATATGAAGACGGACTCCAGCTGGCATATCATGGAGCATGATGGCGAATGCAACTTGCCTCTCGGATAATCCGACCAGAGCCAGTGCCATGAGCTCTTCTGTCTCTTGGATAGATTCTAGCGCCTCACTAAGCCTGATCCTTGCTTCCATGTTTACCAGGCTACTGTCTAGCCTGGAATCATTATGTGGTGCCACCGACGTTAGCAATGGGATGAATTCTTCTGCTAGATCTCTGTAGCTATTCATTTTAGAGTCTTGATACCACGGTATCAGCTTGTATTTTGAAGACTCTAACTACCTTTTAAATCACGGCTTGGCTCGACTGAGCCGGCCGAAATTTCTTTTCCTCGTCGCCAGATCGCCTATAGAAATCTGCATCAGCCATTCTTTGACAATATGGTAAAAGTGCTTTAATGCATTTTCTAGACAAATAGCGTCCAATTCGAGCGTAGAAGTTGGCTCGAATCAACCCATCTGGGTGTACAAGAGAGATCGCTGAGAAGTAGACTCGAGTACAACTGAAAGCGGCCGTGCTTATCTGTTACACTTGAGATCCGCGATGAGATCCAACGAACCATTTTTTACCAGCTCCATTGTTGCGACAAAAAGCACGTTTCTTCGTAGTCATTTGTCGGGTAAGAAATACTCAAGAAGCTACTGGTCAGGGTCCCAGCATACATAATCTCTGCGAAGAGCTATTTATCGTGTACGTGGAGAAAAGCACACAATCGGAATAACGTCGCAAACATCGTAAATTATAGCGCTAATGGTATAGTTTGGACCACTAATATAATATCTAGTTTATCCATACGACGCTGACATAGTAATGTTTCTAGGCTTCTAGAAACAGTGGCTCGCTGTGACCTCCTTTCACCTCGTCTGTTCCACAGCGCATGCTATCCTAACCAGCCAGCCGATAAAACACAGTTTGCGCTACGTAGTGTCGGCTCTGGGTTGAGTATTTATCTGAAATAGCTGGTGGAGGCTGACGAAGGCGTTTCCAAAGGGAATTCAAAGTTTCCATGACCACGATTTCTGTGTTTGTTCCTATCGACACAGTTCCGAAAAGAATACTTTTGGCAAGCATGCAGCATGATGTAGCAATAACAGAAGGCTTGATCCCGACAAACTCTGGATGATAAAGCGAGATCTCCGACAGGTATGCTGCCATACTAGCTAGCTCGCCGCCCCTAGGTTCTCCTACGAGCAAAAAGTCCAGGTAATGGTCCGTTGTCGGATGGCCCATCACCCAGTCTAAAGTGTACAAGATTGAGACTTCCATCTGCGCTATCATATGTGCATCAAAGATGTCGTGACACAGCTTCCTTATCTCACTAACCGACAGAGGCCTGAGATTTTTACCTCGGTCAGTCCTGTCACCATATTTGGAGGCAATAAAGAGTGCGACACTCCCAAGCAACCAGTAGTGTTCTCTAAAGACCTGTCTCCTTGAGCAATATCGATCAATGAGATTGATAGATAAAAATAGCACGTGCGAGGGAAGACGAAAGTGCTGATGTGATCGGGTGACAAAGTCGATGAGATTTGACCGTAGGTCCCACGTGATTTGTTCTTGCTTTTCGATCATGAGAATGCTTGGCAAAGTCACATCCTGCTCAATGTCAATTATAGGGAAACCATGATTGGTTCTCTTTGCAGATCCCTACCTCCATATAAGCAAGATGGTCTATGATGTCTTCCAAGTAGTCGTCTTCCTCCCACAACGTATCGATAAACCCAGATGCCCGCGTTTGATTCTGATCCATGGCAGGAGAATCAGGGTTGATCCAATGTCACGACTTTTTTGGAAACTGGTTATAAATTAGTCTGCTGCTTAGCCGGTTATCGTTGATCTTATACCTACATCCCCTCTTCTCGCCTTTTTTCTTTTGATTAAAAATTCCTTCTCCTTTTACCGTCCTACAGTGATGTGAATCGATCGTGACCTATAAACCCTTTTTTTTCTCTTCTTGGTTTTTGAAGAGACTAAAATGGCTGCAACAGCCGAACTTACCTTTCCCGGCTGTGCGTAGCACCGTCTATGTGGTCAAAGTTAAAATAGGATTTCAAGTTTGAGAGAGTAGTCCCCGCCCTTGGCTCAGAACCATCCAACGTTTCCTACAATGCAACGGTGGCGCGTTCTGGATGTTGCGTTATGGTGTCCCCTCTACCATTCTCAAGTAACGAAATCGCCGCTGTTATTAGTAAAACTGACATCAGAGCTAGCCGGTGACCACTTGCGGAACTGTATAGGGTAAAAGAGATTCACAGTACCCAGCACAAATGATTTATCGAATAACTATAGGTTAGCGTATAGGATAAGCGAACGCGAGAGACAAGTGAACAAAACAACACCCCACTTTTCATCTCAGAGGCAGGTTTTTTCTTTTTTTTGGAAGTCTTATAAGAATTTCATAGAGCTATATTATCGGATCAGATGATATCTGGAACTTTGATGAGACTGGCTTTATAATGGGCGTCATTATGGCCGGAATGGTTGTCACAGGTTCAGAAAGGCAAGGAAGGCCAAAATCAGTGCAGCCTGGAAATCGTGAATGGATTACTGTAGTTAGGCACTTTCTATATAACCTCCCAGCATTACAGCTACGTCCAGCAAAACCACAAACATTAAAGTCCACCTTTGCCGTTAGAGGAGGCTTATAGACGGAAGAGGTTGCAGGCTCAAAGAGAAAATGATCGCCGGGGCCGGATGGCTCCGAGCCACCACCACCCGCGCCATCTCGCACTGGTCGACCAGATCGGTCCATCCGCACCGCTCTAGTTCCCACAGTTCTGGCTTTGGGTAAAAGACCTTCATGATTCTTGAATAGAAGAACAACAATTAACAACTGAATTCTTACACACAAGTGCACCCAGCATTGACTGCGCATCATAACAACAGCCAATCCTGGGAGACGGCTGACGTGAAGTTGCTCCCAGAGCCCGAGGACGACTTCCAGGACTGCATTTTTGTACATGCAGGCACGGACGCAGAGACAGAGTCTGTTTATTAACGTTGAAATGTAAATAAGTTGGCTTTCAAAATATATAATACTATCATATTGAAGTAGCAAGGCTGGGAGTTTTGGCGAATAAACGAACATAGAGCCGTTACACGGGGGTATGGACCTCTTGTATCCGCACAGGCAATTCTGTTGTGATCGGTACCTCATCCCCGACGAATACCAATACACACCAGACCGTGTGTGCGTATAGGTATATGTATGGGTAGTGGCCAGGGGTACGCGACAATTAAGAATAGAAGAGTAGGTTAGGGGTGAGGGTCTCGGGCGTTGCGAGACCGTCGTCAAATTGCTGTGAAAACACTTGAAGTATTTTTTTGGCCTTCCAACTCAGGGATTGTAGAGGCTGGGCAAGGTACTCGTCGCAGTATGCTCTCTTCTCGTGGCAAGAATCGGCTCTCAGGTGCCCTATATGGCCTTCCGTTGGTGATTGGAATGAAGCGAAACCATTCGCTCAGCGGCGAGTCTGCCAGTCCGGTCTCACCCCCATCTGGCACAGTGAGGATCATCAGCGTTTGACCTTCGGGAATTCCCTGCGTTATCAATGTAAAGACCGTGGGGGATATATCAAGCAGCTCTTTTCTCCAGGCTTTGGTGCCGTAATGATAGTGGATCAATTCCATGATCTCATCAAGCTCCTCCTGTCCAATCTCCTTCAAGCTTTAGAAGATGTAGTCAGTATTGGCATATTGTATAATTCCGACTCGTAACTTACTCGTCCAGCTCAATGAAGAGACCTGGAACTACCATCGCACCCCAACCGAATTCCGCAATCAGTTTCAGGAAAAATTGGCCCAAACCAATCGACGCAGGTAGCTTTTCTCTCAAGAATTCCACTTCCTCGACTGAATAATCGTCAAACGGCGTTGAAAGAAAGCCTTCCTGTATTATCTCATCGATGACTGTGTCAGATTGAAGACAGTCGTAGTCGTCGGTGTGTTTGGCGTCCGCGCCTTTCAATTCTCGCTGGTATTTTTCATAAGCACCGTTTAGCTTCTCGTTGTATTCCATGGCTAGCATGACCCCATCAACCCGATGTTCGAAAGCGGCCAAACGTAACTGGTGTTCTGCTTGCGTAATTGCGTTCTTCGACTCGACTAAGCGACTATAGCACTGCGGGAGAGACGACGTCGACAGATGAGCACTATCTATTTCTGCATCCTCGCCTACTGAGTCATCGTACGAAATCGAGATTGTTTTGAAGGCTTGACAAGCACTAGGCCACGGATTGGCTTCTATTCTTTCTTCCAACCCTAGAAATGTTGGCAAATCTAGCGCTTGCGACTCAGTCATCGTTGTTGTCGGACTGGACGGGAAGAAGAAATGAGGTACTTGGCGTCAAATGGTGGTGGGGGAGTTTTCTGGCAGGTAGTGTATGTAATAAAACTGTAGTAGCCGCGATCTAAGACATGAAGGTTAGTTAAAGAAGGGAACTGACGCAGGCATGGTGCACACTCATATAATAAGGAAACATTGATGACGTCATCCGCCAATTGAAATTTGAATGAGAATAAGAAAGATCACTTACGATAGGTGAAAGAGTCGACAAAATTTAGAATGCTCCGATATCGATTCCGGCATGTTATGTGGGCCGTTTAAGGCTCTTTCTTGGGGTGTAGGTAAGACAAGGACGGGCAGTACAAAACTTTAGATTGGACTCCAGTATTGATGGGATGTCGGTTTTGGGACTTACCTAGTCCTACAGTCCGAAATCAGTTGTTTGTTGTTCAATTGATTTGTCTTGCCCCGTTTTACATGGGGTAGACTTGAATTCTTTGTATTCTGGGCCCCGGTTCAAAGAATGGCTTCAGATGCTCGTCAGCTTGCATTCTATGTGTCTGCAGCTGGCGGTGTATTAACTTGGCAGATGCAGTAGAAAAGGTGATCTTTTTGTCCAAGTACAATACAAAAAGTCCGTTCTAGACTAAGAATTCTCTCATCGTCGGTTTATTCCTACAGAATCCCAGGACTATCTATATCATAAACCATACCTAGCAATGGCTGATCCGATCCATTTTTGGCGTTATAATGTAGGCGAGCATAACCCACATACTCGCACCCCGCCCGTACTTGTACATTATAACCATCAATGCGACGGGTCGCTTTGGTACTTATCTTACGAAGCAGTACACGGCCAGAGCGGAACAGGACAGTAGATAGAAAACATGAAACGTCCTGTCTTCAACATTCGTCATTACACATCATACAGGCCAGTAAACTCTAAATCAGGTCTGAAGAAACACATCCACATTCTTTTATTTCGTACTCTGGCTTCGACTAGCTCCCGATCATCTCGCCCTATCTTGACTCTTTTTGTAAAGCTCCTCGATTGAGGGCAAATCGTCATCGTCATCATCGCCGCTGTCTTGAGCCAAAGTTTGCTTCTGAGGTTGACGGGAGTGAGTGCTAGGTCGTTGATTTATGAACATGGTGGCCTTCTTCTGTAACTTTATTAGACATGCGCTCGTTTTCTTCCTAGCTACCTACATTTGCAGTCCCCGCTCGCTTTGCTAGTCTTTTCCTTGCTGCCTTGGCCTTAAGAGATGTTCTTAGTAGGCGTCTAACCCATAATCCATTATTCATAAGCTTCTCAGCACGACGTGTTGGTATGCGCCGGCGTGTGGTCCGCCTCAAAGTCTCAGGCTGGGCCTCTTCATGATCTATCTTTGGCTTTTGTCCTATACCTGCATGACTTTCAAAGGGCAATGCAACATGAGTAGCACTTCCGTGCCGCGGCTGACCTATTCCGCCAGCTCCGTGTGTTCTCCTCGACATCTTTGTCGTATCATGGCGACCATTAAGGCTACTTTTGTAGCTCAGGTTGGCAATATCTAGCACATCACGCATCGCTGTTTGTGGGATTAAGAGGTTGAGGAGTTTCGTGATTGCTTTTATAGGCATCGGTAGAGGATGGGAGTGTCGAAAGCATGTGCGATATTGGACTGCACATTGACTGAATGGAAACTGCGGCGGTGTCTTGTCTTTTATACTCAGGCATGTCCATGTAAATACCTCTTTGAACTCGGCGGAGTGGGGAAATGTGCGGCTAGACATTATGGAGTAAGCTACTTTAAACTAGGCTATTGCCATCATTATTACTAGTGCCAGGCTGTAGCATTTTGATAGACTGAACCTTGAATTTATGACCTTTCTGTCAGGGAGCAGCGATGTCGAGCCATACACATCAAACCTTGGTTTTCGTAATACAGCGTATCACAAGTAATTTTAGTCATCGCAACGTCGATCAGACGCGGTCTTATAGAGTAACGATCAAAATCAGATTATCCGTTCCCGAGCACAGTCTAATTTACACCGCATGGATGTTTCCAAACTCTAGCGTCTTAATTGCTCAGGAAATCCACTTACACGATATTCTTGCATCCATGCTAACGGAGTTACATGCAAATTTAGAAAGCTCCATAAAGGTTTATAACAAGTTATCATTGATATGTCCTCCATATGCTAGCCTTCCCTATGATGTCCAGATACCCGGTCTACATAAGTCTCCCTCCCTGTAGGTGAACGGAGTTTCTCAATTAAGAGAGGAGTCACATACTGTTATTCGCCCATTGTGTGAGGGGGACGTTTTCAGGATGATCGTGCGCATATTTGAGCGGCTACGACAAAAAAGGCTGGTAGAACCCCTGACCTTGAGGCGCTACCGGGATGAAATATGAAACATGCGTCGGAAACGAACACTTCTTTTCCAGTAAAAGCTTATATTCACTTTATCCAAGGCCCTGCTACGCATGATCCTTGAAGAAGCACATACCTTGAAGAAGCACAAACCTTACGATCCTAGAAGTGGTAAGTTGTGCAGAACAGGGAATGTTATACATATGTTACATCAAAGTCCACCAGGCTTACTGGAGCAGACTTTCTGAGTCATCTCATCTTAACTTCGGCGACACATGCCGGATCTACACCAAAATGATTTTGCCTTGTTTGTCATCACTCTTCTCGCGCTTGCCACATCTTATCAACAACAACAATGAAGGCACCAGCTGGACCAATCGCTATCACTCAGTACAGGAACGGACAAAGGTGGCACTCCGACACAAGAAGATCAGTTTGCAGGTGCTCAGGAGACACCGTCAGCAACCCCCTCAGGGCCCTCCCCAGAGCCATGACAGGAATAGTCTCGCCTCAAAACAAAACTTGAGCACGCTCCATACAACAAGATACACACCAGGTTGCACCCCTGTTCCACTGGCAGTTCCAGCAAGATCACATTATATCGATCGTGCGTGCCAGACTGACTTGTGTCGAATTTCACTGCTCTCAACAGACGATCTAGTCTTTGAAATGCTTCTGGACGAGTGCAGGATTCCCAATGGGAGGTCACCTCCTCCCTATGATCCTCAAGATGGCTTTTAGTGGAAATCACTTTGAACAGATGCAGTCATGCAAAGCCCCGGTCAATAGCTTTATTGAATAGGGTTCAATTCATTTCGGCATTAGGTAGATCTCAAAGGGTGGTTGCGGTAACAAGATAGGCAAAAATGACCATTTGTTGATCATGCTTTTCAATGACCGTACGATGACTATCTCCGCTTACGGGACTACAATGGTATCAAACACTAGGCAATGTTGTATATGTTCGGTCAAAAAGGGTTCCTGCATCTCGTCATCAGATATGATGTTGCATGTTCTTATACGAAAGGCGGATGGTCGGGGCGACAGGCGCATTATCGCATGGGGATGCTCTGCAATCATCGTGGTCCATTTGAAGTAATCTTCTATATTTCATGCTGGATGTTCATATTTCTCACGTAACTTTCCAGCCGTATTTCCAATACACTTATACAAGACCTTCCCCAGAGAAATCACTTTGATAAGCCCGAAATCCGCATCAACCGTTTTTTATTTGCACTCGGTACGTCGTGTTGAAATCTATATTAGTTCAAAATCCCCGCCCACGACTTCATTAGGTCATTTAGGCTACCGCACTGGGTGTAAGACAGCATATCGCCAAGGTAAACTGTGCATGTGATGATGCCTACGTAATAGGAAATACAATTCACAATTCTTGGTACCCCGCCGAACAAGACAGGATTTTTCAGCCGTAATAGGCCTCCATATTCTTGAAAGGACGAAGAGCCTATTTCATACTGTAAGGGCGTCTTTCTATCTCATAGATCATCGCAATTGTATACGCCCTGCTTGTGTCTTGACCGAAATTGACCGAAGTGGCTTGCAGTAATCGCAAGACATCTTGTTACTTAACACTCCTTTTCGTCCTCGCCATACGCAGAAGCTGTTTTCTGTAGCATCGCATGTGTTTCATGTTGAATCTATAATAAAAATAAAGTCTTTTGTATGCTATCAATATGGCGGAGTTTCGTTTTGAAGATGAGGATTTGGCTACCCTAAAGGGTAAGGTTGTTCTCATCACAGGTACGCATACATCAATACTACCAGCACCTCCGTTCCCTGCCGCATATTGTCGCATACTGTTCAGCCATCGGCGTTCTGTTTGATTCGCAAACATTTGATCGCTAAAATATCTCAAACAGGTGGTTCATCCGGCATAGGTTTGGCTACTGTTGAATTACTTCTCTCAATCGGAGCTATGGTTGCTATTGGTGATTTGCAGCCTCCTGGACAACAGATGAAAGGCACATTCACATTTGTCAAAACAGATGTCACTAGATGGGATGACCTACTGGTGCTCTTTGATAAAACCAAGGAGCTATATGGCCGTATCGATCACGTTTTTGCCAACGCCGGTATTGGACCTCGAGCTGATTACTTATCTTTGGAACTTGACCAGGATGGCAAACTTATGGAACCATCCAGCCAGAGTCTCGACACAAACCTCAAAGGCGTCATCAATACCTCTGCTCTGGCGATTCATCATATGCATCAACAAGAATACGGGGGAAGCATCGTCATCACTGGATCAGCAACCGGCCTGCAGCGATTCCGAGCCGTCGACTATGGTAAGTAGGAAGGAAATATTCTTGCACGTCGCTTTGTTCATTATAGGCTAACTCATATTAGCCACAAGTAAACATGGAGTTCTCGGTTTTGGACGAGGGCTTATCCCTTCGCTTAAATCTGCTCAAATTCCGATACGGGTCAACACATTGGCACCCAGTTGGACTGACAGCGAAGTTGTCCCATCCTTGAAGGCTTTGCTGAATGACATAAACGTCGACGCACAACCGGCGTATGTAGTAGCTCGTTGCGCGTGCTATCTTATGTCCGATACTTCTATGAACGGACAACATGTCCACGTACAACGCGGAAAGTACGTCGAGGTTGATGACGCCGTTTTGCTTCCGGCATACGACAAGATCAACGGCGATGGCTGCCCGAGTGAGGATGAGGCTTTTGAGCGACTCGTAGCGCCAGCTGCATAGTTTTAACTTCATCATTACTTCAAAATTGATCACGTTCCGCAGTTTTAAAAAGCTATAAGAATTATGCATCAAGCGCAGATCGCCCGGCAATCTATACGCTCTTTTCTATCACTGAAGAGATGAAATTTACTCATTGCGGTTAAGATTAAAAATGCCTTAGGGTTAGGGTTTGGTATCAGTGTTCGCCCAAGCCGTTCGTAGGTCGTTTGGGCCGTGCATACCATCCAGGACCACTTAATGGACACCCCCACTTAATGGACCACCAAAATTTCGATCCTCCCATACAAAATCTAAATTTTCGTGCACACAAAAACAGACCGCGTTGTCAATCAACATCGAAGTTAGTAAAGAGACTCTCCATAAAATTGATCAAATTTTACTCTCTGCGTGGTTTTTTGACCTCCCGACCGCTGCGTGTGCGCTGGCAGTGCTTTGTTAAGACCATGAAGTCCTCACTTTCGTCCTCTGACCTGACTCCCACCTCAATCACCGACTCGATCTCCTCATCCACATCCACCTCTATTTCTGCCTTCTTTGAGTTAGGAAGAGACTCTCCAGCCGCTAGAGCCTCCGCTAGAGCCATGAATCGTCGGTTCGGGTTCGGTACCGCCTTTCTTTTCTTCCCTCGCCGCAGCTGGGACACCTGCTCCTCCGGCCCAGTAATCCGCGCATTCTGAACGGCCACCTTCATCTCTAAAGCTTCCAGCCCCTTTGCGATCTTACTGTACTTCCTCCTGGTCGGACGACTTCGATGTTTGGCCAAATCTCTCACCTGGCGGCTCGTTTCCGGCGTATCATCTGAGTCCAGATGAGGAGGGCTGGGCGTCTTGAAGCCTTCCAGCACTTTTTCTTTATCCGGTTGAATTTCCGGATGTGCTAGAGCTTTGCGACGGTTTATAGGCCAATTTCCAGTAAACCTCCAGCCGGATAAGATAATCTTCTTCCTCATGCCCGCCTCTCTGGCTTTCGCGTATGACCGAATAAAATTGACTTTATCAACGGGCGCAGAATCGGTCAAACTAGCCAGCTTTTGGAGTTCTTTCCGATACGCACCTTTGATGACATTAAAAATTCCATTGTCTAACGGTTGTAGGCCATGAGAGCAATGCGCTGGTAGATAACAGCAGTAGACGTTGTTCAGAAAGCACGTAGCCATCCACTCATCCTGGGTGCTCGTTAGCGACCTTATAGCGGGAGACTCTGCGGTGAAAACACCAAAAGACTCACTTGTGCATGGCTTCCATGACCGTCAAGGATAATAAGTCTCGCATCCGATGCATCGCGAGGCTCTGTTTGAGGTAGATAGACGTCTTTCAACCATTCGAGAGCTATATGGTTGTCGGTCCAGCCGTTTGGTGATGTGATGTAGTGCCAGTCCGCTATCGATTCGAATTCCTTAAGAAACCACTGCTTCTGCAGCTCTTTTCCTTTAAAGATAATTCCCGGTTTTAAAGCGCGGCCAGTTGCGGTGACAGCCTCAATAAACGAGGTCCAAGTGCGCGACTGAACGCCCTTCAACAACGCCTTCTTCTTCGGGTCAGAGCTCCCGATTACGAGGCTGTCCAGGCCTCATGGACAACCAATTAGTTATGCCATATAAAAGCCCGTAGAGTACTTGTAGAAGGCTTACCGAAACCCGCCATTATGCCACCCTCGTCCACGTTAACCGTGTTCTCAGGCTTGATCCAGCCGTACTCGTTCTCCCGGATATCGAAGTACCAATTGACCGCCTTCGGAGTAAAGCCGTCAAATCTGGCGGCTTCTTGACGTTTTCCAAGCTTGGTAGATAGTTTTGAATGACGTTTGACGAACCTGGTGGTCCAGTGCTTGCCTAGAGGCTTGTTATCCCCCTGTTGACGGAGGAGGGCTTCGACGCAGCTTCGAAGTTGGCTATGCGTGAGAGCGTAGCCCAAGGACTCCTGCCGCAGAAGCCAACGAACGAGGCGGTCCTCCTGACTCGTAGAAATACGTTGGTGGGGGTGGGTAGACTCTTTCCTGCTCGCTTGACCGGAAAGTCGTCTATAAATGGTCGATCGAGGCACTCCACGTTTCTGGGCCGCCTCAGTCGGCGATAGACCTCTATCCGTAATATCGAGTATAGCCTCAGCTACGTCGTCTTCGGTATAAACACGCCGAACCATTGTGGCAGGAGTTCCATTAGTAAATTAGGTGATATGCCTACTGGAGTGAATGAAGTCGGATGGGCCGGATGAGGTGAAACTGAAAAGATTTCAAAGGGCTAGAGGACAAGGCCACGAGGCGGAACGGGGAAAAATTGAGCCGATATTGACATTTCATGAAATAAACTATACAGCACATGTTTTGGTTTGTGAGTGTCTTCATTCCTGGCCAAATGCGGTGTAATTGAAAATCTGGATTTTGTATGGGAATATTGAAATTTTGGTGGTCCATTAAGTGGGGGTGTCCATTGAGTGGTCCTGGATGGTACCTTTCCATACAACCTGAGTAGAAATGCTGTGAACACCATTCTGTTGCGTCAGGAGAACAACGGTATATTCCAAATCAGCAGAGGCAACATATTCAACGTAGGTAATATACGAAAGACGTTCCCGCCACAACTGACGGCTTGAACCCAAAACGGGTAGTCTGGGGCTTCTGGATCTCGAGCAGGTATTCGTAATCTCTGGTCGCGATTGTGCTTCAGGTGGGCGACGGTATGCTTATCGAGAGCCCGAGTGCTCTTTTCCGCAAAGATGGCGGTCTTGAGAATATGGAGGCGAGCAATATCCCTAGGCTTGATCCGTGGATTCAGTGGATCACCAAGAGCGATGTCTTCTCTTCGTTGCCCAGTTTCTGCACTGATCTTCCCATGTTTCTTGAGAAACGCTTGGCCGTTGGAGGCATGGAGGAACTTAAGCCATGCTTGTGGTTTCTGCCTGGGTTTGTCGCAGGCCCAGTCTGAGATGCCGAGCGCCTGCATGAATGGCTCGAGCTCTCCTCTGAGACCTTCCTCCGACAAGTCTGGAGGGACGTGTCTACAGAAGACCTCCATCCTCACGAACTATGAGGGTCTGTCGCGTTGCAGCCCGTGGTGCCTTCGGTGCCTCTGGCAACTCGGCGCTAAATCCACATAGGTCGACCAGCAAGAGGTGGTTTTCTCAGATTACCAGCCGAGGTTCAGTTCCGAAAGAAAAGCTGGATAGAAGAAGACAAAACGAGGAACTAGACCTAGCATCTGTAGACCTTGGCTTCCGTGAGAGATCACGGCTGTTTGTCCGCTAGAGGACGACCCCTCTTTCCAAATTGCTGTTACGGTAGGCTAGTGGAGACAGTCTACAGTGCGAGTCGTGTGTGACACTGTCTTACATGAGCCGCATAAGTACATCGGCACGTCCGTAGATAGCCACCGATAAACGTGTACACAGTGTTCTATTATGCACATGTTTGATTTGTGGGGCTATATATTACTTACAAGGGTTGTTGTAGGACAAGAAGCTGTGATGATTAGTTTAATTGACAAGCCAGAAGGTTCTCTCTGGTGATACTTTGGCCAATGATAGGGGCACTGTAAGCAAGCACATGGCCGCTCTGTCGGCGGGGCCAGCTAAGTTCAAGTTACGTCAGAGTGGCTCGGCTGTCGGTCAACCCGCTTCCGGGCTTAGCCACTCACTAAAATAGCGGTCGCAGAGCACCCCGCTTCACTCCTTCTCATTCAATCTCCTTCAACGCCTTACGGATCGCTTTGCTTCTATATTCAATACCATGTCTAGTGGGAATAGAGGCGGTGGAAGAGGTGGCCGTGGCAATTATGGACCTCGGGGAGGCAGCGGCAGTTTCCGAGGCGATAGAGGCGGACGTGGTGGACGTGGTGGAGGTGGAAGAGGAGGGTATGGAGGGCCGACTGGCAGTGGTCAACAAACTATCCAGGTCTTTCCGTAAGGACCACATGAAGCAAAGTCGTGGTCGTACAAAATGCTAATTGCGTCGATACTACAGCAACTCTCAAGGCCAAAACCCCCAGGTTACAAAGGTCGAAGATGCATTGCACCCAGCAACAAAGCACAAGCTCGATCTTAGTAGCCTGAAGCTAACCGAAGGCTTTCCCGGCCGCCCGGGGTATGGCACCCGGGGCACCAAGGTTGAACTCACGGCAAACTACGTCGAATTATTGCCGCCGTCGAACATGACCCTACATCGATACGATATACAGATCAGCCCAGTAGCTGCTGGTAAGAAGCATTTCCGGATTGTGCAGCTACTGCTCCAGGCGCCGGAATTGGCCCCTCTACAGGGCGATATTGCAACAGATTTCAGGTCTACTCTCGTCTCCAAAACTAAGTTTTTGCAGGACGAGGTCCTCGTTGAGGTCCCCTATCGCTCAGAAGGTGAAGACGAACCGACTGCTAGGGCTACCATATATAATGTTCGCGTCCAATATACGAAAACTTTAAATATCGGCGAGTTGGTCAACTACCTGAACTCAACAAGCCTCAGCCAGTCATTGCTAGATAAGCAGGAGTTGACGCAGGCTCTGAATATCTTTCTGAACCACTACGCCAAATCCTCAAAGAACCTTGTCACAATTGGATCGACAAAGAGCTTTTCTCTCAGCAGTGACGCAGCAAGAGGAGACATCGGCTCCGGCTTGGAAATCATTCGAGGCTTCTTTTCGAGCGTGCGCGTAGCGACTTGTCGCATTCTCGTCAACATCAACGTCAGCCATGGAGCATTTTACCATGCTGTTCCTTTACCGGGGCTCATGAAAAGTTACGGACTTCGCAGCACCGTCATGTTGGAAAGGTTTCTCAAATTGGTTCGGATACAGACTATGCATCTTCCCGAGAAGCGTAACAAAGCCAACGAAGTTGTTCCCCGCGTCAAGACTATCTTCGGGCTGGCTAGGAAGGACGATGGACATGGCTTGGCCCACCCACCGCGCGTTAGACAGCACGGGGCAGGTGCCAAAGATGTGGAGTTCTGGCTCGATGGTGAAGCCAGCTCCTCTAGCGCACCTAAGCCGGTAGCCAAGGGAGGCGCGAAAGGGAAGGGCAAAGGGAAGGGTAAGGCCCAGGCAGAGGGCTCAGCCGCTTCTACCACTGGGAGGTATATTACTGTGTTTGACTTTTTCAGGATAAGTGCGTTGTTTTCACTCCATCACTCCATACAGCATCACTGACTGTGACGCAGCATACAATCGAGTTCTACAAGACCCCCAGCTTCCGTTGGTTAACTGTGGCAACCGGGACAATCCGATGTATCTCCCAGCTGAGGTCTGCCTTGTCCTCCCGGGTCAGACTTCCAAGTCGAAACTTGACAGCGCTCAAGCGCAGCATATGATTCGCCACGCTGTTCGAAAGCCGTGGGAAAATGCGGCCGCGATTGTTAGGGAGGGTGTGCAGACTGTTGGTCTAGATGAGAACGCCAATGTACTTTTGGTACGTTTTCGCTTCAATTTTGTATATTGCATACTAACACCGTTCAGCGTTCTTTTGGCCTGAAAATCACACCGGGACTTATCAAAGTCCCAGGTCGCATCCTTTTTGGTCCAAAGGTTATCTACAAGAACAACAAGGCTGCTGGTCTCCGCTTCGGTAGTTGGAATATGTCGGATATTAAATTTAACATTGGCGCGTCACTTGCTAAATGGTCATACCTGATGGTCTCTATTCCTGGGATACGCGACTCTTTCGATCAGCAAAGCCTGCGGGCCGTTATGGATGAGTTCCATGCCGCCCTGCAGAAAATTGGCGTCAACGCAGCTCAACCGTTTCCAGGTCAACGCCTCCAACTTCAACATCCAGACGATCCCGCGCTCGACTCAGCTTTACAGCGTGCCGCTGGAGCTTTAGATCTGCTTTTCATCATCCTGCCCGGAGCAAACATACCATTATACAAGCGCATCAAGACGATCGCCGACAAGAACTATGGTATCCACACTATCTGCTCGGTGGGTTCCAAACTAGCGAAAGACCGCGGCCGCGACCAATATATGGCCAATGTCGCTTTGAAGTTCAATCTCAAGCTCGGCGGCATCAATCAGATGGTGGAGAACAAGAATCTCGGTATCATCGACCAGAACAAGACGATGATTGTCGGCATCGACGTCACGCATCCTTCACCTGGCTCGTCTTCCAACGCGCCTTCTGTCTCTGCAATGGTGGCCTCCATTGACAAGTTCCTAGGCCAATGGCCCGCAACCTTGCGCATACAGCGCGCGAGACAGGAAAGCGTAGACGATCTCACAGAGATGCTTAAATCTCGCCTTGGACTCCTGGAAGACCAAGGGCAAACACGCCGCTCTCCCAGAGAATATTCTCATTTACCGTGACGGAGTCTCCGAAGGCCAATATGACATGGTCCTCTCGCAAGAGTTTCCTCAACTCCGCCGCGCATGCGAACAGATGTACCCAGCAGCTGACACCAAAAAAGGCCTTCCGCGCTTCACTATTATAGTCTGCGGCAAGCGGCACAAAACGCGATTCTATCCCATTACCGAGCAAGACTGCGATAGGTCTGGCAATACTAAACCCGGTACCGTCGTTGACCGCGGAGTGACTGAAGCGCGAAACTGGGATTTCTTCCTGCAGGCACACGCTGCACTTCAAGGGACTGCACGCCCATGTCACTATTACATCGTGCATGATGAGATATTCCGGCAGATCTATGCGAAGTCGATTCCACTTCCGTTCCAGAGCATCGCCGATATCGTTGAGGATCTCACACACAATATGTGCTACCTGTTCGGCCGCGCCACCAAGGCTGTTAGTCTATGCCCCCCAGCGTACTATGCTGACCTCGCGTGCGAGCGCGCGCGGTGCTATTTGGCGAGTCTTTTTGATACGCCTTCGCCGAGTACAGTCCCGTCCGTAACGGGAACGTCGGCAGCTGGAGGGACCGGGCAGCCGACTGCTGATGATGTACAAATCCATCAAAAGCTGAAGGATACGATGTTCTATATTTAGTTTAAATATCGTGAATGCCAATATATTCGTTGCTACTTTGCGCAGGGGCACGGCCTGCATGTGAGAGAGTTTATTATGCCCGGGAGAACGGATCTCATAGGGCCCTAGCTTATATCTTACCTATCCTTCGCGTCAATCCTCGTTTTACAAAAAGCCCATGATATATCCAACTCTCACTGTGTTCCAGACCACATTGCCCTCGCTTGGAGGCCATTCTCCAAGTGTTCAGTTTCCTATCGTCGGCCGCTGAAGCGAGACCTGCTGTCGCGCCACGAGGGTGCGTGGGGTGGTTAGTCGGGGGTTAGTATTGTTGCAAGCCTGTTGCAGGGGTTAGTTATCTCGTTGTTGTCCTACTTGCTCTGAGCTGGGTAGAGCTTCGGGCAATTCCTGCTGTACGATTCATGCGGGCCTCCGCATGGGACACATTCGTCACCTCCTCGGCGCAGCTGTCGTGACTGTGCCCCTCCTTGGCGCACCGAGCACACCTCTGTCGGCCAGGGCATTCGAAGGCCTTATATCCAATCTCTTGACGATTACAGTACTGTTCCGGTTGTGGTCGTCGCTCAAATGCACTGGTGTAGCCTGACTCTCCACCCGCGTGGAAGAAGCCCTCCGACAAAATCCTTCTTGCGTCGGCGCCCTTGGTGAGGTAGACCACCATGGACCCGTATGCCTTTGCCACGTCCTTCCTGCTCAGCCACGCTATCTTCGCCACCGTCGTCTCGTTTTCCTGTCCGAAAGCTTCGGCTGCGCCCAGCCGGATCTCCCCGGTTTCCTCCAAGACCGCGGTGCGCTTGACGTTGTCCACCTTGACAGGATACAGCTCATCGCGCAGCACGCGGACCCCAGCTGCAAGCTTCGCCTTCTCCACCGCTTGCTTGATTCTCTGGTGTTCAGCCTCATCCCGGCACACGACCATGATGCGGCTTGGATTCCTCGCGTTCACGGTCACGGCGAGGCACCTCCAGCTGGTGTCGCTCGAGGCGCATCTCTCTTTCCACCGCGCTCCTGACTGTGCCTGCCGTAATCTTTTCCGCTTCTTCTTTGCTTACTCTGGATATATCGATCGTGGAGAACAAGGTATCGCTGTAGACAGATGGTGTGGAATTCGTCGATGAGAGGGGGTGCACGTTGCTTGGTTGGCTTGTATGCGGCGTCCAGGCAATTTCGGCGTAGGATGTTTGCAGACTTGTTTGGGTGGAATTGATCATTGCAGGACACTTTAGGATGCTGTCGAGCTGCCCTCGGACCTGCCTCAACTCTTCCGCCACCTGGGCTTTTGTTTCCTGCATCTCTTGCTTGTATTCGTCAAGCTTCTGTTCCAACTCTCGAATCGTCTTTTGCTGGTCGCCGATCATGCTCCGTGTCGCTTCCCGCTGCTTGCTGAATTCGTCCCTGAGGATCCGCAAGACTCCAAAGACCTTTTGGAGCATTGCTGCGCCTGGATCGGTGGCGTTCTTGTCTTCTTGGAGGCCATCGTTCGTGATTCTCGAGGTGATTCGCGCGGTGTTGGTTTCTGTTCGTTTCGCCGTTCCTGCGCTTTTCTCAAGAGCCTTCTCTTGCGCTTCGAGACTCTTGGGCTTTCGTGGTTAGCGTTCTCAGGCGACGTGTCCGCTGTGCCCCGAACGTATAAGAGGCGCAGGTGCTGTCCAGAATTAAGGTGATTGACTTCTTCGTATGGCAATTGATAGGGGTGCCGCACCATTTTGATACGGGTGCCACACTTTTAGCACTTCTCATTGGCCCAAATCTCACCTGTTAGTGCACCGGTACGTACCAAATTCTGCCGCACTTTTTGCCAGTTGGCCACCAAAGCTTCGTATCGCACTGAGCGTGCTTAAAAAGTTAAAGTGAATGTGATGAGCAGCAGCAAATGTGTTGATTGATTGTTGTTCTTCGTACGAAATATTCCATTCCGCAGATTTACTTAAAGCATACAGCTAGATTACTAATGCAGTTGTTTCCAGAGGCCGTGAAGATCATGCCTACCCTGCGACGCTTCGACCGGTCGTCGTCAATCCGCGTCGCGTCGCGTCAAGACATATCACCATCATTGTTGTCCTCCCCCCGACGAATACAACATACCGCAAAGCTCTACAATGCCTTCACCAGATACTCATAGCGCCAATATAAGCCGTCGCAGAAGCCCAATTCAGTGGCGAAAATCAGACATACCTCCGGAACGATTATCGCACGTCCCTGTAATAGACCAAGCAAACAGTTCCAACACGTTGACACACTAATACCAGACCCGGCCATGACCATACGGGAAAGGCAGCACACCGGTCAACAGAGTCGAGACTAGTGTATAACGCGAGCCGTAACGAGAATGACGATCCTCCCGACTGCCTTAGATTGGC
Source organism: Fusarium poae (assembly GCF_019609905.1). NCBI lineage: Eukaryota > Fungi > Ascomycota > Sordariomycetes > Hypocreales > Nectriaceae > Fusarium > Fusarium poae. Next base: position 48,012 of record NW_025408659.1, read on the forward strand.
TCGCCAGCTGGTAAAAACAGACCGTCACCTCGCCTCGGCACTTGCGTTAGCCCACGAAAGGGACCTTGCCTGGGCCGAACAAAGACGTCAAATGCAAGAAGGCAGAGCGACTTTTTCACAGCCAGTCACAAGCCCTGTCCAGGTCTCATTGCTTCCGAACGTGTCTGCTCCGGGCGAAGAGCAGTGCGAGCAGCACGACTTGTCCGATGCCAGCTCGAGGTACAACGCCGTTGAAGCAATCCCAAACCCACCAATCCCGGGTGATCCAGCTCCGTCGGTTGATGCCATTTTTGCTAGGGTTAACAGTTTTGCGAAAACCCGTGGCTTTAGTATTATCAAGGCTCATAGTATGATTCGACCTGGACAGCGAAGTCGATATGTCCTCCAATGCGATCGGTACGGGGCTCCGCGGCCGGGAAGGGATGCTGGCATTCGGAAACGAAAATCTCGAAAGACGGGGTGCCTATGGAAGATTATTGCCGAGGCCCTGCCAGAGAACGGTTTCCAGTGGACTCTGCAGCACTTCCCAGATGCGGAACACCACCACCACAATCACAACCCCAGTACCGATGCCGCCGCTCACCCAGTTCATCGACGACTTACCAGCCCTGTGAAGGCGACCATCCAGTCTTCCAGTCGACGGGTTGCCATTCGTGCACGAGATATTGGTGGCATAGTCCGAGATCACTTTTCAGATTCGGTTTACACCAAGAGAGATATCTACAATGCCAGAACTCGGATTAGCAGAGAGAATCTGGGTGGCTACAGCTCTGCGGCTGCATTGATCAAGTTGTTCGACGGCAAGGAGATCCCTTACGTTGCCGAGTGGGCTAAGGACGAACCCGACCGCCTGGTGGGGTTGGTTTGGACGTTCCCCTACTATATCCAGATGTGGAGGCGTTTCCCCGAGGTCATCAGTTTCGACAACACGTGCAACACGAACCGCTTCAAGTTGCCACTCTTCCAAGTTACGGGACAGACCTGCTTGGGTACTGTCTTCAACGCCGCATTCGGGTTGATCGACAACGAGAGGCTTGAAGGGTCCCAGTTCCTTACAAACGGTGTACGCACGCTCCTCGACCGATACAGCACCCGGACCCCCGACGTTGTCATTACCGACTTTGACGACCAGATGAAGAAGGCACTGGGGGTTGAGTTTCAAGACGCCCAGTAGCAGCTTTGCATCCACCATATCAACTCCAATGTAATACTGCAGTCCAAACGGAAGTGGGTGCACACCACGAGGGATAGCAGGACTGGCGAAGAGAGCAGTTCGGATGAGCTCGACGCTGCCCTCAGCCAGCGTGATCGACAGGCAGTACAGGCATCCGGAAGGCAAGAAGAGCCAATCACCCACGATAACTTGTCTCGGCTGATAACCCACGATTACCACAGAGTGCTTATGCTATGGAGGCTGGTGGTGTTTACCGAGACGGAAGAGGATCATGAGAAGGCCTGGGAGTGCCTCTGTACGCAATTCGGTGACCAGAAAGCAATCCTTGCGTATCTATATGGTACGTACATGCCTGTGAGGGCGCAGTGGGTCCGTTGTTTTATCCGGAAGTACCGCAACTTCGGCATTCGAGTGACCTCCGGTACAGAGGCTAGCAACAACAATATCAAGAGCTATCTCCTGAACGGCATGAGTCATTTGTATCGGCTTGTCGAGGCAATCCAAGGTATGCTGGAAGACTAGGAAAGGGAGTTTCGTCAAGCTTGTGTATAGGACGAGGTGTTAACGGCGCGAGAACACGTTGGTGTTAGATTTTTACCAACTACACCACACGCCACCAAAATGGGAATCCCCACTTAGAGCAATGCATGAGTGGTTTTTTATATCTGACAGTTGGGTGCGGCTCAGAGTATCTGGGCGAGCTCCCTAGGATGGTATCTCAGAAGGCACTTTCTTTAATTACCAGGGAGCACCGCAAGGCATTGAAAGGCATTCCCGCCGCGGCAAATCCGCGGCCGGATGCCATAGTATCGTGCAACGACGATTGCACTGTGCGCTTTCTGCTGCTGTCTTTGCTTCCGATCTCGCCATCCGGAGCGCGTCGTGTACGGTGCTGACATCTGGGATGTTGTTGATTTTGTTAACAAGGGACAGTGCGCCCATAGCCATAGTCCTAGCCAGATCGTAGGAAGCGGGTTGGACTTTCGCGCGTTCGATATACAGGAGGGTGTCCTTGAGGTATCTGCTGAGTTGCGTGGCATGCTCGCGGAATCAGACATCCCAACAAGCAGTACTGATTGATAAGGCCCTTACAGATAACTGATTGATTGATTACCATGCTACTGATACTGATTGATTAGCTTATCATGTACGTCGTAGGTTTTTTTACTTTTCGCGGCTTGTTGTAATTAGGCCTATAATTGCCGTCTTGGGTCCTATGTCGGCCTTGTCTACATCCTTCCCATTTTGGAGAGGCGTGGTCTATGCCGAGAATGGCGCAGTTCTGTTGTGCAAATAAGGATAACTACCAAATTCGATTCTATATATCGCTTGATGATGTTACAAACAATGGTCTATTTCTATAAGCCGTCTACAGCCTTCCCTCTGTCTTATTTACTAGCCCTGATTTTCTAGCAGCAAATCGTCTAACTAAGAGAGGTCCATGGCAACAAGGGGTCGCGCCGCCTCATCCTGTGCCGCTTGTTCTGCACGTCTCTGCTCCGCGTTCAAAAGGTTTACGCCCTCTTCGGCAGCCTTGGTCATGGCTTCAAGCTTATTGAGTGCCCCTGACACGACTCCCACGACACGATCTCCAACATTGACCGTGCAGAGGTACTCTTTAATAGACCCGTCAACCGGAGTATAGTCATAGACAATTTTCTGGTCGGCTGCTAGTTTTCCGAGTTCTTCTTTCGGGTGTTGAACATGAACATCCTCGCGGAGAATTCGGTCGAGATACGGTAAGATGCCGAACTTGTGAAGGAAGGCTGCGCATGTTTCGATGTTTCCTGAATCAACCCAAATAGCACCCAGAATGGCCTCAAAAAGATCAGAGTAGAATTTCTTGGGATGAAGACGTGCGAGCAGTGTCCAGGGGTAGTGTGTACCATTGGTCCTAGCCGCATTGATTTCATCTCGAAGACTTTCAAATCGGGCCTGTGTCTCATTCATCACTCTGCCCATCTCTGGAGAGCCGTGGCGCATGAATTTCCAGATTGGCAGTGAGACTTCGGTAGACACCGGTTCTCCATCCTTAAATTCAATTTCAGGCCGTCGCAATCCATGTTGCATGTTTGTAAAAGCAAGAAACTCGGCGTTGGCCATGGCGGTCTTGATCATGTGCAAGCGTCCATTGGATACTGGTGGGTCGAATCGGAACATCCGTGTTACGATAATATAGTCAAGAACCGCATCCCCAAGAAACTCGAGTTGTTCATAAGATCGCTGCTGCCCATCAGCTACATAAGACCCGTGAGTCATAGCCTCAACGAGTAGAGACTTCTTCTTAAATGTATACCCGATTAGCTCTTCTAAAGGCTCCATCGCGGGTGGTAACTGCATATCGCTGGGTGCTGCTCGGAATAGTATGTCTCCAGGGTTCGGATCAATTCAACGAGCATCAACCATCAATCAACGGGCGTCAGAGATGTTTCAATATCTATCAATCAATTTCATTACTCGCCAAGACATATCAATTCAACGAGATGGCATCAACGTTGATGAAGTTGATGTTTGTTGACGGCGGACTGCAGGGTAGGTGGGCGGACCGAGGCAAGATATTTCGCGCGCAACGAGACGCGTCGTTGACGCGTTCGCCAACAGCAACCACCTGACGAAATGCAGAGCTCGGCCACCCATTGCTCCATCATCCACACCGTCAACGCCTTTGCGAAGCAAATCAGCCTCCCCTCATCCCCACGCTCATGATGCCAACTTTACAGGTTCTGACCCCCTGGACCTTACTGACGAGGATCATGATTTCGTCTTCGAACGATTCAAAGGCTACACCCTCAGTGAACGCAGGTCATCTACAAGACAATGGGTATGGAAGTTCGGCTTCGATATCTCAAAGGCGGGCAACAGTGCCACATGGGTCTGCGGCTTTTGCGTTAAGAAGCGAGACCTTCGACCCTCACACTACGACCCTCGAAACCTCAGCAACGTTGAGCTACATCTCTCGAGCTTCCACAACGTGCGCAACGCGAGCGCGAAGCGAACCGTACCGAATACTCTGAAACGTCCACATGACATGGCGGATCAGATGTCGGTCGTTTCGTTCTTTGGCCTCGACGTCAACGACGCGAATCAGCAAGCTATGGCGAATCGACTGGTTGCCTCTTTCAACAAGGAGGAGTTCCAACGCAAGATGGTCAAGTGGATGGTCAGCGCCAACCTGCCCTTCCGCACCGCGCAACATCCCTTTCTTCGCGAAGTCCTCGAGTATCTCAGCCCTTCGGTCGGCATCCAACGCGCGCACATCAGCGACAAGAGCGTGCGGGCGATTGCGTTTCGCGAATACGAGAAAAACAAGGGGCTGGTAGCCAAGACGCTTCAGGAGAGCCCTGGTCAAGTTCATCTTGCTTTTGATGGCTGGACTTCAACAAACGGCCTCTCACTCTATGGTGTCAGTGCCGTATATCGCGACCGACAGGCACAACCCCACAAAATTGTGCTTGGTCTGCCTGAAATGGATGGCAGGCATACTGAGAAGAATATCGCCGCTGCGGTTCTCGAAGTCATCAGCTCCTACGATATCGAGAAGAAGATCGGATATTTCACTGTCGACAATGCATCGAACAACGATACGGCTTTGGCGGAAATCGGGGATGCCCTGGGCTTTCATTGGCCAGAGCGCAGAGTTCGCTGCCTGGGTCATGTTATAAATTTGGTTGTAAAGGCCCTTCTTTTCGGCCAAGATTATGAGTCTTTCGAGCGGGATGTTAACGATGGCCTGCTTACTGTGCAGCGCGAACACGAGCAGTGGAGGAAGAGAGGACCCATTGGGAAGCTTCACAACTTCTGTCAAGAAGTCAATCGGTCAGACCTATGGACGAGGAAGCTTATCTCGGCCCAGGAGCACCGCATTCGAGAGGCAGCAGAAGACTCTGGGTTCAAAGCCCATAAACCAGTTAAGGTTGTCACCGACAATGCCACCCGATGGCTTTCGCAATTCTACATGATGCAACGCGCGCTTCGACTAAAGCCTTTTTACGATACCTTCATATTCGAGGCTAGGGCACATTTCGACTCTGAGAACCGAACAAGATGCGGCAACTTGAGGAAGGGCGTCAGAGAACCCTACTTTCTCCAGGAAGGCAATAGGCTGGAAGAGAGTGATTGGGAGGCAATACAAGCTCTCCATGACATCCTTCTCAATTTTGAGCTTGTCATCAAATCCCTGCAGGGCGACTCCCAGTCTCGCGAGAAACAGCGAAGCCTTGGCGAGGAAGCCATTGACCAGATTCATGGCGCAAGTTGGGAAATCCTTGATGCATATGAGTTTCTCCTCGACGGCCTCGAGACTGCGAAGGGCATCGTGGCAGGTCTTCCTGAAGGTGATCATTTGGTCGTGAACGTCAACAATGCGTGGAAGAAGCTCGATTCCTACTACGCGAAGGTGGGTGAATCACCATTGATCTACGCTGCCGCGGTTCTGAATCCTGGGAAACGTTGGGACGCTTTCGACGGGTGGTACGAAGATCACCCCAACTGGATCGACGCAGCGAGGCAACAGGTGTACCGCCTATGGCGTGAACAGTACAAAGATTTGCCGATTGACGCTGAAGACGTCCTCGAGCCGCCTAGGAAAGCCCTTCGTCTTTCGACCAACAAATTCACAAACTTCAAAAAGCAAAGGCGAGACGTCAGCGGGCAAACGTCAGCCTCCTTGTCACCATGTGCGTCGCCAGCGGCAACTGAGCCGGATGAGTTTGAACTATGGGAGCATGATCACGCTGCAGGCGATAAGCATGTGGAGGACCCGCGTCTTTACTGGCACAAGAGAAGGCAAAAATACCCTCGGCTATCACGCATGGCTCTAGATCTACACACTGTACTTCCCATGAGTGCTGAGGTCGAGCGTCTGTTTAGCGTCACCGGTCACATGGTGGTTCCTCTGCGCAACCGACTGCATGCCGATACTCTTTCACTCTGTCAGACCATCCGGAGCTGGTACCACGCTGGTGTGATCCAGGATCTTGATCCAATGTTGAAGTGGACGGGCAACATGATACCAGATGTCGAAGAATCTGAGGATTAACAGCTAGAGGCTTGGCTTGTCAGCAAATATGGGTGCAACACCTATCAACGGATACCAACATCTATCAATCAATGTCGTTTGTTTATCAACTTCTATCAATCAACCCACCTGTCATTACGTAATCATCTATTATCTATCAACGAGGTGTTATATTGATGCTCGTTGAATTGATCCGAACCCTGGCGAAGACCACAATGTTTACAGGCCGAACCCTCGTATACCGTAAGGTTTGGGTGAAGCGGCGAGCCGTTTGGTCGCAGTGGGAGTGTCTCTGGGTTTGGAAGGTTGAGAGAATAGATTAGAGGCTTCAAACCACGGAGGGCAGACTTAAGTATATGATGCTTGTCGCCTGGGTGACGTGGCGCGCGCGTAGGGTTAATGGCGAAGCCGCATTCGATACAGATTATTGCTGGCTCTGGCGAATTGCAGTACAAGCCGAGACTCTCGAGCTTTTGGAACCGACTCGGCGGCAATGTGACAATAGCATCAGTGTACGTCGCGAGGCCTGTCATATTGATAAAGTTGAGAAGGCAGCAAGAGGATCGGATACTCTCTATGAAGCCACATTTAGCCAAGAATAAAGAGAGACCTTGATTGCTGCTTCCTTCCTCCTAATCGATGCAACCGAAATTACTACATGCTGTAAAGTTTAAGAGCGCCGTCGTCTACATGGTTGGCACGGGCTTTTCATGGAAGAAACGCGGCGCATTTCGCGTTCTCGGTTTACAGGCCCCAGATGGAAATACGCCGCATTTCCAGAGGGGAAATTCGGGGTAAGAAAATGGAGATTCAGATTGGTGCAGAAGTGGAAATGCGGCGCATTTCTAGTCTACATTCTTGAGTAGGGTCAGGTTCGAGTGGGCGGTTCATTTTAACAGTCACTCATGGGGAAAGTCTGCTATAGTTACGAGCCCGTGACTAAATCGTGAAGAGTGGTTTGGTTGCAATGCATATCTACAAGATCCCGTGCGTGAGTACATCAAATATGATGTGCCACCGATTTCTCATGATCAGGTTGACGGGATTTATCGACTCCTTATTCTAGATGGCTTCACCGGGCATGGCGCCTTTGCTTCCAGAGAGTATTGTGCCAAATTCAACATCATAATCGCTCCTTTACCTCCTCATTCTGCAAATATCTCTATCACTCCCAACTGGTTGTTTCGCTTGAACAACTGGCATACTGAAGTAAGTAGGTGTCATGGCTTAACCCTTGAGTCTAGCCACTGACTTCGCTGACTGACCATCCATTCAGTCGAAGCTTTACCAAACGATCCAGCTCAGTAGAACCATCCTCCTGAACGCCATTTTCCTCCATATCTTGCAGCATTTTATCGATGTAGTCCCCTGCTGCAGAGAGGTGCAGAATATGGGCAATCGCACTGTGGATGGCGAGTAGGCGAGGCGAAGGAGGGTCTATACTTCGGGTTTCTGTGAGATGGAGTGTTCGAGTGACAGGGAGGAGGCCCCCCAAGAGCCCCGGTGGGAGGAAGGTGTTGATTCGATAGGTATGTGCTTGCTGGTCAATGGACTCGAAAAAGATTCGGAAGTCGCCGAACCACATATGCAGGCTATGTGTTAGGGTCATGGCATTGCGAGGTCGATCAATATCGGTGCCTTCAATTAGGAATGCAGCACCGCTGTCGAACATATTGAGAATCGCTAGTGCAGCTTCCTTGGAAGGGTCCTAGAGGAAAGTACTTAGCAAGGAGGGAGCTTTGTCAAGTGAGAGTTCATACTAATTGTAAGCTTGCGTTGACCTGTGTAAGTGAATGTGGCAGGATATGTGCCACCTCGAGAGCGTCAAAAGCTTCCCCTGCAAGAGAGATTCCATCGTCGTCCCGAGCCTCATCACCATATCTGCTCATGCGTTTAAATGCCTCGTTCTGGTCAAACCGGCGCGATATGACGCAACGATGGCGATCGCGGACCAGACAGGCACCGCGGAGAGCTGACACCCGTTCTGGCGTTCCGGCAAAATTTTGCCCTTCTGACTGGGTTCTTTGGACTGCGGAATGGGTTGCAGGCGAAGGTTGGGGGGTCTTCTTAGTAGAAGCCTTCACTGTGAGAGCAAAGATGGTTAGAGATAAACGGCAGACGAAGAAAAGTCAGAAGACCATACATGGCAAAAAGAAATTGTCAAACAGATACTCGGCGAAGTTGAACAGGGAAGTGCGGAGCTTGGCCTCCAGGTCTGCATCGCCCAAATCGATGGCCTCCTCCCCATCCATGGGAAGAGCCGCGGACTGGAAGAACGCACTCAGGAAGTTGCCCTTGGATTCTTCAGATCGCGCATATTCGTAGGTGAGGCGGACAAGTTTTATACGGTCGTATTCACCGTTGTTGCCGCTGCCAGAAGCATCGAAATGGTTGACTATCTGGTAGAATCGACGGCTGGCTGAGAGGCGTAGACCAGGTCCTAAGGGAGGCTGTGCAGAGAAATCAATGATGCTTTCGAGAGATGATTGGTGACGATGAAGAGCAGATGCAGGCGCCATCGCCGTGGCGTAGTGTTTGCGATGCGCAACAGTTTTGTAAAGGGGTTTCGTATTGTTAGTGGAAAAGTAATATGGTGAAATTGGGACGAGAAGTGGGGTGTCGTGATGTTTTGGGTAGGCGGTGAGGGAAGATAAGCGTGATATGATGGCAGAATTGCCCAAAATCATACGGGTTAGTTTTCACAGACCCCTGTCGAAAACCACACTGAGCGCGGAACAATCAATCAGCGCACGGACGAAAAGTGTGTAATTTAGTAAATTACACGCAGTCCTTTGTACAGTAGGGTCATATATCAGTAATGCGTGGAGGGTGCGGGTTGGGGCGGCGTCGTGTAAGTGTTGGCGAAAATGGCGGGCGGGTCCAATAACACGTTAAAAAATTCCCAGTAAATCAACCACGTGGATGAATAAAAAAAAAAGTTGATGAATCGATAGCTTTCGATGTAATGGATCTTTTTAAAAGACGCTGGAGGATTTTATTTATTGAGGGAAGAGTTTATAGTCAATTGAAAATAGAATTCGAGGTCGATTTGACGTCTGGTAGTCTTAATCCCTGATAAGTGGCGCTAGAAATGGGCGAATGAGAGGAATTATAAAATGAAAAGAACCTTGTCGAGCCTAGGAGGTAGCCAATACGATGCATTTTAAAATGGAAAGAACCCTGTCATGTCCTCATGAACGAATAAGAAAATGCTCTGGCTTGCTATACCCTGCATGATGTCCTTTGGTGGACGAGATTGTCAAGATCAACGGCAAGCTTGCTCATCGCAACCAAGTAAAGAGGATCCTCTTACTAACGTCAGAAGAATATAGATACAACTTGAAGAATTACCTTGATGTACTACTTGATGACTAACCTTAAAAGAACCTGACTTAAAGTAAATAATGACATTTATGTCTATGTTGAAGTCTTCTGTTATTTTGACCTACCCTAAGGTAATCAGTTATTCTATATCTCTTCTCTAGACCATCATCATCATCATCATCATCATCATCATCATCATCATCATCATCGCCCATTCGAGAGCATGACGAGTATCATGACCACAATTCTCCCTCGGATGGTCACAATGAAGTCTCCTCAGCTGAGGAATATTACGCGACCCAACCGGTAACTCCAATACCGTCGTCACCCAGTCTATTCCATCAAGATAATCATCCAGTTTTCGAGCTAGCAAGTCCCTCTTCACACGCGTCAGATACAAGAGGCTTATTCACGTCATCATCATCAGACGTAACGTCCACTAGCTCCGGCGACCCGGTTCTCGATGGTTTTCTCCGATCAATATACGAGCAAGAGACGGCAGGTGGCGCGGACTTCCTACGCGCACAGAGCGGCGTGTACGACAAAGTATTCCGGTCATTCTTTGCCCGTGAATGCGAGTGTAACTGTAATCAATTGACCTTGCTTATTAGCCCACTTTTATAAGCACAGCTGTACTGACATACAACCCTGTGTAGGTCCACGTTCATGCGAGGTTGCCGAGCCCGGACACACTCATACGCTCCAAGAAAGAACCGAATATATTCAGCGATCTCTTCCTCCATTGCCATCTGTCTTCGCCGGACTTGGTGCCCAGACACATGATGGGCATCGCGCCTCCTTCTCCCGCTGGGACAGTTTCCTCTCCGATCGACCACAAGAGCCACTTTCCTTCCGCAAGACACAAGCTTCCCTTTCACCGAAATCCGTGACTATCACGCGCCAGTGGGACGTTGATAGCATCTGGTTTGGGGCCAAAAGCCTTTCAGCCATCCGGTCTCCCAACCAGTTCCGCTTGTCGTTCTTCCCGCCACATAAGAGCAACATCTCCACCAACCAGGTCATTCAACCCCACGTTCTAGATCTGGCACATACACGGCATGCATCGATCGGGTCGTTCTCCACCGGTAATGTCCGCTTCAGTGTCTTCGTGTTTTTCCCTAATGGAAGTCACTCATCTGCACCGGCTTCTACGAATAGTCTTTCGCTAGACCGGTTCAGAGATTTGTATGACGATATCATCATACCGGCGGCCCACGAGTCATTACCAGACCATATCCAGCAGGAGATTCCCAGCTCATATGACCTTGTTTACGCAAAGTCGCGCGCCTACCAGGAGAGGCCGGGAGCTGGTCGCTGGGCTGCCGATGATGAGAGCCGGACCTTCCGCCTGGCTTATAGTGTCCCCGCCGAATGTCTGTCGCGGTTCTGGTCGTCAATCGTGCAGAAGGCGAACCTACACAGGATACAAACGAGGCGGGGAAAGACAATCGCTTATTATCAGAACCCCCGCCTACTTTTCCAAGCCCACGACCTGAAGAACGTATTTGCACAACCGAACCTTCAAGAGAGCCTGATTTTGTTCCGAGATGCTATCCTGGCTGGCCTTGACCCGGAACAACTTGATTTGCACTCCTGCTGGCTCGATGTGGGGATGCGTGACCATGTTAGCAGACAGCATCATCATGATGGCCAGGCACCATCGCAAAATGACCCGTACAGTCACCATGAGCCCTGGACACTGCTCTGGAAGAGTGCTTGCTGTCGTCACCTTCATAGACGGCTAGGTGATATAGCACCTAGGTACTATTCACAGGCGATTCATCATAAATCGGCCACCAAAATGGAGATTTTCGCTTAAACTTTTAGGCTGGATCGTCTGAGGTTCGATCGAGTAGCTAATTGGTTAAAAATAACCCCAACCCCACACTTGGGGTTAGCTAGCGTCAGCTTGGGGTTACGTGATGTCACAGGCTGGTCTCGCGGGGAACGCTTCAGGCGGAACGGGATCTATTGCTATGGATAGGCACTGCAGGCAGGTCAGGCTCTATTGACAAGACGTAGCTCGAGGAGCTACGTGAAGGTTCTGTCAGGCGGGGTCCCGTAAAAATGACTAAGCACAGTGCGTCTACCCCCTTCCTGCACGCCACAACAAGTGGAATTAGACAATTAAAGCCAGTGTTGCGAATAATATAAACAATACGTATATTGGCAATATGGAAGCCTCGCAATATTATTGTATTGCCAAGTGGTGCATATTGTATTAGGCCATATGACATTGGCCTATATTGTATTGTATTGCCAAGAACCCAATATATTGCCAGTATGACAATACATCCCATATATTGCACGTGATCTGGGTTATTCTACTGCGGCAGCTAAAGTACATCACCTTGAAGCTCTCGTATCCCAAACCATGACTTCAGGCACTCCAGAGCTTCAACTACATCACTACCAAGCCGATTTCGACGATCTGTAATGGTTATCTTGGCCCCGGAGAAGAGCCGCTCCGGCTCCGCAGACATTGCGGGAATTGACAGTATGTCCACCGCCATTTTACTCAAGTTTGGGTAGTTTTTCTGCTGTGTCTCCTCTAGCCACCATGCAAGGGCGCTTGTGAACCCGTAAACCCGTTCAGAGTTGCAATATCGTTCATATTCATCCGTGACGAGCGACGGCTGCACGTGCTTGTTCCTCCAGTTCAAGAACTCGTTCGTGGTCGTCGATGGGACCTCGCAGAGAGGAAGAGGTGATTCCACGGGTTTATAGTCATTCCACAGCGTCTCCATCAACTTCTTTGACGACTCAACCCACTCCTTTTTCCAGCTCTCCTGTATGTAGTGCCGTTTATGCGAAGGGTGGAGCACGATAGCGGCAACGTAGGCAGGCGATTCATCAGTGAGCCGGTAGTACTTGTCCAACTTGGCCCAGCCAGAGTTATACATGGGCGCCATTATCGGATCGTCAATATATGCCTCCTTCCCTGCTTCGAATTGTGCCAAAACGAAATCCATAGCCAAGAGGACGTTATCGAGCAGGCCGTGATAAACCTCACGTATAATGCCCCGAGCTGGTCAGGTTCGATCGAGTCTCCGGATTGATCGTTGAGTCGACGGCGTTTTCGGGGATTTTCTTCTGCCGCAACACGAGCTTGTTCGATAATAGTTCGTATAGTTGTAACTTTCGCTTTTCGCGGGGCTCCTTTTGGCAGGCCGTGACCGTCAGGAGGAGGGTCCATGAGATGTTTTGCAGGAGCTGCAGTACCCCCTGAAGAGGCATAGGTTTTGTCGCAATGTTTACAGCGCCACTCCTCCTTTCCGGTCCGCTGATTGTAGTATCTCGTCTCTACCTCCTCGTCTGGCATATGAGAGAAGACCCATGATGTTCTGGGCTTGGTAGAGGAGGTTGTGGAGACGGTGCGAGGTTGAGATGACAGGCACTTGGACTTTTGGCTTACGTCCAGATCATCCGATTGCTGGCTGGAAAACTCCAGAAGGTCGCCAGAAATTGACGACCCTCTTCGTTGTGACCATTGCGCAAAAGAGAGGCGTTGTTGAGGCATGGCAGTTAGATTTGTAAAGTTGAGTTCGACGAGTGATTTTCAAAAAAAACAAAAAACAAAAAAAAAAAAAGAAATGGGGGGAGCAGAGGCGAAGATGGCCCAACCCAACATGGTCTGCACTCCCTCACGCGTTTCTTTCATGCGTGATCGCGTGTTAGGTCTAATTGTCAACAAAGAAGTGCGTGGAAGTGAACGATGGCCAATAAAATGCCAGCTATCCCTGCTTCTTATATAGGGTAAGGCCGAGTTCTGCAGCTTTCACGGGGCTAATTCACCCAAGAATTAACAGCCCAATATAGATAATATATTGCCAATATGGACATCCTCATATTATATTGTCACAATATCGTAGACTTCATATCATATTATCACAATACCAGAAAAGGCATATTATATGGTATGTATTGCAATATACTACTTTATTGCCATATTATTCGCAACACTGATTAAAGCCGAATGCATGTTACAATTGTACTACAATACATCCCTCACTCTGCCCTTCGGCAGAATGACGAGCCTGCTGAGTCTCGCTGTCTTCCTCTATCCTTTTCCAGATCTCTTTGACGCCCCTCCTTCCATTTCTCATGGGGTCGCTCCCTACTTCTTTAAGTACCTGAGCCTCAATAAGATCGTTCCCATTGTTTGAGGATCACCGCTGAATGTCGTTCTTCGGTGAGCGCACTGTGGCCCAGCCTTCGCGTCCTGACGCGACGGCGTTAAAAAGCAAGACAGTGTGTTTTCATCGACTCGTAGGTTGAAATCAGGACTTGGCGCACTGTGCTTGGTCATTTTTACGGGACCCGTGAAATGAATAGAATCACGGGTACCCGTGAACCTATTGGCTCCCACCTGGTGCGCTATTTTATTTGGGTACCTAGGTGCCCATGTATTGGCCGCCCATATCCACGCCATATTCACAAATGTGTCGTGGAGTGTCGTGGATTTGAACCCTGCAATGCGGCATCTATGTAGAGGGATCAAACTACGGGAGCTTGACCTGGAGACTATGTCCCTGCATTACTTAGGTTAAATACAACCGGTGCTCTAATTTCCCTTTCTCGAGAGAGCCTTGACACGGCATCACCATCAGAAAAACCCATTTCGCTCAGCCCATCCAATTCATTAGCCTCTCGCAGAACTTCGGCCGGGGCTTCGACTTCAAATACAGCCTGTATGTCGCCGTGCGGTGAGAAGCCTGTGAACTTCCACATTCTCGACACTTTGGCTGCATCGGGTCCAAAGGTCCATAGGCGTCGGCGTTCATAGAAACCGACGCAAAACAATAGAGGCGCATTGACAAGTCGTACGAGAAAGACGTGAATCGAGTAGAACTCGAGTGGCGACAGGAATTGTTTGATAGGAAGCAGTATCAGAAGAGCAAAGAGATTGAACGGTGGCGGGTACGTAAATATAGCGTCGCTTTTCACGCCCTCAAATGTGAGGACGGTTTTTCGAAACTGGATCTCAACATCCTCAGATGTGACTATGGTACTGAAACGGTTGGTGAGGAGCGAGACAAGAATCGTGAGAAATAAAGTATTGCCGAGAAAGGCAAAGGTAATTGTCAGTGCCGGTCCTAAAATGACGTGAAACTGAACAGATTCCTTAATTCCTGTTCCATCCAGTCCGAACCAGATCCACAGCAGCCATTTGATGATGGTGAAGTCGTTTGGAATCGAGCCATCTCCTGGAGAAAGCCACTGCAGTGCCAACAGGAACCCAGTGAAACACCATATGGCGAGAAATGTGAGGATCAAAAACTCCTTCATCATGGCGTGGAGCGAAATAAAGACAATATGGTCTGGTAGAATGTTGAAGGCCAGTCTGGCCAGAAGGATTGGGGCTGCGAGACACAGTATATTATGTGCCAAGCCATTCTGCACGCTGCTTACATCCAGCTCATAGGCCCGAACTGTGATGTAAGTCATGAAGATGGCAGTGTATGAAAGGTCTAAGAATGACCATAAAGTCTGCGAATGTATCATCCATCCGTGTTCAATGATGGCAGCGAGTTCGTGAAGAACCCAGCCAGCAGAGTATAGAATGAAGACTACCTCATTGCCAGTCAGGTTTTCGGGATCTCGATACCGCATCGTGCAAACATAGAGAAAAGTGAGTATGATGTAGTGCACTAGCTCGATTATGTACCGGGTGCGCGGAACGGTGAGACGATGATGGTCAAGCAGCGGCGCCTTGCGCGGTTCGTACAGAGACACTGGAAGATACTCATAATGGTTGGGGAGAATATCAACGAACGAGAGAGGCGTGTAGACAATTTTTCCACGGTACACTGCATCTATAACACGTCTACACCCTGAAGAACTGGCAAAGGTCTTGCTCTCGGATATGATGGCGAGTTCGAGAGCAGTCAGCTTCCTCTCATGGCCGCCACGCTTCTGAATCGGCCATTGCGGATAGCGCCCGTACTGTTCGACTTCAGGCGGAGCACCATGGAAGGGGTCAAACCCTTGAACCAGGATCTTGGAAAGTAAGAGGAGACCGTCTAGACATGGATTATCGTCGTGAAAGTTGCGCAGGATCTTGATGGCCAACAGCTCGCATAATGTTGCGCGGGCTATGCTGGTGCTCTGGCCGATGACACTGGACTGTTCGCGTAGGAACTGTACTCGGTTTGCGAGGAGACAATAGACTAATTGTTGTCAGCATGCAGTGCGATACGTCCCAGCGATCGTCTTCAACAAGGATGGGAGCAACTCAATTCAATTCAACACAAGTCAACCCACATCAACATTTTGTCGAGGAGCCAATATGATATGGAGATTAGGCCAGGGGGCGAGATAAAATACACATATTATATTGGCTTCTCGACAAAATATTGATGTGGGTTGACTTATGTTGAATTGAATTGAGTTGCTCCCATCCTTGGTCTTCGAAAAGGGTATGGCGCACCAATGGAGTAGTTGTTCTCGTCGTACAGGCGATCTACCAATGGACGGACAATGAGATGATTGACTCGCGGACTCTTCAGCTGTTCCAGGGAATAGGGGTCGTCTAGCAAATAAGGTTAGAGGAGATATATTGGAGGACAGAGCGCAGGGATGCACCTATGCTTGCCAGTACCAATTTCCTTATCCTACAACAAGCATCCCGTCAGCACGTTGCATTAGGTCAATGTCAAGGATCAATACCGATGCAGGGTGACAAAGATGGAGGGTTGAGGCCATTCTCCCTCGCGCTCAGTATCTGTTTCTATCTCGAAACTTGCAGTCGCATCATTCAACAAAGTGCTCTCGTCTGGCTCATCTCGCTCCACGATGTTCCTGAAATTTGAGGATAGGCCATCCAGATCTTGGCTCATCTTACTCTCACACACAAAAAGATAGATTGAATACAGGTGATAGAGGAAAAGATGTAGCCACCAGGGACTGGCGTCTCACCACACGTTTTATTCACAGAGCGGGGTGGAGCACTCATCTTAGTCTGCTATGTGGATCGAAGCCCTTAGGTCGATGATGCTATGCTACAAGTACAGACCAGTTGACCCTAGGAACTATTAAGAGGCAATTGAACTTGGGGTTAGCTAGCGCCGACATGGAGTTAGCGCAACGCAGAATAAAAGGAGACGTCAATCGGCTGTTGTTATGATGCGCAGTCATGCCGGGTGCACTTGTGTGTAAAAATTCAATTGTTAATTATTGTTCTTCTATTCGAGAATCATCAAGTTCTTTCATACTTGAGTTATCCTTGAGTTCTCGAACCTTCTATGTATTATTAAACTTTGATCATGATGTGAGGGGTAACCTTGGTACTTCCAACAGCCTCTGGCTCGGTTGGTGACTCAAGACCTATGAATTTCCCACTAGAGATTGTTTGGCAAGTACTGAGAACTTGCAACCAGTTCCTCGGCTACATGTGCGACGTGTTCGTCCGACAGATGCACGTGGCGGAGGCTTGTTCCGATCACACGCAAATACAACTTTCACTCGGCCGTTTGGAGTTTTGAAAGATTTTCCCGTCGCGAATGCATAGTTAGCCTCTAGGCTTCGCCCAAGAGTTTATGGTTAGAAGAAGAGCCTCCCGAGAGTCGTATGTGCCCTCTGACGGGAGCACATCATTAGGGAATGCTGCTTGAGCCATGGAGGCAGCCCCTGATCTCTGCCGTTGTGTTGTTGCCTCGGTTGAATGCTGACATGATTTGCGCGTCCGGGCGCCTCTGTAGCGGGCGCCGGGTACCCGTGAAAATTTTGGAGCCACGGCTACCCGTGTCCCTATGGGGCCCCTATCCATGCCATATTCACAAATGTGTCGTGGAGTGTCGTGGATTTGAACCCTAGTCACTAGTCCTTCGATGTAAAAAAGGGCTGTAAAATTGGTCGACTCTTGTGGGCTAGGTAGTGTTCTTGACTCGAGAAACTTGCTACGTCGGGAGTACATCTCAAAGATAACCATGGTCCCTACACCAAATCCGAGGTCCTTATTTCTATCCAGCTTTGGAGCTCGATTCGGGAGCGATATCAAGAAAAAAAAAGAAACAAAAGCGGGTGTTATCCGTCCGTACTTTGACGATTGATGCTATACAAGCATTCTTCTTGCAACTGATAAGCCCCTCGCCAGAACTTGGAGACTTCTTTACTTCATGGAAAACACTTGTTTCGAATATGTCCTCGGGTAAAAGGGTTCGTACGCATGTGTAGCCAGGAATTGGAGACGAGGGACTGGGAGCTCTAGATCAACGTCAAGTATTCATAATTCATCGAAGCGAACGGAATAGCCCCTGAGCCTACAGAGATACAGTATTACAAGACTGTAGAATATATTCTATAACCAAAGCCATAAACAACAATAATTACTTCTATTTGTCGACCTCCTTTTCTTTCTTGGGGCTCAATCGCTTGATCTCTTCTGCCATTCGTTGTATTTCATTCTCCAGAAAATCATTTCGTTCCGCCAGCTCCTGAATCCACCGATCTCGATCTTCTTCATCTTTTAGTCTCTGAACTTCATCATACAAATAACTGAAATATATCTTGGCCGTCTTCTTGGCCTCAGTACCCGGATCTGTCGTGTCTCAAGAAGTCTTAGTGGCAGCACGAAGAGTTGGCGACAGGGGATGTTACAAACTTTTGGGATTATGGATACTCTCTGGCATATTGATAGATTTGTTAGCTTGCAAAGGATCCTGGCTATGTCCAGGGTCTGGGACAGGTTCTGAACTGTATGGGTACGATATTGTGTACTTTTTGTATTTACTCTTCTGCGTCGCTTCGTTTTTATGTCTCCTCGGATAGAAATGAACCCACATGACTTAATGCGTGCCATCTGGAACTCCACTGCGCTCTTCCTTGTGTGCCAGGCGGTCTAGGTCTCCCTAGCACAGGCTGGCGGTCCATTCCATTTCCATCCACGCAGCCTCTTGTAGAATGGATGGGCGTCCATGCAGGCCCACCGTAGATGGAATGGATGGAAATGGACGCTAAGAGTGGGCCTGTGGAATGGATGGACGTGGAAATGGAAATGCGTGGACGCTATAAAGGGACAGTACACGTGATCCTCCCACCTGTTGCCTCCCGGGCCTCCGCAAAGCTCATTTCAGCTAACACATCAGTCCCTGGCACCTTTAAATCCTCAAGAAGCTTCTCAGTGCTCTTAATATAGCCTCCGCAATGCCATGACCTCACCGTCTGTGTCATCCCGATCGTACTAGCGTCCAGCCTGGCACGATCGTCACGAACCATTCGACCACACGTTGAGAAGAGTCTCTCAACATCGGCAGACATAGGAAGGACAGAGAGCACATCGAGAGCCATCTGTGACAGACGTGGATACTCTTCCCGTCTCTCATACCAATAGCTAATAGGATCTAGGATATTCTGGTCGGACTTGTGGACGTCACGGAAACAATCGCTGTATTCGTCGCCAACAGCATGTGTAGAACTGCTAGCCGCGTCCTCGGCTTGTAACAAGGTAGTCATCGATGAAGGTGGTTGTAATAGAGTCGGCGCCTGACGAGATTCTTCACGATACTCGTCAAAGGGATTCCGATATATGCGCCGTTTCTTCGTGACCGGCTCGCCGCGTTCTCGACCTCGAGAGATAATTCGCGGCTCGTAGTGAGACCGGTATAGTTATTCTACAAGGGACTTTGCAGTTTGGATCCAGTCTAGACGGTCTGCCCACACGTCCTCGAAATATCCCCAACGATACGCTGGATGAAGTGCAATGGCGGCATAATAAACTGGCGTCTCGTCAAGCCGCGAGTAGTACTTGTCAAGCTTTTTCCAACAGAGGTTAATGTTAACCTTGAAGTGCTCGGGATCGGGATATCGATGGGCAGCAGCCTTATATACCTCCATTTTGCCAAGAAGATATTCATAGCCAAGCAGGGTATCCCACGGGCACCCATATGCCCCAATGTATCCTTCCTTCCGCTTGCGCTGCTGACCGTCGCCTTCGAGAGTAATCAAGACGTGCTCGAAGTGTTGAAGGACCTCGTTAAATAAGGAGATAATAGCCCAGTCCTTCTCCTCGAGTTTGTTCTCGTCCCTGAGGCAGAGCGGCATCTCGTTGCTTGACTTCTTTCCCCTCAATACCAACCCCTCCCACTCGCTCTTCTGCTCATACCAAAGGTCCTCGAGGAAGTCCTTTAGGAGAAGGGCACGCCGAATCATATAAAGAGTGGAAAGCCAACGGGTAACCACATCAATGATAACATCAAGAGGTTTTTTCGCTCGAACCACCGGATCGTCAGACTTGCTGTACACGGTAAGCTGAAGAGACCGGAGGAGATTGGTAAGCGAGTCCGAGCGGTGGATCCAGAAGATGAGGTTATGAAGTTTCCCAACTGGTCCTTTCCGTCTCCATAGCTCGTGGGACTTCGCGTCAAGGGCCTCGTTCCCTTGGATATCGTCCTCGAAGGCCTCGGAATTATGGCCAAAAAGAAGTGCTTTAACGGCGAGATTGAGGATATGGCCAAAGCAGCGCAATCGCCGAGTTTTACCCTCGAAACCGAGCGCCTTCCCAATTTCTTCCATCGCAGTGTCGTTATTGCTGGCGTTATCGAGTGTGAAATATCCTACCTTGTGGGTTATGCCGTAGCTTCGATGGACCTCGACCACGTGGGTGGCGATATTGTCACCAGAATGGCGATCGACAAGTTCAGGAAGGCCAAGCACAAGCTTTCCTGGCTGGCCAAGGGTATTGAGAAAGTAGCAGCAGATTCCATACAAAGCGTGGCGATTATTCGACCTCCAACCATCGAACGCAATATGAAGTAAGCCTGGAGCTGTCGCTAATACTCGCTTGATCTCAGCCTTGTTTTCCTCGTACACCTGAAGAATACGCCTGCGGACGGTATTGTGGGTAATATGCGCTTCGGTTGTCTTCACGAGTGGATTAAGATATTCGAAAGCGGCGCGGAGGTATGGATCTTCACTTTGTCGGAAAGAAGAGTTGCTGTTGATGATCCACGAGACTACCAAACGCTGGAAGTCTAGCCGATCAAAACGGCCAATGATCTGGTTTGCGATCTGCTGCTCTCGCGCGTCACGGGTATTCAACTTCATCATCTCGGCGATATTCCTCGATGGTGTCTTCTCCTTTGCTTTGCTAGGCGGCTTCCGTCTTCCGGAAGGGTCACAGACCTTGTGGTCATTCCAGAGATGAATCTCCGCGTTCTGCGTACCGCTCGAGGCCGCCGAATGAGGGTTTGGCCTGCGACTGTCAACACAGACCTTGCAAACCCATCGCCGCTTTGTATCGTCATCGCTCTTCTCGATATCGTAGCCGAATTGCCATATCCACGACGATGTAGACGCACAGCGTTGGGATTGCGTGTAGCCAGGGAAGTCTTTCCAAGGGAAGAGGTCCCACGAGTTCTTCTTATCCTCTTGGTCTGGCGGCTCGAGCACCATAGAGCTGATAATTGGGCTCTCAGCCATTCTACGCGGTACAGAATGCAGTTGCATGGAGATGCTCGAACGCGGCACCATGACGCGAAATGTGAAATGTCCACGACCCAATAGCTGTTATGTTCTGTTTAAAAATACCTTAATTTGTATGTGAAAATGCCTGGTATATAGGTACTTGAGATCTCTACCGACCATGGCCAAGTTGGTCTACCCTGAATTACAGGGTATTTTAGGGACTAGGCTAGGGAACCCCCTACCAGTCTATCCCCCTGCTTCCATTTCCACCTATCCATTCCACGGAACCCTGGCGTGGATGGATGGATTATGTAACGGCCAGCTCCATTGAATGGATGGAAATGGATGCACGGACCATCCATTTCCACGCCGTGGATACGTGGACGGTGGACGTGGAATGGATCGCCAGCCTGTGCACCCGGCATGACTGCGCAGCATGACTGCGCATCATAACAACAGCTACGGGGGAGAGGGAGAGAAGAAAGAGTGTGAAATTTGCAGGTACAGATCGTTAGCGATGATTGTTGCATATTTGCGGACTGCCTTTACTATTTCATTTACAAGATACCAATTGAATGTCTATTATGCTGTTCATAATATGGTTGGCAGTGTTATGTGAAAACAGGCAAGAGCTACAGCCCCGATTTATCCCGAACGGAGTCTATCCCAAAGAACACTCTTCAAAAGGACAAATCTCCCCTTTAGCATCGCCCTTGAGGTACATACAGAGCCTTTGTAGTTCAGATATAAGCTTTAAACATACAACCGAATGTGTGCCATAGGTGAAACTTACTCGGTGTACCAGCCCTCAAACCAGGATTTGCTCAGGGGAGAATTTACGTCCCGCTGATGGAGATAATTGTAGGTTTTTCCGAGTTATACCTTACATAATGGTGTCCATTTGTAAAAGTATTCACACTATAGCTGTCACCAGTCTCGTCCCAGAAGTGGTAATTGTAGTGCTCAGTGTTGACAAATTCGATGATATAGCTGTAATAAGTGCCGTTAAATCGTGCCACCCGACGCTCCGTGATAGCTGCCCGAGATTTCACTTCATCGGACGCTGGTTCCCAGTCGGCATCATAGGTAGGCACCCAATTGACAGTAATGTCAAATGGTTCGCGGGTCATCCTTGGTTGGATAAGAGAACCAGTCCTAGGCTGGATTGATGGTTGTTGCGGGCCGTCATAGGCAAACTGGTATTCCTTGCCGTGTGCACTATGAGCAGTATGCCATTCAAGGTTAGGAGGGGGTTCCATGACAGTCGGATAAAATCTAAGACTAATAGAAAGATTAGTATGTTACACAATAGTGGAATAGTACTTTACCTATTAGAACGTGTAATAGAAAAATGAAATTGTAAAAATAGTGTCACAGCCTGAGTCTGAGCCCGAATCTGAACCTGATCCTGGGGGCGCTATAGCTATATATATGAGAATGCACTGTAAGGTCAGGGACCTTACATCCTAGTCTTTTGCTGTATAGCGCAGCGGGTAAGGCCCTGAATGCATCCAGGGACCCTGGCCGTGACACATTATGCGGATTACAAGTTATAACTTATTATTCGCACCAATTATATAGGGACAGCTTATATATCACCCCATTATCACATTATGTGTAATTATCACCCCATTATGTACACATAGCTACATTACATACAGTGGCCGTGCAAAAATCCCGACACATTTCCCGCCCAACCCCGCACTTCGCGACAACAACAATACGACTCTACCTAGTTCAAATCGGCCCTCGGAAACCTAAAACCCAGCGCGTAGCGCTTCGCCATCTCGAATAAAATTCGCCGGTGGGACTCTCCGTCGTCACGTCAGCCAGCTAGCGTAGCTCTTCCACCCGGCCACTAGATATTTTTTGCCGGGACGGGCCGATCTAGACTAGAAGAATTCATATTGAGTGGTGGAGTATCATGGGCTGGCTGCTTATCTTGACTTTTCAGCTCGCCACTCTTCACTCTTGGCACCCGGTCCTGTCATAATTGACTGGTGCCAAGTGGCATATGCCTTGTAATCAAGCTTGTTGCCTTTCGTCGTCCTGCATGTCTTACTACCCCGCTATTATTCTGCTCACAGTATGCAGTTGTGCTGGTCGGATCGCTTTTCGAAAAACACAAAGTCGTTTTCGTCCAAACGGCCAAGGCAGCGGCAGGAGGGGCTGGCAATATAAGTTGTCCATCATCACGTCATGGAGCTAGCGTAGCTCTAATCGGCTGCTAGGCGATCTACACCGGGGCGGGCCGATTTAGACTAAAAAACATCTACTCGTTGGCTAGCCGGGAGGGGTGCCAACTAAGCAAGCTTAGTTGGCACCCCTCCCGGCTAGCCAACGAGTAATGTTAAAGCGTGGAGCAAGGTGGTTTGCTTGACTTTTCAGCTACCCCACTCTTCATTCTTGGCGTCTGGTTCGTATTCGAGCTTGTTCCCTGCCTCAGTCCTACGTGTCTCACTACCCAGCCTTTACTCCGCGCTCAATCAAAGACGGATTTAACACCTTTCAAGGCCAAGGAATCAAGGGTCGTACAGCATAATTCAGGGATGACTGTAGTGGACAGGGTAGCCGCGGCCCGTTTTGTTATCCATGGGGGTTGAAAATATGCAGCCGATTCCTTTTTCACCCAGGCACAATGCGCCCGCGCAACCAACAATCATATTTCGACGAATCATAATGTGACTACCCTTTTCTTAAGGCAAGGGAAAGAGACAATATGGATTACACATCTACCCCACGAAAGAAATTGCCACCAGAACCAGACGGGCTACCATTCGTCACGTTTGATGTTTACCTAGTATATGCGGTGTTCGCCACGCCCCCCACATATTGTCTCTTCTTACGCCTTACTTTTTGGCAATTGGATATGCTTCCGTTCGTGAAGGCCTGATTATGAGGATTGCGGATTTTTCAATTCGTAGTCATACCAATTCGCGATCCTCCCGACGGCTCAATTTCGTCGAATCATCGGCAGACTTTGCCGTCCAAGATTTGACGTTCTGGCTGTCGTGAGTAAACATGGAAAAATAAATTATCCCAAGTTGACTAACTAAACTATTTCAATTGTTGTTGCAACTGGACTTGACGTGCAGACAGTGTTCAGCAAAGCCTCGTGTTTGCAGACACGGGACAATGCTTACCTTACATACTGCAAATCCTAAGCATTTTCATCCTCTAATTTTCCACTTGATAGAATTATCACTCCTATAGCGTTTTGTTTTGAAAATTGGATATCTTTATTTCTCACAATTCGGAGTAGGCTGTACAATATAGGTACATGCTTTGATCAAGGACATGATGTATGGACTCAAGCTTGGGTTGGGCGGCTCAGAACCTCGAACTCGGCGGGCACAGCATCGGCACCAGCACCAGTCATGGCAATTGACTCCTGAAAGAGGGGTAAGTCAGTATTCAGTCAATGTACCAAAGACATCCCATGTAGGGCTGTTGTTAAAACTTACCAGCTCCTCCACCTTCTCATCCGTCAGGCCGGCGATGTTGTACACAGTGCCATCCTCAAGGCCGAGGATGTCGGGCTTGACGCTGGCTTCACACCTGCCGCCATCTGGCTGCTCGGCGGGACAAGACTCGTCTTCGGCGCGCTTACGGCTGAGAAACGTGTAGCTACCGCCCGTACGGTCGCCACGCGAGGTGTAAGACAAGCATATCTCTGAGGCGCCGTCCGAGTTCAGAGACGTTGCGATATATCTGCAGCGGCCACCAGTCCAAGAATTGCCTTGAATGCGCCAGCTTCTTGGGATCTGTTGGGAGCTGTTAGTTCTGACAGATCTGTAAGCCAGAAGGGAAGAGGTTTCACTCACAGCGGTCACGGAAATGCTGACCCTGTTGCTGCTTGACGATTGGCTAAACTCGCAGCATATGTTGGGGTTGACGCCTGTGCAGGCTGTATAAGACCCAATACAGCTATTGCCAGTCCAGCCTCTGATATCTATGGCGGATGCAGTGGCTGCGAGAGTCAGAAGGACGATAGAGAAGTGCATGTTTGAATGCGTGTGGTGGTGTTTAATGCGATGTTATCAAGTTGGAAAGGGGATGCAGGAGTTGTTGGTGCCTCAAGCAAACAAGACCGGAGGAGACACCTGTTTTTATACTATTCTCTGATCAACACGCAACTGCCCTCATTGCAAATAAGAGCAAGGGAGGTTGATATCTTGGCAGATTAAGCATTGGATGCTGCCTTGCCATGGTTATTAGTTTTTGAAGCACAATGCAGCTTGCGGGGTTGTTGTTTTTCTAATATTAATGTTTCTTAAAATTTCGCAAAATCACCCAGCGTCTTATAAATTAATAGCCAGCACTAAATCGTGATGTTCTTTTCTTATTGCACATATTTTCCTTGGTATATTTTCTTACGTTTAGTTTAATCTTATTTCCATAAATATCGTTAACTAACTAATCCCAAATAATTATGAATCTTTGCCCAAGGGCGTATTTGACACGGACCGCTTTAAAGGATCCTCTTTTCAAGACTTGCTCCACATCTGCCTGTCTCTTGGCACGAGTCTCTCGGTCACTACCGCTTTGGGCAACCATAACACTTACGCCAAGAGATCTCTCATAGGGTATTATTTTTAACCTCTGCTGAGATGCATACGCTATGACATTTCGGATTGTAATTTATCAGCCTAAACTCAAACCCCTCAAGGAAAAAACATGAGCCGCTGCATCTGCATCACCTCAGTCTTGGCCTTCGTATATATGTCCTATAGCTGATAGGTGGCCAAACCCAATGCAACGATACTATGTGCCCTCGGACCTTATTTTGACAACCCCGCAGTCACTATCCCCTAGGCCTGCGTGGAAACTACCGCGTTCGACCTCGATAAAACCACTTTTCGCTCGGGACCGGAACAATCGCTGGTATCGCACGCCTTCTCTCCATGGCTTCTCGGTCATCGTTGTTCGTCCTGCATATCGTCCTCTTTTACGGCCGCCAACAAACCCATGCTCAAGTTTATAATGATCTAAAATGCGTCTGTCGGTCGATCCTACATACCTGCACTTATTACAACCCTTACCGTCATCCTTGGGCGGTGATATATATGGGATCCGTTCTATGGTTGGTGATGGCGGTTCCCACTTCTCCAACTCTGCCTGGTTCTTGATAATACCGGGGATTGTGTTGACCGCTTCCTGTACTTGCCTTGCTTCAAATTTCGTTATTGACGCATGGTTATTATTTAAATGTGCCAATACTTCGTTCGCAACGCATGCATATCCACATTTCGTACAAATGGGGAATGGAAATGCGGGTGAATGATAAACGAATGGGTCCATGTTGTATGTGTGTGTTGGAAAATCGGATGGTGGTGACTGGCGGTCTTCTCGGTTGCGACACTTGACGTTTTTATCTCTTTACTCCTGCTATTGCTTTCTTTTGTCTGGCCCCTTAATCTTGAACATTAAACTCTATTGCTGATGGCCTACACTCTGTATCGTGTCTGGCCAATCAAACTGCTTGAATTATCCACTTTCCACGACATCCTCTAATTGACTCCCAAACTTCAACTTGGTATTGTGACTACAAATAAACCGGTTATACCTTAACAATAAAATGGACAAGTCACCTAAATCTCTGCTTTTTAATGATACTGGTTTTATTAAATTACCTGCTGTAGTTTTAATTCGCACCAACCCCCCATTTCTAAATCGCGCCTACCCCCTGTCGTCAATAGCGCGGTTTCAATTTGTATGGGATTCTAATTCGCGCGTACTTCGTGCGATTTGGAATTTGGGGTTAGGCCGGCAAGCCAGATATAAGCTTCCCTCGATATAATGGATCGATGCATCCACTTAAAATGCATTTTATCGATGAAAACCTATGGGTGACCTGAATCCGTTGGGGTGCAATGGATTCAGGTCGTCATTTCATTAGCGCCTTTTTTTTTACTATGGGAATGCAAATGGATTCGGAGCTGCATCCGCCATGCAGCTGGGATAGCCATTGGATAGGTCTCAAAAGAAACCTGATATATAGTTGAGGCACGTCGGAGACTTAGTTTTGGGTTATTTTGAAGGGCTTGAAGTGCAAGAAGGATTCTAGCTTCATTTGATGATTGAGGCATGTTTGGTGGTTGAGAAGTATTTGATTAGATGGTAATGTTGTAGGATGAGGGATTTTTGACTTACTCACTTGTCTGACCCACTCACTTATCAACCACGTTAACTTGCTTTTGCTGTTGCTATGGCTTACATCTTGTCTGAATAATTATATTATTTCCATCTTATACCCTACCCCAAATAACGGGGGTTGTTACTCTTTTCCCCACTTTCCTGAATACACGGGCCAACATACTGAGCGAAACCCAACCAATGATCTTACTGACTTCCATCGGCACCCCGGTCAATTTCAACCACATCAAAACCAATCCAACATATTTTAAATCAATTGCACGGCCTTAATCTGGCTTCAAATAACCTAATATGCGGGGAAAATACTCACCTTATTGTAATGAATTGATGCATACCGGTTTGGGCTATTTTACCTACTGGAATATCTACGACCCTGCCCCTCCACTTTGCTCTACGACCCTGCCCCCCAACTTCAATAGCGCCATTTTAATTTATATGAGAGTTTCTACGACCCAGCAGGCAGAGTCGAAGTCGATTTCTTGTTAGGGTTGCTTCGACTCATTTTCCCACCCTTCATTGGAAAACCTTGGCGCTTTGACTTTACTGACTGATGAACTCAAAATTGCTTAATTTCAGCCATGGATGTCTCTGTCATTCCGGCTCACTCTCCTCTATCCTTCTCCCACTCTATATCCGTTGCAAATTTTGCCTCCGTTTTGTCCAATGTAATCCGGATCTCCTGCTTGATCATGCTTTGATTTCCTTCCATGTCATCATCCATTTCCGCGAGGATCGTCTCCTCTCTAGCATGTTCAACCTCGCCCGCTCACTTCTTCCTTGCTTCAACTTCTCGTCTCGTCTCTGCTGAAATGACTAGTGCCTGACGGCGAAATCAACCAGTAGCCCCCCAATCCTCAATTCGAGCTTCTTAAAGAGCTCCTTATTGTTGAATGTTGGAGGGTTCACCCTCAGCTTTAGGATTAAGGTTTAGGATTAAAGTTTGAAATCCTAAACTTAGATCATAGGGCTTTCATCTAGGACTTTCATCTAGGACTTTCTAGGACTCAAGTCCTAGAAGGAACCAGCCGAAGATATAAGGTCTCAATAGTCCTTCGATTTCGAGAGGATGAAGCAATACACACGATTCACCTTAATATCTGACACTTATAGCCACTGACATCCAGCACCACCATCAGTGCACATGCGTCACTGAGAAATTCATGTATCTCGTCAGAAGTCAGACGTGTGCGATTCAGAGTGACCGCTTGAATCTCACGCAGCCTTCGAAATAATGACTGTAGACTCTCAGCGCTAGCTCCCACGTCAAAAATTCCAGGTCGATCGATGAACTCTCTCATCCAACGATCTAGCGTTACTGCTTCATCGCAGTCCCATCCATTTTGTGACAGAGTCTCTCGGAGTTCTCCACGTCCAAATACATAACATGCTCTTTCGATATATCTCTGTAACTGCACCATCAGCTCGTACTGGATACCGAGCTGTACGCTTGCATTCCCATGTTTATCTTCGTGTCGATTACTACAGGGTGCGTAGATATCCGCTTCATCGAGGGGCTACTGCTCATCATGGATGCTCCCCTCCTGTTCCGGGTCTCTAAATCTGGTAGCGCCCTCCGGCGGCTTGTCGCTGGTCAATGCATCACCATCATCATCATCGTCATGAGGTGGAGGTGGCGAGAAGTCGTCATCGCAAGGCTTCTCCTCCATGTCCTGCACCTCTTACGTATCCCTCTTCTATTGCCTCGGGCTCTGCATCCTTCGTCTGTTGGTAGTCTTGTGCGGCGATCTCGGGCTCGCAAGGGTAGTCGCACGGTGGCATCTGTTCCGTGGCCGACTCCGGTGTCGCGTCCCAACCGGCTTCCTCGTCGGCAACCCTTTCAGGCTCCGCACTAGGGTTAAAAATGCAGTGTCACGTAACCCCAAGCTGCCGCTAGCTAACCCCAAGAGTGGGGTTGGGGTTATTTTGAACCAATCAGCTGCTCGTCTCAGCATCAGATGATTGAGCGTAAAAAATTAAGCGAGATTTTCCATTTTGGTGTCCGATTGTGGATGAATCGCCTCTTAATAGTTCCTAGGTGTCACTTTTAGTAAAAATTGTCTCTCCTATTGAACTTTCTTTTTCTGCTGCTGGCAGATTTTTCCCTTGCCAATCGCCTTCGCGTCTTTCAATGAAATCCTCTTTCACTTGACTATTTCCTTACCCCTGTCGACGCTATGTCGCTTACCCCGCATAGTAGACTGAAGGAGGCTCTGGTCTCTCTGTCTGGCCAATCAAAACCTTAGATACCGACAGGGGTTTCCTCTTTCATCGATGAATCCATAGAGATGTAGCTAACCCTAAGCTAAGATAATTGCTACGGCTGGGACTTTTACTATCATATAAATTAGTATTAGGGAGAAGTACCGTTATTTAGTTTTATTCATTTTGATTGGTCTTACATGTCACGGGTCAGGTTCGGTAATTTCAGGCTGAACAGGATCTATTAGCTACGGATAGGCAGGTCAGGCTCTATTGACAAGACGTAGCTCGGAGAGCTACATTCAGGATCTATCTGGAAGTCGATCTAGAATCTAGGTGATAACGTATCACCACGTAATCTCAGCCCACCTAGGGGTCTAGGGTAGACTGGCCTGGCTTCGAGCTGTGACACTCCCGGGCGTAATGAACACTATCACCGGCCTCTCGGTTAGGGCTTGTAGTAGGTAGGATAAGGCTGCCTTGTGACAGTCTTGGTAGCAGTCTCGGTCTTGTACTTGGTGATGGCAGGCTTCCACTTGTACTTGGTGACCGTGTCGGTTTCGGTTTCCGTCTGAGTCTTGGTGACAGGAGGCTTCCACTTGGTGATGGTGTCGGTCTGAGCCTTGGTGACATAGTTGGTGACGGGGGGCTTCCACTTTGTCACGGTCTCGGTCTTGGTGATGGGGGGCTTCCACGTAAACTTTGTCACGGTCTCGGTCTCGTACTTGGTGACGGTCTCGGTCTTTGTGACAGGAGGCTTGTAGATGGGCTTGGTGACGGCGTAGGTGACTGTTGCGGTCACGGTCTTGGTCTTGGGGGGAGGTGGATAGTAGTGGTCGTTGTTGGGGTTGGGGCTGGCGAAGACCAGAGGAATTGAGATGAGAGGAGCGATGTAGGTTGGAAACTTCATATTGGCGGCTGGAGCGAAGGTATGATGAAAATGTGTTGATGTTCTTGATAGAGTGGTCAGGAGAGTTGAGCCAGTGGTTGAGCCTGAGTGAGTCTCGGAATGAGGAGATCACCAGTCTTATTTATACAAATCATCTACATTCAGATCGTCCACTTCTCAACATCCAACCTCAATCCCGCTCGGACGAATATTGAAAGGCGCTCTTGTTGAGTTGTTCAACATTTTCATCGTCACCGGCCAATCACAATAATCATCTTCAGCCATAACTTATAAGCTCGTATCTGCCGGTAAGCTTGTGTTTATGCAGCCATGAACAAGTATTTAATCCATACCACGAAATCAACATATGGATCCATATCCATTCCATATCCACGCCACGGAACCGGGAACATAAAAAAAGTGTCCAAGCGCACTTGCCACGACCTACTAACCCCACGAGACTTCGCCGAGGAAAAGGATGATGCGATCTAGGACACAGCGATATTTGGATATATCATGGGCTTTTTGCCAAATGAGGATTGACACGAAGGTAGGATAATTATAAGCTAGGGCCCTATGAGGTTCGTTCTCCCGGGCGTAATAAACTCTCTCTCTCTCTCACGGCATATCATGGGCATCCTACAAGGATTGTTTTTCAGCTTGCGCCATGCATATTTCAACGCTGACCTTGACTCAGAAAAGCATGCGACGTCCCTTTTTTTCATCTTCACAAGGAAAAATGCCCCTCAAAGCAGAAAAAAGAGTGGCGGTTACAATTGCCTCCACCATTCCATCATATCTGATCCTCTGAATGTTCCAATTACAATGCTGCCAAGTCACACGGAACTTTCAGCTTTCAACTGTCATGTATGTTTCGGCTTTTCAAGAAGAACTACCTATTGAAAACAGGATGTCCATGTACGTGATGAATGCAACGCTAAGGCCTGGATTCCACGGGCCCACTCTTAGCGTCTATTTCCATCCATTCTACGAGAAGCTGCGTGGATGGAAATGGAATGTGTTGAGACAGTGTGGCTAAGGTGGTCCGACCTGCTGGTGGCTAGGATGTGGATACTATGCAAGGAGCTGTGCTCCTCTCAGACACATGTAACTTAGAACTAACAACAACACAATCAACCCCTTTTTGTTTCACCAGAATGGACCGCCAGCCTGTCCACAACAAACTGTTTTCAGACTGTAGGAATATGTCATAACCCAGAAAACCCCCCAGCTCCGTGACTCTCGATCTTTAGGCATCTAAACTAAAATTGAACTGGAACCCTAGTGGTGAATTGTGCTGCCTTAGTCATTTAGAGATCACCCTATCGGCCCATCACATCCCAACCTTTGATGGAAGAGCCAGCTGATGACCCTCGAGAATAAAGTCATCGGGAGACTATCAATTCTCATAATGAGACCTTCGGCTGCATGTGGCCATTGGCTTAGGTACGAAGAGATGAACCAGCATTAACTTAAAATGGCATGCCAGCCTCACCGGTCGAACGGAAGCGTATCCGTGTGCGAGAATGTCTCCTTTCAATTTTCTTGAGAACAGAGCAGCCCCATCATGATTCGTTTAAATATCATTGTTGGTTGCATGGCTGCGCTGGGCATTGATGAAAAGGGAAGCGGCTGCATATTTTCAACCCTTACAGATAACAAAGCAACAGGCCTCAGACATTCCTGAATTGTGATGTGTGAGCCTTGGAAGCCATCAGTTCCGTCTTTGATTGGACGCCACTTGGCTGGCACCTGTCCTGACCGGACGCCAAGAATCAATAGCGGGGAGCTGAACTTATTGCTTTAGTATTGTCGTATTGAAAGATTTGAGCTAGCCTCAGAAAAATAAGAGCAGCGTGTTCACTGTGTGGTGTTCTCAGACTTTGGATTGTAATTTTAACCACAAGCGCCAATATGCATGACGAGTCACCTCCAGTCACCCTCTGATAGACCTAAGAACATTTATAAATACTGCCTCTACCTCCTCTTTTATCTTTCTGTTCTCTTCATTCTTATTACCTCCTTTCAGTATCTTGCAACCCCTCTAATCTCATTCAATTATATTTTACTATCCCGAAACAATAAATCTACCTCTCTAAAATGAAGTTCCTCCCAGTTCTCGCTATCTTCTTCGCCAGCGTCCTCGCTACTCCTCCTGGTTATGGTGGTGGCGGCGGCGGCAGCGGCAGCAATTTTGATGCCTGCCCTGGAGCTCTCTATAGCCAGACTCAGTGCTGTAGTGCTGGTGTTGGTGATATTGTTGATGTTGACTGTTCCAACCGTAAGTAATAACTAACAATTATCTTTTATTCGAATATCAGAAAAAGGCTAATTACTGAAACAGCTACTATTACTCCTACAAGCATCAATAGCTTCAAGGCCAATTGTGCCAGTATTGGCAAGCGTGCCCGTTGCTGTACTATCCCTATTGTAAGTTAACCTTTCTCTACAAAAACCTAATGTTAGCAAGGGATAACTAGGTATTTACTAAAATACTCTTAAAGCTTGGACTGGGTGTTCTCTGCCAGAGCCCTGATAGCACTTAAACGCTGGAACAACAAGTTACTCAACCATTATGCCCTGTGGCTTAGTGGTTAGCTGCAACCGTAACATGTTACGACTCCAGTTGTTACGTCACGTGTACCCCACCGTATTTCTCCTTCTTAGAGCTTAATGTTCGAAAACTTCCAATTAGTGCTAAGACCCAGCAACTAACTTAGCACTAATTGCTTGACAACTTCCCTAATCCCATACATTCAAGGATAGGAGACATTTATTAGCGTTTTTTTTATAACTTGGCTTCCTAGCTATCAATATACTGTCTTTACTTCAACAAGCCTTACCTGCATGTGACGGGTGAAGGTTCCCAAGGGATAAACTAGTCCGTACTGGTTTATGTTGGCAGAGTCGTAGGGCGTTGTCACTGAGCGTTGCGAAGTGTCACGTCTCTTAATAGTGAATAGAGCGGGTTAGGCGTATTCAGGTAAAGAAGTTTTGTTGATAGCTGGTAGGCCATCGTACTATCTAGTGCTAAGCGAATGTATATATACATGAGGTTATGCAGGTCGAACGAGGTCGGTTCGACTCTGTTCGTCATGCAAGTCGAATGGGGTCCGTTCGACTTGTATAGGGTAGGTCTATTCTAAGTGGTGGAAAACGTGGGGTATGTTATCTCACGTGGGTGGAGATTAGTTGGGTCGTAACACGCCGGCTTAGTATCTTATTTGCCTGTTCAAGATCTTGGACCCTGGTCTCTAATAAGGCAACCTTATGCATAACTATCTTTGTTCCCTTGGAAGAAGACCTCAATGCTTCTAGAATCGACTCTGGAGAGCTACTTTTATGCCTTTTGATTCTCCTTTCAAGATATTCAAGCTGAGAGTCGGCTTCAAGGATAGTCTTTGGGGTCTTTGAGACCCAAGGGGTCGAGGGGCTAACTACCTCCTCCACAGGCGTTGGAGTCCGCAGCTGCACATCGAGCTTCGAGATTACACTTTCTGGGTCGAGAGGAGCAAGTCCGGCTCCACTAAAGGCTGCTTTAATATTTTTCTCTGTCATTGTGGCCTGGTAGGCGGTGTAAAAAGCCGGCAAGAACTCGGTTTTGGAAATGTGGGTTACAGAGCATCTGATCAAATGCTCGATTTCTCGCCCATAAGCCTTCTTAAGCAGGCCAAAGCACCCGACATCAAGAGGCTGCAGCAGATGAGACGAATGAGGCGGTATACAAAGCGTGATGATTTTATTTGCCTTGCAATATCTCTCAAAGTCGACCGAGTGGTGACTTTGGTGTCCGTCGAGGATCAGGAGACGATAGCGATTCTTTGATTGCTTGGTAGTACACCGGTCGAAGTGCTTTAGCCACTCGAGGCCTATCTCGTTATCTGTCCAGCCATTAGGACTCGTCGCAATAGCCCAATCGCCCGGGAGGTTGCTTTCTCGGTACCAGTGGGCGAGGTGATATTGGCCCGCACCTATGATGAACGGCGGGATCGCTTGGCCCTCGGCATTGATCGCCTGAATGACTGTAATCCATTCCCGGTTTCCAGGCTGCACTGATTTTGGTCTTCCACGCCTTTCAGCATCTGTGACGACCATTCCGCTCGCAATAACGCCCATCATAAAGCCAGTCTCGTCAAAGTTGTAGATTTCATCAGGTCGGATGCCATACTTCGCAATTACATTTGCTACGAGCCTAAACCAGTTGCGAATAATGGTCGGATCTTCACATTTGGCTCTCTGGTAGTCATATTTACGGGGAAAATGCGTCTTGAGGTCTTTGTGTCGCTTGACGAAGTTAGAGGCCCAGCGCTTGCCGACAGGCGGCGTCTCGCGGTCGGCGAGCAATCGGTTAGCCATCTCCTCAACACAACGCAGTCGCGGGGGAAACCCTCGCGAATCCAGATCGAGAATGAACTGAACTATGATCTGTTCTTCTAGATCAGATAGTTTGCGTGATTTTGGGATAGAATCACGCGTAGAAAGGATACCCTTCTGTCGGCGATATAAAGTCCAATAACGGACCTGGTAGATGCCTGCGGCGCGTCGGAGACTTAATTTTGGGTCATTTTGAAGGGTACGAAGTGCAAGAAGAATCCTAGCCTCAATATTTGGGTCTGACATATTTGGTGGTTGAAAATTAATTGATTAAGTTGAGAAGATGTAAATTGCGGGATTTTTTGTTGCACTCGCTTGTCTGTTGCACCCGCTTATCATGTACGTTATTCAGTCTAAAGTCCGCTGAAGATATGAATCTTGTAACCGAGACTACGCTTCGGGCTTCTTAGCATAAGTAACGCAACTATGAACGGTTAGCCATAATCTCTCACAGGAAAGCAAAACACTCACATGGGCCAATAAGCATGGATCTTGGGGTTATTCCAGTCCTGTCTCAGCTTCACCAAAAACACCTCGACCTCCTCACGACTCCAACCCAGTCCTCTTGTAAAAGGCGCCATGGTCAGCGCCCCCAGAGCCGAGGCTGCATTGACGTTATTCCACTGACCAAGCTCCTTGTACTTCTTATCCTTGGGCCAATGGTTGGTAGGCCACTTATAGCGCGTCTCAACAACATCAACAAATCCCACCTCTTTTAGCATATCCTTGAAGTTAGTCGTACGTTCGAACAAGCGATTGAACTTTCCGGCTGCTTCGTCGAGAAGTCGGCACCATTTGTACATGGTATGGTCTTCCTTGAGGGTGCCATCGTCGCTGCCCATGATGACATCGACATCCTGCAGTTCAACGTAGCCGCCTGGAGCTAGGTTCCTGTTTACGTCAGTATAGTTCATTTTTTGAATGGCGAGACTCGTTTTACTGGTAGATCTTGGTGAAATACGACTTCCAGTTCTGAATGCTGAAGTTCATGAATCTGCTGTGAATAAAGTCAAAAGGTTCGCTGTATGTCCATTCCTCGTCGATATCATCGATCTCGAAGCGAACGTTCGGTGGTACACTATGAACCATCAGCCAAATTCACGGTGCTTGGAGGTTTTACTCATACAAGCTTGGCTGGCTCGGTGAGAGGTCAACACCAATGACCTGTCTTGTTAGCGGCTGTTCTGCATAAGCTTTAATGGCGTAGCTCACTGTTGCCTCGGGATGCTCGTCGCCAAAGTCAATCGCCCAGATACCGGTTCCAGTGCCAACGTCGAGGACACGCTTAACCTTGGAACCGGGAAGGTTAGGAGGGCTCAGACCGAGCTTGTTATCAAGAGTAAGCAAGAACAAGTTATGTTGCAGATCTGTATTGTTGATTGTTACTATTATGCCACGTCGGCAGCAACTGAGAGTACAAACCTAATCTTTCGTTCTCCTCGTCATCGTTGGGGAGGTTGTATTCTGCGATTGGACACGTCAGTGATATGCCTTGTATATGTAGCAGAGGAGATACATACTGCCGTCGCGAAAAGCATGATATGTTCTTCCATTTTCTTGACGGAAATCAAGAATTGAGCTTCTCAAGCTGTGTGTTGAGGATGTATTATCCTACGACATAAGATCAGCAACAAAGGTCTGTAAGATGATGGCCAAGGGCTGATCTCATACCGCACCAAGTGACGAGTCTGCGTCAGAGTGCTGGTGCTGTTAGCTAGCTTCTGTGGGTTGGTTCCAGCGGGAACTAACGTTATCGTCAACGTCTACGACGGGGTGCGCCTCAATGGTGGTCATTGTTGATTGCAGATCTTTGCTCTCAAATTATAAGAAGTCCCAGAAACTAACTACCCGTGGATTCGACCTAACGGAGACCCCACTCATAGAGTGGGCGGCAAAATTCTGGGACAAGGGCAAAATTCTGGGACAGCCAAATAGGTGTAAATAGGTGCAAAAGATTGGTATTTTCATTCAGTCTTCGTCACTTTTGGTCCGAATTAAATAGAGATTGCTAAAATGATAGTATTGGATTGATTTAAAGCTATATCCAAGAGCATTTTATTATGCGATGTATATTTCTCGCTGTGTTGCGGCCGAAAGTTGATGTGATTACTGAGGAACCGTCAGACTTGCTTCCTTCGGCATAAGGTCTTGTGACTTACCTGCCCGGCCTCCCTCCCAACAGGGAAAGTGCCGACGATATAATTTACTGTGTATTTCGCGGGCGAAGCGTATCCATGATTCTGTGATATGTGGAGGAGAAATTCCTTTCAAATTCAACAGGCGGAGGAGGGAGAGGAGGAAGGTTGGGCTCTTCTTGCGTAAGATCAACTACCTCGATGACTTCCTCATTGAAATCGGAGTCATCTGATTCTCCTGTGACGAGGTTTTCAAGTAACCCATCTTCTTGTGTGTTGCTGAGTTTAAATTCAACTCCATCGCTCGAAGGAAGTGCAGGCATATCTTGCAACGGGCTGCGATAAACACCAGCAGCTGTTGCACCACGAAGGCGCTCGTAGAAACGCTGCTGAGCAGAGGAACCGCTCGTATCATAGTAAAATCCGTTCCCAGGCGTTGCAGGCGAAGCTTCTCGTGATGCCGGAGCAATAGTAATAACATCATCCTGTATATCCTTGTTCTTCCACTCCTTCCACCGCTTGAAGCTAATATGAATCGGCTTCCCGTTGTTATTGATATCGTATTTGTGTTGCTTCTTCCACTCGATTTTCAGGCGATCATCCTCTTCTTTCTGCAGTTGCCTCCAAGTGCGATGTTGCCGGCGAAG
The DNA here is from genome assembly GCF_019609905.1 of Fusarium poae. Classification (NCBI taxonomy): domain Eukaryota; kingdom Fungi; phylum Ascomycota; class Sordariomycetes; order Hypocreales; family Nectriaceae; genus Fusarium; species Fusarium poae. The sequence continues at coordinate 85,330 of NW_025408659.1, forward strand.
CTCTTCTGCTTGCTCTTTTTGCGTTGTAGTGGCAACTTGCTCTTCTATCTGCTGCACCGTTGTGCTGTTCACGTAGAGGCCGGTGGGATGAACTCTTCTTCTACGCATCTTTCGACTATTTGCAGCGGAAATGCGGTCAAGGCGGTTCTTGATATGACTTTCGGCAAAGGAATTTAGTACTATTGCTTCGTTGAGAACGTCGTCAATAGTGCTGTATGCCTCGCGAGTAGGCGAGCTGAATCGTTCACGATAGTTGTGCCTGATGTGACGAGAAATCTCCCGAGCATCTCGGAATCGTGATTCTTGGGGAAGTAGGGATTGGATTGCAGGGGAGGCTTGAGAGAGGATAGACTTCTGCTTTTCCTTTAGCTTTTGTATGACTTCTGTGCCGTCAGGAGGAAATATTCCACTTCTCTCAAACCCGTTAATGATATTGTGCTTTGTGAAGCTTTCATCGATGATCTTCTGCAAGCGAGCAACAAGATCCGAGCGCTTGAAGTTCAGAAATCCCTCGCGGATGTGCTTGCGAAGTGCCTTCTGATGTGCAAGCTTGAGAAGCTGAAAGACTCCTACATCAAGCGGCTGTGTGAGATGCGTTGAGTGAGGCGGAAGCACGAAGATCTCGATATCAAAGCGCAGGCAATATTTCATAAATTCCAAGGAAGTCTTGCCTGTAAAGCCATCGATAACAAGAAGTCGCCAAATCTTTTCCTTCTCAGGCCGCTCAAAGTAAGGCCTTTCCCAAATGAAATCAGGATTATCGATATCTCTCATAAACTCATCACAGCCGTACCAATCAGTAAAGTTTATACCAAGAGCTCTTGCCTTTGCTGTTGCTGAGAAGGAATGCAGGTTGAAATGACGAATCCAATCCATTGAGATTTCTGCATTAGAAAAGCCGGTCTCAGAGCGTGCAAAGCGAATATTCTTATCCAAATCATTAACATCCCACCCTTCTGTTGGCCACGATTTGAAGATCATAAACGGAGGGATAGTATCTATTAAGTACTATTAGAATAAACTACAGAATCAAGAGAATACTCACATCCTTCAGCATTTACAGCCCCGATCATCGTAGCCGACTCGCGGTTCGAAAAAGCAACAATCTCGTGTTTTGTGTTGCGTTTTTTCCTCACGATGACCACCTCAAGCCGCTCACGCACAACGCCTATTCGTATGCCGCATTCATCGGCGTTCAGGATCTGAGATGGCCCGATATCTCTTCTCTGCACAACATCAGCAAGGTTAGTATAGAAATCCTCAACCTCCTGAACTTCGCGTGCTTCGAATTCTGCTCTCTCACGATCAAATGCCCGTACTAACTTCTTCTTCTGTAGCTGCGGATTATCCTCAAGAAAGCGTTTATACCATCCTTCTCCAACTGGGTGCAATGGAGGAGTTCGTGATGCCCTCAACTCGTTTGCGGCTGCTTCAATAACTGACTGATTTGCAGGAAATCCACATCTCTCGAGCCACATAACGTATGCAACGACCGCGCGCTCCTCACTTTCATCGAGATTCCTTGGCCTTCCAACGCTTGTATCACTAAAAGCCGGCTTTCCAGCGAGCTTCAGCGATCGAAGATGCCTCCCTACAGCGCTCTTGGAGGTGTGATGCTTGACGGCGGCATCCCTTATAGTGATAGGCTTTCTTCCGTTACGCTTGGGGCGGTTTTGTGATACAAGGACCTCCCGGGCGGCTCGTACAGCATCGTTGACGCGATACGGATACGGCATTTTATCGGCTAGATCAAAAAGGCAGCTTCATAAATGAGAGTCGACTGAATTATACGTATGTGTGTATTGGAATTCATTGGACTTGGCGGGTGATTCTAATGAAGTTCCGACAGGGCGGGGTATCCGGCTGTCCCAGAATTTTGCCCTTGTCCCAGAATTTTGCCGCCCACTCTATGAGTGGGGTCTCCGTTAGGTCGAATCCACGGGTATTGTGAAACGTTTATTTGTTTTCTGTCCATGGGAACTTAAATGCCGCATGTCGTATGCACATGATCCGAGCTTTAAAGCCTGCATTGTTGGCGACTGATACGTGGGCGCCCGGGCGCTCAAATATCCTTGGGCGCCTGGGCGCGCCCACTGACTAATCACCACACAATACCTTCTCCCATTGGTGCTTATGAGTCGCGCTCTGCACCGTGCAAGTCCTTTGTGTCATGCTAATAATAACGAAAAGAAAAAAAGAAAAAAAGATTCACATCTCTACTATTATACATTGTTCAGTCTTGCCCCCTACAGAGTGCAAGGCTTGCTGTTCTAGGCTATCCCTCTCGGCGCTTTCCCAGATATCTTTCATGCCTCTCCTCTTGGTTGCTAGTGGGTCGTCACCCATCTCTTTTGCAACCTGGGCTTCAACGCGTTTGTCTTCTGCAGTGCACCAATCTAGATATGCCATCATCTCTTCTTTTGTCCAGTCTCGAGATCCCGTTTGAGTCGCACAACGCTTAGACATCTGTTTATAATCCAAGCATGGTAAAAGCATAACCACGAGGTTTCGCCCAGGAATTTATAGCTGCAAGAAGAGCTTCACGTGAACTGAATATACCTTCCGGGGGGAGGGCATCCTCCACGAACGTTTGGGCCATTTCTAACATCCAGTTTGATGACTGATTATTGCTGCTGCAGAGCGCGACTCATAAGCACCAATGGGAGAAGGTATTGTGTGGTGATTAGTCAGTGGGCGCGCCCAGGCGCCCAAGGATATTTGAGCGCCCGGGCGCCCACGTATCAGTCGCCAGTGTTAGGGTTATGCTGACTAATGGGGGACCCGTGAGTGTACGGACCCGTCCCCCTATTGATCGCCATATATATGACTAAGCAAAGACCGAATTAGGTCTAGCGTAGTACGTAAGCCTAAAAGAGGGGAAATCGTCAGGCCAGATAGCTTCTACAGAAGACACAAGACAATACAGATCAATGACCAGCAATCGGGTTCAACAGGTTGAAATACCTTATAACTAATTGAATATTAAAGATATTGTTAGCGATTAAAGTAAGATATATATATAGATATATTATAATAGATATATTATAATAGATAGTTATCATAAATATCTTTCCCTAATTTGTAAATAAATTCTACGAGCGCCCTCTCATTCACTCAGAGCTCCACTTTCCTTTCTCGTCTAATCTCAATCTCTCGCCATCTTTCTCCTCTCCACAACTTCCTCCTCACATCATCATACGCCCAAAACACCACAAATGCCCTCTCGCACCGAAAAAGAAAGCTCGTACACCGCCGCTGCTCTGTATAAAATTCCGAATTATACCCACGCGAACGAGTTTCTCCTTTCGTGGAATAACCGGGGAGCGGAAGGGGCCTGCTCGGGTTCGCAGTTCATCTGGTCCCCGAGCGCGATCTTGCAGTCTATCTGGAGGTCAAAGGTCGCCTGTTGGCGGAACCAGTTTTTCTTCTCGGCCTGCGATACAAAGGCTTTGCGGCGCTGGCGCTGTTGTAGTGATAAAGTAAGTATACATCTTGTCTTGTTATGCTAATTTAATCGGTAGCTTTTTATTCATTATGGTGTATTTGGTCGATATTGGCGAGATCAAGGCTGTGATAGAATGGCAGCAGAACGACACAAGACAGTGGCTGGCCGAGTCTGATCCGCCCACTTCCTCGATCCAATTCTCGTTGCGTCTGGATAAATCATGCGCATTTTTCGAGATCATGATTCCCATCCGATACAAGGAGCATCCAACTGGTTCAGCTGTTTACGTTCGCATCACCCCCGAATCCATGACCAGCCTCAAGCACTCCATAAAAGACAATGCTCCCGACGCCAGCGACCTCGTGTTTCCCTCCGCGACATGTCTTGACCTCGAGCTTGCCAAGCCAATCTCGATCCTGATTCCAACATTCATCAATGAGCCAGTCGTGCCAGCCCGACCGCGTTCAGGGAAGATACTCGACTCACTTTCCGAGCTCCTATATACGACGTCTCTGCGTATCTATGTCCCAGAGGACACTTTATCTCTGGAACAGCTAGACTCTATCAGCACAGCAGTCTCGCAAAAGCACTTAAAACCCTTTACTGGCCCAGAGTTTGATGTTTCGCGATTATTCACCGGCAGTGGCGCCAAGGTCACAGCTCTCCCCAAACCCCCGCCCCCTTCGTATAACAAAGCCGCCGTCCAATCGAGCATACCTTTATACAACGAATCCGCAACCTTTGATCCACCTACCAACAAGCGCAAACGATGCCAAGAACCAGTCGAAAAAAGCGGTCCAATCTGGGACAAACTGCGGGAACTCGAGACCATAATGCAACATCGCGCATCGCAAGATGCACTTGTCCAACAGCAACAGACTAAGATCGTCGAGCTACAAGACAAGATTGCGAGCAATGAGAAGCGGATCTTCGATTTAGAGGCTCAGGTCGCAGATCTTCAACAGGCACGAGATGCGCCCGACGGGAAGCGGCTTCTGGATTTAGAGGCCGAGGTCGCCGGTCTACAACAGGCACATCATGATGCCAATGACGCAGGCGCTGTTGAATTAACAGAAATCAGAGACGATATGCGTACTCTAGAAGGAATGATTGACTTTGCGCATGAGAAAGACGACGAGGAGTTCAAAGAGAGGCTAAAGGAGGATGTGCTTGAGGAGTTAATTCAGAGGATATCGCGTGGCTAGGATTGCATCACGGTATGTTATTGACACAGACCTATGTGACACTTACTGACCGATATATGACAGTCTTGGCTAAGATTCGGGTGCAGAATGGCTAGGTGGGCGATAGGACACGGCGTCGCATGAACTTGACCACGAAACTAAAACGCGATACACCTGTCTACTCACGGCATATCTTGGTCCCTGCCACATCCCATCCGGCCGCCGCGCTCATCGGTCTATCTACACCACGCTCGTGACACATCTTAAAGAGGTTGCCATCGGGTTCTCCCTAAGGCTGGCTTTGTTGCATTTCGTCAAGATTAACATGGTGGTGAGCTGAGTTATACGCGATTGTTAAAACACTTGGTGCTCAGTTCCGGGCAACTCTGTCGGAGCCCGTCAACCCCTGCTCTTGACCCGCGAGACCACGTTGTCGTCGTCGCTCACATCGTCGGTATCGTCTTCATAATCTCTTTGCGTCTTACTTTCTGATCCCCGCCGCATCCTTTTTTACTGTCACAGCCACCCGTCATTTGCGTCATCCATTACCCCAACCCAGTCCCATTATGCCATCAAACCTTCCAGCAGTCTAGAAGCATTCCAACGCGAGAAAAAGCTCTTACATGACAGAATAATCGCCGCGGTGGGAACGGGGATTGACGCAGTGGATACCCCATCGAGATGGCCATGTCAGACTGTGGCACAAACTTTATTGCCCAGTAGCGTTGCCTGCCCAGACTCGGTTGGAAGAGGCAGCAGAAGAGTTTCTATTCTTACTCTCGAGTCCTGAAGCTGTCATGGCTTGTTGACCGACAACCATTTTCTTACATGTCTTGAACATCGCCAAGTGAGTGACCTAATAAGATGGCCCTTGTCCCCATCCACTTGAAGCGCTTCAGGCTGACTTCCAGTTCCAGAGATGGCCAACAAGTTTGTTGTAAGGGAGATGTCGCCAAGGTTTTTGATGTTCACAATTTCCCCATAGCATTTACCCCACACCATCATTTTGCTTTCAGCATCGTCCTTTGTATGGATGCCCAAGGGGCCGTGTCAAGTGTTAACGTAGCCACTCAGTCAGTGGAAGATCGGGCACAGGAAGATGTACAAGACTTACCCACCAGGAGAGGAAAAGACAAGGAATCATTTCCTGCGCTATCTCTTTCGATTCACAATAACAATCGTTTGCAGCATAATCTGTACTTTTACCACCTTCGAACGGAGCTCATCTGATCGACCGATCTTCTACCCCTGCCAGAGGAATCTCCTATGCCCCTTGAGTCCGACAAGTGGCTTTTTTCACTTTCCCAATCACGCCACCTCATGCCAAGGGTGCTGAGAACGATCTACGAGCTTGACATCAATCTCCAATGTTTGCCATCGTGATGATGTCGCCATGACTCCAAAGCTAAACAGGGAGTCTAGCCGCGGTTTGAACAGGGTTTGTTCTTACCAACCTCAATATAAGTCAACCCACCCAACAACGCACCACCCCCACAACGTGTTGGAAAAACCTGAGGATCCCCCTTCCCTTCAGGGTTTAGACTGTTATTAGTCAGAAAGTCATAGATTTAGGGGCCCCATAGGAACACGGGTACCCGTGGGGCGGCCAATACATGGGCACCTACCCGTGGGTCTGAGTAATCAACGCCGACCCACCCTCCAGAGGAGGGTGGGTGAGATAACCCGTAACTGCGTACAAACCGTAACCACATAACTATGCCGCCGTGATCAACAGAACCTTCAATTTGACATCAAATAAATCCAGATTTTCACAAATAGCTTCATTTCAATCTAAATTCGCTATGAAACCAATTTCAAAAGAATCCCGGGTTAATGCGGCGGCTGCAGCCCGCGCTTGGCTATCCGGGGAGTCGATATCACGTACAACGCGTCAGCGCCCCGCACCACCAAAAAAGCTATCACAAAGCGATGTTGCAGCTCAACACAAGGCTCCATTGTCTCTCACGAAGAAATATATCTATCTTTTGAAGGATGGAAAGCCTCTTCCAATGATGAAGAAGTCTATGACTATGGGAGGTCGCCCAATGGCATTGACTATACCAGAAGAAAGAGCTCTCATCGAGTATCTCAGCAATGTTGAGAACAGCGCTTTTGCAGTTACTGAATCTGCCATTCGTAACTATGCAAGTTATATACGTTCCATACGCATCAAAGGCCCAAAAACGAAGCTATCACAAGCTTGGGTACGGGGCTTCAAAAAGCGGCACCCTGAGTTACAATGTAACATCCCCAAGACCAAGGAAATTCAACGGGCCAGCGCAGAAACAGACATTAAACGACTAGATGGATGGTTTGATAAATATGAAGCTATTCTCAAGAGCTACAATATTATTCAAAGGAATAACTGGAATTTCGACGAGTCTCCCTTGCAAATTGGCTGGGTTTCCGGCAATGTGAGGCTATTCTCGATCCGCAAGAAGCATAACACACGGGCTATAGCTTTTCAGCCGGGCAACAAGGAGTCATTGACTTCAATTGACAGTATTAACGCCGCTGGTCAATCAATTCCTTCATTTCTGATATTTTCTTTGAAGTCATTGCTAGAAGAATATACTCGAGCAGAAATTGACGAAGAAGTCGTCCTTACATATACAGAAACCGGCTTCAATAACGCCCAACGCGGCGTTCAGTGGCTTCAACACTTCAATCGGCATTCCTTCGCAAAAAGCAGCGATTTTGACGGCTTCACGATAAAGGAATGGTTCGGGTACCCCCCTGAAATCAGCCTCGCGACTTGGAGCCAAAAGTACGCATATTTGGCATCCAAAAAATCCCGGAAAAATTCCCCTGTCACTCATCTACTAGTAATGGATGGATTTTCTGCTCATAAGGATATTCAGTTCATTTGGTATTATATCATGTTCGATATCGTGCCTTTCCTTCTTCCGAGTCATACTAGTCACATTCTTCAGCCCCTTGATGTGGGGGTTTATCTACACCTCAAAAGGGCACAACGAGATAGCCTCAATGACTTCGTTGCCGGCGGCGGTCTTCAAATCACAAGATTTCACTTTCTCAATATGTGGAATACACTATACAATGCTGCTTTTAGAGCCTGTTATATATACGTTGGCTGGGAAAAGTCGGGACTTTGGCCCGTTAACAGAGAAATCCCCCTTCAACCACTACGACTTGCAGCCAAGCAGAAAACCGAGCCTCTCTTCCCCAAGCTTCTACATCCTATTACACCAAGAAAGTCGAAAAAACAGCTCAATGATATACGTGAAAAGCTTCAGATACTAAGCAGCCCAACGAGAGAAATACTGAGGAATGTAGAGGCATCTCTTGACTATGCAATCATCGCAAAGTCGGCACAGCTTGAGATCGTTAAACTGCAACGCGAGCGGCTCGCGATGGAGGCACGCCGGGCCGGCTCACGGCGGCGAATCCGCAACGAAGATGGAGGTGCCTATACAATAAAGAGCCTGCGCAAGCAGGTGTCACAGCGTCAACATGAAGAATTGCTTGTTACTAACAAAAAGCAGGCAAAAGAGCAAGAATCCTGGTTGAAGGAGCTACGGCAGAAGGCACAGCCCCCTGTTGATGCAAGCGGCCCGAAGTTGCGAGGCAGGGCCGCGGCCAAAGCAAAGGCAGAAAAGGAAGCTCGTGATACAGCCAAGTGGGAAGAGATCAAGAAGTCATTTATAAATGATTGGGAAATTGAGAATCAACAACGGATTGCAAAGAAGTGGAATGAAGTTGATGATGAAGAGAAGAAGCTGATGATTTCAACGGTACCCAAATCATTCCTTGACGGCATCCCTGACCTTGACAAATGGCAAGAAGATCACCCCTTTACCTTCATTGAAGATGATGAGGATGTCAATCCATCGCCAAATGCCGAAGATTTCATCTCGGTAGCTTCATCGCTTGAGCTCCCGCAACTTCCTCGATCTGTTACTTCGGATAGTGATGATGTTAGTATCATTGTATCCTCCCAGGCGAGAGCTTCTCAAAAAGCCCCAGCAAACCAGTGCTGGATAGCCACGCGTGTTGTTTCATACTGTTTCATATGAAACTGAAACAGTCCTTGGACCCGGATTCGTATGAAACAGTAACTCCCCCAGTTTCATATGTTTCAGTCGGTTTCATATGTTTCATATACGCCCGATGACTCCCAAATATCTTAGTACTTAACCAAGAAAATTTCGCAAACCAAATGCCTTCAACGCAGTTAGAAACTTGCTAATAGTAAATATGTGTCGCATATCACCACTAGGTTCGTGTGACTGGATATAAAACGCGGCCCGTACTTTAGAGTCGTGTCTCCGGTTTCACATCCGGCTTGTCGCATCAAGGACTCCAATCCTAACGACATGAGCTTAAATAGCTATGCCCGAACACATGGCTGTTCAATTTCATTTGTTCTTTTGTTAATTCTTATCAGTTGACTGGTGCCATCACTGATCCCTGTGGAATTAATTGTCCGACAACATGTCATCAGCTTCGCCCGCTCCCTTGTTATCGGAGCCTTCTGATAAGCTCTTGGGGTCAGCTTCTCCTGGTTCTCCCATTCCCGCGAAGCACACATTGGATCACTCTCTCTCTGATCGGGCTGGCAAGCGCGCCAAAGGCCGTACGAACAAAAGCACTTGGAACGAGGCGCGTGGCCCTTATGAAGAGAGAGGGGAGAAAGCTCGCGATACCTCATACCACGAAATTTGGTACTGCAAGCACTGCGACTCCACGAAAAAGCCTAATTCGATAACGACGAACCTGAGTCGAGCCCGCAAGCACCTGCGGGACTTTCATGGCATCCGGGTGATAGAGCATGTGGAAAGGTCGGATCTGAAGAAGCAGCAACATGGCACCATTACGGACTTGTTCGGAAGGCAGGAGGAACGTCAAGCCAGTCGAGACCTTACTGAGGAAAAATATTTGGCAAACGCTATTAATATTCCTGCATTCGAGGAAGCACTTGCCAGGCTTCTTGCGGTTCGCAATATCGCCCACACATTCATCGAGTACCCCGAGTTTCATGCTGTTATACTCTCCTGCAACTATATGGCCCGGGACGTCCTCCTACGCAGCCGCAGAGCGGTGCCGAAGCTTCTCAAAAGACTTTCGCTCAACACAAACAAGGGCTCGTCAAGAAGCTTCATAATTCTCTCTCATCTATGGTCCACTTCACCATTGACATGTGGACCTCATCGGAACAGAAGGCGGCATACCAGGCAATCGTGGTCCATTTTGTAGATGCGGAGACGAGAGGAGTCGCTCAAGCGTTATTGTCACTGCGCGAGTTCAAAGGAAGCCACAACGGGAAATTGCAAGCCAAGGCTTTCCTGGAGGTTGTCGAAGAGTACGATCTCAGAGGAAAGGTTGGCTACTTTACGATGGATAACCACGACGCTAACGACACTATGCTTGACGATATCGCAAAAGAGATTGATGGTTTAGATCCGGTTGCCAGGCGACTACGCTGCAGTGGCCACATCATGAACCTCATCGTTCAAGCCTTCCTCTTTCGGAGTAAAGCAAAGAAGATTCAAGAGGATGAGAGAGAGGGGATTGATGAGGCGTATGAGCGGCTGTGCAGGCTATCCGAAAGAGAAGAAGGGGGCATTATTACGAAGGCACAAGCTACCGAGGAATGGCGGGAGTTTAGTGTTCTGGGGAAACTCCACAACTTGTGCATATATTCAAGGAGCTCTACCAGCATTTACAACGACTTCAAGGCCGAGATTGGCAGGGCCTTGCCGAGGGACAATGACACACGTTGGAATTCATGGTTTCGCCTCATTGACGTGGCAATTGAGAATCGGGCAAAGTTCATGGATTGGATTCAAGAAAATCATGCCAAAATCGAGAAAGATGCACTGGACCACAACGACTGGAACGAACTAGGAGATATTCATGCGTTCTTACAAGTATTCCACCAGATCTCGGTGCGCCAAGGCCGGGAGAATACACTCGATGAAGTTCTCTCCCATATGGACTTCCTCCATCATCACTTCACGCGGACTAAAAACCGGGCTTTCAGTGGCCCACGCTTCTACGCGCGCTTTCACGTGGCTTGGCTAAAGTTCGAGAAGTATTACCAGCTTACCGAACAAGCCCCGGTGTACGTGGCCGGTATTCTCCTCCACCCAGCACTCCGAAAGAGCTATCTGAGTGAGCAGTGGAAGAGAAACCCAGCCTGGGTCAGCAATGCCGTGAAGGCTGTAAGGAAGATCTGGTCCACAGACTACAAGAGCTACCAGCTCCCAGATGAACAACAGGAGAAAGAGCAAGAACTTGATGAGTTTGATCGCTGGAGGCAGAAGGTGTACAGCACAGCGAGTGAGGTGAAGGATGAATTCGACCGCTTTATTTATGTAAGTAATTTGAAGCCTTCTAATGGCCTGGTTTTGATGATACTTCGCAGGGCTCACAGGTTGGGATTGGACAACAAACGGCCTTACAGTGGTGGCTTGAACCGACCCAGCGAGAGAATTTCCCCCTCCTCTGCCGTATGGCTATTGACATATTCTGCATCCCCCCCATGTCTACGGAAGCAGAGCGAATCTTCTCAGGCGCAAGACGGCAGGTTAGATGGGATAGAAGTAGCATGTCTGCCAAAATGGTAGAGGCATGTGAGTGCATTAAAAGTTGGATAAGTGTTCCAAAGGGAAAGAGCAGGCCGCTTCTTGCAGGGGTGTTTAGGGAAGCGGAGGATATCGACGCGGCTGTAAGGATACTCCAAGAAGATATAGAGAGGAGTAAGGGGGCAGAAAGTGATGGCGAGCCTAGGGAATTGGTAGTGTAGGTAGGCAGACAATGCCAAACATCTTTGGGGTACTTGGAGATAAGGTGCATATCGATGCCGAGCTTGTCAAAAAATTGGACTGCAACTGGATATTGTTTCGTATGAAACTGAAACCAGTTCATATGAAACTGAAACTATGCTGACGCCCGGTTTCATGAAACTGAAACTCCCCCCAGTTTCAGTTTCATAGCGTGGCTATCCAGCACTGTGCCCTACCTGTAGACCTTCCGCGACCCCGCGACATCACTGCCCATCCAGAAGTGGGAATTACGTGGCATGTCAAATGCACCTCAGTCAGGAAAATCTCAAACAAAGAATGCTCGGGCTTACCGGATCATACATCCACCCTATTGGCGATGCATTTTGGTCACCGCTGGAACGTGGAAGATCGAGATCATGTGATCAAGTTAATTTACGAGACCAAGGGTCTCTCCCGGGACCGAATTGGATCTGTACCCTTCAGCGAAGGTATCGATGCTATCCTGGAAAAAAGAGTCCTAGTTCGGGACCCTAGAAAGACTCCCTTCCACTACGTCAAAACAATACCTTCAAAGCCCCCGAGGGAGCAAGTTCAGCACCCGTTCAACGAGTACGAAGATGCGCCAGAAGAAACGTACCTAGTTGTAGAGCAATGGACGCGCAGATCGGATCTATTGCATGAATTGAGACCTGGGCAGAGTGGAAGCTCCTGTACCAAACCCTACCGCTGGGTTCTCCCCATTTCCAGGGCGACTGTGGACGAGATTCCCCGCCGTGCCGTTAAGTGCGCTATGCTTATTCCTTGCATCATTCATGAATTGGAGGTTCAGCTCATTGCATCGGAACTATCCTCGACACTTTTAGCGCCAGTTGGCATTGCAGATTTGCAGTTGGTGATCGAAGCCATCAGCTCACGCAGCGCCGCAGAGCCTGTCGACTATGAACGTCTTGAATTCTTGGGCGACTCGGTTTTGAAGTTTTGCACGGTTACTCAAGTCTACTCAGAGCGTAAGCACACCACATCCTCATCGTCACCTTTACTAACCAGTATTATAGACCCCTTTTGGCCCGAAGGCCTACTGAACCATTTCAAAGATCGACTAGTCTCCAACACCCGATTGGCTCGCATGTGCCTCGAGACAGGCCTATCCAAGTTCATCCTTGCCAAGACATTCACCGGCGTAAAGTGGCGACCATTATATAGAGACGACTTTCTGGACGTGAAGCCAGTCGATGGCACATCGAGGTTTATTGGCCCGAAGACCCTTGCTGATGTGGTCGAGGCACTTGTTGGAGCCTCTTACCAGGATGGAGGCATGCACAAATCTCTGAAATGCATCAAAGTCTTCTTGGGCTCCAAGTGCAACTGGCATGATGACGGAGTTGCCAGAGACATACTATTCCGAGCAGCACCCAGCGATATGCAGTTACCACCCGCGATGGAGCCTTTAGAAGAGCTAATCGGGTATACATTTAAGAAGAAGTCTCTACTCGTTGAGGCTATGACTCACGGGTCTTATGTAGCTGATGGGCAGCAGCGATCTTATGAACAACTCGAGTTTCTTGGGGATGCGGTTCTTGACTATATTATCGTAACACGGATGTTCCGATTCGACCCACCAGTATCCAATGGACGCTTGCACATGATCAAGACCGCCATGGCCAACGCCGAGTTTCTTGCTTTTACAAACATGCAACATGGATTGCGACGGCCTGAAATTGAATTTAAGGATGGAGAACCGGTGTCTACCGAAGTCTCACTGCCAATCTGGAAATTCATGCGCCACGGCTCTCCAGAGATGGGCAGAGTGATGAATGAGACACAGGCCCGATTTGAAAGTCTTCGAGATGAAATCAATGCGGCTAGGACCAATGGTACACACTACCCCTGGACACTGCTCGCACGTCTTCATCCCAAGAAATTCTACTCTGATCTTTTTGAGGCCATTCTGGGTGCTATTTGGGTTGATTCAGGAAACATCGAAACATGCGCAGCCTTCCTTCACAAGTTCGGCATCTTACCGTATCTCGACCGAATTCTCCGCGAGGATGTTCATGTTCAACACCCGAAAGAAGAACTCGGAAAACTAGCAGCCGACCAGAAAATTGTCTATGACTATACTCCGGTTGACGGGTCTATTAAAGAGTACCTCTGCACGGTCAATGTTGGAGATCGTGTCGTGGGAGTCGTGTCAGGGGCACTCAATAAGCTTGAAGCCATGACCAAGGCTGCCGAAGAGGGCGTAAACCTTTTGAACGCGGAGCAGAGACGTGCAGAACAAGCGGCACAGGATGAGGCGGCGCGACCCCTTGTTGCCATGGACCTCTCTTAGTTAGACGATTTGCTGCTAGAAAATCAGGGCTAGTAAATAAGACAGAGGGAAGGCTGTAGACGGCTTATAGAAATAGACCATTGTTTGTAACATCATCAAGCGATATATAGAATCGAATTTGGTAGTTATCCTTATTTGCACAACAGAACTGCGCCATTCTCGGCATAGACCACGCCTCTCCAAAATGGGAAGGATGTAGACAAGGCCGACATAGGACCCAAGACGGCAATTATAGGCCTAATTACAACAAGCCGCGAAAAGTAAAAAAACCTACGACGTACATGATAAGCTAATCAATCAGTATCAGTAGCATGGTAATCAATCAATCAGTTATCTGTAAGGGCCTTATCAATCAGTACTGCTTGTTGGGATGTCTGATTCCGCGAGCATGCCACGCAACTCAGCAGATACCTCAAGGACACCCTCCTGTATATCGAACGCGCGAAAGTCCAACCCGCTTCCTACGATCTGGCTAGGACTATGGCTATGGGCGCACTGTCCCTTGTTAACAAAATCAACAACATCCCAGATGTCAGCACCGTACACGACGCGCTCCGGATGGCGAGATCGGAAGCAAAGACAGCAGCAGAAAGCGCACAGTGCAATCGTCGTTGCACGATACTATGGCATCCGGCCGCGGATTTGCCGCGGCGGGAATGCCTTTCAATGCCTTGCGGTGCTCCCTGGTAATTAAAGAAAGTGCCTTCTGAGATACCATCCTAGGGAGCTCGCCCAGATACTCTGAGCCGCACCCAACTGTCAGATATAAAAACCACTCATGCATTGCTCTAAGTGGGGATTCCCATTTTGGTGGCGTGTGGTGTAGTTGGTAAAAATCTAACACCAACGTGTTCTCGCGCCGTTAACACCTCGTCCTATACACAAGCTTGACGAAACTCCCTTTCCTAGTCTTCCAGCATACCTTGGATTGCCTCGACAAGCCGATACAAATGACTCATGCCGTTCAGGAGATAGCTCTTGATATTGTTGTTGCTAGCCTCTGTACCGGAGGTCACTCGAATGCCGAAGTTGCGGTACTTCCGGATAAAACAACGGACCCACTGCGCCCTCACAGGCATGTACGTACCATATAGATACGCAAGGATTGCTTTCTGGTCACCGAATTGCGTACAGAGGCACTCCCAGGCCTTCTCATGATCCTCTTCCGTCTCGGTAAACACCACCAGCCTCCATAGCATAAGCACTCTGTGGTAATCGTGGGTTATCAGCCGAGACAAGTTATCGTGGGTGATTGGCTCTTCTTGCCTTCCGGATGCCTGTACTGCCTGTCGATCACGCTGGCTGAGGGCAGCGTCGAGCTCATCCGAACTGCTCTCTTCGCCAGTCCTGCTATCCCTCGTGGTGTGCACCCACTTCCGTTTGGACTGCAGTATTACATTGGAGTTGATATGGTGGATGCAAAGCTGCTACTGGGCGTCTTGAAACTCAACCCCCAGTGCCTTCTTCATCTGGTCGTCAAAGTCGGTAATGACAACGTCGGGGGTCCGGGTGCTGTATCGGTCGAGGAGCGTGCGTACACCGTTTGTAAGGAACTGGGACCCTTCAAGCCTCTCGTTGTCGATCAACCCGAATGCGGCGTTGAAGACAGTACCCAAGCAGGTCTGTCCCGTAACTTGGAAGAGTGGCAACTTGAAGCGGTTCGTGTTGCACGTGTTGTCGAAACTGATGACCTCGGGGAAACGCCTCCACATCTGGATATAGTAGGGGAACGTCCAAACCAACCCCACCAGGCGGTCGGGTTCGTCCTTAGCCCACTCGGCAACGTAAGGGATCTCCTTGCCGTCGAACAACTTGATCAATGCAGCCGCAGAGCTGTAGCCACCCAGATTCTCTCTGCTAATCCGAGTTCTGGCATTGTAGATATCTCTCTTGGTGTAAACCGAATCTGAAAAGTGATCTCGGACTATGCCACCAATATCTCGTGCACGAATGGCAACCCGTCGACTGGAAGACTGGATGGTCGCCTTCACAGGGCTGGTAAGTCGTCGATGAACTGGGTGAGCGGCGGCATCGGTACTGGGGTTGTGATTGTGGTGGTGGTGTTCCGCATCTGGGAAGTGCTGCAGAGTCCACTGGAAACCGTTCTCTGGCAGGGCCTCGGCAATAATCTTCCATAGGCACCCCGTCTTTCGAGATTTTCGTTTCCGAATGCCAGCATCCCTTCCCGGCCGCGGAGCCCCGTACCGATCGCATTGGAGGACATATCGACTTCGCTGTCCAGGTCGAATCATACTATGAGCCTTGATAATACTAAAGCCACGGGTTTTCGCAAAACTGTTAACCCTAGCAAAAATGGCATCAACCGACGGAGCTGGATCACCCGGGATTGGTGGGTTTGGGATTGCTTCAACGGCGTTGTACCTCGAGCTGGCATCGGACAAGTCGTGCTGCTCGCACTGCTCTTCGCCCGGAGCAGACACGTTCGGAAGCAATGAGACCTGGACAGGGCTTGTGACTGGCTGTGAAAAAGTCGCTCTGCCTTCTTGCATTTGACGTCTTTGTTCGGCCCAGGCAAGGTCCCTTTCGTGGGCTAACGCAAGTGCCGAGGCGAGGTGACGGTCTGTTTTTACCAGCTGGCGAGCCAATCTAAGGCAGTCGGGAGGATCGTCATTCTCGTTACGGCTCGCGTTATACACTAGTCTCGACTCTGTTGACCGGTGTGCTGCCTTTCCCGTATGGTCATGGCCGGGTCTGGTATTAGTGTGTCAACGTGTTGGAACTGTTTGCTTGGTCTATTACAGGGACGTGCGATAATCGTTCCGGAGGTATGTCTGATTTTCGCCACTGAATTGGGCTTCTGCGACGGCTTATATTGGCGCTATGAGTATCTGGTGAAGGCATTGTAGAGCTTTGCGGTATGTTGTATTCGTCGGGGGAGGACAACAATGATGGTGATATGTCTTGACGCGACGCGACGCGGATTGACGACGACCGGTCGAAGCGTCGCAGGGTAGGCATGATCTTCACGGCCTCTGGAAACAACTGCATTAGTAATCTAGCTGTATGCTTTAAGTAAATCTGCGGAATGGAATATTTCGTACGAAGAACAACAATCAATCAACACATTTGCTGCTGCTCATCACATTCACTTTAACTTTTTAAGCACGCTCAGTGCGATACGAAGCTTTGGTGGCCAACTGGCAAAAAGTGCGGCAGAATTTGGTACGTACCGGTGCACTAACAGGTGAGATTTGGGCCAATGAGAAGTGCTAAAAGTGTGGCACCCGTATCAAAATGGTGCGGCACCCCTATCAATTGCCATACGAAGAAGTCAATCACCTTAATTCTGGACAGCACCTGCGCCTCTTATACGTTCGGGGCACAGCGGACACGTCGCCTGAGAACGCTAACCACGAAAGCCCAAGAGTCTCGAAGCGCAAGAGAAGGCTCTTGAGAAAAGCGCAGGAACGGCGAAACGAACAGAAACCAACACCGCGCGAATCACCTCGAGAATCACGAACGATGGCCTCCAAGAAGACAAGAACGCCACCGATCCAGGCGCAGCAATGCTCCAAAAGGTCTTTGGAGTCTTGCGGATCCTCAGGGACGAATTCAGCAAGCAGCGGGAAGCGACACGGAGCATGATCGGCGACCAGCAAAAGACGATTCGAGAGTTGGAACAGAAGCTTGACGAATACAAGCAAGAGATGCAGGAAACAAAAGCCCAGGTGGCGGAAGAGTTGAGGCAGGTCCGAGGGCAGCTCGACAGCATCCTAAAGTGTCCTGCAATGATCAATTCCACCCAAACAAGTCTGCAAACATCCTACGCCGAAATTGCCTGGACGCCGCATACAAGCCAACCAAGCAACGTGCACCCCCTCTCATCGACGAATTCCACACCATCTGTCTACAGCGATACCTTGTTCTCCACGATCGATATATCCAGAGTAAGCAAAGAAGAAGCGGAAAAGATTACGGCAGGCACAGTCAGGAGCGCGGTGGAAAGAGAGATGCGCCTCGAGCGACACCAGCTGGAGGTGCCTCGCCGTGACCGTGAACGCGAGGAATCCAAGCCGCATCATGGTCGTGTGCCGGGATGAGGCTGAACACCAGAGAATCAAGCAAGCGGTGGAGAAGGCGAAGCTTGCAGCTGGGGTCCGCGTGCTGCGCGATGAGCTGTATCCTGTCAAGGTGGACAACGTCAAGCGCACCGCGGTCTTGGAGGAAACCGGGGAGATCCGGCTGGGCGCAGCCGAAGCTTTCGGACAGGAAAACGAGACGACGGTGGCGAAGATAGCGTGGCTGAGCAGGAAGGACGTGGCAAAGGCATACGGGTCCATGGTGGTCTACCTCACCAAGGGCGCCGACGCAAGAAGGATTTTGTCGGAGGGCTTCTTCCACGCGGGTGGAGAGTCAGGCTACACCAGTGCATTTGAGCGACGACCACAACCGGAACAGTACTGTAATCGTCAAGAGATTGGATATAAGGCCTTCGAATGCCCTGGCCGACAGAGGTGTGCTCGGTGCGCCAAGGAGGGGCACAGTCACGACAGCTGCGCCGAGGAGGTGACGAATGTGTCCCATGCGGAGGCCCGCATGAATCGTACAGCAGGAATTGCCCGAAGCTCTACCCAGCTCAGAGCAAGTAGGACAACAACGAGATAACTAACCCCTGCAACAGGCTTGCAACAATACTAACCCCCGACTAACCACCCCACGCACCCTCGTGGCGCGACAGCAGGTCTCGCTTCAGCGGCCGACGATAGGAAACTGAACACTTGGAGAATGGCCTCCAAGCGAGGGCAATGTGGTCTGGAACACAGTGAGATTTGGATATATCATGGGCTTTTTGTAAAACGAGGATTGACGCGAAGGATAGGTAAGATATAAGCTAGGGCCCTATGAGATCCGTTCTCCCGGGCGTAATAAACTCTCTCACATGCAGGCCGTGCCCCTGCGCAAAGTAGCAACGAACATATTGGCATTCACGATATTTAAACTAAATATAGAACATCGTATCCTTCAGCTTTTGATGGATTTGTACATCATCAGCAGTCGGCTGCCCGGTCCCTCCAGCTGCCGACGTTCCCGTTACGGACGGGACTGTACTCGGCGAAGGCGTATCAAAAGACTCGCCAAATAGCACCGCGCGCGCTCGCACGCGAGGTCAGCATAGTACGCTGGGGGCATAGACTAACAGCCTTGGTGGCGCGGCCGAACAGGTAGCACATATTGTGTGTGAGATCCTCAACGATATCGGCGATGCTCTGGAACGGAAGTGGAATCGACTTCGCATAGATCTGCCGGAATATCTCATCATGCACGATGTAATAGTGACATGGGCGTGCAGTCCCTTGAAGTGCAGCGTGTGCCTGCAGGAAGAAATCCCAGTTCCGCGCTTCAGTCACTCCGCGGTCAACGACGGTACCGGGTTTAGTATTGCCAGACCTATCGCAGTCTTGCTCGGTAATGGGATAGAATCGCGTTTTGTGCCGCTTGCCGCAGACTATAATAGTGAAGCGCGGAAGGCCTTTTTTGGTGTCAGCTGCTGGGTACATCTGTTCGCATGCGCGGCGGAGTTGAGGAAACTCTTGCGAGAGGACCATGTCATATTGGCCTTCGGAGACTCCGTCACGGTAAATGAGAATATTCTCTGGGAGAGCGGCGTGTTTGCCCTTGGTCTTCCAGGAGTCCAAGGCGAGATTTAAGCATCTCTGTGAGATCGTCTACGCTTTCCTGTCTCGCGCGCTGTATGCGCAAGGTTGCGGGCCATTGGCCTAGGAACTTGTCAATGGAGGCCACCATTGCAGAGACAGAAGGCGCGTTGGAAGACGAGCCAGGTGAAGGATGCGTGACGTCGATGCCGACAATCATCGTCTTGTTCTGGTCGATGATACCGAGATTCTTGTTCTCCACCATCTGATTGATGCCGCCGAGCTTGAGATTGAACTTCAAAGCGACATTGGCCATATATTGGTCGCGGCCGCGGTCTTTCGCTAGTTTGGAACCCACCGAGCAGATAGTGTGGATACCATAGTTCTTGTCGGCGATCGTCTTGATGCGCTTGTATAATGGTATGTTTGCTCCGGGCAGGATGATGAAAAGCAGATCTAAAGCTCCAGCGGCACGCTGTAAAGCTGAGTCGAGCGCGGGATCGTCTGGATGTTGAAGTTGGAGGCGTTGACCTGGAAACGGTTGAGCTGCGTTGACGCCAATTTTCTGCAGGGCGGCATGGAACTCATCCATAACGGCCCGCAGGCTTTGCTGATCGAAAGAGTCGCGTATCCCAGGAATAGAGACCATCAGGTATGACCATTTAGCAAGTGACGCGCCAATGTTAAATTTAATATCCGACATATTCCAACTACCGAAGCGGAGACCAGCAGCCTTGTTGTTCTTGTAGATAACCTTTGGACCAAAAAGGATGCGACCTGGGACTTTGATAAGTCCCGGTGTGATTTTCAGGCCAAAAGAACGCTGAACGGTGTTAGTATGCAATATACAAAATTGAAGCGAAAACGTACCAAAAGTACATTGGCGTTCTCATCTAGACCAACAGTCTGCACACCCTCCCTAACAATCGCGGCCGCATTTTCCCACGGCTTTCGAACAGCGTGGCGAATCATATGCTGCGCTTGAGCGCTGTCAAGTTTCGACTTGGAAGTCTGACCCGGGAGGACAAGGCAGACCTCAGCTGGGAGATACATCGGATTGTCCCGGTTGCCACAGTTAACCAACGGAAGCTGGGGGTCTTGTAGAACTCGATTGTATGCTGCGTCACAGTCAGTGATGCTGTATGGAGTGATGGAGTGAAAACAACGCACTTATCCTGAAAAAGTCAAACACAGTAATATACCTCCCAGTGGTAGAAGCGGCTGAGCCCTCTGCCTGGGCCTTACCCTTCCCTTTGCCCTTCCCTTTCGCGCCTCCCTTGGCTACCGGCTTAGGTGCGCTAGAGGAGCTGGCTTCACCATCGAGCCAGAACTCCACATCTTTGGCACCTGCCCCGTGCTGTCTAACGCGCGGTGGGTGGGCCAAGCCATGTCCATCGTCCTTCCTAGCCAGCCCGAAGATAGTCTTGACGCGGGGAACAACTTCGTTGGCTTTGTTACGCTTCTCGGGAAGATGCATAGTCTGTATCCGAACCAATTTGAGAAACCTTTCCAACATGACGGTGCTGCGAAGTCCGTAACTTTTCATGAGCCCCGGTAAAGGAACAGCATGGTAAAATGCTCCATGGCTGACGTTGATGTTGACGAGAATGCGACAAGTCGCTACGCGCACGCTCGAAAAGAAGCCTCGAATGATTTCCAAGCCGGAGCCGATGTCTCCTCTTGCTGCGTCACTGCTGAGAGAAAAGCTCTTTGTCGATCCAATTGTGACAAGGTTCTTTGAGGATTTGGCGTAGTGGTTCAGAAAGATATTCAGAGCCTGCGTCAACTCCTGCTTATCTAGCAATGACTGGCTGAGGCTTGTTGAGTTCAGGTAGTTGACCAACTCGCCGATATTTAAAGTTTTCGTATATTGGACGCGAACATTATATATGGTAGCCCTAGCAGTCGGTTCGTCTTCACCTTCTGAGCGATAGGGGACCTCAACGAGGACCTCGTCCTGCAAAAACTTAGTTTTGGAGACGAGAGTAGACCTGAAATCTGTTGCAATATCGCCCTGTAGAGGGGCCAATTCCGGCGCCTGGAGCAGTAGCTGCACAATCCGGAAATGCTTCTTACCAGCAGCTACTGGGCTGATCTGTATATCGTATCGATGTAGGGTCATGTTCGACGGCGGCAATAATTCGACGTAGTTTGCCGTGAGTTCAACCTTGGTGCCCTGGGTGCCATACCCCGGGCGGCCGGGAAAGCCTTCGGTTAGCTTCAGGCTACTAAGATCGAGCTTGTGCTTTGTTGCTGGGTGCAATGCATCTTCGACCTTTGTAACCTGGGGGTTTTGGCCTTGAGAGTTGCTGTAGTATCGACGCAATTAGCATTTTGTACGACCACGACTTTGCTTCATGTGGTCCTTACGGAAAGACCTGGATAGTTTGTTGACCACTGCCAGTCGGCCCTCCATACCCTCCTCTTCCACCTCCACCACGTCCACCACGTCCGCCTCTATCGCCTCGGAAACTGCCGCTGCCTCCCCGAGGTCCATAATTGCCACGGCCACCTCTTCCACCGCCTCTATTCCCACTAGACATGGTATTGAATATAGAAGCAAAGCGATCCGTAAGGCGTTGAAGGAGATTGAATGAGAAGGAGTGAAGCGGGGTGCTCTGCGACCGCTATTTTAGTGAGTGGCTAAGCCCGGAAGCGGGTTGACCGACAGCCGAGCCACTCTGACGTAACTTGAACTTAGCTGGCCCCGCCGACAGAGCGGCCATGTGCTTGCTTACAGTGCCCCTATCATTGGCCAAAGTATCACCAGAGAGAACCTTCTGGCTTGTCAATTAAACTAATCATCACAGCTTCTTGTCCTACAACAACCCTTGTAAGTAATATATAGCCCCACAAATCAAACATGTGCATAATAGAACACTGTGTACACGTTTATCGGTGGCTATCTACGGACGTGCCGATGTACTTATGCGGCTCATGTAAGACAGTGTCACACACGACTCGCACTGTAGACTGTCTCCACTAGCCTACCGTAACAGCAATTTGGAAAGAGGGGTCGTCCTCTAGCGGACAAACAGCCGTGATCTCTCACGGAAGCCAAGGTCTACAGATGCTAGGTCTAGTTCCTCGTTTTGTCTTCTTCTATCCAGCTTTTCTTTCGGAACTGAACCTCGGCTGGTAATCTGAGAAAACCACCTCTTGCTGGTCGACCTATGTGGATTTAGCGCCGAGTTGCCAGAGGCACCGAAGGCACCACGGGCTGCAACGCGACAGACCCTCATAGTTCGTGAGGATGGAGGTCTTCTGTAGACACGTCCCTCCAGACTTGTCGGAGGAAGGTCTCAGAGGAGAGCTCGAGCCATTCATGCAGGCGCTCGGCATCTCAGACTGGGCCTGCGACAAACCCAGGCAGAAACCACAAGCATGGCTTAAGTTCCTCCATGCCTCCAACGGCCAAGCGTTTCTCAAGAAACATGGGAAGATCAGTGCAGAAACTGGGCAACGAAGAGAAGACATCGCTCTTGGTGATCCACTGAATCCACGGATCAAGCCTAGGGATATTGCTCGCCTCCATATTCTCAAGACCGCCATCTTTGCGGAAAAGAGCACTCGGGCTCTCGATAAGCATACCGTCGCCCACCTGAAGCACAATCGCGACCAGAGATTACGAATACCTGCTCGAGATCCAGAAGCCCCAGACTACCCGTTTTGGGTTCAAGCCGTCAGTTGTGGCGGGAACGTCTTTCGTATATTACCTACGTTGAATATGTTGCCTCTGCTGATTTGGAATATACCGTTGTTCTCCTGACGCAACAGAATGGTGTTCACAGCATTTCTACTCAGGTTGTATGGAAAGGTACCATCCAGGACCACTCAATGGACACCCCCACTTAATGGACCACCAAAATTTCAATATTCCCATACAAAATCCAGATTTTCAATTACACCGCATTTGGCCAGGAATGAAGACACTCACAAACCAAAACATGTGCTGTATAGTTTATTTCATGAAATGTCAATATCGGCTCAATTTTTCCCCGTTCCGCCTCGTGGCCTTGTCCTCTAGCCCTTTGAAATCTTTTCAGTTTCACCTCATCCGGCCCATCCGACTTCATTCACTCCAGTAGGCATATCACCTAATTTACTAATGGAACTCCTGCCACAATGGTTCGGCGTGTTTATACCGAAGACGACGTAGCTGAGGCTATACTCGATATTACGGATAGAGGTCTATCGCCGACTGAGGCGGCCCAGAAACGTGGAGTGCCTCGATCGACCATTTATAGACGACTTTCCGGTCAAGCGAGCAGGAAAGAGTCTACCCACCCCCACCAACGTATTTCTACGAGTCAGGAGGACCGCCTCGTTCGTTGGCTTCTGCGGCAGGAGTCCTTGGGCTACGCTCTCACGCATAGCCAACTTCGAAGCTGCGTCGAAGCCCTCCTCCGTCAACAGGGGGATAACAAGCCTCTAGGCAAGCACTGGACCACCAGGTTCGTCAAACGTCATTCAAAACTATCTACCAAGCTTGGAAAACGTCAAGAAGCCGCCAGATTTGACGGCTTTACTCCGAAGGCGGTCAATTGGTACTTCGATATCCGGGAGAACGAGTACGGCTGGATCAAGCCTGAGAACACGGTTAACGTGGACGAGGGTGGCATAATGGCGGGTTTCGGTAAGCCTTCTACAAGTACTCTACGGGCTTTTATATGGCATAACTAATTGGTTGTCCATGAGGCCTGGACAGCCTCGTAATCGGGAGCTCTGACCCGAAGAAGAAGGCGTTGTTGAAGGGCGTTCAGTCGCGCACTTGGACCTCGTTTATTGAGGCTGTCACCGCAACTGGCCGCGCTTTAAAACCGGGAATTATCTTTAAAGGAAAAGAGCTGCAGAAGCAGTGGTTTCTTAAGGAATTCGAATCGATAGCGGACTGGCACTACATCACATCACCAAACGGCTGGACCGACAACCATATAGCTCTCGAATGGTTGAAAGACGTCTATCTACCTCAAACAGAGCCTCGCGATGCATCGGATGCGAGACTTATTATCCTTGACGGTCATGGAAGCCATGCACAAGTGAGTCTTTTGGTGTTTTCACCGCAGAGTCTCCCGCTATAAGGTCGCTAACGAGCACCCAGGATGAGTGGATGGCTACGTGCTTTCTGAACAACGTCTACTGCTGTTATCTACCAGCGCATTGCTCTCATGGCCTACAACCGTTAGACAATGGAATTTTTAATGTCATCAAAGGTGCGTATCGGAAAGAACTCCAAAAGCTGGCTAGTTTGACCGATTCTGCGCCCGTTGATAAAGTCAATTTTATTCGGTCATACGCGAAAGCCAGAGAGGCGGGCATGAGGAAGAAGATTATCTTATCCGGCTGGAGGTTTACTGGAAATTGGCCTATAAACCGTCGCAAAGCTCTAGCACATCCGGAAATTCAACCGGATAAAGAAAAAGTGCTGGAAGGCTTCAAGACGCCCAGCCCTCCTCATCTGGACTCAGATGATACGCCGGAAACGAGCCGCCAGGTGAGAGATTTGGCCAAACATCGAAGTCGTCCGACCAGGAGGAAGTACAGTAAGATCGCAAAGGGGCTGGAAGCTTTAGAGATGAAGGTGGCCGTTCAGAATGCGCGGATTACTGGGCCGGAGGAGCAGGTGTCCCAGCTGCGGCGAGGGAAGAAAAGAAAGGCGGTACCGAACCCGAACCGACGATTCATGGCTCTAGCGGAGGCTCTAGCGGCTGGAGAGTCTCTTCCTAACTCAAAGAAGGCAGAAATAGAGGTGGATGTGGATGAGGAGATCGAGTCGGTGATTGAGGTGGGAGTCAGGTCAGAGGACGAAAGTGAGGACTTCATGGTCTTAACAAAGCACTGCCAGCGCACACGCAGCGGTCGGGAGGTCAAAAAACCACGCAGAGAGTAAAATTTGATCAATTTTATGGAGAGTCTCTTTACTAACTTCGATGTTGATTGACAACGCGGTCTGTTTTTGTGTGCACGAAAATTTAGATTTTGTATGGGAGGATCGAAATTTTGGTGGTCCATTAAGTGGGGGTGTCCATTAAGTGGTCCTGGATGGTATGCACGGCCCAAACGACCTACGAACGGCTTGGGCGAACACTGATACCAAACCCTAACCCTAAGGCATTTTTAATCTTAACCGCAATGAGTAAATTTCATCTCTTCAGTGATAGAAAAGAGCGTATAGATTGCCGGGCGATCTGCGCTTGATGCATAATTCTTATAGCTTTTTAAAACTGCGGAACGTGATCAATTTTGAAGTAATGATGAAGTTAAAACTATGCAGCTGGCGCTACGAGTCGCTCAAAAGCCTCATCCTCACTCGGGCAGCCATCGCCGTTGATCTTGTCGTATGCCGGAAGCAAAACGGCGTCATCAACCTCGACGTACTTTCCGCGTTGTACGTGGACATGTTGTCCGTTCATAGAAGTATCGGACATAAGATAGCACGCGCAACGAGCTACTACATACGCCGGTTGTGCGTCGACG
The DNA here is from genome assembly GCF_019609905.1 of Fusarium poae. Taxonomy (NCBI): domain Eukaryota; kingdom Fungi; phylum Ascomycota; class Sordariomycetes; order Hypocreales; family Nectriaceae; genus Fusarium; species Fusarium poae. The sequence continues at coordinate 111,132 of NW_025408659.1, forward strand.
TTTATGTCATTCAGCAAAGCCTTCAAGGATGGGACAACTTCGCTGTCAGTCCAACTGGGTGCCAATGTGTTGACCCGTATCGGAATTTGAGCAGATTTAAGCGAAGGGATAAGCCCTCGTCCAAAACCGAGAACTCCATGTTTACTTGTGGCTAATATGAGTTAGCCTATAATGAACAAAGCGACGTGCAAGAATATTTCCTTCCTACTTACCATAGTCGACGGCTCGGAATCGCTGCAGGCCGGTTGCTGATCCAGTGATGACGATGCTTCCCCCGTATTCTTGTTGATGCATATGATGAATCGCCAGAGCAGAGGTATTGATGACGCCTTTGAGGTTTGTGTCGAGACTCTGGCTGGATGGTTCCATAAGTTTGCCATCCTGGTCAAGTTCCAAAGATAAGTAATCAGCTCGAGGTCCAATACCGGCGTTGGCAAAAACGTGATCGATACGGCCATATAGCTCCTTGGTTTTATCAAAGAGCACCAGTAGGTCATCCCATCTAGTGACATCTGTTTTGACAAATGTGAATGTGCCTTTCATCTGTTGTCCAGGAGGCTGCAAATCACCAATAGCAACCATAGCTCCGATTGAGAGAAGTAATTCAACAGTAGCCAAACCTATGCCGGATGAACCACCTGTTTGAGATATTTTAGCGATCAAATGTTTGCGAATCAAACAGAACGCCGATGGCTGAACAGTATGCGACAATATGCGGCAGGGAACGGAGGTGCTGGTAGTATTGATGTATGCGTACCTGTGATGAGAACAACCTTACCCTTTAGGGTAGCCAAATCCTCATCTTCAAAACGAAACTCCGCCATATTGATAGCATACAAAAGACTTTATTTTTATTATAGATTCAACATGAAACACATGCGATGCTACAGAAAACAGCTTCTGCGTATGGCGAGGACGAAAAGGAGTGTTAAGTAACAAGATGTCTTGCGATTACTGCAAGCCACTTCGGTCAATTTCGGTCAAGACACAAGCAGGGCGTATACAATTGCGATGATCTATGAGATAGAAAGACGCCCTTACAGTATGAAATAGGCTCTTCGTCCTTTCAAGAATATGGAGGCCTATTACGGCTGAAAAATCCTGTCTTGTTCGGCGGGGTACCAAGAATTGTGAATTGTATTTCCTATTACGTAGGCATCATCACATGCACAGTTTACCTTGGCGATATGCTGTCTTACACCCAGTGCGGTAGCCTAAATGACCTAATGAAGTCGTGGGCGGGGATTTTGAACTAATATAGATTTCAACACGACGTACCGAGTGCAAATAAAAAACGGTTGATGCGGATTTCGGGCTTATCAAAGTGATTTCTCTGGGGAAGGTCTTGTATAAGTGTATTGGAAATACGGCTGGAAAGTTACGTGAGAAATATGAACATCCAGCATGAAATATAGAAGATTACTTCAAATGGACCACGATGATTGCAGAGCATCCCCATGCGATAATGCGCCTGTCGCCCCGACCATCCGCCTTTCGTATAAGAACATGCAACATCATATCTGATGACGAGATGCAGGAACCCTTTTTGACCGAACATATACAACATTGCCTAGTGTTTGATACCATTGTAGTCCCGTAAGCGGAGATAGTCATCGTACGGTCATTGAAAAGCATGATCAACAAATGGTCATTTTTTGCCTATCTTGTTACCGCAACCACCCTTTGAGATCTACCTAATGCCGAAATGAATTGAACCCTATTCAATAAAGCTATTGACCGGGGCTTTGCATGACTGCATCTGTTCAAAGTGATTTCCACTAAAAGCCATCTTGAGGATCATAGGGAGGAGGTGACCTCCCATTGGGAATCCTGCACTCGTCCAGAAGCATTTCAAAGACTAGATCGTCTGTTGAGAGCAGTGAAATTCGACACAAGTCAGTCTGGCACGCACGATCGATATAATGTGATCTTGCTGGAACTGCCAGTGGAACAGGGGTGCAACCTGGTGTGTATCTTGTTGTATGGAGCGTGCTCAAGTTTTGTTTTGAGGCGAGACTATTCCTGTCATGGCTCTGGGGAGGGCCCTGAGGGGGTTGCTGACGGTGTCTCCTGAGCACCTGCAAACTGATCTTCTTGTGTCGGAGTGCCACCTTTGTCCGTTCCTGTACTGAGTGATAGCGATTGGTCCAGCTGGTGCCTTCATTGTTGTTGTTGATAAGATGTGGCAAGCGCGAGAAGAGTGATGACAAACAAGGCAAAATCATTTTGGTGTAGATCCGGCATGTGTCGCCGAAGTTAAGATGAGATGACTCAGAAAGTCTGCTCCAGTAAGCCTGGTGGACTTTGATGTAACATATGTATAACATTCCCTGTTCTGCACAACTTACCACTTCTAGGATCGTAAGGTTTGTGCTTCTTCAAGGTATGTGCTTCTTCAAGGATCATGCGTAGCAGGGCCTTGGATAAAGTGAATATAAGCTTTTACTGGAAAAGAAGTGTTCGTTTCCGACGCATGTTTCATATTTCATCCCGGTAGCGCCTCAAGGTCAGGGGTTCTACCAGCCTTTTTTGTCGTAGCCGCTCAAATATGCGCACGATCATCCTGAAAACGTCCCCCTCACACAATGGGCGAATAACAGTATGTGACTCCTCTCTTAATTGAGAAACTCCGTTCACCTACAGGGAGGGAGACTTATGTAGACCGGGTATCTGGACATCATAGGGAAGGCTAGCATATGGAGGACATATCAATGATAACTTGTTATAAACCTTTATGGAGCTTTCTAAATTTGCATGTAACTCCGTTAGCATGGATGCAAGAATATCGTGTAAGTGGATTTCCTGAGCAATTAAGACGCTAGAGTTTGGAAACATCCATGCGGTGTAAATTAGACTGTGCTCGGGAACGGATAATCTGATTTTGATCGTTACTCTATAAGACCGCGTCTGATCGACGTTGCGATGACTAAAATTACTTGTGATACGCTGTATTACGAAAACCAAGGTTTGATGTGTATGGCTCGACATCGCTGCTCCCTGACAGAAAGGTCATAAATTCAAGGTTCAGTCTATCAAAATGCTACAGCCTGGCACTAGTAATAATGATGGCAATAGCCTAGTTTAAAGTAGCTTACTCCATAATGTCTAGCCGCACATTTCCCCACTCCGCCGAGTTCAAAGAGGTATTTACATGGACATGCCTGAGTATAAAAGACAAGACACCGCCGCAGTTTCCATTCAGTCAATGTGCAGTCCAATATCGCACATGCTTTCGACACTCCCATCCTCTACCGATGCCTATAAAAGCAATCACGAAACTCCTCAACCTCTTAATCCCACAAACAGCGATGCGTGATGTGCTAGATATTGCCAACCTGAGCTACAAAAGTAGCCTTAATGGTCGCCATGATACGACAAAGATGTCGAGGAGAACACACGGAGCTGGCGGAATAGGTCAGCCGCGGCACGGAAGTGCTACTCATGTTGCATTGCCCTTTGAAAGTCATGCAGGTATAGGACAAAAGCCAAAGATAGATCATGAAGAGGCCCAGCCTGAGACTTTGAGGCGGACCACACGCCGGCGCATACCAACACGTCGTGCTGAGAAGCTTATGAATAATGGATTATGGGTTAGACGCCTACTAAGAACATCTCTTAAGGCCAAGGCAGCAAGGAAAAGACTAGCAAAGCGAGCGGGGACTGCAAATGTAGGTAGCTAGGAAGAAAACGAGCGCATGTCTAATAAAGTTACAGAAGAAGGCCACCATGTCCATAAATCAACGACCTAGCACTCACTCCCGTCAACCTCAGAAGCAAACTTTGGCTCAAGACAGCGGCGATGATGACGATGACGATTTGCCCTCAATCGAGGAGCTTTACAAAAAGAGTCAAGATAGGGCGAGATGATCGGGAGCTAGTCGAAGCCAGAGTACGAAATAAAAGAATGTGGATGTGTTTCTTCAGACCTGATATCGCTGCTCTTAGAGTTTACTGGCCTGTATGATGTGTAATGACGAATGTTGAAGACAGGACGTTTCATGTTTTCTATCTACTGTCCTGTTCCGCTCTGGCCGTGTACTGCTTCGTAAGATAAGTACCAAAGCGACCCGTCGCATTGATGGTTATAATGTACAAGTACGGGCGGGGTGCGAGTATGTGGGTTATGCTCGCCTACATTATAACGCCAAAAATGGATCGGATCAGCCATTGCTAGGTATGGTTTATGATATAGATAGTCCTGGGATTCTGTAGGAATAAACCGACGATGAGAGAATTCTTAGTCTAGAACGGACTTTTTGTATTGTACTTGGACAAAAAGATCACCTTTTCTACTGCATCTGCCAAGTTAATACACCGCCAGCTGCAGACACATAGAATGCAAGCTGACGAGCATCTGAAGCCATTCTTTGAACCGGGGCCCAGAATACAAAGAATTCAAGTCTACCCCATGTAAAACGGGGCAAGACAAATCAATTGAACAACAAACAACTGATTTCGGACTGTAGGACTAGGTAAGTCCCAAAACCGACATCCCATCAATACTGGAGTCCAATCTAAAGTTTTGTACTGCCCGTCCTTGTCTTACACCCCAAGAAAGAGCCTTTAACGGCCCACATAACATGCCGGAATCGATATCGGAGCATTCTAAATTTTGTCGACTCTTTCACCTATCGTAAGTGATCTTTCTTATTCTCATTCAAATTTCAACTGGCGGATGACGTCATCAATGTTTCCTTATTATATGAGTGTGCACCATGCCTGCGTCAGTTCCCTTCTTTAACTAACCTTCATGTCTTAGATCGCGGCTACTACAGTTCTATTACATACACTACCTGCCAGAAAACTCCCCCACCACCATTTGACGCCAAGTACCTCATTTCTTCTTCCCGTCCAGTCCGACAACAACGATGACTGAGTCGCAAGCGCTAGATTTGCCAACATTTCTAGGGTTGGAAGAAAGAATAGAAGCCAATCCGTGGCCTAGTGCTTGTCAAGCCTTCAAAACAATCTCGATTTCGTACGATGACTCAGTAGGCGAGGATGCAGAAATAGATAGTGCTCATCTGTCGACGTCGTCTCTCCCGCAGTGCTATAGTCGCTTAGTCGAGTCGAAGAACGCAATTACGCAAGCAGAACACCAGTTACGTTTGGCCGCTTTCGAACATCGGGTTGATGGGGTCATGCTAGCCATGGAATACAACGAGAAGCTAAACGGTGCTTATGAAAAATACCAGCGAGAATTGAAAGGCGCGGACGCCAAACACACCGACGACTACGACTGTCTTCAATCTGACACAGTCATCGATGAGATAATACAGGAAGGCTTTCTTTCAACGCCGTTTGACGATTATTCAGTCGAGGAAGTGGAATTCTTGAGAGAAAAGCTACCTGCGTCGATTGGTTTGGGCCAATTTTTCCTGAAACTGATTGCGGAATTCGGTTGGGGTGCGATGGTAGTTCCAGGTCTCTTCATTGAGCTGGACGAGTAAGTTACGAGTCGGAATTATACAATATGCCAATACTGACTACATCTTCTAAAGCTTGAAGGAGATTGGACAGGAGGAGCTTGATGAGATCATGGAATTGATCCACTATCATTACGGCACCAAAGCCTGGAGAAAAGAGCTGCTTGATATATCCCCCACGGTCTTGACATTGATAACGCAGGGAATTCCCGAAGGCCAAACGCTGAAGATCCTCACTGTGCCAGATGGGGGTGAGACCGGACTGGCAGACTCGCCGCTGAGCGAATGGTTTCGCTTCATTCCAATCACCAACGGAAGGCCATATAGGGCACCTGAGAGCCGATTCTTGCCACGAGAAGAGAGCATACTGCGACGAGTACCTTGCCCAGCCTCTACAATCCCTGAGTTGGAAGGCCAAAAAAATACTTCAAGTGTTTTCACAGCAATTTGACGACGGTCTCGCAACGCCCGAGACCCTCACCCCTAACCTACTCTTCTATTCTTAATTGTCGCGTACCCCTGGCCACTACCCATACATATACCTATACGCACACACGGTCTGGTGTGTATTGGTATTCGTCGGGGATGAGGTACCGATCACAACAGAATTGCCTGTGCGGATACAAGAGGTCTATACCCCCGTGTAACGGCTCTATGTTCGTTTATTCGCCAAAACTCCCAGCCTTGCTACTTCAATATGATAGTATTATATATTTCGAAAGCCAACTTATTTACATTTCAACGTTAATAAACAGACTCTGTCTCTGCGTCCGTGCCTGCATGTACAAAAATGCAGTCCTGGAAGTCGTCCTCGGGCTCTGGGAGCAACTTCACGTCAGCCGTCTCCCAGGATTGGCTGTTGTTATGATGCGCAGTCAATGCTGGGTGCACTTGTGTGTAAAAATTCAGTTGTTAATTGTTGTTCTTCTATTCAAGAATCATGAAGGTCTTTTACCCAAAGCCAGAACTGTGGGAACTAGAGCGGTGCGGATGGACCGATCTGGTCGACCAGTGCGAGATGGCGCGGGTGGTGGTGGCTCGGAGCCATCCGGCCCCGGCGATCATTTTCTCTTTGAGCCTGCAACCTCTTCCATCTATAAGCCTCCTCTAACGGCAAAGGTGGGCTTTAATGTTTGTGGTTTTGCTGGACGTAGCTGTAATGCTGGGAGGTTATATAGAAAGTGCCTAACTACCTACAGTAATCCATTCACGATTTCCAGGCTGCACTGATTTTGGCCTTCCTTGCCTTTCTGAACCTGTGACAACCATTCCGGCCATAATGACGCCCATTATAAAGCCAGTCTCATCAAAGTTCCAGATATCATCTGATCGGATAATATAGCTCTATGAAATTCTTATAAGACTTCAAAAAAAAAGAAAAAACCTGCCTCTGAGATGAAAAGTGGGGTGTTGTTTTGTTCACTTGTCTCTCGCGTTCGCTTATCCTATACGCTAACCTAACTATAGTTATTCGATAAATCATTTGTGCTGGGTACTGTGAATCTCTTTTACCCTATACAGTTCCGCAAGTGGTCACCGGCTAGCTCTGATGTCAGTTTTACTAATAACAGCGGCGATTTCGTTACTTGAGAATGGTAGAGGGGACACCATAACGCAACATCCAGAACGCGCCACCGTTGCATTGTAGGAAACGTTGGATGGTTCTGAGCCAAGGGCGGGGACTACTCTCTGAAACTTGAAATCCTATTTTAACTTTGACCAATATAGACGGTGCTACGTACAGCCGGGAAAGGTAAGTTCGGCTATGGCAGCCATTTTAGTCTCTTCAAAAACCAAGAAGAGAAAAAAAAGGGTTTATAGGTCACGATTGATTCACATCGCTGTACGACGGTAAAAGGAGAAGGAATTTTTAATCAAAAGAAAAAAGGCGAGAAGAGGCGATGTATAAGACCAACGACAACCGGCTAAGCAGCAGACGAATTTATAACCAGTTTCAAAAAAAGTCGTGACATTGGATCAACCCTGATTCTCCTGCCATGGATCAGAATCAAACGCGGGCATCTGGGTTTATCGATACGTTGTGGGAGGAAGACGACTACTTGGAAGACATCATAGACCATCTTGCTTATATGGAGGTAGGGATCTGCAAAGAGAACCAATCATGATTTCCCTATAATTGACATTGAGCAGGATGTGACTTTGCCAAGCATTCTCATGATCGAAAAGCAAGAACAAATCACGTGGGACCTACGGTCAAATCTCATCGACTTTGTCACCCGATCACATCAGCACTTTCGTCTTCCCTCGCACGTGCTATTTTTATCTATCAATCTCATTGATCGATACTGCTCAAGGAAGCAGGTCTTTGAAGAACACTACTGGTTGCTTGGGAGTGTCGCACTCTTTGTTGCCTCCAAATATGGTGATAAGACTGACCGAGGTAGAAATCTCATACCTCTGTCGGTTCGTGATATAAGGAAGCTGTGTCACGACATCTTTGATGAACATATGATAGCGCAAATGGAAGTCTCAATCTTGTACACTCTAGACTGGGTGATGGGCCACCCGACAACGGACCATTACCTGGACTTTTTGCTCGTAGGAGAACCTAGGGGCGGCGAGCTAGCTAGTATGGCAGCATACCTGTCGGAGATCTCGCTTTATCATCCAGAGTTTGCCGGGATCAAGCCTTCTGTTATTGCTACATCATGCTGCATGCTTGCCAAAAGTATTCTTTTCGGAACTGTGTCGATAGGAACAAACACAGAAATCGTGGTCATGGAAACCAGGCAGGGACATCTTACGAATCTATCGAATCGAACGCCAAGAAATTCTTGTCCTGTAGATTCGCATCGAATCGAATGTGTCCTCCGTAGATTCGATATCTATCGAATGCCAAGATTCGATCGAATTCGATTCGAACCCGATCGAACGTAGACCTAATCCCGGCGGAGACCGAAACACCAATAGGACCTAGGGCCAAATGGATCGTTGTCATCATCATCAGGCATTCATGACTTCATACCCCGACGTACGAAGGGTAAGAGATGCAGAGGGGTTTTAGAGAACATCACAGCTGTAGATGAGGCGTCGCAGAACATTTTCAATTGTGCAAGACAGGTAATAGGCAGATTAAATGTCACTCGTCCCTTCAGCGACGCAAGTGCGTCAACCCATTGATCATCACTGAGGCTAACCAGCGGCAGTGAAGGCGTGTAGATTCCAGCTTTACTCCACGATCGAATGCACTGAGCCATCGCTACTATCTCCCTCCTCAGCCGGCTTCTCAATGGTGCCGTCATACGCCCTGCACTGCTAAACGTCCTCTCGCTCTCCGCAGACGACGATGGGATGGTGAGCATATCAATCGCCATCAGAGACAGCCGCGGGTACCGATTCCTGTTGATTTTCCACCAGTCAATCGGTCTACTCCTGTAGTGGTGACTGTTGACAACATCCTCAGCACAGTACCGAGCATATTCGTCATCAGCAGTCGCTCCCGCTGTCGTGTGTTTCGTCTTCCGGGTGCTCTTGCGGCCACTGGACGCTGCCAAGGACGAACCCTGGGCGCATGGCGGCCCAGCTACACTCCTAGCAAGTCTCCGCTCAATGTAATCCATTGAGGCCTCGTCAGACGTAGCGAAGACTTCGCAGTCAACATCGCGTTCCCTGTAACTCTCCCAGATCTCTCTGAGCTTGGCTTCGTACTCTAATCACCAACTCTTAGCCTTACGAAAAGGCACTCGAGACCACAGTTGATCGAGAAGGCGCCACTTCTTCGCCGGGTTGAAGACAACAGCGCCGACATAAGCAGCGCTAGTCAGACGGTTATAATACTTGTGCAGCTTCTTCCATCCGAGCTTGATAAAGACCTTGAGCAATCTACGGGTTCTGCTATCGAGCCCGTCGTAGATGGAGACTTCGACGTCCTTCTTCTCCTTGCTCACTGGATCCTCAACTTATTCAAAGATTGTACCTTCGATAGCACCTTCGAGGTGGTCAAGTAGGATCTCGAAGACAGGGAAGTATTCATCGAAACTACCACACGTCAACCTCGCGCCGGGAATACCGTCGCCCTGAAGTTGCTTGGTGGCGATTTCAAAAGGCAGAACTGCCGGTTTCGGTTTGTCACCAAGGCCCTCAGTTTCCCAACGGTTCTGAACGTCATTGAAGAAGGTATTGAGAGCCGAGCGGAGACGAAGTGCCCTCTCCATCATCCGCATGTCCGAGTTCCATCTGGTGGCATTGTTGAAGACCCAGTGTAGTGTTGATTCATGGCCAGATTCCTTGCGTTGAGACTGAAGAAACTGCTCGTACAGCTGTTGACTCGCTCGCAGCTGAATCCCGGTGTTGTAAAGCATTCCTGGGGCGCCGTTCTGGCTGTACTCCCTGAAAGTGGCTCCATTGATCTCCTCCGGAGCTGGGTGGGATGATAGGAGGTCCTCTTCTGGGATACCAACGGCAGTGTTCGCTTCAAAGTCTTCGTCCGTGCCGTCTTCCATCTCTACATCCAGGGCCTCGTCGATAGCTTGATCAACAAGCTCCTCATCGTCATCTTGATCGTCACCATCCGCAGCGATGATTGCCGCGAAGTTCTCCCGCTTCGAACCGTATAGCATTGCCCGCACGCAGAGGTTGAAGATATGCGCAGCGCAGCGAATCCGTCGCTCTTCAGGTGAGAAGCCGTGTTCAAAGGCAAGACCGTCCATGCAGGTGTCATTGTTGGCAGCATTGTCCAGCGTGAAGTAGCCAATCTTGTCCGGGTAACCCGTTGATTTGCCAGAATGCGAGCGTATCAGCGACCTCATCAGCAAGTGAAGCACCATTGTGTCTGCCCGAGAGAGGTCGAAGGCCAAGGAGGATTCGGTGTTGGACAAAGTGGTTATCAATGAATTGAGCGTTGATCCCAAGAAACGAAGTGTACGACTTGGATGTCCAACCGTCGAAGGAGAAATGGATCTGGGATCGAGCGCTGCGCAATACTTCGGTTACCGGCCCAACGGCACCCCTATACTCGGATTCGAGCATGCGAAGCAGCGTCTTCGCAGAGGGAATGTGGGTCACATCAATGAGGGGATTACCGTAGAGAAGGATCCGCTGGAACCGCTCGGTATTGACAATGTTGAACGGCAGATTATGGTAGGTAATCCAGTCGAGGAGGAGTATTCGGAGGCCTTTGCTGCTGAATCTTCCACGCAGCTTGCTGACAAGAAACTGGTCGTGAGGATTATTCAAGTCGGCATCGATGAAGTGGGTGATAGTCTGGCCGCCCAGAGATGAGGCTCGCACGCCCCGGGCAACGTCGTTTGGGGCCTGCCAAATGAACACGCATGTTGCTGAGCTATCCACGAAAGGCACGTACTTACCAAAATCCCGTGGGCGTTGCGAAGGTGGTTCTTGATAGCGGCTCCGGTCGAGCAGACGAAGCAGAAGTCAGACTTCTTTTTGAAGCCTCGGGCGAAGCAGTCGGCACAGATCCACTTGAGCTTATTGCCCTGCCGCGAGGTGGAATGGTCCTCAACACGATACCCATATTGCTGCCACCCAGGGTTCAAATCCACGACACATCTGGGTTCAGTGTAGTGGAAACAGGGGTTGCACGTGGCGCAACAAGATCTGTGCACTCGTGCACGGATCGCTATGTGATCATAAATCCACCAGAAGTGCTAGTGTAGTGTCGTGGATTTGAACCCTGCTGCCACCACGCCCTCGTGTCCTGACCGCCAGTATAGCGCTCGAATCCGGGCCATTTGGCCCACTCTTGGCGGCCCCAAAGTGTCCAATCAACCTGAATAAAGTCGGCAGCCGTTCCGCGAGAACGGAGTGATGGTGTCGCTGGTAACGAGATTCCTGGAGAAGACACAGGCGGCGAAGACGAGTACTCGACGCACTCCATTGCGCCTGACCCAATCGATGGGGGACGGCTTGAAGAGAATGGTTCGGGCATCGTGACGTTAGGTCGGTCGCGCGAATCGAGCCAGCTTGTAGAGGAAGGTTGGAGTCATCGAGGCTTCGCCGGTGCCCAACTTATACCGCTTCCATGACAGAAAAACTCAGTGAGGCCAGCATAACGCGTATGTACGCGCGTTGTCGACGCGAAAACGAAAAAAAAATCCCAGGTCGCCATCTCCGTTACATTGGCTAAGTCTTGTACGAATGAAAGGGGCATCCGCCAGCAATGAGAATAATGACCTCGCGCACCATGTCCGACTACCCACGCGAAGACGCCTCTTGGCTCAATCACTGGTGCTCGACGGTTCTCCAGGTGCTATATACACCTGCGCTAGCAACCAATGAAATCGAAGGGCTTGTCACTCAAGTCGGCAGACTCTGACAGCCCAGTCTGGTATGGTCCCTGGTCATCTGGTTTCAAAGTGCCCCTATTGGCTCATGTCGTCGTGCACAGACCACCGAGGCACACAACTGGAACTTTCCTTCCGCGCTGGCCCGTCTCGTTCCATCCTGGCGTCGCCTCTGAATGGGCTCTTGAGCTCGTTTGAGCTGGCCGGAGCTCGTCGTGTTGCCACGTGAGGTGTAGCGTAATTTTAATGCTGTAAGTGGTCGCAGCTGCGGGAGGATTATGAAGTCGCTAGTACATCCACCTAGGGGCTGGCTGGGTTTGGCCGCAAGTTCCTGTGACCAAAGCGGGGAATAACTATGTTGGGTCTGGACAGTTAGTCGACCAATACAGGTTGAAGATGCAACAGACATGTGAGACTTCAAGGTCGAAATGGTCTTCTGAGCGTGAGAACACTGACGCCGATAGAAAGCTCTTGAGGGAGATGTCTAAATGGAGCAGTTTTTGTTTGCATTACTTCCAATCTACAGAAAACCAGCATGTGTTTAGATGGATGTTCATGGGGGAGTAATTGCAAGACGGGCCTACCCTATACCAATGTGCTAGAAAGATACCAGGGTACTCACGTATTCTTCCACAGCTACGCAAGTAACCCCTAAACAGCATTTCATGGCCACGAGGATTCGCTTTTCAACCTCGCCCACGCTTGACATAGTCCTCGTGGAAATTGGGAAATGGTCCCATTCAATAAATTACTTTTGATATTTTAGAAAGTAGTCGTTTGTGGGTTGCGGCCAAGCATGATTACTGCAGTTGCACGATACCTATTCTGACCTGTAAATCTCGGGGGTTTAGATGTACCGGTATACACTAACATCTTAGCACCTACACGGACCCTGGGCCTTCAAGACGACAAATCACGCTCGGTCGCGTCAGGTACCGCCAGGGGCCGGTTGACGGGTTCAAGAAGTGACGCTAAAACGAGCCGCGTCACTCGTTCGACCGAATCGATCGATTTTCGATCGAACGCCAAGAAATTCGATTCGATATTCGTAAGACTTGGCATCGAATGAATCTATCGATTCGATTCCCGTTCGTAAGATGTCCATCCCTGAGCTTGGGCGATCTTTTGCGGGCTAAACACCTGAGCTGAATTACCATGCAGTACCCACCTGCCGGTCATACCCACCTACCGGTCAGCGAAAAAAGAAATTCCCCATACAAAATGTCCAACTTCGCTTGCACAGTGCTTGGCCAAAATTGAAGTTATTTACATGGAACATATTGTGTCTTACTGAGAGTTTCATGTTGTTTCATATTGGCATGTTCATTTGTATTTTACACAAGCAGTTTGGTCGCATGGCACTAATGTAAAATTTCTCGAAATGTCTCCTTCATCACCCAGCCTCCCCGAAATTTCATCAAACTTTTATCTGTAGCAGCTTCCTTTAATCGCCTTGAAAATGCCTCAACAGTCTTATAAGAGAATGATGTCATTGAAGCTATACTGGATGTTACAGATAATCACCTCTCGCAGCACCAGGCCGCCCAGAAGCATGGAATGCCCCAAACCACTCTGTCTGACCGATTAAGAGGCCTACCGTCAAAGTCCGAGGTCACCCAACCTGCCCAGCTGTTATACAAATCCCAAGAGGCTAGATTAGTTACATGGATACTTCGACAAGAGGCCTTGGGCTATGCTCCTTCCCACAGTCAAGTTCGCGCCACCGTAGCTGCCCTGTTGAGACAGCAGGGCCGGGAAAGGCCTATCGGTGTACACTGGCTAGCCAGGTTTATTAAACGCCATCCAGAGATCGATACGAAGGTAGGAAAACGCCAGGAAGCTGCAAGGTTCAATTCTTTTACCCCAATGGCTGTCAATTGGTACTTTGATATCCGGGAGAGAGAATATGGCTGGATCAAGCCTGAGAACACGGTTAATGTTGACGAGGGCGGTATCATGGCTGGATTTGGTGAGTACTGACCACTTCTGATACAAGACTTACCAACAAATTGCAAATCTAGGTTTGGATTCCTTGGTAATTGGCAGTAGCGATCCCAGGAGGAAGGCCTTCCTCAAAGGCTCGCAGTCCCGCACTTGGACTAGTTTTATCGAAGCCGTCACTGCAGATGGCCGTCTTCTAAAGCCGGGAATTATCTTCAAGGGCAAAGAACTTCAGAAGCAGTGGTTTATTGATGAGTTTAACAAGATCGCCGACTGGTATTATATCACGTCCGATAACGGCTGGACAGACAACCATATCGCGGTCGAGTGGCTCAAAGAGGTTTATCTGCCCCAAACTCAGCCAGCAGATGAGTCAGATGCAAGGCTTATAATATTAGATGGCCATGGGAGCCATGTATCTGTGGGTGTCTACCTGTTCTCGATCAGAAATACCGCTGACTGAAAATCCAGGATGAGTGGATGGCCACGTGTTTTTTGAACAACGTATATTGCTGTTACCTGCCTGCACATTGCTCTCATGGCCTACAGCCACTGGATAATGGTGTTTTCAACGCATCCAAGGCTGCATATCGAAAAGAACTCCAAAAACTGGCAAGCCTGACGGATTCTGCGCCGGTGGACAAGGTCAACTTCATCAAGGCTTATGCCAAAGCCAGGGAAGTGGGTATGACGAAGAAAAACATCCTTTCGGGCTGGAGAGTGACTGGAAACTGGCCGATCTCACGACGGAAAGCGCTCATGCATCCTGAGATTCAGCCAGACAAGAAGGAAACGACGCCTGGATCAGACGGCCACAGAGACGGGCAAGTCGACTCTGATAATACGCCAAAGACCAGCCGTCACATCAGAGACCTGGGGAAGAACAAGAGCCCCTCTACCAGAAGGCGGTATTCTGTGATATCAAAAGGGTTTGAAGCCCAAGAGTCCAAGATCGCCTCTTTGAGCACCAGAATAGCCAGCCTGGAGGAGGAAGTTGGCCGGTTGAGTAGAGGTAAGAAGAGAAAGGCGGTACCGAACCCCAATAAGAAATTTATGATGCTGGCAGAGGCTTTAGCGGCTGGTGACACAATTTCAGAGCCAAACGAAGCAATTGAAGGGGCGGGTGTTGTTGAGGATGTGATCGAGGTGGGAGGGATGGAAGAGGATGAGAGGTCATATTCAGGGAGGGAAGAATTAGGTGTCGTACGCACCCGCACAGGGCGTGAGGTTAAGAGACCTAGAGAATACTAAAATAGATCCAATTTTGATCTGAACTCCAGTGATTAACTTATTTTTACTATTTTTATTAATTTTTTCCCATGAGGTTACAAACGTGCATTATGTATGGGGGATTTTTTTTTTCGCTGACCGGTAGGTGGGTATGACCGGCAGGTGGGTACTGCATGGTATTGGGTTCTTGGCAATACAATACAATATAGGCCAACATCATATGGCCTAATACAATATGCACCACTTGGCAATACAATAATATTGCGAAGCTTCCATATTGCCAATATACGTATTGTTTATATTATTCGCAACACTGGCATTGATCGCCTGAATGACTGTAATCCATTCCCGGTTTCCAGGCTGCACTGATTTTGGTCTTCCACGCCTTTCAGCATCTGTGACGACCATTCCGCTCGCAATAACGCCCATCATAAAGCCAGTCTCGTCAAAGTTGTAGATTTCATCAGGTCGGATGCCATACTTCGCAATTACATTTGCTACGAGCCTAAACCAGTTGCGAATAATGGTCGGATCTTCACATTTGGCTCTCTGGTAGTCATATTTACGGGGAAAATGCGTCTTGAGGTCTTTGTGTCGCTTGACGAAGTTAGAGGCCCAGCGCTTGCCGACAGGCGGCGTCTCGCGGTCGGCGAGCAATCGGTTAGCCATCTCCTCAACACAACGCAGTCGCGGGGGAAACCCTCGCGAATCCAGATCGAGAATGAACTGAACTATGATCTGTTCTTCTAGATCAGATAGTTTGCGTGATTTTGGGATAGAATCACGCGTAGAAAGGATACCCTTCTGTCGGCGATATAAAGTCCAATAACGGACCTGGTAGATGCCTGCGGCGCGTCGGAGACTTAATTTTGGGTCATTTTGAAGGGTACGAAGTGCAAGAAGAATCCTAGCCTCAATATTTGGGTCTGACATATTTGGTGGTTGAAAATTAATTGATTAAGTTGAGAAGATGTAAATTGCGGGATTTTTTGTTGCACTCGCTTGTCTGTTGCACCCGCTTATCATGTACGTTAGCTGAAAAAAAGTGTGATAACTATATATTCACGGTGATATATATCACTTTAGCACTTTAGCACAGTGTGATATCACTTTAGCATATCACAATACGCAAGTCTGAACAGTAGCCAAACCTATGCCAGATGAACCACCTATTTGAGATATTTTAGCGATCATATGTTTGCGAATCAAACACAACGCCGATGGCTGAACAGTATGCAACAATATGCGGCAGGGAATGGAGGTGCTGGTAGTCTTGATGCATGCGTACCTGTGATTAGAACAACCTTACCCTTTAGGGTAGCCAAATCCTCATCTTCAAAACCAAACTCCGCCATATTGATAGCATACAAAAGACTTTATTTTCGCTATAGGTTCAAGATGAAACACATCCACTGCTAGAGAAAACAGTTTCCACGCATGGCGAGTGCGAAAAGGGGTGTTAAGTAACGAACTGTATTATGATTACTTCGAGCCACTTCGGACAATTTCGGTCAAGACACAAGCAAGACACAAGCAAGACACAAGCAAGACACAAGCAGGCCATATACAGTTGTGATGATCTGATAAGAGAGAAAGACGCTTTCACAACATGAAATGGGCTCTTGTTCCTTTCAAGAATATAGAGGCCTATTATGGCTGACGAATACTGTCTTGTTCGGCGGGGTACAAAGAATTGTGAATGGCATTTTCTATCACATGCACAGTTTACCCTGGCGACATGTTGTCTTACACCCAGTCTGGTAACCTGAATGATTAAATGAAGTCGTGGGCGTGGATTTTGAACTAAAATGTATTTCAACACGACCTACTGAGTGCATGTCAAAGGCAGTTGATGCAGATTTCGGGCTTATCAAAGTGATTTCTCTGGAGAAGATCTCGTATAAGTGTATTGGCGGTACCAACTACACATTTGATGAATGAGTAGAAATAGAGCTGGAAAAATACGTAAGGGATATGAACATCCAGCATGAAATATAGAAAATTGCACCAAATGGACCACGATGATTGCAGAGCATCCCCTGTTCGTGATAGCCTCACTTGTGGGGATTCTGATGACTCAGAAATCGATGAAGAAGGCCCTGATTTTATTGATCTTGTTACGATCTGAGCGGCTACGTCACGTGTACCCCACACTCACTTCCCACTACCCCACAATTTCCCCATCACCATATCCAATCAATAAAGGACCGACACCTGCAGGACCGACGGCGCTCCAGGACCGCGTCGCTCCAGGACCGACGACGACCTCAAACATCGTCGCTCCCACCACAACACCAGTAGTATATATACATTCGCTTAGCGCTAGATAGTACGATGGCCTACCAGCTATCAATAAAACTTCCTTACCTGAATACGCCTTACCCGCTCTATTCACTATTAGGAGACGTGACACTTCGCAACTGCTCAGTGACAACGCCCTACGACTCTGCCAACATAAACCAGTACGGACTAGTTTATCCCTTGGGAACCTTCACCCGTCACAGATCTGTCACAGGATATCGAGGAGCCCGAGTTGCCGCCTCTTCCTGCTCCTTTACCCAGCTTCGAGACCAATTTTTCTTCCACTTATCACAGAATCATGAATACATTACACCCCCAAAGGCACACACAATAATAGATCGACATCCCTTGCGCCGTTGGCGGCCAGATCAGAGGCAGAGGTGAAGGCATCGTGGGGCGAGGAAACGCGGCTGGACTGGCCCGCAGTCAAGGTTCACAATTTCGGCCGCAATACCACCGCAAATATGACTCGCATAATAAAATACTTTTGGCGACAGCTTCAATACTTTTCAATTGAGTCACAGCAGAAATTTCGAATAGATTGCGATAAAATTAGAAGTATAAGCCAGAGATTTCCTAATTTCCCCCCTATTTCTAACCCATCAGCTGTCCCAGAATTTTGCCCTTGTCCCAGAATTTTGCCGCCCACTCTATGAGTGGGGTTCCTTTTTAGTCAAACCCACGAGTAGTGGTGATGGGCCGGAAGAAGGATCATGGGTGGAGGTGGGATGTGAAGAAAAGGGAAATAGCTCAGCTTGGAGATCAACGACTTCAGCCAGTGTCCATTCAACTCAATTTGACGGATAATTGATCAACGCCACTGGAGAGAGTGGTTGACCAGGTCAACTCACCGCCACCGAACCATTCAGTTGATTGAATTGAGTGGTGCACATCCTTGGGTTGTTCAATGACTAGTGTTCATCCGTTATTGTACGCGATTGTGGTATCAGCCTTGCTCTGAAGCATTAGGTCAATAACTTCTCTGAACCATCAAGTGCAAGCAATGCCAAGAGGTAACCTCCCAAGACTACTTGTCTTATGGTAGCGCTACTAAATAACCGCTAGTTACATATTATTCTTCCCTAAAGACATCATATTCACCCCAGCCTCTGCTCCCCCTTCGGTGCCTTTTAGTTCTCGTCGTTGTCACCGTTTTCCGTTTTCTTTTGCCCTTGCTTTGTGTTAAGTTGAGCTTGGGTAGCTACCACCTCGCGTTTCTTCTTTCTCCTTCTCTTACTCCTCCGAACGCTTTTCTCATTACTTGTCACTACCGTATTGACCAACGGCTGTTTGCCCATCCAAGTGTCGCACTTCAGTAATTTCTTAGTAATTGTTTCTCCCCTTCATTGTCTGTCGCACTCGACGCTTCCTTCTTTTCCTTTTGTCCTACTTTTACTACCACGTCCTTTGCATAAGCCACTGGCTTATTAGGAGGCTCTATAGCCTCTGTGCTGTTCAAAGCCAGCGATGGTATTGACCTCGAGGTTGCTACTGGCTGCTGCTAATAAGTCAGTATGTAAGAGCCAGAGATACGTCTCTCTACTTCGTACTCCATGAATATTTACCGGTATTTTGGGTTTAGCTATTTTGGTTTTGCGCCACTCGAATTCAATATCCGGAATTCCAAACGTCTTTATCCAGAGCGACGAGTTATCATACGGCCAAATCTCATATGTGAAATCGCTAGCTGTCTTGATGGCTGGGTGAGCCGTGTCAAGCCTTCCCACGGGCCGGTTCCCCATCCTGCCCTTAATAATAGGCTCTTCATACAGTTGGTAAAATGTTTGTCCAGAAGGGTGAAAAAGGAGGCGTGGGGGATGTGAGAGTACTGTCACCAGATCACCATGGGAGGCGAACCATGCAAAAATGACAGAAGCGCCATGAATATATCCCAGAGACTTTTGTCTTAGAGGACATTTCAGGTCACCACGATACAAAAGTGGACCGAGCGCGGTTGTCAATGTTTGAAATCCATGCGCATCGGCCCATCGCTGAGCATGTTCACGCAACATGCCGCTCCATAGTACCTGGCGGTTGGGTATACAGGTTTTCTGGAACCTCAACAAGATGTTTTCGGCCTCTTCATCAGTGAGCCACCGGTGGATGAGCTGTCGAATTGCATCAGGAGGCTGATTAGTGCCGAAACTCACGCTACGAATTGGCATGAAGGCCTGTAGGTGACTGAGACTCTTAGTAGAGATCTGTGTGATTCCCATTTTGTAGAATATCTTTGAAGAAGGTATCTTACAGCAAGGTGGTCATGGCCAAATACTCAAATTTAACCAAGCGTTCAATGATGTAATATTCGTCATGATGACTGATAAATACCACCTACAAGCACCTAGCGGCCCTCACCATTCTCCGAGTCACCCTCATTTTTGCAATGCTGGATTGGTTTATCTAGTGCATCCTCTTTGCCGAAATTGCCGGTCTTGAACAAATATACGCCTGGTCGACTCATACCGCTATGCACTTCGACCAGGATGTAGAGGTCTATGTACTAATTTTACACTACCAGCATACCATCCCAGTCGTTCCAACAGGTTTCACCTACCGATCAATCCGAACAGGTAGGTAATTCGTCACTACCAAACTGACAGTCTTCCTATGAATTGGTTTGTTCTTACTGGTTAACTCCTTACTTTTAAGGGTTCCGTTCGACTTCTTTGATTTGACCATGATTTGAGCTAAAGGCCAGTGTGCCTCACTTGATTGGCTTGGGCCCTTATGTAAAGAGCTGGTGATGTTGTCAGAGTTTCGTCACAGAAGTAAAGTCGGGCTCCTGATCCCATTAAACTTTCTTTCGAAGCCTATCAAATATTCAAACAGAGGCTGCCCAGTAGCAGCGGGTTTTGTCAGCCAGCTTTAGGGGGAGTGGGTTGCACTCATATTGCTCTACGTCTTAGTGATTGGCAATGGCTCTAGAAATCAGCAGACTTGATATCCATGACACCACCAGCTAAACCTAATGTCAACGTCACAATGACGTCTCTATTATGATCTATTGAGAGGTCGCCATAAACACAATTCCAATGGACGAAATCCAACTAGCAGCTGTCTCAGGGTACATTAAGCCCAAACCCTAGGATCATCCTACCAGAATCAGGACTTACATGTAGCAATAGAGCAATGGCAATCTAAATATCACGACAAAACCAACGCTTAACCTGAATTCATAAGTATGCATGGCCTGTTTACAGCCCTAAGCTTTTGCCTTTCTATGAATAAAAATGTTTTGGTACTATATCTAGGTCAAAGATACCCAAGATATAAAAGTTCGTTTGGCAAAAATGAAGGTATGAATCAGCGCTGGAACTCATGGTTCCAAAGAAAGCCGCAAAGCCCGAGCTCAATTGAACCTTGACACACTTCTCAGCCAGTGATGTTATTGGATTGGAGGTAATTTGGATTGGACTGGATTTGTCGGAAAATGACTGGACTGGATTTGGGTTTCTCGAAGATTTGGACTGGATTGGATTGATTGGCAACCAGCTCCTGGAGCTCCAATGGTCTAGACTAACTCACCGCCACCCCGTACACCCCCCGACCCCGTACACTCGTGAGAGCATCACATCAATAACATATAGATAGCTTCAAATAATTCTACAACTATATGTATTAATTCAATTGAGTTAAAATTTTACATACTGCTTAGAAAACATCTATTCTCACTAAGGGATTTTTCTCAGCTTATTCTTTGGCCTTTTCCTTGGCTTTTTGCTCTAATCTGTGCAGTGTATTCTTCTCTGCTTGATCTCGCGCCGTGATGATCTGGTTAATTGAAGGGAAATCTGAATTTGGGTTGAATTCAACTGCGACTCGGCCAGTAGGCTCTTTTTCCGCCGCTGAAGCTTTCAAAACAGCTTTTTCCTCTTCAAGGCGTTGAATTTGACTGTTTTTGTTGTCAATTGATTTCATTGCCTTCTTCATGATACAATTGAAGTCCCGGACCGATACAATTCCGTCACTTTGAGCAGCTTCCTGTTGTTTTCGAATATCGGCACTTCCTTGAGGCGTACTCCACGCTAGATCATCTGTTACTCGCGGCTTTCTCGGCGTTGTAGGACCTTCAAAGGTCTTGCGTTTCCTCTCCCTGGGCTTTAACGCCTCTATCGCCTTCCTCAAGCAGATTGGGAATACCCCAGACTTCGAGAAACCACTCATTATGTTCCTACGGCTCATAGCTTTTTCGGAAGCCCTTTCATATGCTTCTAGGAAGAGTTGTTGTTGGTGTAGTGACGTTGCTTCGTAGCTAGCCCAAGCGCGGGTCAACTGGTGATAGTACGTTTTCAACGGCCCAAATACCGCAACATCAAGCGGCTGAGTAATGTGTGATGAATGTGAGGGTAACCAAGATAGCCAAATACGGTGCATCCAAGCCTTCTTCATCAATTCGGGTGTGATATGTGATTTGTGCCGGTCTAATACTAATAGTCTCCATTGAGAGGGATCTGACGGCGTAGTCTCAGGGATAAATGTATCCATGAACCACCGGATGAAGATATCTGAGTTGGACCAACCCGAGGGACTTGCGGCGTACTTCCAACTGGGAAAAACGCGTGGAAACCACTGTCCTTGGAGGTTTTTTCCACTAAATACGACACAGGGAGTAAGCCGGATACCTCCTGCTGATATACACTCGATAATTGAAGCCCAAGTTGAATTGTCTGACTTGATAACTTCAGATCTTGCTGTCATAGATGTCCCGGCTACTATGCCGGCCCGGGTCTCTCCAAGTTGAACGCCGTTCTCATCGACGTTATATGTATTCTCTCGTTTGACGTTTTTCTCGTTAATGACCCATTGAAGACCGGTAAAGTAGTCAGAAAGTGACTTTCTTGTGACGGCACGTTTCCTTGATGACTCAAAGACCTTCGTAGGCTTCTTTTCTATGGCCGGATGTCGTGTGAAGAATCGGTCTACCCAGTTTTTGCCGATATATCGTATCTGCCCGTTGACCTCTGACAATTGCTCTGCAAAGAGGCGTATCTCAGTCCTTGTTAAAGGCTGAAAAGCCTTCTCTCGTTCGACAATATATGTCACAAGGTCTCCCTCTCGCTCTGTAGTTAACGACAGTTCTCTCTGATGTGATGTGTTGATGTCGTGGCCGCCGGCGCAACGATCCTTCAATGTTGAGAGCTTCATGCCGTGTTTTCGCGCCGAAGCGCGCAAACCTATATTTTTGGCATCATTGACCGCCAGAAACATCCTGTATTCATAATCTGACTCTTGCGAATTCATTTCCGTTAAAATAAAAAAATACGGATTTAATTTGATAATTACAGAGTAATATCAAAGTGTAGACTTCAATGACTGTTGAGGTTGAACATGATGGATGGTATATAGATAGTCCGATCCGTCAGTCACGTATATATAGCTAGGAAGGACATGTCTTGTCTGTAGTTAGATCTTCAACCTTACATCAATCAATCTCATTACCTCACATCAATAATGACGAGTGGATGTTGTGAGGTGTGCGGGGTCGGGGGTGTACGGGGTGGCGGTGAGTTAGTCTAGGATGTTACAACTGCCGCTTCACGAAGGTCATCCTGCAGCGCTCTTCTAATAAGATTTAGATACTTATTGACCTACTAGCAGGGAATGATTGTCATGTAGGTCAGATCAGAGCATGCAATGCCCATTGATCAGTGCCGGGGACCCGGATCGCTAGATAAGTTGCAGCAGTGGTTTTTATATAACTACCCGTGCCATCTACATAGTCTTGGCATGATTGACTAACTCACAGCCTGCGCCAAGTATTAGAACATCTGTAACACGTGAAACGCGCCCGGTGACACGAGAAATTAACTTTTGTGGGCCATCTGTACACCTGCAGGTGGACGAGAAGGTTTACCCTTACGTGTCATTTACAAGATACAGCACCCTTCCGTAGGAATGTAACGCTTCTTATTAAGCTCTCAGTTAATGCCTGGACTTTGGAGTGGAGGCTTGGATTAAGCAACATGGCGTTATATTTAAATCATCTCTGACTGATAACGTTTCGAGTTGTCCAATTTGAATCTCAACAAGATCCCATTAGCTGGTACAGTATCACCAACCCAAGACTGAATTTCTAAAGTGGGCCGTGACACAAAAGCACGAAAGGAACAATTTGCGGCCCACAGTGCCACTAATGCCACTCTCTTCTACGTCATCCAGGCCATCGATTCTAAACTCTAAACTCAGTAACTTATGAGACAGGTTAATCTTTTCATTTTAGTTAAGTCAATCGATCCTCACGGCACTCCAGATTTGATTAAGACATCCAGCGACTAATATAGGGTATCATTTGTTTCAATAAATGTTCAAGGTACAACTGTTCATTTTCGTCACCAATTAATGACCAAGTTGCAGGCTCTACAACTATGGTCCTCAAGGATATCCTACAGAGTATTGCAAAGTCTGCCCCTCTCTTGATCATAAAGGCTTCATCACCTAACTTGTGAGATAGAGCACGAGAGGCTAGCGAGTTCACCGACTTTGCCTTCGTTTGCGAAGGGCAGACCATTTCGGTCCACAAGATTATCATTTGTACTCAGTCTCCTGTCTTTCGTGCAGCCTGTGCTGGATCGTTCAAGGTAGCATCTATTTCTTTGCCGCAGTATCCAAATAACTGAAACATTACCTTAGGAAGCATCATCCCAAACATACAACATGGATGCAAATTCCCTCTCCACGGTGCAGCGAATGGTAGACTACTTCTACACAGGTGACTATGCGGAGGAGTCCAAGGATGGAAACAGCGATGATGATACGAATCGCCTCTCTTGTTTATCGATTCATGCTGCAATGTTCGCCTTGGCACATGAATATGACATCAATGGGCTTGAAGCATTATCAGCGAAAAAGTACTCGAGAATCTTAAGGCAAAACCAGGACGTTTATAGCTTTTTCTCATCGATTCCTGATATTTATAACCTAACGCCGAGCTCCTCGAGGGGTCTTCGGGATCAGGTTCTGAGCTTTGCGCGAGGGAAACTGCCAAAGCTTCTGACTGACTCCACGACGAAGGAAGCTTTCGATCAGCTAACTGATGAAAACCCTGAGTTCACCAGGGAACTTCTGGACACATTCTTGCAAAATTCATCAATGGGCATATGTTACAACTGTAGTGATAACTTGGTACCTGTGGAGGTCCTTCAATGCCGATGCAAGCAGTGTGGAAAAGGTGGAGCCAAGCATGTAGCATAGAAACATATAGCTCTAAGCAGTTTTTGTGGCAGATCAATCATTACGCAGCGTCTGTAATCGGTATTAGTGATAATATTTCTCTATTCATACTGCTCACGCTAAATTCCCTGAGCTGCCGAGGGCGAATTATCCCTTTCACCGTATCGGACGCCTTTTTAGGCCCTTTTTGGACTCTCATTCCGCTTATACTCTCGGCTGCGGCCCTATACATCGGATCCTCAAGGTAACAAATTTACAAATGGTTACATATTACAGGCTTAATATTGCTAGAGTTATTTATGTTATTTGCAGCGTTATTGATCCAGTAAGAAAAACCCCTCAAGGATCCTTATGTAAGTTCTTACCAGATGGGTCTAACATCACTTGCTTTTTGCGTGCACAGAGCGGTAGATACCAAATTTAATTTAATACAAGGTCCATAGTCTCGGGCAAGCCACGGATGGCGCGCGCAGAAGATCTGAGGCGTGGGTGCTTTTGCGCGCGCAGTGCATGCATACAGAGAAGATGAACTTGTAAGTTTCAGTAGACGATGGTAATGAATCGTTTTTTTTAAAGATCTAGAGTAGTCAAGCTGAACCCGACAAGGGTCAGCCGACGGAAACGCGAGTGCAATTTGGGAAACGCAATGTGTTTCCACTGTGGGAGATACGGGTCAAATATGCTGGACGGTGATTGGTTAAAAAGAGGAAATGAAATGCGCTTCGGCTGATAATTCTTGAGTAGGATAGGTTGTAATCAAGCTGCCGGGTGATTATGAAGAACCAGCCGTTGTACCCCACCCTCTGGCTTCTTCAACCTCTCTCTATGCCGTCACGGTGGCAGTTGGTAAGCATTTCCCATAGGCCAAAAGAGACCGAAGCAATGAAGCAATGGGGAGCAGTGTGCCCAACAACCAAGTCAAGTAACTTGGTTGCTTGGCCTATGAGATCCGTTCTCCTGGGGGCAATAAACACGGCAATAAACACTGATGCTGATGATGTGGTCCCCAGGAGAACGGATCTCATAGGCCAGATGGCTACATATGGGGCCCCACCTCAAGCAACCAAGTTACTTGACTTGGTTGTTGGGCATGTCTTACTACCTGCCCGGCGCTTAGTCAAGGAAGGGGTGACAGCTTCCAAGGCTCAGACGGCAAAATTCGTGGATGGCTGCAGATTCGAGGCTCGGGGAGTCACGGCCCTTTTGCTTTCTTACTGGCGTTGGTCGAAACATGCAGATATTTCTTTTGTTGTTTATCACTTAGGTGCCTGTTAAATCATGTTTAAACGGCGCTGTTGGCAACAACCTGTCAAGAAGAGTGGGGCTATCTTGGGTGGTCGGGATATCGAGAGGGGGAGATTGGCCACGTCAAGAAGCTTCTCGCTACCTTTCGACCCCAAGACGGTAGCCCTGATGCTCGGAAGCTAGTCAAGGGTAGCTTGCCAGGTTCTTAATACTTTACATCATACATTTATCAGGAGGATAACCTAGTATCAAGTATCTAAGCTAATTGAAGCTACTAACTGGAGAAGTCAAGGTTTATCTGCACACCTGCGGATACTTTTTGCGGCTTGCGGGCCAGGCAGGATATCTCCTTGACTGCGCGGGGGCTACCATCGCGTACCGGACAGGGGCTTGATCCAATCAAAATGCCGCAAATAAAAGATACTTCTTTTCCCACCTATTTTCTGTGGTGATATAAGTCAAAGCAATACACCGAGGAGTTACATAAAGCAACGCCACACAGCCCGCAACCGCACCTTGTGGCCGGGTTGAAGACCGGTCGGCACGTAACATCGTTAGGCTGCTCACGGCGGCTGTTTTTCTCTGTGGTATAGCTACTTGGATCAGAAGCGTTAAGCGCCTCGCCGGGAATTGATTGAGAAGTCATAGGTCTCTTCAAAATGATTTCTATAGTGTTTTGGCAGTAATTCCTTTCTCAGAGACCTTTCCGTACCCCGCTTGTACCCTCGTCATTACGTGAGAAATGGTGGGTCCGGTACGCGATGGTAGCCCCCGCGCCGTCAAGGAGATGGCATCATTACAGTTACGTAACAGCTAAAAGCCCGTCGTAAGTATTATGGGCACTTCCGTTTCACATTGCCGATACAGGAGGGAGCAGCTTTCAAAATCCCGACAGAAACAAATCGATGCCATTTGGACAGACAGAACCGTCAATCGGTTCGTTAGGCTTTGCCATGCGTCGAATTCAACGCTTGGCCGTCTGCGAATGATGTTAACCTCCCGCTGGAATCAGCAAACCAGCTCAGCACATCGTCCTGGTTCGCATCTTGGGCCACCCCTTCGGGAAATATATTGCTCGACGAAAGCCCGGCTACACCGCCAAAGTATGTGCCATGAAAGTTGCGGAGACCCGGCATACATGGGGCCAAGCTCCTCCTCTGATCGAAGCTGCTTGTGTTGCGCCTCTACGACGATTAACTGCCGTATTAGGGGCTACTAGAGTAGTCGCGATCCATGTGTGTGGAAAAGCTCACCGTCTTTTTACTGAGTGTATCGCCCTTGAGGATGATCACAATCATGGTGGAGTCTGCGCTAATTGCATCCTTACTGACTCCCGGCTCTAGCGCCGCGCAAGACAAGCTCGAGAAATAACCTCGCAAGCTAAGCTGACCTAGGCCTCCTAGCTTCTGGCTTCTGGCTTTCGCTTCTCCCCTATGTCTTTTTCCTTTCCTTTTTATTTTTTTGTTGTTGCCAGTTCTTCTTTTTAGATTATGCCTTCCCTCTCTCTGCCTTCTTTTTGTCATATCCCTGTTGACGTTGACCTGAGCTTTCTCGTCTGCGTACCCACCTTCAAGCTTGATGGTGTGCTTCGCTGTAATGTCATGTGAGCTAACGACAAAGCTAAAAGTGACTAGCGGCCGATGTGGACACAAAGCGGTCAAGACCACGCAGATCATTTAAGTTAGACCGAAGCTAGGCACGTTCCGTCAGTGTTCAGGACTGCTTATCTCAAGCGATCCGAAATATTTCGGCGGTGCGCCTGAAACCTTGAACGTGATATGCTCTCACTAGTTATTCAGGCGCCGCCGGCTTGTGCCAGCGCCCGGCATCAAGATTTCACGGCCAACGTCCTCGAACGACGAACCTGACACTGTCGACGCGTATGAGAAGATCCTTTCCGCCCAGCTTACTGCGGGAGACGCAAGTCCTTCGGCCGATAGGAACCTCATAAATAGCATCGTAGAGAATGCAGAAGCCAGACAAGCTCAAATGAAGACGCTGGTCGGACAAGGGCTGGATAAAACCGAGAAAGAGGCAAGGATCAAAGAGAAATTCAACAAAGCGCTTCAACCAGTCAACAATGTCAAAGACTTTGTGTCAATAGCTGTGAAGAGCGATCCAACCGTTGCTGTCCCCTGGCTAGGTATCACGACACTGATAGATGTGAGAAATGCTATCCTTATTGCGTTCGCCCTTGTTACCATATACAACCCCCCTTTCGACAGCCCCACCCTTTCGTCAAGCAAAAAAAAAGAGGACCACCAAAAATGGACAACTTCACTTGTAAACAACTCGGCCAAAATGAAGGACATGTGCAAAATGTCTCATCTCACAATAGCGAACAACTATCTCTATTGGAATTTAGGGTTTTTGATAAGCCGTCCTGACCGCATGGTCCGTTGGTGGGGTACGGCTTCCTCTCTCACTTCAATTAGTGATGCATTTTTCTGTACACGTACGTACGTACGTACTGTATTTTGGGCACCTGTACGTACGTACAACTTTTCTGTACGTACAAAATTGTACCATACAAATTTCATCCTTCCTTTTTAGTCAAGGCAATAGTTGAGTACGAAAATTCGTATGGTCCTGATCTCCTGTTATACTGAGCTGTTAGGGTTGGGTTTGCCTATTAAAGGTGAGTATTGGGTCCCCACTATCACATATGTGATCAAGGTCCCACTTCTAAATTATAGAATTTATCTAAACATCCGGGCCATACAGACCTCAGTCCCTATCACATATGTGATCGAGTCCCACTCCTGTCAAACATCTGAATCTCCTCTCGAACTCTCGACTCGTGTCAATCACAATTCTCATCATCTTCTTCACCACTTTCATCATCATCATCATCGTTATCGCCATCACTATCTTTGCCATCTTCATGATGTTCATGGAGATTAGAATGGTGGCGGACCATTGCCGTCCGAGCATCAGCATCAGGCTGGCGAATCTATCTACCGATGTAGATGAAATGTAGATGTAGATAGATGTAGATCTACATCTATCTATCTACCAGAGGGCATGTGGGTCATCTATCTATCTACCTGGAGGTCCGGTAGATAGACGAAATGTAGATAGATGCCAAGACGGCTGGTGAAAATTGGGTAAGGTAGCTGTACTTTCTCGGTACTAATGGCATCCTCCTACTCCGAAGTATTGATACCTCTGACGATCCCTTCCCCAACCGTCCTCCCATTTCCCGATTTCCCCACGCCCTCCCCCTTTTTCGATGGTCTTGGTTTGGCAGATTCTCATTGCCCTTGATGCCACCCAGAACATTGCCCAAATGGCATCTCAAAGCGATTTATTTAGTTACGCAACTGATGCTAACATATCGGAAATATCCTATCCAGGAGATCCAACCTTGCCGATGCACGATTCCTCGTCTCGCAGCAGCCGTTCAATCATCAAAGACTGGGATGCAGTATCGCAGGCTGTCCGCAGCCATTGGGTCCTCTCAGCTCGAACTGGACAAGCTACCGGCTGGTTTTGGGCTCACGGCTATGACGTTCAAGCTAGGTCCAAAGGCAATGAGTCTGGCCCCCATACGTGGCTCTGTTGTCACTGTGTCCAGCATGGCGTTCCCCGGCCAAAGGCTTACGTCTCGTCCAATACTCGGAACATTGAAGGTCATCTTAGCAAGGCCCACAATATTTTTCATCCAGATCCATCAAAAGCAACACGATATATGCAGGAGCGCCCCCCTAATCAACTAACCCTTCATGATTTGGCAGCCAAGAAACGGAAGAGGGACGACTTTCACGACGAGTTGGTTACTCGATTTGACAAGACCACGTTCCAGCGCCACATTGTCCCGTGGATCACCGATGCAAATCTGTCATTTCGCGTACCGGAGCATAAAGGCCTCCAAAAGGTCTTTCAGTACCTGAACCCCTTGGTTCACGAGACTTCCGCCAATCTAACCCACGAAACGGTTCGAGTTAGGATCATCGACGAGTTCAACACATACAAATCGCGCGTCATCCACGCACTGTCACGAAGCCCAAGCCAGGTTCATATTGCATTTGATGGCTGGACGTCCCGGAACAGACATTCATTCTTCTCCATAAATGCCTTCTTCCTCGATGAAGATACATTCCAGCCACGGAAGATCGTCCTTGGCCTCCCAAACGTCGCCATAGCGCACACGGGAGAAAATATTTCAGCCGCTATTATGGAGGTGTTGGATGACTTCGGGTTGATTGCAAGCAACAAGGTTGGATGCATTATTCTCGATAACGCCGCAAGCAATGAAGGAGCAGTCGAAGCGATAGGCCACAAGCTTCAGTGGCAGAATCCGGCCAGCAGAAGGATTCGGTGTTTCGGGCATATTCTTCATCTTGTCGCCAAAGCGCTCCTCTTCATTAAAGACAGCAATACACTCGAGGACCTTGATGCGGACGATTTTACAGAGTGGACAAAAGAGGTCCAGTAGGTAAACTCCACAACCTTGTCGTCTGGGTCAATCGGTCGAATAAGGCGACAGCAATTCTGCGGAAAATACAAGATGAGGACCCTGACAAGTCCTATCCAGGCACTCTTGATGTCGTGCTTGACAACGGCACACGCTGGCTGTCTCAATATTATATGATCGAGCGAGCAATTAAGCTCCGACGCTATCTGGAGGAGCTCATTGACATTACGATTCAATCAAGCAGGAAATTTCAACGGCCCAGATCTACCCGTACCCAGCCGCCAAGCCAACTCCCTCGATGTCTTGAGGGAGCAAATCTACTGAGTGACGCAGACTGGGATGCCCTCAGTTGGTTCAGAGATATTCTTAGAATGTTCGATTCTTGCCTTTTGCGGCTTGAAGGGGACTGTCAGCTCCGAGTCCGTAAGGGAGGCGTTGAAGCTCAATATGGAATTATTTGGCAGGTTGCTGTCGCATACGAATTCCTCCTTTCAACGCTGGAGAAAGCAAAGACTGAGGCAACACATCGGGTGGAACCTAGCTACTATTCCTCGTGCGTCAATTCGGCCTGGGCCAAGCTCAACAAGTACTACACCAAGCTTGATGAGACGCCAATATACTATGCAGCCACGGTTCTCCACCCCGGTATACAGTGGTCGTTCTTGACAAAAGCCTACGGTGGGAAGGAGGAATGGCTTTTCGCGGCACGCCAGCTCATCCAAAAGCTCTGGGAAGAGGAGTATCGCGACCTTCCCGCTCAGTGGGAAATCTCGAGCAGTAACCTTCCTGCCGCGGTGAGGGCGCGCGAGTACAATCCATTTGATTCCTTCCAAGACGAATTAATATCATCCACCCGCCACGGCCATGACGAAGCTACAGACGAACTGGAGAGGTGGTTGTCTACAAAGCAAGACATATACACAACATACCACAATCCTCTGGAATACTGGTCTGCAAAGAGATTTGAGTATCCGCGAGTGGCGAAAATGGCGATTGACATCCTCTCGGTCCCAGCAATGGCTTCTGAGTGTGAGGGGACCTTTTCTTCCGCTGGTAGTATGGTTTCGCCCAAGAGGTCGCGCTTAGATGCAAGCACAATTGCCGTTACTCAGACGGTAAGGTCGTGGTTACGGGCTGGGCTACTAGAAGGGTATGAAGGTTTACTGAAGGAGGTGGGCGACGACACGGCCGAGGATTAGCCGACCGTCTATCTACCGAATCTATCTACATCTACATGTAGCCTACATCTATCTATCTACATTGCAAATTATGACTAAGCATCTACATCTATCTACATGAGGTGCCGGTAGATAGATGTAGATAGATTCGCCAGCCTGAGTACAACTACGACCACCTAGTCCGTCTGAAGCACCCAGCAATCCAAGTCATGGCCAAGAATATTGGCAGCGGTGCTGACAAGGCAACATCTGAACAGTCCGGCAACCTGGCTGGCCAGTTTCCGGTATGTATCGGTGCTCGCCTCATGATCACCCAGAACATCTGGCAGCCAGCAGGCCTGGTTAATGGGGCCCAGGGGATAGTGTATGACATCGACTGGGCACCTGGCGCTGATACACGTCGTGACCCGCCGTGTGTCATTATGATGGTGATAGACAAGTAAACCGGGCCATCTTATCTAACCACTGATAATAGGCGCAAGGTAGTGCCCATAATCCCCATGAAGCGAGACTTCTTTCTTGGAACGTCCGCGTGTACACGGAAGCAGTTCCCACTTACAGTATCGCACGCCATTACGGTTCACAAGTCACAGAGCATCACGGCGAACAAGATGGTGACGGATCTGTCTGAACGGGACTTTCAGACAGGGCTTAGCTATGTTGCAGTGTCGAGGGTCAAGATGCTAGAGGGGTTAATGATCGATGCCCCATTTAAACGGGCATCTCTCTACTATGACAAGCTACCTGATGGCAAGAATAGTTCCACGTGAGGCTCTATAAGTCCTAACTGATTAGTAGGTGTTCTGATGAAGGTCCGCGACCAGGACCGGCGGAGGCAACAGCAACTTGATCAGCCCCTTTTCCATCCTCTTTTTTCTTAAAATCTTAACGACATCCACAGTTAGCAATATAAGCAATACAATATGAAATTTCATCTCAGACAATCCTCCACAGCATAGAGATATATCCTTCGGACTTTATTACGCCCTCCCCACCTCCGGTGAGGGTGTCACTATATTTTAGTACTTATTTTGGTATATAATTGCCATTGATGGATTTCTTACGCCTTTACCATATGATCTAGAAATGGAAAAAATACGTCGGCAATACTTTGGCGAGTTCTAGCCGAATACTCTCTGTGCAACATTTCTGCAACCTATTCTAATAAAAGGGCCTGCTGTTTCGGGCAGGCCTTAAGGTACCAACTCCTTTCCCTCAAGCAGATCATACGTCGACACTCTGCTGGTATCGAACTGTCCTGGGGCAGCCTGACCGTCAAATCGATGCTTCATACCCTTCTCTTGAACGTACGACATGGCTGTGTCACGGAGAGTTGCCCAATCAAGCACTGAAGTCCCCAAAGCCTTGCTATCATTCTTCAGCGTGGCTAATGCTTCTCTGACCCACTCGAAACAGTTCCATCCCTCTTGCTCCCCCCTAACTGGTACACTCCTCAATATAATCTCAAGTCTCTCCATACTCTTAACCTTTGCCACCTGAATACGTACCAAGATCATTAGGGTAGATGCTGTGCCCGTCTCCTGCTCACTGAACTCCCAGACTGACTGCATACCACTGTAGATTCGTTCTTTGGCATGGAACCGCTTGCCACGTGTCTCATTGTTTTCGACCTTGGGGCCAACTAGCAAAGCCCAATGATACCTGGCACTGTTTGTCAGCTGCAGCACACGCCTCAGGAATTAAGAAGCCTGACTTGTCTTCGCCACCTGGCATCTTCGCTGTACCTCCTCGAGCGTACAATCCAACGTACAGACGCTCTTTATTGGATGGCATGGTGTATATTTGGGGGTTATTTCGTCGATATCTCAATCTCAAAGATGCTGTGCGGCTGTGAATGGAAAACGTTTCCTTACAGTAAGAGATAGCACAATAGTGAAAAGTCTGCACTATGTTGCAGATTTGTTGCTCAGCGAAAAGATCGCCCTTATATAGAGATAATACGAAATACTTTTGACGAATGGATGATAAGGCAACGTGTTGTCGCCTTCTTGAGACCTAGCCGCTGTGGGCCGACATAAGGTTGGCATTGCCGCCGAGTTTCATTAGCCGCCAATTTTTTCATTCGTCACATCCCTACTCAAGCATGTAGAGTAGAAGTGCGCCGCATTTCCACTCCTGCACCAATCAAAATTTCCATTTTCTTACCTCGAATTTCCCCTCTGGAAATGCGCCGCGTTTTTTTCACGAAGGTCCGTGCTAACCATATTGGAGACCTCGATCTGCGGCATCGAAGTGTATAGCAATTTGCGCTTTGTGAATTACGAAGGACTAGCAATGAAGATTTTCTTTTCTTTTCGGGTAAACATGTCTAAATAAAAATTTTCCTGTCCTCACGGCGCCTTCATAACTTCATCAATATGTCAGATCTAGCAACACCCAAGTAGGCCATCGTATTGCGGCCAAGTCAGCTTTGGAAGCTCGACAACCACGCCGAGTAGTCAATGCCAACATTAAGTGTAGTGTTGACAGGGGTGAAGGTGATTTTTTATTTGGGCCACGCCAACGCCAACACGCGTGACACAGGTAAACTGTATCTACCCTTGACCTCATTCGTTGCAAACTTATCACTCCCCCTTTCCTTACCCATTCTCATCAGCTCAACAGTAGTAAGTATGTTGAGGAAAATATACGCTTATTAATGGCCCTCATGATGATATGCACTCACGGAGCAAATCCTAAGTATATCCATCAAGACTTACGTCATCCCAATGAGAAAGCATGGGACATTCAAATAATGTTTCCTATATTGTATGTATTCTAAAATTGCGCTGTTCAGAAGTTTCATGGTGTTTTTGACATAGGGTAGTTATTCCATAAGTATGGCAATACGGCGGAAAAAATTTGATCCCTGTAGTAATCCCGTTCAGGGGCGATTTTCCAACTCTCCACTCTTTCTTTAATTCCAACACCACTGTGTAAGGACGCTGCGTATTGTCCTCGCTGATGACATCCACTTCCACTGACCCTGCGGGGATTCCAGTGTCCACAAGCGAATTGTGCTCTTCCTCAATCTTCAGCACGAACCCTCGATTCTCAAGCGGCGATGTCCAAGAGCGCATGGCTCGAAAGCGTAAAACGACCGCAAATACTTGGGCTCACGGGCGTGAGCCCCTCAATTCGGAGCCATCTCGTTGCGGTCGCAAAAATGAGAAGATTTACTACTGCATGCATTGTGTAAGTCCGACTTACTCCACCACCGTTTCAACGACCTTTCGGAATCATCTGCTCAAGATACACGGCATTGAGCTGGAAGCCCATGAACATCCGATTAAAAAACGGCGTGACCGTCCGATTCAGGATGCTTTCGCCAAGGCCGGCGATATGCATGCTGCAAAGCAACTGGCAAAACGAGAAGAAACTCTGAGACATGCCATCAATCACAAAGCAGCGTTGGAGGCACTTATTCAGCTCGTGACTGTCCGTAATCTCTCTTACAACTGCAGTTCTTGGCCAGAGCTTCATGCGCTCATTTCTGCAGTCAATCCTGCGGCAGATGACCTCATCAGCCTTTCTCACAGCTCCATACAGAAGCTTGTCTCCAATTCCTTTCGTGTACACAAAGACATGTTGCGAAGAAAATTGCAGTCTACCATGCAGTACCCACCTGCCGGTCATACCCACCTACCGGTCAGCGAAAAAAAAAATCCCCCATACATAATGCACGTTTGTAACCTCATGGGAAAAAATTAATAAAAATAGTAAAAATAAGTTAATCACTGGAGTTCAGATCAAAATTGGATCTATTTTAGTATTCTCTAGGTCTCTTAACCTCACGCCCTGTGCGGGTGCGTACGACACCTAATTCTTCCCTCCCTGAATATGACCTCTCATCCTCTTCCATCCCTCCCACCTCGATCACATCCTCAACAACACCCGCCCCTTCAATTGCTTCGTTTGGCTCTGAAATTGTGTCACCAGCCGCTAAAGCCTCTGCCAGCGTCATAAATTTCTTATTGGGGTTCGGTACCGCCTTTCTCTTCTTACCTCTACTCAACCGGCCAACTTCCTCCTCCAGGCTGGCTATTCTGGTGCTCAAAGAGGCGATCTTGGACTCTTGGGCTTCAAACCCTTTTGATATCACAGAATACCGCCTTCTGGTAGAGGGGCTCTTGTTCTTCCCCAGGTCTCTGATGTGACGGCTGGTCTTTGGCGTATTATCAGAGTCGACTTGCCCGTCTCTGTGGCCGTCTGATCCAGGCGTCGTTTCCTTCTTGTCTGGCTGAATCTCAGGATGCATGAGCGCTTTCCGTCGTGAGATCGGCCAGTTTCCAGTCACTCTCCAGCCCGAAAGGATGTTTTTCTTCGTCATACCCACTTCCCTGGCTTTGGCATAAGCCTTGATGAAGTTGACCTTGTCCACCGGCGCAGAATCCGTCAGGCTTGCCAGTTTTTGGAGTTCTTTTCGATATGCAGCCTTGGATGCGTTGAAAACACCATTATCCAGTGGCTGTAGGCCATGAGAGCAATGTGCAGGCAGGTAACAGCAATATACGTTGTTCAAAAACACGTGGCCATCCACTCATCCTGGATTTTCAGTCAGCGGTATTTCTGATCGAGAACAGGTAGACACCCACAGATACATGGCTCCCATGGCCATCTAATATTATAAGCCTTGCATCTGACTCATCTGCTGGCTGAGTTTGGGGCAGATAAACCTCTTTGAGCCACTCGACCGCGATATGGTTGTCTGTCCAGCCGTTATCGGACGTGATATAATACCAGTCGGCGATCTTGTTAAACTCATCAATAAACCACTGCTTCTGAAGTTCTTTTGCCCTTGAAGATAATTCCCGGCTTTAGAAGACGGCCATCTGCAGTGACGGCTTCGATAAAACTAGTCCAAGTGCGGGACTGCGAGCCTTTGAGGAAGGCCTTCCTCCTGGGATCGCTACTGCCAATTACCAAGGAATCCAAACCTAGATTTGCAATTTGTTGGTAAGTCTTGTATCAGAAGTGGTCAGTACTCACCAAATCCAGCCATGATACCGCCCTCGTCAACATTAACCGTGTTCTCAGGCTTGATCCAGCCATATTCTCTCTCCCGGATATCAAAGTACCAATTGACAGCCATTGGGGTAAAAGAATTGAACCTTGCAGCTTCCTGGCGTTTTCCTACCTTCGTATCGATCTCTGGATGGCGTTTAATAAACCTGGCTAGCCAGTGTACACCGATAGGCCTTTCCCGGCCCTGCTGTCTCAACAGGGCAGCTACGGTGGCGCGAACTTGACTGTGGGAAGGAGCATAGCCCAAGGCCTCTTGTCGAAGTATCCATGTAACTAATCTAGCCTCTTGGGATTTGTATAACAGCTGGGCAGGTTGGGTGACCTCGGACTTTGACGGTAGGCCTCTTAATCGGTCAGACAGAGTGGTTTGGGGCATTCCATGCTTCTGGGCGGCCTGGTGCTGCGAGAGGTGATTATCTGTAACATCCAGTATAGCTTCAATGACATCATTCTCTTATAAGACTGTTGAGGCATTTTCAAGGCGATTAAAGGAAGCTGCTACAGATAAAAGTTTGATGAAATTTCGGGGAGGCTGGGTGATGAAGGAGACATTTCGAGAAATTTTACATTAGTGCCATGCGACCAAACTGCTTGTGTAAAATACAAATGAACATGCCAATATGAAACAACATGAAACTCTCAGTAAGACACAATATGTTCCATGTAAATAACTTCAATTTTGGCCAAGCACTGTGCAAGCGAAGTTGGACATTTTGTATGGGGAATTTCTTTTTTCGCTGACCGGTAGGTGGGTATGACCGGCAGGTGGGTACTGCATGGTACATTATTTTTCGGACTTCTAGCCCCGAGATCCTCAAACCCCACCAATCCCTGCTCCTCGCCACGTTTTCCCAGCCTCGCTTGTCCCTACGACAGGCCTGCTTGAAGGCCAACTTCTCCAAGTGTTCAGCGTCCCATCTTCAGCGGCTGAAGCCTGGTCTGTCTACCAGAGGCTGTACTATATTAGTTCTTACTGTATTACATTGTTTGGTTTGTTAGTATATCTTGTATCTTTTCATGTCTGTAGCATCCAAACGGCCCGTGCTTCTCGCAAACTTGATCGCTGCTCGCACTGCTGCCAGGTTCGGCCTCCACTTACGCCCGTCTTCCGCCGTCTTCCGCCGTCTTGCCTCCCAGGAAGAACGATAGATTACCCATCAATTCCCGGTCGACATTTCGCATGTGTTCTCGTTGCTCGTCCCACCGTGGACATCGGAAGAGGAAATGGTCGACCGATTCTTCTTCCTGGCCGCAGTCGCACATATCTGTCTCTATTGTGCCTATCCTGTGCAGATACCTGTTGACTCGTGCCATTCCCGTTCGTAGTTGCACCAGGATGTCGGATTCGCGTCTCTTCAGGGCGTCATATAGTGTGCGCGTGTGCTTGCCGGGCAGCGCCTTATCGAGCCGCTTCGAATAGCCGCTTACGCTCTCAGGTAGCACCATGTGCTGTCGACGTTGTGCTAGTAGTACTCTCAGTCGGGTCGATCGGGCCTGGTACGGCGGTTTCGTTTCTCTGCATCCGCTGTCTGTGGCTTTCCGTGCTTCTGCCTTTGCTTTTACTCCCAGTGTGAAAGACCCGTTTGTGGACGATACCCAGCGCATTTTAATGGTGTTGCCACCCTTTTCCAGTCGTCTCGCATGTCTGTAGATCTCCCGGGTGGTGCATTGTCCTGACTGTTGTCGAGGTTTCGCAATTGCTTGTAGCGCCGATCAATTTCTTGTCGCAATGATCACATCTCGATGTCGGAGACCGTCAGGCATGCACCTGAGGACTAGTGCTATCGCTTCCAGCTCGGCCGTATATGCGTTCTGCTCGCCTCTCGGGCCAAGAGTGACGGAGTACTTTGCTATAACATCCCCGTTCACTCCTCCGCCGGCGGTGTTGCGCACAATGCCGCCCATCGCCACCCTGTATTCGTCGAGCTTCTGTTCCAACTTTCGAATCGTCTTTTGCTGGTCGCCGATCATGCTCCGTGTCACTTCCTGCTGCTTGCTGAATTCGTCCCTATGGATTCGCAAGACTCCAAAGACCTTTTGGAGCATTGCTGCGCCTGAATCGGTGTCGTTCTTGCCTTCTTGGAGGCCATCGTTCGTGATTCTCGAGGTGATTCGCGTGGTGTTGGTTGCTGTTCGTTTCGCCGTTCCTGCGCTTTTCCTCTTGGGCTTCGAGACTCTCTTGGGCTTTCGTGGTTAGCGTTCTCAGGCGACGTGTCCGCTGTGTTCCGAACGCGTCGGATCCGCCATCGTAGTGTCTGCTCGTTGCTGTCCGTGGGAGGAATGGTACGCGTTCTCTCCTGTGATGTTGGCTACGAAAGCATGGAGGCTGTGTCGAGGTAATCCTCGAGTTCTCTCCAAGCCAGGCTGGCAAGACCTGGACAACGATACCAGGGTCGACTTACGGCGCTTCGTAGTCGTCACGCGTGCGCCTTGGTCGTGCGATCGCAGTTTGCACCTTAAGCCCGCCGCAGACAGCACTTCTAGGGACAACATCGCGCCGCAGCGCCTCAGGTGCGAGCTGAGCCTTACAAGCAGAAGTCTCCTTCGGCCTGCCGACCATGTCTCGCAGCCAAGGCTCTGTCTACCACCACCCAGCCGGCGTGCTAGAAGAGTTGACCTTGTCCACTAACCAACCCAGCCTCCCCGTATGTGTCATGCGTGCGGTACGCTGTAGCCTTGCGGCCCGATCGTTGGGTGTTCCGTAACCACTTCGGTCTTAACGACTCCTCCAACAATCTGTTAACAACTTCCATTACACACAGAACGAACACTTAAGGAAGGGGATCCGCGCCCTCGCGGTGTGCACTGCGGCCCTTTGGCATCACGTTCCAATGCCACCGTCTCAGAGCCGGTCTGGGTCCGAGGGTGCCCTGTCTTCTGTAGCTGCCAAAACGGCAGGAAGTCGGGTGGTTTTCATAACCAGTTCCCTCGATCGGTTTGGTGACCGCCTGCTCCCTCGTGCGTGTTGTGGTGTTTGGTGGTAGAGTCGGTAATGCGTCGTCAACGCGCGCGATCCAGACGACAACAACACAAATACTGCCGCACCACAACATCGCTTTCATCACGACGTGTGCGCCATGAGAGAGAAATCCGCACAGTCCCTAGGCACCTCCTGAAGGAACTTCAAGTAGGTTTTCCGTGTTGCCTCGCGTTTCCTTTCAAAAACGCGCCTCGGATGAACCGAGGAGGTTCCGCTACTCCATTGCCAGTATACCATACGCTGTTAAAGTAATTACCCTGGAGTCGGATTATCAATATTTTCCGGCTCTCAGAGTGGAGCACCTCCCTGTTTCAGATACGCACAGTATGGTGGGGTGATTGTATTAAGATATGGAGCAGAATGTCACGATTTAATTGGTTATTGACATGATTCTTCTTCGTTAATTTGTGCGAGAGGAGTCTTTCAAGTCTAATATTGTAATAAGGGGAAGTGGAGCTCATTCCCAGCCACCAATTTAACGAGAACAACCTGATTAAAAAGACTAGTTATGCTGGTCTTTTTTTAACATATCACGATATTGCGGAAAACTACTTGGCAATATGT
The DNA here is from genome assembly GCF_019609905.1 of Fusarium poae. Taxonomy (NCBI): domain Eukaryota; kingdom Fungi; phylum Ascomycota; class Sordariomycetes; order Hypocreales; family Nectriaceae; genus Fusarium; species Fusarium poae. The sequence continues at coordinate 150,872 of NW_025408659.1, forward strand.
CTTCAGGCGGACCAATTGAGCACACATGCTTGCGGCGCTTCAAAAGGCCGCCAGAGGTTTGACTTCCTATACTGTGCTCCGCTTCCCATCGCTGACTACTCAGATGTTGGCCGCGAGCGCCTTGATGTCTTGCGCCCTCGTGTGCCTGCCAACAGAAATCCTTATCCGCATATTCGAAGAGGCGAATACAATAGACGCCGTCTGTCTCGCTCTCACCTGTAAGCGTATTTTCCAAGCCTCGGCCATGTTGACCATCAGAGTACCTTCGGTGGCCCACCACAGAGACCTCTTGCCGTCGGCTTGCTCTCACATCTTTGAGCTTCTCCGGCGATTCCAGCCTCAAGTTGATCGCAAAACGCGCTTTTCCGGAAAGAAGAAAAAATTTGGACTGTGCTTCGATTGCCTGCAGTACCGACCTCGGAAGAAGACGCATTGGAGATGGATCGCCAGGGAGTATCGACGGAGCAGGGGAGTGACAGCAGAATCATGGAAGAGGGCTGTAGATAGATGGTCTAGGACGAGCACAGCGCAGTGTCCGGAATGTTATTGCAAGGAGAGGTATACAGTTTTGCCAGTCCAAGCCATGTAAAAGGACTGAACCGAAGCATAGGGCACATCGACAAAAGTGTATACTGACTGGAAGTTACATGTGAATAAACGGTGGCCAATTAGAAAATGCCCTAAAAACAAAACGTACCTGGCGAGATTTCCCTTACCATCGACATATCCTGATCAAGGTCTCTCCTTATGAACGACCACTTCTCAGTGTATCGCCTGCAGTGAGCGGACCTGCCGTTTTCTCCAGCCCTTCGGCGTTGGAGAATCCCCAAAGTGATTGGTGGGTAGAGTCCGTACGTCTCGACAGCATGCGCTATAGGGTCGTGTATCCACTTTCCGCGCAACTTTCGCGACAGTAATTTCCTAACCCCTTTGTAGTCATACTTCCCAAAACAACATCAATTATCATCAAAATAAATCCCGATTTTTAATATGAATACTCCTGAGCCTGCAGAATATGATGATATCAGAGAAATCCAAGAAAAAGTGCAAAATGGTACTTCAATTCGGCGATGCGCAAAAGAATACGGGATTTCCGAGTCCACCCTCCGTGGCAGGTTAAATAAAGGGTGCCAAAACACACCGCACAGCACATCAAAATCAACAGCTATTATCTCCCAAGCAAGAAGAGGAAATTGCCTCTTTTATCAGGCATGAAGAAGCCTGCGGCCGCGCCCTGACGAAGGCCGAGCTACGTGAGCTTGCTAACACGATTGCATAGATGCATATTGTTGTACAATAGTTGTATGTTGTGAGGTAGTGTTGTACAACTTTAGTAGGGGAAAGGTAGTGTTGTACAACTTTACAACAGTTGTACAACAATAAGGTCACGTGCAACGACCAAACGGGTAGAATTAAGATGCCATGGCTCTATATCTTCGTCTATAACATTCTAGTCATCTTGTAGGCCTATATCCATAGGTGCCCCATCATCTCCAGTCAGTGGATTGCATACTAGACCCAATCCATCCTCTCCGGAGGGGACAATTAGTCCTTCTCGTAGCCAGTTGCCGATACATTCCACCTTCTCAAGATTCTTGCAAGTGATTCGAAGCCGGTCCCACGAAGCAGTACGTCGAGAACCTGAGAATGCTCTCTCTGGCTCAGCTGATTCAGATGGGATGGAAAGGATATCGATAGCCATCCGACTGAGCCGTGGATACTGTGTCCGTTGCTCAAGACGAGACCACCACTCAAGAGGAGTACAGTCGATTTCAAGCGGTAAAGCGTTGATAAAAGAATCCAGATTGTCTGAATCGGTAGAAATAGCCTTCTGCTTCACCTCAATTGACCTGGAAATAAACGATAACTGACCATCCTTCTTCGAGGGTAGCGGTACAGGACGACGTTCTGGTTCCTTTGAGATGGCAAGTCCTTGATACTCTGTCATCCAGATGTCCCGAGCACCAGCAATAGCTGTTTCGTTCCAGTCTCGGGGCCAATTTTGCTGAATATATGCTAGTCGCTTAGAAGGATCAAGTAGTAAGGCGGCAGCATAGACTGGGACATCTTCAGTCATAGTATAGTATTTGTCTAAGACGAACCAGCCCATCTCAATGGCATGGAGCATCCGAGTATCCATTGAGCCAGGCTGCGAGTGCTGAACCTTTGCACTCTCATAGTGGAAGAGTAGAGCATCCATCAAGAAGAGGGACTGGGAGACAGAAGAGCATTTTCCCTCGGCATATAGAGTTGCTGATGCAAAGGGCTCAAGGAATGCATGGGTTTTGGCCAGCAAATCCCAATCAGAACCACTTAGAACAGTATCTTCAAGCTCTCTGTCATGCTCAAGTAGAAACTGATTGATCTGAACTTTCTTCCTAATGGCATTGTCGATCACTTTATACCAGGAGGACCATCGTGTGGCATTATCAATCCCAAGGCTGAGGCCGACATCATCACGCCAGCTATCACTGTGGAGCGATGAGCTACGAAGCCAGACAGCAAGGTTATGGAGCTTCTGGAGAGCAGGAATGCCCTGCCACCCAGTATAGTCCTCATCAATGCCAGTCCTCTGACTGGCCTTAGCTGTCGATTTGGGCCTTTTACCTTGCAGTACAGGCTCTTCCTGTTGTGATATTGTTTCTGCTAGTGTGGCGGCAAAGTGGTCGACCATATCCACACTCTCATCACTAGTAGTAGCATTGAGGGCTGCTGTGAGAGCCTCCTTAGATCGAGCAAGAAGAAAGGATTGCAAGGAGAGGTTAATGATATGACCAATGCACCGGATTCGACGCCTTTTGGGGTTGAAATCAATCCACTCTATGTCAGATAGGATCCAATTAGCTAGGGGACAAGCATACCTGGAGCTCTTCCTTCAATTTCTCTGATAGTACCTCCAAACACGTATTATTCGAAGTTGCATTGTCCCCTGTGTGGTAGCCTACTCTCAATATATCGAAGTTGCGTAGGACTTCCACAATCAAGGTTGCCTGGGCCTCACCACTATGACTGAATGGACATTCTGGCAGTCCTAAGAGCGCCTTTCGAAGTGCGTAGTTATAATCAACCCATTGGGCACACACTGCTAGCATGGCATGGCGATGCGGTGATGTCCAAAGGTCAGTTGAGATGTGGATCATCGATTGAGAACCCTGAATGAGATCTCTAAGCTGGGAAGCATATAACCCATAGTTGGCATTTATAATCTTCATAGCCTGATCACGGGACGTGATAAGGCAGTCTTCAATGGCAGGACTGCATGCCAAGGCAAGACTCTTCATCTCATCCCACGTAACTGAAGAGAATGGGATTCGACGCCGCGTGAGGAGTCCCACGATTGCCTCAATGTACCGCTGAGCATTGAAGACATTCCGAAGAGCACTGTCGGATGGTTGGAATGTTATGTATGAGTCTATGGATGGCTGCGTCGATTGCTGTGAGTTTTGAGACGTCTCACTAGCCTGGATAAGTTGCCGGTGTCGATTTTGAGCATGGGTTATGGCATTACTCGTGTATCCATTGCTCCAGCGAGTTGAGCAGTGAAGACAGACGTATTCCCTTCGACCATAAGACTTCCGAACCCTTCCAATTTGAGTCTTGTTCTTCTCAGGATACTCAACACGGAAGAAGCTGTAGAAGTCCCAGCCCAGCCGCTCGATGGCTGTTAATTGAGCAGATGTTGAATTAATAGGCGATGAGCTAGCCATAGTCGAGATTCTCGGAATAAGTGCTTAAGCATATGACACACTAATGGTGCCTAAAGCGTCTAGGATTTGCGTCTAGGATTTCCAGTGAGATTCATAGAATCAAAAACAATAGAGACAGGGCAGCTCGGCCATAGCATTGATTGAAAAAGTCATCACTCGCATGTGGAAAACATCGAATCGAAGAAACCTCTTAACTTCTATCTAATGAGGGACTGGGAGCTGGCTTCTTGTAGCTATGTTTCGCCATAAGCAGCATTGATGGTCTTTAGGCAGCCGTATGCTGCCTTGCGCTAGTTGTGATGTGGCGTTCGTGCTGTCCGTGAAACTATTCACGACAGTTATCCTCGGCCGTGAAAGAGCTTATCCGAGGAGTAAAGAGAACATAAACTTATATGTCTGTCTGCTAACGGTGGGCGTCTAAGAGCCATAAATGCGCCACGGGTCGTAGCCATCAGTGAGGTCGCTTACTACTCAGCCGGTGGCGGATAGCTTCACGGCGTAACAAGGCCATCGTGACACGTCACGTTTCTGGTGTATACGATAAAACCAATATCTGATTAGCTAACACTACCAACTTGACCAATTATATGAAGCGCTTTATTGTTGTACAACAGTTGTTTGGGAAGTCCGGTTGTGTTGTACAGCTTCAACAAAAGTAGTGTTGTATAACTATACAATAGTTGTACTCATATAACAACACTACAATACGCATGTATGCAATCTCCCGGCCTGATTCAACATCTCTTTCGATGGCTGGACGTCGGGAAACCGGCATACCTTGTACGGAATCGCTTGCTTCTTCAGAGATGAGCACAACAAGCCCCGTAAGATTGTGCTGGGTGTGCCCGAGGTTTCCGTACGCCACAGTGGATCGAATATTGCAGCTCAAGTCCTTGATATCTTGACAGCCTACCAGATTACCGAGAAAATAGGATATTTCACGCTTGACAACGCAGAGAATAATGATACAGCGATGGGGGCCATTGGTCGTGAACTAGGCTTCACTGGTGCGTCTCGCCGAGGCCACTGTTTCGGTCACACGGTCAACTTGTCAGCAAAGGCGTTGCTCTTTGGCAAGAACGCAAGCGCTTTCGAAGAGCAACTCTCCGGCGCGTCGGCCCTGCCGGAAGCAGACTGGGAATCATGGAGGAGCAAGGGCAGTGCTGGATAGCCACGCTATGAAACTGAAACTGGGGGGAGTTTCAGTTTCATGAAACCGGGCGTCAGCATAGTTTCAGTTTCATATGAACTGGTTTCAGTTTCATACGAAACAATATCCAGTTGCAGTCCAATTTTTTGACAAGCTCGGCATCGATATGCACCTTATCTCCAAGTACCCCAAAGATGTTTGGCATTGTCTGCCTACCTACACTACCAATTCCCTAGGCTCGCCATCACTTTCTGCCCCCTTACTCCTCTCTATATCTTCTTGGAGTATCCTTACAGCCGCGTCGATATCCTCCGCTTCCCTAAACACCCCTGCAAGAAGCGGCCTGCTCTTTCCCTTTGGAACACTTATCCAACTTTTAATGCACTCACATGCCTCTACCATTTTGGCAGACATGCTACTTCTATCCCATCTAACCTGCCGTCTTGCGCCTGAGAAGATTCGCTCTGCTTCCGTAGACATGGGGGGGATGCAGAATATGTCAATAGCCATACGGCAGAGGAGGGGGAAATTCTCTCGCTGGGTCGGTTCAAGCCACCACTGTAAGGCCGTTTGTTGTCCAATCCCAACCTGTGAGCCCTGCGAAGTATCATCAAAACCAGGCCATTAGAAGGCTTCAAATTACTTACATAAATAAAGCGGTCGAATTCATCCTTCACCTCACTCGCTGTGCTGTACACCTTCTGCCTCCAGCGATCAAACTCATCAAGTTCTTGCTCTTTCTCCTGTTGTTCATCTGGGAGCTGGTAGCTCTTGTAGTCTGTGGACCAGATCTTCCTTACAGCCTTCACGGCATTGCTGACCCAGGCTGGGTTTCTCTTCCACTGCTCACTCAGATAGCTCTTTCGGAGTGCTGGGTGGAGGAGAATACCGGCCACGTACACCGGGGCTTGTTCGGTAAGCTGGTAATACTTCTCGAACTTTAGCCAAGCCACGTGAAAGCGCGCGTAGAAGCGTGGGCCACTGAAAGCCCGGTTTTTAGTCCGCGTGAAGTGATGATGGAGGAAGTCCATATGGGAGAGAACTTCATCGAGTGTATTCTCCCGGCCTTGGCGCACCGAGATCTGGTGGAATACTTGTAAGAACGCATGAATATCTCCTAGTTCGTTCCAGTCGTTGTGGTCCAGTGCATCTTTCTCGATTTTGGCATGATTTTCTTGAATCCAATCCATGAACTTTGCCCGATTCTCAATTGCCACGTCAATGAGGCGAAACCATGAATTCCAACGTGTGTCATTGTCCCTCGGCAAGGCCCTGCCAATCTCGGCCTTGAAGTCGTTGTAAATGCTGGTAGAGCTCCTTGAATATATGCACAAGTTGTGGAGTTTCCCCAGAACACTAAACTCCCGCCATTCCTCGGTAGCTTGTGCCTTCGTAATAATGCCCCCTTCTTCTCTTTCGGATAGCCTGCACAGCCGCTCATACGCCTCATCAATCCCCTCTCTCTCATCCTCTTGAATCTTCTTTGCTTTACTCCGAAAGAGGAAGGCTTGAACGATGAGGTTCATGATGTGGCCACTGCAGCGTAGTCGCCTGGCAACCGGATCTAAACCATCAATCTCTTTTGCGATATCGTCAAGCATAGTGTCGTTAGCGTCGTGGTTATCCATCGTAAAGTAGCCAACCTTTCCTCTGAGATCGTACTCTTCGACAACCTCCAGGAAAGCCTTGGCTTGCAATTTCCCGTTGTGGCTTCCTTTGAACTCGCGCAGTGACAATAACGCTTGAGCGACTCCTCTCGTCTCCGCATCTACAAAATGGACCACGATTGCCTGGTATGCCGCCTTCTGTTCCGATGAGGTCCACATGTCAATGGTGAAGTGGACCATAGATGAGAGAGAATTATGAAGCTTCTTGACGAGCCCTTGTTTGTGTTGAGCGAAAGTCTTTTTGAGAAGCTTCGGCACCGCTCTGCGGCTGCGTAGGAGGACGTCCCGGGCCATATAGTTGCAGGAGAGTATAACAGCATGAAACTCGGGGTACTCGATGAATGTGTGGGCGATATTGCGAACCGCAAGAAGCCTGGCAAGTGCTTCCTCGAATGCAGGAATATTAATAGCGTTTGCCAAATATTTTTCCTCAGTAAGGTCTCGACTGGCTTGACGTTCCTCCTGCCTTCCGAACAAGTCCGTAATGGTGCCATGTTGCTGCTTCTTCAGATCCGACCTTTCCACATGCTCTATCACCCGGATGCCATGAAAGTCCCGCAGGTGCTTGCGGGCTCGACTCAGGTTCGTCGTTATCGAATTAGGCTTTTTCGTGGAGTCGCAGTGCTTGCAGTACCAAATTTCGTGGTATGAGGTATCGCGAGCTTTCTCCCCTCTCTCTTCATAAGGGCCACGCGCCTCGTTCCAAGTGCTTTTGTTCGTACGGCCTTTGGCGCGCTTGCCAGCCCGATCAGAGAGAGAGTGATCCAATGTGTGCTTCGCGGGAATGGGAGAACCAGGAGAAGCTGACCCCAAGAGCTTATCAGAAGGCTCCGATAACAAGGGAGCGGGCGAAGCTGATGACATGTTGTCGGACAATTAATTCCACAGGGATCAGTGATGGCACCAGTCAACTGATAAGAATTAACAAAAGAACAAATGAAATTGAACAGCCATGTGTTCGGGCATAGCTATTTAAGCTCATGTCGTTAGGATTGGAGTCCTTGATGCGACAAGCCGGATGTGAAACCGGAGACACGACTCTAAAGTACGGGCCGCGTTTTATATCCAGTCACACGAACCTAGTGGTGATATGCGACACATATTTACTATTAGCAAGTTTCTAACTGCGTTGAAGGCATTTGGTTTGCGAAATTTTCTTGGTTAAGTACTAAGATATTTGGGAGTCATCGGGCGTATATGAAACATATGAAACCGACTGAAACATATGAAACTGGGGGAGTTACTGTTTCATACGAATCCGGGTCCAAGGACTGTTTCAGTTTCATATGAAACAGTATGAAACAACACGCGTGGCTATCCAGCACTGCTCAGCCGGCTTCTCAATGGTGCCGTCATACGCCCTGCACTGCTAAACGTCCTCTCGCTCTCCGCAGACGACGATGGGATGGTGAGCATATCAATCGCCATCAGAGACAGCCGCGGGTACCGATTCCTGTTGATTTTCCACCAGTCAATCGGTCTACTCCTGTAGTGGTGACTGTTGACAACATCCTCAGCACAGTACCGAGCATATTCGTCATCAGCAGTCGCTCCCGCTGTCGTGTGTTTCGTCTTCCGGGTGCTCTTGCGGCCACTGGACGCTGCCAAGGACGAACCCTGGGCGCATGGCGGCCCAGCTACACTCCTAGCAAGTCTCCGCTCAATGTAATCCATTGAGGCCTCGTCAGACGTAGCGAAGACTTCGCAGTCAACATCGCGTTCCCTGTAACTCTCCCAGATCTCTCTGAGCTTGGCTTCGTACTCTAATCACCAACTCTTAGCCTTACGAAAAGGCACTCGAGACCACAGTTGATCGAGAAGGCGCCACTTCTTCGCCGGGTTGAAGACAACAGCGCCGACATAAGCAGCGCTAGTCAGACGGTTATAATACTTGTGCAGCTTCTTCCATCCGAGCTTGATAAAGACCTTGAGCAATCTACGGGTTCTGCTATCGAGCCCGTCGTAGATGGAGACTTCGACGTCCTTCTTCTCCTTGCTCACTGGATCCTCAACTTATTCAAAGATTGTACCTTCGATAGCACCTTCGAGGTGGTCAAGTAGGATCTCGAAGACAGGGAAGTATTCATCGAAACTACCACACGTCAACCTCGCGCCGGGAATACCGTCGCCCTGAAGTTGCTTGGTGGCGATTTCAAAAGGCAGAACTGCCGGTTTCGGTTTGTCACCAAGGCCCTCAGTTTCCCAACGGTTCTGAACGTCATTGAAGAAGGTATTGAGAGCCGAGCGGAGACGAAGTGCCCTCTCCATCATCCGCATGTCCGAGTTCCATCTGGTGGCATTGTTGAAGACCCAGTGTAGTGTTGATTCATGGCCAGATTCCTTGCGTTGAGACTGAAGAAACTGCTCGTACAGCTGTTGACTCGCTCGCAGCTGAATCCCGGTGTTGTAAAGCATTCCTGGGGCGCCGTTCTGGCTGTACTCCCTGAAAGTGGCTCCATTGATCTCCTCCGGAGCTGGGTGGGATGATAGGAGGTCCTCTTCTGGGATACCAACGGCAGTGTTCGCTTCAAAGTCTTCGTCCGTGCCGTCTTCCATCTCTACATCCAGGGCCTCGTCGATAGCTTGATCAACAAGCTCCTCATCGTCATCTTGATCGTCACCATCCGCAGCGATGATTGCCGCGAAGTTCTCCCGCTTCGAACCGTATAGCATTGCCCGCACGCAGAGGTTGAAGATATGCGCAGCGCAGCGAATCCGTCGCTCTTCAGGTGAGAAGCCGTGTTCAAAGGCAAGACCGTCCATGCAGGTGTCATTGTTGGCAGCATTGTCCAGCGTGAAGTAGCCAATCTTGTCCGGGTAACCCGTTGATTTGCCAGAATGCGAGCGTATCAGCGACCTCATCAGCAAGTGAAGCACCATTGTGTCTGCCCGAGAGAGGTCGAAGGCCAAGGAGGATTCGGTGTTGGACAAAGTGGTTATCAATGAATTGAGCGTTGATCCCAAGAAACGAAGTGTACGACTTGGATGTCCAACCGTCGAAGGAGAAATGGATCTGGGATCGAGCGCTGCGCAATACTTCGGTTACCGGCCCAACGGCACCCCTATACTCGGATTCGAGCATGCGAAGCAGCGTCTTCGCAGAGGGAATGTGGGTCACATCAATGAGGGGATTACCGTAGAGAAGGATCCGCTGGAACCGCTCGGTATTGACAATGTTGAACGGCAGATTATGGTAGGTAATCCAGTCGAGGAGGAGTATTCGGAGGCCTTTGCTGCTGAATCTTCCACGCAGCTTGCTGACAAGAAACTGGTCGTGAGGATTATTCAAGTCGGCATCGATGAAGTGGGTGATAGTCTGGCCGCCCAGAGATGAGGCTCGCACGCCCCGGGCAACGTCGTTTGGGGCCTGCCAAATGAACACGCATGTTGCTGAGCTATCCACGAAAGGCACGTACTTACCAAAATCCCGTGGGCGTTGCGAAGGTGGTTCTTGATAGCGGCTCCGGTCGAGCAGACGAAGCAGAAGTCAGACTTCTTTTTGAAGCCTCGGGCGAAGCAGTCGGCACAGATCCACTTGAGCTTATTGCCCTGCCGCGAGGTGGAATGGTCCTCAACACGATACCCATATTGCTGCCACCACGCCCTCGTGTCCTGACCGCCAGTATAGCGCTCGAATCCGGGCCATTTGGCCCACTCTTGGCGGCCCCAAAGTGTCCAATCAACCTGAATAAAGTCGGCAGCCGTTCCGCGAGAACGGAGTGATGGTGTCGCTGGTAACGAGATTCCTGGAGAAGACACAGGCGGCGAAGACGAGTACTCGACGCACTCCATTGCGCCTGACCCAATCGATGGGGGACGGCTTGAAGAGAATGGTTCGGGCATCGTGACGTTAGGTCGGTCGCGCGAATCGAGCCAGCTTGTAGAGGAAGGTTGGAGTCATCGAGGCTTCGCCGGTGCCCAACTTATACCGCTTCCATGACAGAAAAACTCAGTGAGGCCAGCATAACGCGTATGTACGCGCGTTGTCGACGCGAAAACGAAAAAAAAATCCCAGGTCGCCATCTCCGTTACATTGGCTAAGTCTTGTACGAATGAAAGGGGCATCCGCCAGCAATGAGAATAATGACCTCGCGCACCATGTCCGACTACCCACGCGAAGACGCCTCTTGGCTCAATCACTGGTGCTCGACGGTTCTCCAGGTGCTATATACACCTGCGCTAGCAACCAATGAAATCGAAGGGCTTGTCACTCAAGTCGGCAGACTCTGACAGCCCAGTCTGGTATGGTCATGTCGTCGTGCACAGACCACCGAGGCACACAACTGGAACTTTCCTTCCGCGCTGGCCCGTCTCGTTCCATCCTGGCGTCGCCTCTGAATGGGCTCTTGAGCTCGTTTGAGCTGGCCGGAGCTCGTCGTGTTGCCACGTGAGGTGTAGCGGTGAGGGCGTAATTTTAATGCTGTAAGTGGTCGCAGCTGCGGGAGGATTATGAAGTCGCTAGTACATCCACCTAGGGGCTGGCTGGGTTTGGCCGCAAGTTCTTGTGACCAAAGCGGGGAATAACTATGTTGGGTCTGGACAGTTAGTCGACCAATACAGGTTGAAGATGCAACAGACATGTGAGACTTCAAGGTCGAAATGGTCTTCTGAGCGTGAGAACACTGACGCCGATAGAAAGCTCTTGAGGGAGATGTCTAAATGGAGCAGTTTTTGTTTGCATTACTTCCAATCTACAGAAAACCAGCATGTGTTTAGATGGATGTTCATGGGGGAGTAATTGCAAGACGGGCCTACCCTATACCAATGTGCTAGAAAGATACCAGGGTACTCACGTATTCTTCCACAGCTACGCAAGTAACCCCTAAACAGCATTTCATGGCCACGAGGATTCGCTTTTCAACCTCGCCCACGCTTGACATAGTCCTCGTGGAAATTGGGAAATGGTCCCATTCAATAAATTACTTTTGATATTTTAGAAAGTAGTCGTTTGTGGGTTGCGGCCAAGCATGATTACTGCAGTTGCATGATACCTATTCTGACCTGTAAATCTCGGGGGTTTAGATGTACCGGTATACACTAACACATCTTAGCACCTACACGGACCCTGGGCCTTCAAGACGACAAATCACGCTCGGTCGCGTCAGGTTACCGCCAGGGGCCGGTTGACGGGTTCAAGAAGTGACGCTAAAACGAGCCGCGTCACTCGTTCGACCGAATCGATCGATTTTCGACCGAACGCTTGGGCCCGTTCGATTCGATAGCGAATAAAATGTGCCGTGTTCGATTCGTATGTCGAATGAGAAACACCACATTCGATTCGCATCGAATCGAACGCCAAGAAATTCGATTCGATATTCGTAAGACTTGGCATCGAATGAATCTATCGATTCGATTCCCGTTCGTAAGATGTCCATCCCTGGGTGTAATATCATAGCTGCCCAGTAAACAACGCTCCCCTCCATCAAATTGCGGTATTTGTCGAGCTTTGACATTGCATACTTGATCGAGTGTTGTATGAAATGTAGCCCATCGTCGGACAACTCGAAGGGCTCAGGATCCAGGTCCTTGTCTTCGAATTGTACCGAGATTTCTGCTTGGTATAGTGGAGAACTCGGTTCTCCGCTGGTAGTCGATTCCATGGTTGAATATCTGCCCCAGGTAGATACGCCAGTGTCCTGTTGCAGCCCTCCCTGTTGCTCTCTCTCTCTCTGCCATCAGTAGGCGCAGCGACTATGATACAATCAAGTACTGGCTCTTCGAGAGTGATCCTCGGCGCCCGATACGGCGCAGGGATAAGGTTGGAAGAATACCGCTGTCGCATTTCAGATAGATGGTCCTTCAAGAGGTACATGGTGGGAAGTACCTCTGCAAATCTAGGAGTGCGACCCTCAAAGTGCTTGGTATACGTGAGGTAAGGTTGTAGGATTTCGATGATCTCGGCGAGTACTACCCAGTCTTCACAGCTAAGAACGTCCTCGGCGAGACCCTTTTTTCTTCCTTGGGGTCAAGAAGACTAAGCTTGCAAAAGACATCGATAATGTCCCGAAGTCTGAGCGCACGATGGACCATCAAATAGACAGAATTCCATCGCGTATCATTATCTGCCTTGACCATCAAGCCTTTGAGAGTGTCGTCGACAAACCATACTCCCAATTCGGCCATGATTGATTGGTCGACCTTGCCACTCGTGATGGATAGGAAAAGCTCCCTACGCTGAGGATTTCTTCTGATCCAGTAGACCAGATTATGGAGTTTTCCAATAGGGCCTCTTTTTCTCCATTCACGGAGTAATTCGCGTTCTTTCTTCTGGTCTTTCTCCGCAATGTGACTGTCGAATATGTCACTAGAATCGCCCTCTAAGAAGGCCTTTGCCGATAGGTTGAGGATATGGCCAACACAGCGGATTCGCCGCTCGCCTTCCAAGCCCTCAAGCCCAGTAGGACTTGCCCGGGGATTGAACATCTTAAGCAAAGCCCGGACACAAGTATCGCAAGGGTCAGCGACTCAGCGTTATCTGCTGTGAAGAACCCGATCTTCTTTTCCAAGCCGTATTTCCGGATGACCTTAGCCATCAAGATGGCCTGATTTTCGCCACCGTGACTGCCAGAGAGCTTCTCTAGGCTGATAAGGCGGACTTGTGGTGTCCCGGCTATGTCAACATAGTACGCTATCACCGAAAGGATAGCAATACCATTAGGCGAAGTCCACATGTCAAAGGAAGTATGAACATTTGATAAGGCTTTATTCATCTCATCCTTTAACATCCTCGTGTGTTCTTCGAATTCTTGTAAGATCCACCTTCTTACGGTGTTTCCCGACGTCGGCAGAACTTCGATAACAAACTCGTCATCTAGGAAGGCAAGAAGCTGTCGAAATAGCTTGTGTTCAACACCGTGAAGAGGGATATTGGCATCCGTAATCCAGCCGAGAAGAAGTCGCTTGAAGATGTCTGCTCTACTCTCAACGATCAGCGGCCTTCTTTTGGCGGCCCGCTTTTGCATATCAAGGACCGATACAGAGGATGACGGAGCCGGAGATGTTCTATTCGACGATTCGGGCTCTGAATCAGGACCGTTGTCGTGTGCAGTAGATGGCTTATATATATGATGGTCGTTGTTCAAGTGGTAGATCGGGGAGGTAGTTGCCTTAGCCTCCAATATCTTAACCTGGTTCCGTGCGTCACATAGACCACAAACCCAGAGGAATAAAAGAAATTTGAATAGCCATGTGTTCAGGTATGGCTATTTAAGCTCATGTCGTTAGGATTGGAGCACTTGATGCGACAAACCGGATGTGAAACCGGATACATGACCCCAACGTATGGGCCGCGTTTCACATCCGGTCGCACGGTGCTTGCGGTTTTGCCCCACTTGCTTAGATCTTACTTACTTACTTGCTTCTTAGAGGCTTTACTTACTTACTTCGCTGCCGGGCTTACTTACTTACTTATTACTTACTTACTTGGTTACTTACTTGCAATTACTTTACTTATGTCGAACGCTGGTCACGGATGACTTCCTGCAGTGGGCCGCTGATCTGAGCGTCAATGGGAGGCTGGACCGAGTGGTCATTGACGAATGCCACCTTTCATTCACGGCCGCCGAAACCTATCGCGCGAAGCTCCGGGGCCTCGTTCTACTGAGAAGCTTGGGGTGCCCCTTTGTCTTCCTCACCGGGACCCTGCCACCGCTCCGTCAGCGCGACTTTGAGGAAGCCATGCAACTCCAGGCACCACTCTATGTGCGGGCTTCGAGTCATCGGCTGAACGTGCGGTACTCTGTCTGTCGTGTGCGCAATGGGCGGGGCGTGATGGAGGTCAAGAAGCTGGTGGATAGCCGGCTCCAACATCTCTCGCCGGGGGAGAAAGGAGTTATATACTGCACTAGCCATGCGAAGTGCAAGGCACTTGCCCTACAACTCGGCTGCCACTATTATCACGCCCAGCGCGATAACACTGATGCCCATTTCATCGCCCAGCGTGAGCAAGGCTTCCAGTCATGGGTCAATGGGGAAGCCCCATATATCGTGGCCACTGCAGCTCTAGGCACGGGCATCGACGTTGCAGGCATCGTCCACGTCATTCACCTCGAGGCTCCTTTCAGCATCATCGACTACGCTCAGGAGGCGGGGCGGGGTGGGCGAGCTGGGGAGCCTGTCACCGCAGAAATAGTAGTCGAGGAGAGGGACTGGCCGGTTGAGGACCATGTCCGGGATAGCTATCTAGACCCGAGCACGCGTGAGGTCCACAGATTAATCCGGACACAAGGCTGCCGCCGTCGCCTGCTTGGGCAGTGCCTAGATGGTGACTTACGGGACTGCAAGGATCTTGACGCCGTCCGATGCGACAACTGCCGCCACGACGAGCTTCTATGGAAGAGCGAGTTAACTTCGCAAGGTATTGTAGCATCACATGCCCAGGGAAGGCAGAACGCGCGTGCTCTAGAATGTTTTGAGGCTGCACTGGGGGAGATTGAGGAACTTGGCAAGATGGGTTGCCGCATCTGCTGGATGTTTGAGGGCAGGAAGGAGGCCAGGCACCTATGGGGCACCTGCAACACCACGGCGGACGGGGATCTGTCATTCTCTAGCTGCATGGACTTCCAGGGTCGGGTTAACTATAAGAAGGAACCGCAGGCACGTTTCCTGAGCTGCTACTACTGCCACGTATCACAGGCGCTCTGCCGAGATGGCTATAAGACGAAGGGGGCCTCGTGCTGGCGGTGGAAACATACGGTGATCCCTGTAGCATTGGCCGCGACGACGGAGGCAGATCTACTGCTACGGATACAAGAGGCGGCCGGACGAGAGTTTAAGAGCCGGCAAGACTATGGGGACTGGCTAGGTCGAAAGCATACTAAGCGACTATGCGGGCGGGAGATGACCAATGCGATGGCGGTATTTATGATAGTACTTAAATGGAGGCAAGAAAATAATAATAAAGGAAAATAAGATAGGTAAAGGAGAAATAAATAATATAATATAATAGCAAATATAATTAAAAACAATAACGTACATGATAAGCGGGTGCAACAGACAAGCGAGTGCAACAAAAAATCCCGCAATTTACATCTTCTCAACTTAATCAATTAATTTTCAACCACCAAATATGTCAGACCCAAATATTGAGGCTAGGATTCTTCTTGCACTTCGTGCCCTTCAAAATGACCCAAAATTAAGTCTCCGACGCGCCGCAGGCATCTACCAGGTCCGTTATTGGACTTGATATCGCCGGCAGAAGGGTATCCTTTCTACGCGTGATTCTATCCCAAAATCACGCAAACTATCTGATCTAGAAGAACAGATCATAGTTCAGTTCATTCTCGATCTGGATTCGCGAGGGTTTCCCCCGCGACTGCGTTGTGTTGAGGAGATGGCTAACCGATTGCTCGCCGACCGCGAGACGCCGCCTGTCGGCAAGCGCTGGGCCTCTAACTTCGTCAAGCGACACAAAGAACTCAAGACGCATTTTCCCCGTAAATATGACTACCAGAGAGCCAAATGTGAAGATCCGACCATTATTCGCAACTGGTTTAGGCTCGTAGCAAATGTAATTGCGAAGTATGGCATCCGACCTGATGAAATCTACAACTTTGACGAGACTGGCTTTATGATGGGCGTTATTGCGAGCGGAATGGTCGTCACAGGTGCTGAAAGGCGTGGAAGACCAAAATCAGTGCAGCCTGGAAACCGGGAATGGATTACAGTCATTCAGGCGATCAATGCCGAGGGCCAAGCGATCCCGCCGTTCATCATAGGTGCGGGCCAATATCACCTCGCCCACTGGTACCGAGAAAGCAACCTCCCGGGCGATTGGGCTATTGCGACGAGTCCTAATGGCTGGACAGATAACGAGATAGGCCTCGAGTGGCTAAAGCACTTCGACCGGTGTACTACCAAGCAATCAAAGAATCGCTATCGTCTCCTGATCCTCGACGGACACCAAAGTCACCACTCGGTCGACTTTGAGAGATATTGCAAGGCAAATAAAATCATCACGCTTTGTATACCGCCTCATTCGTCTCATCTGCTGCAGCCTCTTGATGTCGGGTACTTTGGCCTGCTTAAGAAGGCTTATGGGCGAGAAATCGAGCATTTGATCAGATGCTCTGTACAAGGATGTGCACCACTCAATTCAATCAACCGAATGGCCCGGTGGCGGTGAGTTGACCCGGTCAACCACTCTCTCCAGTGGCGTTGATCAATTATCCGTCAAATTGAGTTGAATGTACACTGGTTGAAGTCGTTGATCTCCAAGCTGAGCTATTTCACTCCCACTCTTCCATCCCCTTTTCTTCACATCCCACCTCCACCCATGATCCTTCTTCCGGCCCATCACCACTACCATTCTCGGTAGGAAGTAATGACACGTCCAGGTCGTCAATCACCCCAGCCCGTAACCACGATCGCAGCACTTGACACATTCCTATAATGTCCGCGTCCAGCCGATTTCGTAGTGGCGTCACCATCCGCCCTGCCGCTGCAAACATCCTCTCGCACTCTGCTGACATCGGCTGGATCGTAAGGAA
This sequence comes from Fusarium poae, assembly GCF_019609905.1. NCBI lineage: Eukaryota > Fungi > Ascomycota > Sordariomycetes > Hypocreales > Nectriaceae > Fusarium > Fusarium poae. The sequence continues at coordinate 167,883 of NW_025408659.1, forward strand.
GTCCAGCGCCATTCGTGAAAGACGAGGATACCGACGTTTGCGCTCATGCCAGTATGATATTGCATCTCTAACATCGTTATCTCCATCCTCCCACGACGACTGCCATAATTCGAGCTCGTCAATATCTTCATTGATGTCGTCAGGCAAAGCCGCTTCCTCTTTCACGATGGTGTATCTCGGACGCGTTGGGACCACACGTAATCCGGGAAACAACGCCAGAGGTACTGATGCTCTACTTCTTCATGTGGTGTTTCCTCTCGCAGGCTGGGAGCTGGCGTCGCTAAAGAGGCCGCTGCAAGTGTTGCGGAAGATAACACGTCAACGTCGTTCGTGGAGGGCGCTGTAGACTCCATTCCTTCTGATTCAGAGCGTCCAGCTGTAACACGGTCGCGGAAGAACGCGATCATGGAGCGCGTCGGCACTGATCTAATCGGGAAAAAACCCAAAGGTGGTGAACTAAACCATATTAAGGTTAGTGTGACGGGAAGGGTGGACCACAAAGACTCAAGATGCCAAAACCTCTTCAGGAATCACGAGTCCTATTACCAGCTACCCTAAATCCACCACCTTCAATCCATTCAATCAATGATAACTCAAAATGGATTGATGTTTATGTAATCCTTATTCGATGTTGATTGACGTTGAGTTGACGTTGATCGTCAATCCATTCAACATATTGAAATACGTTGAGTTGAGCACACCCTTGGTAATCCGACATCTCGAACCGAGCGGAGCATCGCACTACATGGGATAGTCGATGCCTACTATTGTCACCATCGCCGGTAGCGATACATACACAGATAACGAATACATGGCCACATAGGAACCCAGCAGGAGGCAACAAAAGCAGAAAGACATGGAACATGGCGTACAGAAAGAGCCCCGGGGTTTAACGAGGGAGGTTATCTTACAGACAAAGCCGATAGCTGGGGGGAGACTGTAGGTATCAAGGTCGCACAGCACGGTGCATTGGCACCGACAGAGTTGCAGCACGAAGTCACGAAGGAAAGGTTCCTGAGGACAGCAACAAGCAAGAATTCAAGGACGGATGAAAAAGAGGCGGAAAATCCGAAATTTTCCAACAGAAAGCAAGCAATTTGGGTCATAGATAGCGAACGAGGATCAAAACGGGAAACTTGGGGACGGCTGGCCTTATTTCAACCATAAGGCGAAGTGGGGCGTTTGCCAGACGGACGCGTCGGCTGTCTGCCGAGTCCTGTTAACCGGACATAGCTGCAGATAAAAAGCGGCCACAACCGTGTAGGATACAATCAATCAATCAATTTCGAAGCCTGGCGAGAGGATCAAGCAATACATACGATTCACCTTAATATCTGACACAAGGACTTGAATTAGTTAATTACAAAATCATTATACTGCTATGCACTGAAGTGGAGGTTGTTAACCTGGAGCGATAGGCAAACACATAAGCGTCTGCCTTCCTTTGATTGATTGATTGATTGTATCCTACACGGTTGTGGTCGCTTTTTATCTGCAGCTATATCCGGTTAACAGGACTCGGCAGACAGCCGACGCGTCCGTTTGACATAAGGCCAGCTGTCCCCAAGTTTCCCGTTTTGATCCTCGTTCGTTATCTATGACCCAAATTGCTTGCTTTCTGTTGTGAATTTTTTTTGAGGACAAGACCCTGGGAGAGGAGAGATCGTGTTACGATTCAAGCGGTTACGTCACGTGCATTCCCACATTTTCTATCCAATAGCTAGTCACCTACCATGTAGTAGTCGAACGCCATTCGACTTACATGACGACTAGAGTCGAACCGACTTCGTTCGACTCACATATCATCAAGTATATATACATTCCTTTAGCACTAGATAGAACTTAGCTCATCAGCTATCAGTAAAACTTCTTTACCTGAATGCGCCTAACCCGCATTATTCACTATTAAGAGACGTGACACTTCGCTCTGCTCAGTATCACACGCCCTACGACTCTGCCAACATAAACTCAGAACGGACTAGTTTTATCCCTTGGAAAATCGAACCGTCACATTTCAGCACTAGTATTTTATTCTTCAATCAATACAGCATGCTAATTACAACATGCTCATTTCAACATGCTCATTTCAACATCCGAGTCAAGTTTCGAACCGTGAGGTCTTTCCTTGCCATAATACTGTGACCTGACCCAAGCTATCAAGTTAAAGTTTACAATACCGTTCTTTTTCCACTTCCCGTTTTCGTTTTCTCCAGCACTATAACTTGCACGTGTAGGTATAAACAACTTGACCTTCTTGAACCACTTGTCCCCCGAGTTTAGCGCCAACAGTACTCCAGAGATAATGGCTACCACTGCAGTCGAAGCAATAGCCCACCACTTCAGAGCGGGTAAGAGATCGCCCAGCGGATCAGTGGCCATGGACAACAAAGCGGCAACCAGACTTGGTGGTATAAAGATGGATGCCAAAATCGTCAAGTGAGATGTGCTTTTGGCATCGTCAAGGCTGATAGCAGAGTTAACGGCGCTGCTCAGGCAATCGATGCGACGCTCATACTCGTCGAGGCGATCTCTGATGGCTTTGTAATCAGGCTCGTATGGCTCCCAGATCTGGTGCATTTCAGGTGACCGGGTGAACTGGGAAGTCTCGCGTATACAGCTTTGCAGCATGTCACGGGCTTGGGGAATCCACCTGCGCCAAAAGTGTAGTTTATCAAGACTTTGCTTTCTACTGTCGGTTTTGGTGTCCGGGAAGAAGGAAGGGCTTGCGATGCCCCAGTCGATTTGGTTGAGACGCGTGTTCAGGTAGTCAGCGAAGACGAGCCACTCGCCGCATACCATGTGCAATAGAGACTGAATTGGCCTGTCGCGCAAGGTACAAGAAAGCGTGTGTGGTAGATTGACGGGATCAATTTGCTGTTGGGCCCAATAAAGATACTCTTCAAACCAGCTTTTTGCACTTTGGTTTTGTGCATGATCATACAGTCGACTCTCGAATCGTGGGATGTCATCCCAGTTACCGTACCCACGCCAAAGGGGGAAACCCGTTCTGGGGGTCGGCTCAAGTAGAAGAACCCCTACATCCCCGGTGAAATCAGTAATGTGTTCAACTTTAGGTGTCATGCTGACATACCAACCGAAAATTCTTGCGAAAACCAGAACGTCGCGCGGCTACGTATATGTCCAATCTTGGCATCAACAAGCTCTGAGTCATTTTGTCTATCACTCTTGTGCCACCAGCTCCGGGTTGTTCCAGAATCTTTGTCCCAAAAAATATCATTATTATCAGCAGTAACGCGCCGCATAATGTTAAAGTCGTCTATCTCCTTATGCGCTTCTCGCAGCGCTTGCTGGGTCGAGAAATACCGAGACCTGACTAATCGCATTTGGAACCAGTCTCGCCGCTTCGCATCAACTTCGAGGACGGAAGGCTCACGCCAACGATCGCGGATATTGTTCCATACATAATCAGTGATGTGAGCACGAAAGAATCGGGGATCAATGCCAAATGCATCACCTAGAACTTCGATCACGTCGCGAGATAAGTCTTCCACAACAAACAGGTTGAATTCGCCTCGCGATGCAGCTTTTTTGATATCATTTGCAGCTTGCTTTAGCTCCAGCGATGCGGTGGAGTCGTTGTTTTTATCTTGAGAGTTGAAGAGTTTAACGGTGGGGGTTTTTTTTCCTTGTATAGTAGTAGTGCTACATTGACTCTTGACGCTCGACGGCTCTGTTCGGCACGTCTCGCTGTACAGCGTTAGCAATAAAGGTACCTTTTACTATGTTATGAATACTTACCATCTATGTCGACTGGATACGTATATCGTTGTTGGTTCTCTTGCCTCTCTCCTGGAAAGATGCACCATCGTGTAGGAATGGTACCGACTTCCATGAAGTCGGCGAGGAGCTCAAGCTGAGGCCACCTGGGGACCAAAGATTTCACATAGGACAAGTAGTTCTTTAGCTCGCTGTTACTCGTCAGACAAGTATCACCCAGATGATACGTCCGAAACCTACCATTGCCAATAATCCTGCTGAAGAGCTTTGCGAGCTTCCTCTCGCTTTTCGTCTTGGTATGCGTCTCCGAGTTGATAGTCATTCATCGTGCTTAGTGAGTAGTGATGCTGTTAGATAACTACAAATATGATGAGTGATAGAAGTATGCCTACTGAGAAATACTACAGACGTGGAGTCTCCCTTACTGCAGGATATCTACCCATTTCTGATTTGCCAGGTAAGTTTCAACTGGTCAACACGGTGGATCAGAAATTATCTGCAGATTGGACTTTTCTTTTGATGAGTTGTCAAACAGCTTGTTGTCAAAACCAACAGCCAAGACACAGCCCGTACTAACTATCTCCAGTGATTGGGGGGTATCCGTGCAGGCCGAGCCACAATCCCGCCCAGGCTTGGTGGACTGCCACGACTCACGTCTTGTACTTACGATGCATGCACCCTTCGCTTCACATTTACCAACTCCACAAAGCACTCGATACTCCGGTACCGCGGTGGGGAGAGGTTGGGCTTCGCTCTGGATTGAGGCTTTTTTCTCTTTCTTTTTTGCGGCAAGCACGACAATCAACGGCACAAAATCATTTGTCAGTGAAGTGGGCTCCCGCCTGGGACATCGTTCGTTCAAAGACAGACTGGCCTACGCGGTCCTGAAAAATGACAATTCATCCCTGCCTATCGCCGATTTCGGCCCTAGGGACTGGCTAAGAATTATTCGAAAGGGTCAGCAAGTAACCTAGTACCGGCCGACAGGTGCACCGCCGAAATATTTCGGATCGCTTAAGATAAGCAGTCCCGCTTCGTGTCCCACATTGGCGCTAGTCAATTTTAGCTTTGTCGTTAGCTCACATGACATTACAGCGAAGCGCACCATGTGTACTGGATGCATCAATAATGCGTGAAGGTGGGTACGCAGACGAGAAAGCTCAGAGGTCAACGTCAACAGGGATATAACGAAAAGAAGGCAGAGAGAGGGAAGGCACAACTCAGAAAGAAGAAGTGGCGATAACAAACAAACAAAAAAAGGAAAGGAAAGGAAAAGGAGATAGGGAAGAAGCGAAAGCCAGAAGCTAGGCCTAAGGTCAGCTTAGCTTGCGAGGCTAGTTCTCGGGCTTAGGCGACGCTAGAGCCGGGAGTCAGTAAGGATGCAATTAGCGCAGACTCCACCATTAGTCCATGATCGTCCTCCAAGGACGACTCAGCAAAAAGACGGTGAGCTTTATGGATCGCAACTACTCTAGTAGTCTCTTTTCTGGCCCCTAATGCGGCAGTTAATCGTCGTAGAGGCGTTGCAGATGGCATGGCTACGCAACACAAGCAGCTTCGCCAACTCGTCCGAGCATCGCAAATATGTTGATGGAGTAACTAGAGGAGGAGCTTGGCCCCATGTATGCCGGGGCTCCGCAACTTTCATGGCACATACTTTGGCGCTTTAACCGGGCTTTCGTCGAGCAATATCCCGAAGGGGTGGCCCAAGATGCGAACCAGGACGATGTGCTGAGCTGGTTTGCTGATTCCAGCGAGAAGTTAGCGTTATTCGCAGACGCGCATGGCAAAGCCTAACGAACCGATTGACGGCTCTGTCTGTCTAAATGGCATCGATTTGTTTTTGTCAGGATTTTGAAACCTGCTCCTTTCTGAACTATTGACAATGTGAAACGGAAGTGCTGGCTATTTCACCCCATAATACTTACGGCTGATACGACGGGCTTTTAGCTGTTACGTAATTGTAATGACGGCACTGATACTACTTCTCCATGTCGCCTTACATGTCTCCGACGGGGTCTTGGGGTCAACGGTAGCGAGAAGCTTCTTGACGTGGCAAATGTGCATTCTCCGAGGTGCGCTAGTGCCGCCCTAATAGGCAGGGTAGGGAATCAATCCATCCACGTCATTATCCGGCTTTGTGGATTAACTGAGGGATTTCCTAATTGGACAATTCAGGAACCCGCCGCCGACACCTCATCATTTGTCGGTGCCCAAGTAGAAGGCTGGCGGACTTCGGTATGCCCCTCGTTGTTGGTCGGGTCAAGAGGTAAGTCTGCCATCTCGGTTCACCGACCGTATGAATCGAGTAAAAGAGGAGACATTTGGGTTCAGGCATTATAACGCGTCCGATGTTTTGCATGGGTAGATCTGTTAATGTTTGCGCAGAGGTATAGCAAATATTAACGAAATATATCAGGGTACTCATCCCCATGACTAGCGTCCACGTCAATCCACTCACTCTTTTTAGAAGGCAGGTTCCGTGTTCCCCTTGATGCTAAGTCTTGTCTGGGGTTGAAGATCAGCTTGGCAGCGGACTGATCGATTTGCAGTAGTAGTAGTGTTTCTTATGCCTGGGAGAATGGATCTTAGAGGGCCTGTGGCTACGCTAAATTGTTTAAAATAGCATCGGTTGTCAAGGTTGTAGTCATTTAAGCGGCTATGTCGGGTTAGAATGGAATGAACTTATTCCGCCCGGGGGGATGCATAGCGAGGAAGTGTAAACTTTCAGGGGCCCCATAGGGACACGCCTAGGCGCCTCTCCACTTCTGCACGCGTAGGCGTGCGGATTATGTCAGCCCCCAATTTGGCACAACTCCACAACTGCATTTCTCAGGGGGGTTACCGTTATAGCGCAGACGGCATTTTCTAATAATGTGCTTCCGCCAGAGGGCACATACAACTCGCAAGAGGCTCTACTCACAGCTATCAATAAATGGGCAGCACCAAGAGGATACGCATTCATAACTGGGAGATCGTCGCAATCAACCAGCGGCAGGCAGATTATCACATACGCATATGATCGATAGTGTCGGCCACCAAGCGCCTCAAGGGACCGCCAGCGCAAGACTACTACGCAAGGAACCAACTGCCGGTTCTCTATCATCGCAAAGGAATCCCTAGATAAGACGACTTGGTCTTTAAGGCATCGTCCGGATCCACAATTTTCTTCACACAACCATAAACCAAGTTGGCACAAATCGGCGCACCCAGTCCATCGGCAGCTCTCAGATATAGACAGGTCAACAATCAGCCGCCTTACGAACGCTGGTACAGCGCCAAAAGATATCAGGACTTATATTCGCCAGAACTCAAATACCATTACAACCCAGCAAGATATCTACAACCATATTGCAGATAGCAAACGAGAGCTCTATAAGGGTCAGAGCACTATACATACTTTTGCTAACCAGCTAGACAAGGAAGAGTTCTGGAACCGGATGCAGCTTAACTCAGATAACCGAATCACGGCAGTGTTGTTCGCCCATCCGGAGTCATTGGCATACTTGAAGGCTTACCCAGATCTACTTTTCTTAGACTGCACATACAAAACGAACAAATACGGAATGCCGCTGCTTAATATGATTAATATTAATGCCTGTCAGCAATCCTTCTGTATCGCCTTCGCATTCCTTAATAGCGAGGCTAAGCAGGACTTCATATGGGCCTTAGACCGGCTCAGGTCCCTATATAAACTCTGCAACACAAGGTTTCCATCTATTATTCTAACTGACCGTAATAAGGCCTATATGAACGCTGTAGAGAGCTGCTTTCCGTCTTAGATCTCTCTGCTATGCCTATGGCATGCAAATAAGGCGGTCCTCCGCTATTGCCAGCTAACATTCATACACCTTAAGCAAGGGTCTAAGGCCTATCAGCAAGGTCTAAGCGATTGGAATGACTTTTTCAACCACTGGCATTCAATTATAAGGTCATCAGATGAACATGCATTTGACCAGCGCATACAAGAGCTTGAAAAGCGCTATCTGCCTCAATATCTCAAAGAGGTTAGCTACATCAAGTCCAACTGGCTCAATCCGTACAAAAAAAAGCTCATTAAGGCCTAGGTCAACCAGCACCCTCACTTTAGCAATATGGTCACCTTACGGGTTAAGGGTATCCATGGGCTCCTTAAGAGCCACCTCAAGAAATCTACGCTAGATCTCTTTAAGGCGTGGAGAGCTATAAAACATGCGCTTCTTAATCAATTATCTGAGCTGCAATCCAACCAAGTCAGGCAGCAAATGCGAATACCAATTGAGCTCTCTGGATCACTATATAGTGCCATACGTAGCTGGATATCTCACGAGGCTTTACGCAAAGTTAAAGAACAGCGGAAGCGGCTTATGAAAGAAGACTTGCCTAGTTATACCGGTACGTTCTCTCAATCCCACGGCCTCCCTTGCGCCCACACTCTCAAGGCTCTACAAGAGCAAGGCCAAACCCTTCGCTTAGAGCATTTTCACTCGCATTAGCATTTAATTCGTCATAGTATTCATCAGGTGCTATTGGAGCCTCGACACCGATCTGATCGAATAGCTGCCAATTCTACCACAAGTAAATCGCAATCGAGCACTCAGAGAGAGCCAAGTGCATTTGAGGCAGTCCAGGCAGCAGCGCAGCCAAAAGCACGACCTACATGCAGTAGATGCCACAAATTAGGACACAAGATAACGTCAAAGGCATGCCCTCAACGGTACAAGGGGATTTTATATTTATCATCATCGTCAGCACAGGTAGAAGAAGCAATGCCAGTGGCACTCTCGCCAGCATTATCCGGGGAAGCACGACCAGCAGCAGCAGTATCTACATCTATATCATCTTTACAGGAAGGGGAACCACTGAAAAACCCGTCATCAGGATTATCCGGACACGCTGGGTCTGGCAGGGATAACACTAGCTGCATTATCGTTAGTATAGAGACAGCAGCATCATCGGCAGTGTCATCAGCAAAACCATCGACACAGGGAGGGACGTCGCCAATAGCATCATCTTCAACAGCATCAGTGGCGCCGACACTAAGATATGATGACCCACAAGCTATCTATCGGAGATATATTGCTGCTCGAGATGATTAGTATAAGGCGCAGCCTCATGGGAGCGTCAAAACTAACCAGCAGTATCGGAGGGCATTAGGTCTACCTTTGCGGTATAACAAAGCAAGCTACCAGTGGTGTCTTAAATTAGAGTAAGAAAGAGATTATAGCGTACCTAGATTAGAGTAAAGCAGAAGATAATCGGGTGGAGGCTCAGGTAGCGGCAGAGATAGAAAGCAATCCTTTTTCTAGCAGAAGAGGCATACGCAACATCTGGAAGGCGGCTAAGAATGATAGAAAAGAGCAGCGGGAATTATATTCAGCTTAATAATTAGGAATTCATTGCCGTTCTGAATCTCGGGATTCTAAAACCCGCCAGCCTCAAAACTCGAAATGCAGTTGTAGAGTTGTGCCAAATTGGGGGCTAACATAATCCGCACGCCTACGCGTGCAGAAGTGGAGAGGCGCCTAGGCGTGTCCCTATGGGGCCCCAAACTTTCATGTTTTATTACTTAATCATGACTCCTAAGCTTCCATCTGCGCGCAAACGCGGTAGGCCGTCACTGAACCGCGCCTCTTGGCCCTATGAGGCGTATCCTCCCGGGCGGAATGAATTCAATTCAATGAACCGCGCCTCATCATCACCAGATTATCCAACCCAGCGATCGTTACACGCAGCGCAGCGCATTCATCAAGCATGTGGCATGTGGCCAACTGAGTTCTGCAAAGGTTTTGTACCTGAGACTTGGGGTGTTCGACTTATCGAGAGCCTTTCTACGTTGGTGTCTCTGGTAGTGGCTGCTGAGAACGTGGAGCTCGACCAGGTACGCCATAGATTGAAGGTTTTCGCCACTAGCCATCCGCGCTCAGATCGCCCGCGACTTCGTGAGCTAGATATAGCAAAGGTGCGAACGTGGCTACGTGGGATGGGTATTGATACTAAACAAACACGGCGATGGAATGGACGTGCGGATGATGAGGATCGGACTGCGGAGAGTGACAGAACCAAGGCAAACTCTGAACCGGTTGATGAGATTATCGCTCTAGGCTTTCGAGAAGATCTCAGCAAATACGGAGACAAAAATGAAGAAGAGACTGAAGAAGATCCCGACTTGACTGTCGAAGACGAAGAGAGCGCCCCTCATAAACGAAATCTTTGGTCGCGAAGCAGAGACATCGGTGATATTCAGGATGATGAGCCTATGGAGGACACCATAGCGGCCAATCCTAGGTCTGGGCCTGCTATAATCAATGGACAATCCAGGGGCAGTCCTGTCGCCTCCAGCTCCGCCTCCAACGCAGCCGAGTCAAGCGCTTGCCCTCGGCGCGACTTTCAACCACCATCTCGCTTGGCTCATGATACCTCCCGGAGCTCTATTCGCCGTCCAGAGGGACCAGATGAACAAGCGTCCGCGCCTTCTGCTGCTACAACTCCACGGGCTCTTCAAAGCTCGACGCAGCCACGCGAACCACCAAGCTCCCAAACGACGGCGCCTCTCACCTCTGCTTCTCAGAACGCCCAGGGCGCTCAACGATCTGGTGTGCAACCGCTCAAGCAAACAGCGTCATCTGTTCCGGGCCATCCTCAGACTCCCGTGTCTTTTCCTGCGACAACTCCACAGGGCACTACGCGTCCTCCGCAACAACAAGGCAGCCAGGGACCAGCAACCGCGGCTCAGAACTCTGTACAGCTTCGCGCACAATCATCAGCATCTCTACCCACCCCCCAGAGCGCGCGACAGCCTGACCAACAATCAAGTAGCCAGCCATCCATGTCCGGAACGAGTTCTCAAAGCCCCTCGACTCCTCGCGCACAAGCCAGCTCGCAGCCAGCACTGTCTCGTTGTACCGGCACTACTTCTCAGGCCTCCCAGAGCTTTCAGCACCAACCGAACCACCGACCATCGGCGTCTATCAATGCGACTCCTCAAGCATCTCTACACTCCCACCTAGAAGGCAGTCAACCATCGACACCTCGTCCCATCGCCCCTGCTAGGGCTAACAAGCGCCCTGCTCCGTCATCGCCAGTAAACACATTTACATCCACCAACAACTTCATCAACCGGACAGCGGCGAGCAGTTCAGAATCACTTACAGCCCCTTCAACCAAAAGACAAAAGGCTGCTGATGTTCTACGTTCAAGTACACAGGTGACTGGATCATTGGATTGGAACGCTCTTCTTGTAAGTAACATTTGCAAATTCAGTCAATCAGATGTTGTCATCATAAACTAACATCCCTTCAGCCCACCGGAGACGGATTCAGAGCAAGCTTGAAGGCTGCCTCGGCTGCCTTATTTCCTCATATCAAGAGTTTCGAAGAACTTTTAACATCCATCAATGACGAACACTGCCGACTCACCGCATTTGAGCGCAGCCTCAGACCTACAAAGAACGAGCAAGCAAAGGAACAGGAAAAAGCCCAAGACGCGCTCAAGGATGTCGAGAAATCAATGGCCACCGAGAACAAGTTGCTCAGGGACCTGGAAGATCTCTACAACAAATATCCTGGAGATAACGAACTTCGCACGTTCCTGGATAAACGAAGACGAACGGTTCGCGAACATGAAGAGGTATATACCGCAGTCAAAATCCAACTTGACAAGAGTGCTTCTGGGCTTTTCAAAACCGATAGCAAGATTGCGTTGGCTACCAAGAGGATTGGGCAGCTTGAAGCCGAGAAGGCCGAGGTCATGAAAGAGAAGATGGGGATTGATACGGCGGCGAAACGATTGATGCTTATGTCTCGTTTTATGGAACCCGGCTGGCAAGCTAGACTGGCTATGGTTGAGGAGGCTTTGGGAGAAGAAGTTATGCAGTTTGCATTTTCATAGGGGTTTCATTGTTGTGAGTGGTGGTTGGAGTTGTAATATAGGGATATCAGCTTTACTAAGCGTGACGTTGGTGTGGAGGAGATATCTTTAGCTTATTCGGACAAGCATCGTATTGAAAGAAACCTACCGAGGTGACATGGACTTGGTGTCATCGCCCAGAGGCTGAAAGAACTGCATGAAACGGATAAGGGATTGAGTGCTGTTACGCTGAGATTATGTTAGGGTCGTCATGTATTTAAGAGATGGTTCTCGACGAACTGACTCCAGACAATACCTAGTTATAAAAGAAGATACAAGCCACCAGTTCTAATTTCAGGCTGCAAGCAAAATAATAAAGATCACCATCTCCGGTCAACAGACTGTCACTAGAGTCTCGACGTCATTAATAAGTTTTGAGTAACTTGAACTAACGTTCATATCTCAATTATGACTATTCCTTCATCCACCAAACCAAATCAGTTCTCATCATCATCAAAGCCAACCTGTTGAATATTGGAGGGTTCACCCTCAACTTCGGGATTAAAGTCTGAAGTCTTCAGCAGATCGTAGGACTTTCACCTTAATATCTGACAGTTCGTCAAGTTGATGTATCGAAATTAAAATCGAATCGATTGGTCGATCAATTTCGAAGCTTGAAGACTGGATTCGAGGCGCTTGTGGATGTTTTATGGTGAATATGCCGACGTCTTTTCAAAGGCGTTTCTGATGGAATGTCGCGAGTTTGATATGGATAGCGCTTCATAATAGGCTGCATGTACATTAAGTGGCAAAACTTGATATAAAGAAAGGATTCGCGGAGAAGCAGGAAGGAAAGCAAACAGGGTAGCCAGTTAGTACCCCTCGGATACTACCCCAGATAGATGTTAGAAGCTTAGCAGGTGTACATACACTAGAGGAGGAGTAGGCAGCGCATGGACATCTAAACCTGAGAGTAGGTGTGATAACCACAACATAGGTAACGGAACTGGCTGTATATAGGGATCGACGAGAACCTAGCCATAAACTGCTACACGTTAACAAGACGTAAGGGCGCACAGACAGACACCTACCCTTTGGGCTTGGAAGTATGGAACAAGTCGTGAGAGGCAGTACTTGAGTGGTACAGGGTGGTGCGGGTCCAGCGTACCCCAAAACGGACTAAGCGTGGCGCATGCCATGTACACAGCCAGAGTCGAAATCGACCCCGCCAGGTATCAGACATAACAGAGTCCAGTTATTTCGGCGTCCGGGCTTCAAAGATCCGTAGTATAATCGACTTACAACTACTCTCTTTTCATAAGAGCCAGCTCGAACTATCCTCATCATTTCTTCCGGTCATGCATGGAGTTCAAATTCACTTGGGATCACTGATACCCATCTAAATGCTGTTAGTGAGTACGAAGGGCAGGGACCATCCCATCGGCGGCAGTACGCGGGGCATGCGCCACGTTTAGTCCATTTTGGGGCACTCTCAATAAAACTACAATAACAAGTTACTGACGCTGAACTCGCACCACTCTGTAGTAAGCAGAGAATCATTAAAACGTCTATAATTCTGCCCCTGCCTGACCTTACCAAATCCTACTAGTTCCCCCTTAACAATCCTGTTGGCTGAGTCTTTCCAAACACAACCGAAAACCGACAACCTAAACCCATCATTGATCCCTACATACGCAACGGATAGCCTGGGATGGAATTTGACTGTGAAATATGCTAAAGAAAGTAGGATGCAATACGCAAACGAGCATTAAAATGGCATTGATGCATATCAGCAGATTCCTCACGCTTTGGCCTACCCTTACGCCTTATTTATCCGCATCTTCTACTGTCGTCGATTTTGGACGCATTTTGATTGTCATTTTTTGGCCAGCATCGAGATTTGACAGAGACGTTTACGGCCCTTCTAGCCCTGTCCCTACTTACATAGCGGATCTTCAAATCTCATTATACATCTTCTTTTATGCTCCAACCTCCCACATATCTTCATTATGTATTAGGCACTCGCTTCCTAAATATCAGAGATCTATCATAATTGCTCGCCATGGATAAATGCCGACGCCGCCGGCCACCCTAGATCGACACAGCGCATTCTGGCTTTGAAAACTGGCCCAACACAGAGCCTGATTCCTGTTCGTTTCTTAAGCTGCCAAAAGACGCGGGGAGCCTTATCTGAACCAAAGAGAAGATGTCAGACATAATCTCGCAGCTGTGTGACGGTTGGGTTTTCCAAGGGATAAACTAGTCCGTACTAGGTTTATGTTGGCAGAGTCGTAGGGCGTGTGATACTGAGCGGGTGCGAAGTGTCACGTCTCTTAATAGTGAATAAGGCGGGTCAGGCGTATTCAGGTAAAGATGTTTTGGTTGATAGCTGGTAAGCTAAGTTCTATCTAGTGCTAAAAGAGTGTCTATATATATATGTATCTGGGAGTACAAGGGAATAGGTATTGCCTTGTACCTATCGTGGACCGCGATGTAAGTTGTTCGGTCCTGTGTTGATTGGTCGGATGCGGATGTTAAAGCGGGACTTGTGAGGACCGAAGTTCTGGTGGTTCGGTCCAGCGTTGATTGGTTCGTGATAGTGGGGCGGAGGAAAAGAAACGTGGGGTACATGTGACTCGCGTAGTCAGATCGTAACACAAAGCTATATTTCAATAACACCACGTATATTATCTTATTATGTATTTTTGTTTGATTCTTAGGCATTTTATTTAAAGTAGTGCGATGGTATAAGGTAGGTTATTTTTAGTTATACAGTACAGTGCGGCGTTCGCTTGTCTGCGGCGCTCGCTTATGGATTACGTTAGCACTTTATGCAAAAGGACACTTTGTGTTCTGGGATAAACCCCTGTTCTGATCAGCACTACTGTTCCTATACATAGAACAATGTCAAATCAACTCTACTAGGTTTAAAGTGGATCAATAAAATCAACTCTACAGTTGATTTTGGACTGTAGCACTAGGTAGATACGTGTAGTGTGTGAGGCCCAAACGCCTCCATCGCTTATGATCACATGCCAAATGCCTCGAAATCGCCTATAAAGCTAGCGCCTAGCATCCCGAATCAAATCCATTTCATCTACACTTCCTTCCTTGCTTGCCTGATAGTACCGTAAGTCAAGAACGCACTCTGATTCGTCGTGGCGGTCTGATCCAACTCTACACCCTGGCAATAATCAAACCTACTAGGTTTAAAGTGGGTCGATAAAATCAACTCTAGTAGAGTTGATTTGGTCATTAGTTACTAGGGTAACGTTATACCAAAGTTAAATTGGGCAAATCATAATGTCTAAGAGATTCGCCATCACTAATGTATGCGGGAGGCCGACCAGATGCATGGCGGACCAATAAAGGACTTACAAGTGGTCAAATACAACAGAGGGGATCTCATACTGGGCGGCTATGTGATGGGAATGTTGTCTTTCTTTTCAGTTCCAATAAAACATAACAAAACTGTAATTTGCAATATTTGTTTGTCTGCTAATCCAACACAACTATTATCAAGAATGGAGCGCGTATCGAAGAAGGCGTAAGTCTATAGACAGAAGACCAACGAGCCTTGAACTTACTAGGATGGATAGCGTTGCGACGTCAAAACCGTTTACGTTTCTAATAGGAGCTGGTAAAACAGAATACACCATTCACTCAGCTCTTGTTGCGCAACTGTCGCCAGTTCTTTCTGCGCTAGTAAATGGATCATTCCGAGAATCATCAGAATGCTCCGTCACATGGGACGATGTAGACGAGATAGCCTTCAACAGCTTCTGGCAATTCGTCTACACAGGAAATTACGACACTCCAGAACCGCTTTCACCTACCGAGGAGGCTCCTAGTGACGAAGTGCTAAAAGCAGATATTCCTGATGAGCCCGCACCAGAAAAACCTGAACCAGAGGAACCTGCAACAGAAACAGAAGCAGAACCTGCAACAGAAACAGAAGCAGAACCTGCAACAGAAACAGAAGCAGAACCTGCAACAGAAACAGAAGCAGAACCTGCAACAGAAACAGAAGCAGAACCTGCAACAGAACCAGACGAACCGGAAACGTGTCTCTGTTTTGTGTCTGTAGATGCTCCACCTTCACCAGCAATGAAAAAGGAGAAGAGGGGAGGTGCTCGAAGAACATCACTATGGCTTGACTTTCTCTTTTCTTGGGATTATCCTCCTGAGCCTTTTGACGTCGACGTGGCACTGAAAGACCATGCAAACACCTTGGTGCATCATGCTAAGGTCTACACTTTGGCCGACCGTTACGCTATTACAAGACTCACAGACCTTTCTCGCCTAAAACTTCACCAAGAATTAATAGATCTTACTAGAAAGGGGGATGACTATAACAATGTGGTTGAGCTGGTGCGCTATACCTTCGAAGAACTAGTGCCAGATCAACTACGAGATATGGCCGTACACTTTAGTGCTTGCGTTGTCGAACATCTCTGGAAGATCGATGAATTTCAAGAGCTTGTAGGAAAATATGGTATTTTGTCGAAAGCTCTTGTAGGCACCATGTTGCTTAGACTTGACGAGAATGAGGCTTGCTTGTCATAAAGCAGGGTTTGGGGAAATACACTTCGAGTTATTGCATAAATGTTCTTTAGGCTAGCTGTTTTAGTGTGAGGCGAGTGACAATAGCTTTTCTATGTTTTGGAAACGTCGATTCAATAAAAAGATGGACGATTGGGCCAGACGTCTTATCAATATGTAAAGAAGCAGCGTTTAGGAAGTGAGTGAATGTAGACTGACAACAAATTTCTCTCTGATAGGATGATCTTAGAAGCAGTTTCTCAATACGAACAAGCTGAGAAAGGAATTTTAGAAACAAGAGAGGACGTACCAATAATGAAGTGACGCTGAAAAATAGAGGATATGACGTTGGTGATGACTCGTGAGTTGATACCTAGCGCAATTAAGACAACTTAGAGGGTAAAAACCTAGTTACAAAAGTCATCTCAGATATATAATCATGGCTGCAAAAATTGATCATCTGGTGTTGATCTCATGCGGAACTGCTTTATACCCGGCTGTGAGGTTGCCTACCCAAGTATAAACGACGGGAACGGGACCTGAATCTGATGGAAAACCCATACTAAATAAAACCACGCTAACAAAAACAGGGACCTGGGTCTATTGTCTAGCGGATTCAACTCAATATTATTAAGATTTAAGAAAAATGTGCTTTGAGACGATGCATCAACTGGAAATTACCAGGATATAGCCCCCATTTAGCTTTAGGCCAAAGGGACTCAGTATTACGGCATTGTGACCAGTTTAAAATTTAGTCGGTTGCATTGAGCGTGGTTGAAAGCGGATAGCGATTGGCAAGTTATCTTTGACCAATTTGGTCAAAGGACCAAATTGGTCAAATGTTCATTTTGAGGGTCTTCTAATTAGCGCTCCAGACACATGGCACCATCAATTCAAAGTGACCGAGGAACCCCGCTTCTGTATCACTTCAATTTGCTATCAGCATTAGCTAGAACACTCACTGCCCGGTTCGTGCTTTAACCATACAGAGGTCGAGTACCGATAGAGTCAAGTTCACCTAAAGGGTGACCAAAGGCCAAGCCAACATGAGGGACGAGTTCACCAGAACATTGTTTCGCTCCACGAAGAAGGGCGAGGACCACTTTTGAAGTATCCTTCCACGTGTCGGTGGATATCACACAAAGGTTGTCCCTCTCGTGATTCGTTGCTATCCAAGCAACCAACCAAATGGATCCCTTCAATTTCCCATTCCGTCCACTCACATACGCTAGACGCTATTCGCTTTCTTACTGGTGCCTCAGGCCACTCCTACGTTTGTGATCCTTTGCTATTATCTTAAAATGCGGGCGCCTTTTCCGCTGATCCGTGGTTCGCACATTGGTGGATGAGGCTCTGCACCACGATGAATCGCTGTGAGGGCTAGCCAATTTCCCTATGTGGGCGCTTGAGCTGTGTTCCAGCCTTCGCATAAGGGGTAAACAGTTCAGCTTTTCCATTTTCCACGTTGTACACTGTTTGCCACCATTCACCGCCACTATTTACCACCATTGTGGAGCTCAGCTGGACCTCACTACTATTAGCAGATATCGCTCGCAACCCGCTGTGGAATTCCCATTGTGTCTATCATCGTCTCACGATGCTAATACCCTGCGGTGAATAGACAGCTAGGCTGTATAGCACTTCTGTACAAGATCATTCACTTTTATGACCAAAGGGGGCAACAAGAAAACATATCTTGAAAGAGCTTTTGGCATTCTGTTTTGAGGCCCTACCTTCTTGCGTCAGTCGCGACAAGGGGTCCACTTCGCGTCATATTGGTCCATGCCGCATTCGATTACTCTCGCGCTTTTATGCTTCTCTGACAAAGTCAATGGACTAGGTTAGCAAATTACTAGTAAAGCGAGAACGAGTTTCCAGCCGCCAACTGACTTTGTTTAGATAGTCTTGCTGGGTGCCAGCGGAATCCGATGATGCAACGGGAAACACGCTCTACAAATTAGGGTTATCGCTTGCAAGATTTGGATGAATTTCATTGTTGGCTGTTTGCCCACGTCACACCTTACCATGCATGCACGGTGCACATTCCGATTGCCTGATGACTAGCTTGAACGGACTCCCGCATATGCGACATGTGCACCAGAACCAAAATCACGATCACTAATGAATTGAAGATCTTCCTGCTGAGCTCCCTCCGACTACCAGTATATCATAATAATACTGGCCATACAATCTTCCATTTTCCTTTATCCAACCCTCATTATCGCCAATCGGTCAAGTCATCACATTCAAGTACAACCCAAGCGTGGCAATAGACCCCAATGTCTAAGCCGTTCGAGCCGAGAGTCGGCACTCCATTCGAACCCCCCAATCCTTTCAACCAATACTTGAACGATTCCGTAAAGGCTATTCCAAGATATCTTTTCCGTGTTTCAGATCCCTCATCGTATGGCATAACGAGTCGGGCCGAGGTATGCTCACCAGCCGCCCAAGCCACGATTATAGAGGCTGTCGATCTCTACAAGATGCCGACCGAGGAGGCCGCCCAAGCTCTCGGTGACCACCTGTGGTGGAACTGTACTCCTTCTGGTCCAGGCGCATGTAATCTCATGTCGTGGACCAGCTCTCTTCTTATCGCCCTCCAGTACGGCGTCTATCGACATAGAAGTCTACAGAACCCTCACGAGATGTCTGAAATCAAAATTCTAATGGTCGACACTAGACAGTTTGATCGCAACGCCTTCGCTCGTGATCTGCAGATCCTTGCTGCTTTCAAGGGAGTCTCTGGGGAGCATAAATTAGGCAAACTCTATGAATGGCGCAATGGTGATCTACTTTCTGGAGAATATCTCTCTCAGGGAAAACTTGTCATTGATCCCAAGAGATCTTGTCAGGTTTCTTTGGAAGACCTCGTGACCCGAGGTCTCTTCAGCGTCTCCATTGGGCTAGGCGACCAGGTACACTGGTCTCGATGGATCAGACGAGTTAAAGAACTACGGAGAGAGATGTGTTACCAATCAACGCAATTGAGTGCTGTAGTCATCAAGACAGCCGTGAGGGTAGCCATAGCTTTTGAGCCTTTCAGAATACCAGCAGCCATAATGCTCCTCAGTCTTAGCCCGTATAACTTCTCCAAAAATGTTTCAGCTATTTTCGAGGAGTTAATAAAAAATGGATTCGGTAAGATTCAATATAAATTAATCCTTTTGACGTGCCTATACATCGGGACTAATAATCAACGTAACCAGAGAAGGAATTGCGACAGAATGCGGCCTTTGCTCAGTTCAGTCTTGATAGTTATACAGGCAGGTTACCTGAGTTACACAGGTGGAAAGATTTGTATATCTGCATTGCTGAACAGTTGACGCTGAATGGCCATGAATCACGACGAGGGGTGGAAGAGGTTGACACTGAGAAAGATAGCACGAATGATCTCAACGACGCGTTTTCAGGTTTGAGTATTTAATATTTCGCCACACAGAAATAAGAAGGTATCACTAAGAGGTCTTATGGCCAACTGCAAAGCTCAGGTTCAGGTTCGGATTTTGTTTCAGCCACCATCTCTTTGACTGTTACCGCCCTCCACTTCGTACCTCGCCCCACCTCCGCTAGTCATCACATCAGTATAGACATGGTCGTCAGATAAGTATGAGTAATCAAAACATATGCATGTGTACAGACCTGACGCAGGTAACCCAGCGATGTGCACAGACTATTGTTGTTGTAATTCGTCGAATTACCACCACAACTGCGTGCAGTAGGGTAGAGTACAGTAGGTTGAATAAAACTTAGCTTGGAATGCTAATCCGAGCCCTAAAGAAGAGATAGTAGTTTTATTTAGCCTAAAAGTGTGCTGGTTGCTTCGAACCCCAAGTCGAATTTGTCTACTGGAAGCAGGTGTTGCTCCTGAATCTTCTCACTGACTTATACTCTCTCCTCTACCCATGCTACTTCGCGTTTTAATTTGTGGACAGCCTGTTCAGGCATATTTTTGTTAGCGTGGTTTTATTCAGTATGGGTTTTCCATCGGACTCAGGCCCCGTTCCTGCCGTGCATACTTGAGTAGGATAGGTTGAGACTATTGAGGGATCGAGAGGTATGACCAATGCTCGTCACGCGCTGATAAACCAGAGTCAGAACTTGACGCGCTGCTGTTGAAGTGTTGTCTTGCCTGAACGTGTAACCAAGCACCAATGAGAAATCCAAATCGACCCTATATTAAAACTGTACCCCAACGCTAGTCCATTTTTCGAAATTCAAGTCTACCCCTGTAAAGCGGAGTAAATTGAATCAATTGTTGTACAATTGGTTTTGGACTGTAGCACTGGGTGGCCGATTGTAGATGAATCGCCTCTTAATGGTACCTAAGATAGGTACGCCTAGCGCCAACGGCGCGGTTCATCATTGATCCGAGAATTTTCCGAAGTCGCCCCGTTTTTGTAATCGCAATGGCACGAATTGAACAAAGAAAACTCCACATCATCACACGAAGTGTTTGACACGATGGCGCCGCCCGCTCTTCCACTTCATCGTCATCAATCGTCTCTAGAGGGTATCATAGACTTCTCATCGCGGGAGCCCTTGTCCGAGTCTCATCGCGCCTCAGCTATTCGTCGGTTTTATCAAGTCATCAATTATTTTGATGGTAATGACACTAAACGAGGTCAAAACCAATACGATAGAGTGAAGCTTGTACTCTTCACTTACGAATATTCCACCAATCAACTGTCCAAAGATAATGTTTTGATCGCTGTTTTTGAGTTTTTGAAACTATCAATTTCAGCTGAAGAGGATATCGACTTTGAAGATGCCACGTACCAAAGCGAGTTGAAGAACCACTTGTATGAATTTGCCGACTACCTGATCGACAACTTCTTTCTCCCGCGTATGGCCCCACGTACGGGCCTATCACTAACACCTCAGAAGTCAAAGCATCAACCAAAAAGACACCACAACCTACGCCAGCATCTCACTCAGCTGTTATGAAAACTCAACGCCAGGACCATGTCTTTTCTGGGACGCCAGAGCGCCTAGCCAGTCTGAGAGGTGCCTGCCTCATACGTGACCGGTATCGCTGTGTTATTTCACGCAAGTTCGGCAGGGCTGAAGCCAAGGTTCCGATCAACTACACCGAAACCCACCGGTTGATCGATTGGTGTATTACTCATACACTTACATCAATCAACCTGAACCCTCGACGTGATCAACTACCCTACATCGGCGACCCTGGTTGATGTAGGTGTAGTGGATTTTTGCAGCGGTGGACTTTTAGTGGGACAAGGTATCCAGTTTTGGACATCTGGATCCACCCTGTTAGGAGGTACTGTCTTTTGTGAGGGCAGGGCCACACAGACTTTAGTATTTCCTAACTTATTTTCGGGCCCCCAGTAGTTATAGAGGATATCCTGGGGTAATTTCCCGTACAGGTCCAAATTTTCATCGATCTGTTTGACGCATTCACACCTCCCGTAATGGCCGATCCTTTAGAAGACAAAGTCGTTGAGACCTCTCCACCAATTCTTTCACCATCAACGTTACTAGCTGATGCCCAACAGCTACAGGAAGAACGTCTGTTTCGTCATTTCCGCGGCTGGCTCTTCTCCGAGCGCGCAAAGGACACCTCCTCCTGGACTTGGGACTACGGGTATGATATCCAGCGGGCTCATGAGCGAAGATGGGTATGCAAACTCTGCATTCACCAACGAGTCCCCCAGCCGAAGAACTTCACACATACTGGTCTTCAAAATGCCAGCAAACATCTGTTCAAAGAACATCATATTCGGGCGCCAGAGGGCAAGACGAAGTCTTCGACGCAGTTGAAAGCGGAAAGCGTCGAGAAGCAGCACCGCTCAATAGCTGATACCTTGACGCTCGATCCGGAAAAGCCGCGGGAGCAGGCCATGGCGAACTCCTTCGTCAAGAACTTTGACAGGGACCATTTTCAACGGATGGTGATGCAATGGATCGTTAAGAGTAATCTTTCCTTTCTCACGGTCGAAGACGAAGATCTCCGAGCCATATTCGATTATCTTAGTCCATCAGTGTCAATACGTGGTGGCCACTTATCTGCAGATACCCTCAGGACCAGGATTATCACTGAGTATCAACGACACCGCCACACCGTTATCGACGTCCTTCGACAATCTCCCGGCCTGATTCACATCTCTTTCGATGGCTGGACGTCGGGAAACCGGCATACCTTGTACGGAATCGCTTGCTTCTTCAGAGATGAGCACAACAAGCCCCGTAAGATTGTGCTGGGTGTGCCCGAGGTTTCCGTACGCCACAGTGGATCGAATATTGCAGCTCAAGTCCTTGATATCTTGACAGCCTACCAGATTACCGAGAAAGTAGGATATTTCACGCTTGACAACGCAGAGAATAATGATACAGCGATGGGGGCCATTGGTCGTGAACTAGGCTTCACTGGTGCGTCTCGCCGAGGCCGCTGTTTCGGTCACACGGTCAACTTGTCAGCAAAGGCGTTGCTCTTTGGCAAGAACGCAAGCGCTTTCGAAGAGCAACTCTCCGGCGCGTCGGCCCTGCCGGAAGCAGACTGGGAATCATGGAGGAGCAAGGGCCCTGTTGGGAAGCTTCATAACCTTGTCTATGACATCTTTCGGTCCAGCAGATTGATGTACTTGCTGCGAGATCTTCAACAAGATGCAATCAGCAAAGCCAGTTCGTTAAGGGAACGATCAAGGAAGCCACTTACCGTGGTGCGAGACAATAATACCCGCTGGCTTTCCCAACTGTACATGATCCGTAGGGCACTCAAAATTCGGCCATATCTTATCTTACTGGTGGTAAAGTACAAATAGGAGTGGGAAGATGAGAATAGGTCGAAGAGGACGGGTCAGGTCAGGAAGTCCGCAAAACTGCCACGTATCTGCGAGGAGGAGAACAAGCTAACGGACAGCGACTGGGAAGCCCTCCAGTGCCTGGAGGAGATATTGACGCATTATGAGAATGTAGCGAGGACTTTGGAGGGTGACGGACAAGTTAGAAAGAGAAGGCGAGGGTTTCTGGGCTCATATGGTAACATATGGGATGTGATTCTAGGTTTCGAAGAGCTCCTCTCGAAACTAGAGCAATACAAATTGCTTGCAGCAGGCTTTCCCGACGCCGAATAGTTCAGGATCGGGATTAATCTCGCCTAGGACAAGCTTGAAAAGTATTATTCAGCTCTAGATGAAACACCCATCTACTATGCCGGTCTTGCTCTCCATCCTGCATACAAGTGGGCGTATTTCAAGCACACTTGGGACACCCATCCAGAATGGGTCGACAAGGCTAAGGAGATGGTTTACCGAGTTTAGAGGACCGAGTACGCGAATTCCGATATCCTCTCTCAAGCAGACGAGTCAGACGACCAACGTCCAGCAAAAAGACGCAAGTTCTTCAGCCCATTCGAGGCCAACAGTCGTCATATGCCGGCAAGATACGACTCTTCAGACGATGAAGCAGTCAAAGGTGATGAATACGAGACATGGCAAGGTAGCCGCGAAGCGAGTGACAGGAGAGTTCGCGATCCTATTACGTACTGGCATGAAAGGAGGTTAAAATACCCTCGACTTTCGCGGATGGCGTTGGACTTTTTGACCATTCAGCCAATATCTGCAGAGTGCGAGAGGCTCTTTTCAGCTGCAGGAAGAATGGCGGTGCCGTCGCGAAGCCTTCTGGATGCCCAAATTATCTCCATCTGTCAGGTATCGCGGTCATGGTATAGGGCTGGGATCGTCAAGGAACTGGATCCGATGTTGATCTCGTGGCGCAAGGAAGAGCAGATTTATGAGGGTCTTGGGATGAGTGATGGCGAATTAGCAGAACAAGCAACGGCATGGCTGAGGGCTCAGGGCGACGAGGGAGAGAGTGAGGGGTAGTAGGCTGGGCAAGTACCATCCATGATCAAGAGCGCAAGTCACGTGAGCGAAGTGTACGACAAACCAACCGTCAACTACATCCACCAAAGGCGCTGGTGTAGCACACTACACCCACCACACCGGACAGTTGCTTACATAATTTACACTTACACTACTCTGGGTCGAAAAGTGTAGTTGGTGTAGTTGATCGGAACCTTGGCTGAAGCTCTGAAGCGCTTCCAGCAACATGGTGGCAATAAGGCTGTTGACCAAGACGACGTTCCCTTGGCTGATCCAGGGCAAAGGTTCGACTATCTGGAGGTCGCACACATTCTTCCACACTCCCTCACTCAGCTAAACTCTTCAAAAGAGCTGGTAAGAATTCTGAACCCCACAATCTTGCTCGCGCTGACTCTGCGATAGAACTCTTCAAAAGTAGCGGCACTGGCGATACTTAATATGTTTGACAGTGGCGTTGTCCACTTGATCGAGGGAATCGACATTGATCGTCCGTCTAATGCTCTAACGCTGACTCTAAGTCATCATGTGTCTTTTGGGGACTTTCGTGTCTATTTCGAGCCTGTCGGAGATACACCGCATACATATCGTATAGGCACATTTCTACCGCCTGGTCTTGCAGAAGATGTCCCAGTTACTCGAACCCTTTTCCTTACTGAGGACAAGAGCATTGATCCACCGTCATCTCGATTCCTTGCCGTTCATCGTGCTATCGCGCATATCCTGCACCTTTCTGCCGCGGGGGACTACATTGATGACATACTGAGCGATGTCGGGGAATTTGGCATTCGATCAGATGGGTCTACTGATCTGTCTCGACTACTGAGACTGAGGCTTGGTGATTGGGCAGTTGGAGAGGTCCACGGATGAATGCGTGTGCCTGAGGTGCTTCAATGTTCAATGATGATTTTAGATCAAATGGGGGCGTTATATAGATACCTGGATGCTAGCAAGGGGTTAGACCTGAATGTACGCTTTTCTAGAAGCACGAATATGTAAACCATCTGATCTGCCGCAATATGAATACTTGACGGGCACGGGCCATCAAATCATGTATCAGGACCTAATACGCGGGGTAATTGGTACAGTAGGCTGGCAAGCCATATATAAGCTTCCCTCGATGTAATGGATCGATGCATCTACTTGAAGTGCATTTTAGCGACGAAAACCTCTGGGTGACCTGAATCCGTTGGGGTGCAATGGATTCAGGTCGTCATTTTATTAGCTTCGATGTTGATCCTCTAGTTGCCGCTGTCCATTGTGTATGATGACGGACCGGACTACCTCGCCTGCCCGGCGCCCTCCTCGGCCAATCTGCTGCACAAAATCAACGAGCCCGTACGGCTTCTCCATGTGAACCACGGCCACGATCCCCTCGATGTCGATGCCTGTCCCTAACCCGGTTGTTGCTGCGATCCATCGGCTTGTGTTACGGCCCTCTATCCATGCCGTCCGCACCTCGTAACGGTCCTGTTCGCCCATGCCGCTGTGATGAAACCCACAGCCGATCTCGTCAGCAATCGCCTCGCATTGACTCTTGGACCGGCAGTATATGACCCCCTTCTGACGACCCGTCATGTCTTGATCTAGCTGCTTGATTACCTCAACCGTACGATCCTCGACAGCATCGCGCCCGGGCTTGACCTGCTGAACCTCGTAGCGGCAGTTCAGCTTGACCGTCCGATCCCGCACCATGATTGCCGACTTTGCCAGCATCTCGCCGCGGAACCAATCCTCTAGCACAACGGGCAGCGTTGCTGTGAGCAGTACCAACGGGCAGCCGAACCGACGTAAGCCTACTAGCTCGCCAAGCTTAGCCCGGTAGCCGATATCCATAATAACAGTGTGACATTCGTCTACGAATATCCGCTGCAGCAGCCCTGTACATGACAGCCCGTCAACGTACCCGGAAAACTCGGCGCTTGACACGATATCGGCACTGACGACGATTAACCGTGCTGCCCTCGGCATGCCCTCTCGCCCCGAATTCATCGATGACCTGTATCGGATGCAGTCGACCCCCATGTCTGTTGCTCTCGTGACCAAGTCGTCCATCAGTGCAACAAACGGCACGACCACGATGCTTGTGCCTGTATCCTCCATCACGGCCGGCAGCATGAACAGTATGCTCTTGCCGGCACCGGTCGGCAGTACGTTAATTGCCGTCTGATCTGCTTTGAGCGCCATAATCGATCGCATGCTCTCAGCTTGCTTGTCGGATCGCCAAGTCGCCTTCGGTCCAAGCAGCTTTCGCAGCCCATCCGCCATCTCGTCCTCTAGCTTCTTCTTTTTCTTCTCACTCATCTCCTTCTTCTGAGCCAGTTCCTCCTCTTGAGTAGTCTTTCTTCGCTTGCTGCTTGTAGTCATCTGGGCCGGACTATTAGTTGATTGCTGCTGCTCTTGTTGTTGCTGCTGCTTGTCGGTCTTCTGACTACCCTGCTTGCGTTTCGGTACCTTCTTCTCCTTTCCTTCTTCTGCACTCTCTAAAAACTGATGCCACAGCTTGCTGATCTCCTTGAATGTCGCAATCATCTCCGGCTGCAGCTTGCCCGGGAAGCCGATATGTACGGCGTAGTGCTGCCTTGCAATGCGTGTTCCGTGTGTCGACTGTAGATCCCACACGATATTCCAGCTTCCTCCACAGTCAACCGGCTCACCTGTGATCGGGTCGATCTCGACATTTTCATCCTTATCCTCATCATCCATCTTACCTTCTAGCTGCCTTATCACGAGTCCTCGAATCCTCCGTCCCATCTCGATTGCAATCGCCCGATATCGTCCTACCCCTAGTCTGACCCCTGTCCCGGCCTGCATAACATGAGCAAGCTTCTTACTGAGCCGGTCGGTTTCCCATACCGACGAGCTGCCATCCCTCCACATATACTCAAGCTGCTCTCCATGCGGCTCGTTAAGCTGACATTCCTGCCGTAGTACCCTCTTGGTCGGAAGTAGCCATGCAATATATGCCACTACCATTCGCCCGATCCGGTCGGGGATAAACCGTGCTACCTTGCGGCCATTATCACGGATTGCCTTCATCTTGTCACGATCAGTCACGATCAGTCACGATCAGTCACGATCATGACTTGCCCGTCTAGTATGAACACGTTCCGGATCAGCTGCCACGAATCGCAGTGCCGTAATGTTGTAATTTCTGGTCCCCTTCCCGGAAGCCCACCCCATGTATGCACAAGCACAAGCAGCGTCTCTCGTAGCAGCCGCAAGTCTCGAAGCCACCTCTTAACACGCTGCCGCTTCCATCGGACCCTCGCAGCATCCCATATCGATGCTTCCATCAGCCGCATCACCTTTGCCGGCCCGGCCTCCAGCCACTTGTTCTTCGGGTTGCTTGCAAATGACTGACCTGCCCCGAGCCGTATCATATTATCGACGATCCGACCCATATCGATCTTCTTACTGACTGTCTGCCACACCCCACCAAACAGCCCATTTAGCAGCTTCTCTGCCTCAGTAACCTCATCGCGCAGTGTGCGGGTAAAATCCTCGACGCTGATGTGCTCGCCCATGTGAAATAATCCCTCTTCGTCGTCAGACCATCGTATCGACGGCTGCCCCCCGTTCTTCTGCCGGTACCCTTTTCCGTATGCCATCCATCCGATAATCGTACTTATGACGCTGTGAGTGCCTATACATGTCGCTGTGAGCTGACAGTGAGCTTCGCAAGACTGAATGCCCTCTCGCAGTCGGTTGACATGGCCGGAATAGCAAGAACATCCAGTGCAAACCTACTCAATCGTGGGAAAGCATTGCTATGGTCAATCCACCAACGAATGGGGTCATCTACCTGTTCTGGTTCGAGCCTGTAATACCGTTCAAGTTCACTGCCTGTTGCTGAGAGCTTAGGTTGCCGGCTTTTTATCCATTGCTCAAACCTACTTTGCTCAGGTCGGGGCGTCAACGAGGGCGTGATGAAGGCACTCTCAGAGACATCATCGCCATTTCTCGAATACCAACGCTCAAAATAGACTTTGATGCCGTCCTTTGCATCTCGAAGCCATTGTAGCTGTTCTGGGGAAGTCCAATTGGTCTCCAGCCACCGGAGGCCAAGATCCGGATTCAGAACAACAGAAGCTGCAAACAGAGGCGATCGTCCGAGGAGAGTATAGTATTCGTTCAGCTTAATCCAAGCATTATTCATACTTGCCCTAATACTAGCGCGCTCCTGACCCTCCATACTGGCAATATTACTCATCGAACGAGCATCGTTCTGCAGGTAGTCTTCCCGGGAATGTACAGGAAGTGCATCTTCATTAAACTGTGAGCTAGCGGGTGGACGAGCTGGAAGAGCCGTTTCGCGACGGCGGCACAATGGTGTAATTTCGTATCCTTGAAGTCGTGATGGTAATCGTGACTGCCGTGAGGGTCGCTCTCGGATTTGTCCGACTGTCGGTTGCCGCGGAAGTGTTGGTGTCACACCCATGGCCGGTCCAGCTTCCTCTCCCTGGGTTGTATACCTTTCTTCTGCAGCCGAATCAGCAGTTTGATCCTCGTAGAGAACCCTCCAGTCTTCGAAATGTTCCAGGACAAACTCCATTCCTGTCATGACTTCCCAGAGCCGGCCGTGGCCCCCGCTTGTACCCCATCCCTGTGTTCTCATCGTCATATTGTAGAGCGGCTCCAAGATATGACTAACTTCCCTGAGGACCTTCCAGTCATCAGATGTCAGAATGTCAGCTGTAGGAACCCTTTTCGAGGCGTCTGCTTCTAGCCCTAACTCCTGAATGAAGCTGTTGAGCTCAGACCTCTTGACTAAGGCACGCTTAATCATATAAGTCGAGTTCCATCTCGTAGCGTTGTTCTGTATGACTTCAAGCTCAGCAGTTGATTCTTCTGCAAGCTTATATGTGTCTACCTCCTCCTGCTCCCTTGCATGTGCTTTGAAAGCTTCGGTGCGTTGCGGAGAGGCTCGGATAAACTTGACAATATTGTGAAGCTTCCCAACTGGACCCTTGGCTCGCCAGTGTTCGAGATCTTCTCCAACCCGCTCTAACATGTCATAAGCCTCAGACTGAAGTTCGAAAGAAGCTGCATCATCGCCGTAGAGGAAGGCTTGAGCAACAAGGTTTAGAATATGACCAAAACATCGCATCCTTCGTGCCTCCGTGTCCGCTCGAGTTATCGAGGCATCGAGAGTTGTGTAGAGGTTTCGCAAGCAAACATCATTACTGGCCGCATTATCACAGATCGAGACCCCGAGCTTACCATCGATACCCCAATCACGGACCACGTTCCTTATGGTGTAAGCGATGTTTTCGCCGGCGTGAGATCCGACCTGCCTCTTGAAAGCCAGCAGCCTGTTTTGATATAAGTGTCTCCGATCGATAAAGTGACCAAAGATGGAAATAAAAGCTAATCTGTTGGGAGAGGTCCAGAGGTCGAAGCTAAGATGTATCTGGGTAACAGTATTATTGAGTTCCTCCTTGACAGCCGCTTTCTTTGAAACGGGTATGTCTTCTAGATCTTTCTTGGTTGCAGTTCGACCCCAGGGCACCTGAGCATAAAGATCAGAGTCCAGCTGACGGAACAGCTCCTGCAGATAGGTACTCTCAAAGGTAGTAAAGGGGAGATTAGAATCAACGATATAACCAACAGAGAGCTCTCTAATCCGTGTCATCTTTGCTCGAGGAAGAAGGAAGGAAGAAGGAAGGAAGAAGGAAGGAAGAAGGAAGGAAGAAGAGGCGGGCCGTTTCTTGGATGCATTTCTCTGGAGATCGATAACTGAAGAGTCACCAGATGAACCCGCTTCAAAGTTCTCGGTGATCCCGTGAGCTCTAAGAACCGTTAGTGATAGCCCGGAAATGAGAAGTACCACGAACTTGAAAAGATGAGCTGATGCCGATGATGTCGACTGAGCATTAAAAAATCGCGGTGCACTCTTATCATCGCAGAGCCGGAAACACCAGATATCCCCACTGGACGTATTGTCTTTCCTCAACTCTGCTAGGAACCAGCCATGGTTTCCAATCCAGCTTCGCCTGCCCCTACTTTTCCTCTTGTCTAAGAGGCTTCCAATAACAAAACGTCGTTGGCCCCAAATGATCTTGCAAAGGTCATCAACACATGAATCGGCAGTCGAGGCCAAAGCTAAAGCTGCATCATACTGGCCTTTGATCTCGTTGTCCTTCTTTTGGTGACCCCTTCATTCAAAGAAGGGCTAAAAGCAGAGCAGCCCCACTTCCCTTTGATGACCTTGCATCTCATTGTGAAGCCGTTATCGATAAGCAACGATAAGAGACATGGTTAAGAAAGACCACTATCCTTGATTAGGTAAACGGTCGGGAAGGAATATTCAGTAGCATTTTTTGACGGACGCGTCACGCTAAAAGAATGTCCGATGATTTTAGCCATACTCAACCACCGCCTTCGAACTTTGTATAGCGGTTGCAACGCGATGCCGCTCTTTGCTCGCGACGAAGACTCAAAGCTCCCACCTGGCTGATGCGAATTATTATGATTGCTTCAATGGCGTTACTGATTGGCTTGAGTCACGTGTAACATGCATATTTGGAAGGACTGAGCCTCGTCGACCCCGCACGATGGAGGCCGCCGTTGCTGTTGTCAACGAACCTGAAGGTGAACATAGTGACCAGTTCCAATGGCAGAAGCGCTCGGCATCGCGTCGAGCATCATCGCCGTGGTTGATCTTTCGGCCAAGGTACTTTCCCTATGTTTGCAATATTCCCGGGAGGTGAAGAACGCCAAGGATGATATCGATAGGCTCCATGACGAAGTTGCTGCCTTTCAGAACACGACCGAGAAGCTCGAGGCTCTCCTCAAAGAGCCTCGTGGGATGGAGCTGAAGGCGTCTCAACAATTGCTATCTTCAATAGAAGATGCTCACTCAACGCTAGAACAGCTTAAACATCGGCTCCGACCTTCGACTCACCGAAAGGCAATGAGCCGGTTTGGTGCGCGTGCATTCAAATGGCCATTTGAAAGCAAAGATGTCGTGGGAGTCATTCAAACCCTGGAGCGCTGCAGAGGAAGTATTTCTTTGGCGTTGAACATTGATCAGATGCAAGTAAAGTAATTCGGAGAACAATGGCTGAGCTAACATGAGCCCGACTTAGTGTAATCCTTCAGAACGTCGATGACCGAACGATTCTCAGTCAACTGCCTGCCGCGGAAGGAGCTTCATTCGACTCCCATGCCGAAGAACACAACCCGACGTGCTTGCCAAACACGCGTGAGGAGCTGCTCAAAGAAATCGACTGCTGGATTGATGACCCTAAATCAAAGACAATATTCTGGTTAAATGGCAAGGCTGGAACAGGAAAATCGACCATCTCGCGGACTGTCGCTCGTTCGCGATCCAAGCAGGGTGATCTCGGTGCGAGCTTCTTTTCAAGAGAGGAGAGGTCGATCGAGGGAACTTGTCCAAGTTCGTGTCTACAGTGGCCCGTTGTCTGGCTTGGAGCACCCCGGCGGTTGCGCCGTACATCAGGAGTGCCGTCAATGCTGATCCAGCGATTGCTGACAAGGCTGTTCGAGAGCAGTTTGAGAAGCTTGTTCGAGAGCCGTTGTTAAAAGCGACGGCAACGTCGTTATCTCGACCATCGGTTTTTATTGTTGTTGATGCGCTGGATGAGTGCGAGAAGGATGCTGACATCAAGCTCATTCTTCAACTTTTCTCCAACTTACGCTTCGCGGGTCCTTTATGTGTCCGAGTGCTCGTTACCAGTAGACCCGAGCTTCCCATCCGTCTTGGCTTTTCCTCCATCGGCAATGCCCACCAAGATCTGATACTGCACAAAATCCCGCTGCCGATCATTGAGCACGACATATCTGTCTTTCTTCGGCACGAGTTCGCCAACATTCGCAACAACTTCAACACGGATGCAGTAGAAGAGCTGAAACTACCTATGGACTGGCCTGGGGAAGCCAACGTCGGGAAGCTCACTAAAGCGGCGGTGCCTCTCTTTATCTTCGCCGCTACTCTTTGCCGATTCATCAACGACCGATATATCGGAAGCCCTGATGAGCTTCTGCAGAGCGTGCTCAACGTCGCAGGTACTGGCCAAGGCTCTAAGCTCGACATGACATATTCGCCAGTTCTAAGACAACAAGTACTTCATAGGTCGGGAAGCGAGAGATTGGACATCATCGAGAGCTTTCGCCTTATCGTCGGCACCATCGTCACACTGGCTAACCCATTGTCAATGCGTGCTCTTGCGCTACTTCTCGATGTTCACGTCAGTAAGGTAACGACTAGGCTAAGTGCGTTGCATTCGGTTTTGGATATCCCGGAAACTCTTGATGCGCCAGTGCGACTGCTCCATCTATCGTTCCGGGACTATCTCGTAGGCCTGGAAGAAAGAGAGTTGGCCGAGTTTCGAGTAGAAGAAAGACATACTCACCAGATATTAGCAAAACACTGCTTGCGCATTATGCGCGGCGGTTTGCAGAAGAACATATGCAGTCTACCTTTCCCAGGCATGCGTCGATCTTCAGTAGACTTTGGGCAACTAGAGAAGAGGATGCCCTCACAGCTCCAATACGCTTGCATGCACTGGGCGTATCATCAGACGTCAGGTGAACCCAAGCTTAGCGATGACAAGGATGTTTATGGCTTCTTGACCACACACTTCCTGCATTGGCTTGAAGCGATGAGTTTGCTCGGACGAGTCAAGGAATGTCTTGACACCCTGAGGTTACTTGCGAGATGGGTAGAGGTTTGTGTCTGTGTCTTAGAGCCTGAGCCGCGCTGACAGGTATTAGACCCTAGAGGGCTCGAGCCTTTCGACCTTTGTGGCTGATGCAGAGCGCTTTGTTCAGGCCTACTTTTCCGTGGCTGCTGAAACGCCGCTGCAGATTTATTGTTGCCTGGCTTTTGTCCCAAGGAAGAGTGTTGTGCGAAGGACATTCGAGAACTTTATTCCAAAATGGATAAGCAATTTGCCAAAGGTTGAGGAAAACTGGGATGCATGCTTGTTGACTCTCGAGGGCCATAGCAGCTGGGTCAGGTCGGTGGTGTTCTCGCACGACTCGAAAAAGGTGGCATCGGGCTCTGATGACGAGACGATACGGATCTGGGATGCCGAGACGGGCGAGTGCGAGCGAGAGCTGAAGGGCCATAGCAGCTATATCAGGTCGGTGGTGTTCTCGCACGACTCGAAAAAGGTGGCATCGGGCTCTGCTGACAAGACGATACGGATCTGGAATGCCGAGACGGGCGAGTGCGAGCGAGAGCTGAAGGGCCATAGCAGCTATATCAGGTCGGTGGTGTTCTCGCACGACTCGAAAAAGGTGGCATCGGGCTCTGCTGACAAGACGATACGGATCTGGAATGCCGAGACGGGCGAGTGCGAGCGAGAGCTGAAGGGCCATAGCAGCTATATCAACTCGGTGGTGTTCTCGCACGACTCGAAAAAGGTGGCATCGGGCTCTGATGACGAGACGATACGGATCTGGAATGCCGAGACGGGCGAGTGCGAGCGAGAGCTAAAGGGCCATATCGGCTATATCAGCTCGGTGGTGTTCTCGCACGACTCGAAAAAGGTGGCATCGGGCTCTGATGACGAGACGATACGGATCTGGAATGCCGAGACAGGCGAGTGCGAGCGAGAGCTGAAGGGCCATATCGGCGATGTCAACTCGGTGGTGTTCTCGCACGACTCGAAAAAGGTGGCATCGGGCTCTTATGACGAGACGATACGGATCTGGAATGCCGAGACAGGCGAGTGCGAGCGAGAGCTAAAGGGCCATATCGGCTATATCAGCTCGGTGGTGTTCTCGCACGACTCGAAAAAGGTGGCATCGGGCTCTTATGACGAGACGATACGGATCTGGAATGCCGAGACGGGCGAGTGCGAGCGAGAGCTGAAGGGCCATACCGGCTATATCAGGTCGGTGGTGTTCTCGCACGACTCGAAAAAGGTGGCATCGTGCTCTCATGACGAGACGATACGGATCTGGAATGCCGAGACAGGCGAGTGCGAGCGAGAGCTGAAGGGCCATATCAGCTATATCAACTCGGTGGTGTTCTCGCACGACTCGAAAAAGGTGGCATCGTGCTCTCATGACGAGACGATACGGATCTGGAATGCCGAGACGGGCGAGTGCGAGCGAGAGCTGAAGGGCCATATCGGCGATGTCAACTCGGTGGTGTTCTCGCACGACTCGAAAAAGGTGGCATCGGGCTCTGATGACGAGACGATACGGATCTGGAATGCCGAGACAGGCGAGTGCGAGCGAGAGCTGAAGGGCCATATCGGCGATGTCAACTCGGTGGTGTTCTCGCACGACTCGAAAAAGGTGGCATCGGGCTCTTATGACGAGACGATACGGATCTGGAATGCCGAGACAGGCGAGTGCGAGCGAGAGCTAAAGGGCCATATCGGCTATATCAGCTCGGTGGTGTTCTCGCACGACTCGAAAAAGGTGGCATCGGGCTCTTATGACGAGACGATACGGATCTGGAATGCCGAGACGGGCGAGTGCGAGCGAGAGCTGAAGGGCCATACCGGCTATATCAGGTCGGTGGTGTTCTCGCACGACTCGAAAAAGGTGGCATCGTGCTCTCATGACGAGACGATACGGATCTGGAATGCCGAGACAGGCGAGTGCGAGCGAGAGCTGAAGGGCCATAGCAGCTATATCAACTCGGTGGTGTTCTCGCACGACTCGAAAAAGGTGGCATCGTGCTCTCATGACGAGACGATACGGATCTGGAATGCCGAGACGGGCGAGTGCGAGCGAGAGCTGAAGGGCCATATCGGCGATGTCAACTCGGTGGTGTTCTCGCACGACTCGAAAAAGGTGGCATCGGGCTCTGATGACGAGACGATACGGATCTGGAATGCCGAGACAGGCGAGTGCGAGCGAGAGCTGAAGGGCCATAGCAGCTATATCAACTCGGTGGTGTTCTCGCACGACTCGAAAAAGGTGGCATCGGGCTCTGATGACGAGACGATACGGATCTGGAATGCCGAGACGGGCGAGTGCGGAGACCTCGTATCATTGCATGGCTATGCAGGTGTTCTATCTTTTACGCTTGATGGGCGTGGCATTGTCACAGACTGTGGTACATTTCCCCTGACATGCAGCTCACAATCTCGCCCCGGTTCTGCTATGCCGTGGCAATCTTCGCATGCCCCGATGCTTGCCTGCACAGACAGCACCTGGGTCACAGCGGCCGGAAAGGACTTACTCTGGCTGCCTCCCGAATGCCGCGGCGGAAAAGTAGCTGTTTCGGGAAGCAGAGTTGTGATAGGTTGCCTATCAGGAAGAGTCTTGGTATTGGGGATTTCTATGGCGGACATGGAGCAGTGGATGGATACAACTAACGTACATGATAAGCGGGTGCAACACAACATCCCAACATCTCAGATAGAAATAGCGATAAAAACACAACAGACTATTAATTAAGTAAAATTAATCGCTATATTCTTCCATAGACATAGCGACAACTATCTGACAGGTCCTTGCATTATGTCCTGTCTTGCCGCACGCTCCACAGCGCCTTTCCTTCATTCGCGTAGGCCCTCCTTGACCACCACTTCTCGATGGTCCAGCCACCGCCTGCGCATCAACATCCATTTGATCAATTACTTGCCTTCCTTCCTCTACTGTCATTACCCCTCCTTTCTGTAGCCGGGTTCTTTTTGCCCTCCGCCGCCGGCTTAGTATCTTATTTGCCTGTTCAAGATCTTGGACCCTGGCCTCTAATAAGGCAACCTTATGCATAACTATCTTTGTTCCCTTGGAAGAAGACCTCAATGCTTCTAGAATCGAGTCTGGAGAGCTACTTTTATGCCTTTTGATTATCCTTTCAAGATATTCAAGCTGAGAGTCGGCTTCAAGTATAGTCTTTGGGGTCTTTGAGACCCAAGGGGTCGAGGGGCTAACTACCTCCTCCACGGGCGTTGGAGTCCGCAGCTGCACATCGAGCTTCGAGATTACACTTTCTGGGTCGAGAGGAGCAAGTCCGGCTCCTCTAAAGGCTGCTTTAATATTTTTCTCTGCCATTGTGGCCTGGTAGGCGGTGTAAAAAGCCGGCAAGAACTCGGTTTTGGAAATGTGGGTTACAGAGCCAAGGGTGTGCTCAACTCAACGTATTTCAATATGTTGAATGGATTGACGATCAACGTCAACTCAACGTCAATCAACATCGAATAAGGATTACATAAACATCAATCCATTTTGAGTTATCATTGATTGAATGGATTGAAGGTGGTGGATTTAGGGTAGCTGGTAATAGGACTCGTGATTCCTGAAGAGGTTTTGGCATCTTGAGTCTTTGTGGTCCACCCTTCCCGTCACACTAACCTTAATATGGTTTAGTTCACCACCTTTGGGTTTTTTCCCGATTAGATCAGTGCCGACGCGCTCCATGATCGCGTTCTTCCGCGACCGTGTTACAGCTGGACGCTCTGAATCAGAAGGAATGGAGTCTACAGCGCCCTCCACGAACGACGTTGACGTGTTATCTTCCGCAACACTTGCAGCGGCCTCTTTAGCGACGCCAGCTCCCAGCCTGCGAGAGGAAACACCACATGAAGAAGTAGAGCATCAGTACCTCTGGCGTTGTTTCCCGGATTACGTGTGGTCCCAACGCGTCCGAGATACACCATCGTGAAAGAGGAAGCGGCTTTGCCTGACGACATCAATGAAGATATTGACGAGCTCGAATTATGGCAGTCGTCGTGGGAGGATGGAGATAACGATGTTAGAGATGCAATATCATACTGGCATGAGCGCAAACGTCGGTATCCTCGTCTTTCACGAATGGCGCTGGACTTCCTTACGATCCAGCCGATGTCAGCAGAGTGCGAGAGGATGTTTGCAGCGGCAGGGCGGATGGTGACGCCACTACGAAATCGGCTGGACGCGGACATTATAGGAATGTGTCAAGTGCTGCGATCGTGGTTACGGGCTGGGGTGATTGACGACCTGGACGTGTCATTACTTCCTACCGAGAATGGTAGTGGTGATGGGCCGGAAGAAGGATCATGGGTGGAGGTGGGATGTGAAGAAAAGGGGATGGAAGAGTGGGAGTGAAATAGCTCAGCTTGGAGATCAACGACTTCAACCAGTGTCCATTCAACTCAATTTGACGGATAATTGATCAACGCCACTGGAGAGAGTGGTTGACCAGGTCAACTCACCGCCACCGGGCCATTCGGTTGATTGAATTGAGTGGTGCACATCCTTGCGGATTACTGAGTATGAGAGCTCCCGCGCGGCTTCCTCAGACGTTATCAGGTAACGAAAGGGGACCAATCCCTCGATACGGTATTTTGTGGGGGCGACAGTGGGCAAGTCTGTCTGTAATCTGTAGTGCCTCTTCTGTGGCAAAAGCACTTCGAGAAAGGCCTAATACAAACAGGATTCCAGAGAGTACCCGGCGAAGACTGTTGCTGGTTACACGGCGACATTATCTTCTTCTTCTATGTGGACGACTGTGTCCTCTGCTTCCCTGAGACAATGAAGAAAGAGGCATCCAAACTAATGGGAAACTTACAGAGGATATACCATATCGAAGGAGGCCAGCCCCTCCAATGGTTCCTGGGCATCGAAGTTATCCGAGACCGGCCCACGCGCCGCTTATGGCTCTCGCAGTCAGTCTATATCGACAAGATGAAGCGACTGCTCCCCGATACAATGCCGATACCGAAGAAGGTCATACCGATGACACAAGAAGAGCTCCTGCCCTATGAAGGGATCGCAAGCCCAGGCAGCACGAACTCATACCAACGCAAGGTTGGCACACTGATGTATGCAGCGGTGATGACACGGCCAGACATAGCCTTTGCATCGAGCAGGCTAGCAAGATTCAACCAGAACCCGGGTCCCTCACACCACAAAGCAGCAGATCGTGTCCTATGGCACCTATTACAAACCAGAGGCCATCCCCTCGAATTCGGATCAGAGCCAGGAAGCAAGGAGGATGGACTACAAGTAGCATCAGACGCCAGCTTCGGTGATAACTCGCTAGACCGCCGCAGTTCTCAAGCCTTCACAATGAGGCTATTCGGAGGGATCACATCATGGAAAGCCAATAAACAAGACACTGTCACAACTTCAACTACAGAAGCAGAGCTCCTTGCGCTCTCACAAGCGGCAAAAGAGGCTCTATTCGCGAGTCGACTCCTATCCGCTATAAAGATCGACCTTTCAGCACCCACCGCAAGGCGACGCACCTCCCAACCATCGCGAGTCACCATTGAGTGCGACAATAAGCAGACGATACGGCTAGTAAAGGAAGAACTTATCAAGCTACGGACGAAATTACGGCACGTGGATATACACAACCACTGGTTAAGGCAGGAGATAACGCAAGGAAGGATAGATGTGGTATACACATCGTCAGCACAGCTGTTAGCAGATGGGTTTACGAAGGCTCTGCCGGGGGATAAATTTGAACTCTTTATGCAGCGGCTACGTCTCGCTGACTTATCGGAGAAGCTCGTTATGACCAGAAGAAGGGAGCTAGAAGAGGAGCTATAGAAGGGAGCAGCATGACGGCGAGGCCCTCACGCTGAAGGGGCGTGTTGAACAGTAGGATGGCCGCACGGGGTATCGTGTGACCTATCGGTCAGCTGTCGGCGACCCTAGACCCATTCAGGAAAGCATAATAAGCAGACCCCTCTCCAAGGAAGGCGGGGGAAAAAAAGTTGAACAATACACATACAATTAAGGACATCAAGGCGCACGCGATCCGTTCAACACGTTGAGGCTTATACTTCAACATATTGTTGAGGTTGAACATGATAGGTGGTACATAGATAGTCCGATCTGTCATTCACGTACACATAGCTAGGAAGGACATGTATTGTCTGGAGTTAGATCTTCAACCTTAAATCAATCAATCTCATTACCTCACTTCAATACATATTGTCACAGCTCGAAGTCAGACCAGCCTACCCTAGAGCTACAAGTGGATCAGATCACGTGGCGATACGTTATCGCTGAGACTTTAGTTCACCGACTAGATAGATCCTGAACGTAGCTCGAGGAGCTACGTCTTGTCAATAGAGCCTGACCTGCCTGCAGTGCCTATCCGTAGCAATAGAACCGATTCCGCCAGAAGCGTTCCCCGTTCACCTGTACTACCGAGACCCGCCCGTGACAACATAACTAACTATGTCACGGCCAGGGTCACTGGATCAGTTCAGGCTTCAGGCTTCAGGCTGTGACAAACTAGTTCTATCTTACGTGTCTTACACCAGTGGCTCTCCACCTTTTGCGGTTGCTTCAAAAACTCCCGTCATCTCAGTCTCCGTCAATGTTTTCCCCTCGTCGCTATCGCTCCAGTCGTACATTTCAATCCCCTTATCAGAACGTCTAAAGAGAAGTGCGCCATTGGAATTCTTCTCATCGACTTCTATGAATCTCAATTTGAACCCCATACCTTCCATATATTTGGGAATAAGCGCACATAAGAACGCGGTCAAGTCGGGCATCGGATACGCTTTGCCAGAGTATTGTCCGTCTAATGAGACGTTGTTTGCGACGATTTTGAGGGGGTCCTCCCGGCAGTTGAAGCCCAGGATTCGCTTTTCTAGGCAATGCCCTCCAACATTCTTCAGGCCTAGTGCTGAGTATTTTATACTTTGCGCTGTGTGTGAAGGTACGACAGTAAACTTAAGGAATTCTGTTGATCGATTAAGCACTGCTTTGGCAGCCTCTCGGTTGAGGGCGATATTGAACTGATTTGCGAATAGGTTCGCCGACATATCGCAGGAACCCTGGCAATTGTCAGTACACGGAATTGGTCTATCGCAACTTGAGACATACCACTTGCAAGTGGCATTTGATTCTGCCAGCCAGTCCTTTATCAAGAAACTGCCGCAAGATCCTCAAAGAGGAACCCCCAAAGAACCGAACACTTGCTGCAGCTTCGATTGCGTCATGGACAGCATTCAAGTTAAGGGGCTGTACAGACGTGTTCGAATTGCATTCCTCTTGTTCAATTCTTCTGATGCATCCCTCGTACCAATTCCGTAGGCTTTGTGTTCGCTGTGAGAAAGGCTCTTTCAGGATTTTGTCGTATGCCTTCAGCTCGTCTGCGCTCCGATTGACAAGCTCTTCGTGATGGTGAACGTTGAGATTCACGGGATTCCGAATCTCATCTAGGGTTTCAAAGTCCACAAAAACTTCATTCGAGTCGTTGTTCGACCACTCGGCTAAACAGGAAGCAAAATCCCAAGCAGTGAGACGTCCATGGAGTACAGCATCGTCCTTTGCACCGTATTCTGGTTTTGCGGCCATTTTGAGCTATGCTCCAGTCAATAAACCTCATAACACGGTATCCGAGGAAGGGGAGCTTACCAGGTGACGATCAGATTTTGTGAGACCTTTGATATTATCAAGATCCACCTGCTCGATAAGTCCACCCAAAAGCACCTTGAAAGGATTCCCCAGAGACGGAAAGTGCTCTTGTATCAAATGTTGGCATCTGGATACTTGCTTTGCTGTCATGGATAGTCCAAAGCACACTTGGCGAGGCTCTATAATCCAAATCAAGCGAGTGTCCGGCCTTTTGTGTGTCGCCTTCCACAGTGCCATAGCGGCGGCTAGGTTGTCCGAGTCAATGAAGTCATTGTAATAAATAAAAAGGGTTTCCCCCATGATGAATATTCTGATAGCAATCTGTGTTCGTCAAGTTGGGAAAGTGTACTGGTGTTAATGCTCGAGGGTTATGAGGGCCTATTTAAGCAGTTTGTCGTGGGAAGAAAATATGACCTTTCAGATGACGCTCGTTTGTGTATGCAATGGAAAATCGCCTGAACAAGCAAATGCCTTGTCTGCCTTGTGAGCGTCGTGAAACAGCTTTGGGCACAGCCTGGCTTGGTTCAGATAACGAACGTACTATCTAGTGGCAGCAGCAGCAGCAGCAGCAGTAGTAGTGGTAGTGCGGGGTGAGAGACTGAGCCTGAGTGATTTAAATTTGACCTATCGAGTAGTGCCTCTGCGACTGGCGCAAAATCTTTTCAATCACCTTCTTCGCCAGCTTATCTATATTCTCAACATCAAATCCCTTCCTAAACTCGATATTGTCCCAAAGGACATGTTTCCGCTTACTATCTTGTAGAAAATACTGGTCTCTATTCACAAAATAAAGATAGACGTGTCCGCCAGGATCACCTGAAGATGGCGAACGTCTTGAATTCTTCAGAGTCCCAACCCAGCATTGCTCGTTCTTCAGTTGCAGTCGACGCCCGCGCTGTTTGTCTGTCACATGCTCTAAGCGAGTAGGTGGTGCCTCTGTCACAGAAACTTAGCTTCTCTTTCTCAGATTGGGCCAGTGTGCCCAACAACCTCGAACAACCAAGTTACTTGACTTGGTTGTTGGACACACTGGGTTGGGTACTTGGACACTCACGACGTCGGCGGTGAGCTACCTTCCTCGAGGGTTTAGCAGTAGATCCAGGCATATGTTCGGAACACGTATTGTGAGGGCCAAATTCAAGCAGCTGGGACGAAAATGGTGGAGCCATGCGGGGTTTCTCGAGAGTAAAATAATCCACGACTTGACGGGTCTATGGCGGGCGGCGACTGACAGTAGTAGTGTTCATTACGCCCGGGAGAACGGATCTCATAGGGCCTATAGCTACGCTAAGTTATCCACGTATCCCCCGCTTTTCGTCCACTCTACACAAAAGAAAGCCCTATGAATGAATGAATGAATGAATGAATTTATTCCGCCCGGGAGGATACGCCTCATAGGGCCCACAACATTAAGTCTCGT
Organism: Fusarium poae; assembly: GCF_019609905.1. Taxonomy (NCBI): domain Eukaryota; kingdom Fungi; phylum Ascomycota; class Sordariomycetes; order Hypocreales; family Nectriaceae; genus Fusarium; species Fusarium poae. The sequence continues at coordinate 209,541 of NW_025408659.1, forward strand.
TAGTTACATTCTTTTCCGACTTCTAGCCCTATAACCCTCAAACATAACAATCCCTACTCCTCGCCACATTTCCCAGCCTCGCTTGTCCCTGCGACAGGCCTGCTTGAAGGCCAAATTCTCCAAGTGTTCAGCTGTTGAACAGGAGGATGGCCGCACGGGGTATCGTGTGACCTATCGGTCAGCTATCGGCGACCCTAGACCCATTCAGGAAAGCATAATAAGCAGACCCCTCTCCAAGGAAGGCGGGGGAAAAAAAGTTGAACAATACACATACAATTAAGGACATCAAGGCGCACGCGATCCGTTCAACATCAGCGTCCCATCTTCAGCGGCTGAAGCCTGGTCTGTCTACCAAAGAAAGCCCTACTGCTCTTCCCAGCCTTTCTTTTCTAACCAACCCCGTTTGCTTGACTGTGTCAGTTTTGGATGACGTCGTGGCTAACCGATGCGGAGGCACTAGCGCATCTTGGAGAATGCCACGTCAAGAAGCTTCTCGCTACCGTTGATCCCAAGACCCTTTGCAGTCTCGCTACAATCTCGTACAGTGGGCTGCAAAAAGTATTCGCAGGTGTACAGGTAGCCCTGATGCTCGGAAGCTAGTCAAGGGTAGCTTGCCAGGTTCTCAATACTTTACATCATACATTTATCAGGAGGATAACCTAGTATCAAGTACCTAAGCTAATTGAAGCTACTAACTGGAGAAGTCAAGGTTTATCTGCACACCTGCGAATACTTTTTGCAGCCAACTGTAAACCCACCCCACCCACAACTCATGATGTACCGAAGGCGACAGATATACTTGTAAGAAAACGCTTCTTACGGGCCAGGATATGGGTTATGTGATATCGGTGACATCATTACAGTTACGTAACAGCTAAAAGCCCGTCGTATCAGCCGTAAGTATTATGGGCACTTCCGTTTCACATTGCCGATACAGGAGGGAGCAGCTTTCCAAATCCCGACAGAAACAAATCAATGCCATTTAGACAGACAGAACCGTCAATCGGTTCGTTAGGGTTTGCCATGCGTCGAGTTCAACGCTTGGCCGACTGCGAATGATGTTAACCTCTCGCTGGAATCAGCAAACTAGCTCAGCGCGTCGTCCTGGTTCGCATCTTGGGCCACCCCTTCGGGATATTGCTCGACGAAAGCCCGGCTACACCGCCAAAAGTATGTGCCATGAAAGTTGCGGAGCCCCGGCATATATGGGGCCAAGCTCCTCCTCTGGTACTCCATCGACATATTGGCGAAGCTGCTTGTGTTGCGCAGCCATGTCATCTGCCAACGCCTCTACGACGATTAACTACCGCATTAGGGGCTACTAGAGTAGTCGCGATCCATGTGGAAAAGCTCACCGTCTTTTTAGTGAGTGTATCGCCCTTGAGGATGATCACAATCATGGTGGAGTCTGCGCTAATTGCATCCTTACTGACTCCCGGCTCTAGCGTCGCCTAAGCCCGAGAACTAGCCTCGCAAGCTAAGCTGACCTAGGCCTCCTAGCTTCTGGCTTTCGCTTCTCCCCTATCTCTTTTCCCTTTCCTTTTTATTTTTTTTGTTGTTGCCAGTTCTTCTTTTTGGATTGTGTCTTCCCTCTCTCTGCCTTCTTTTTGTCATATCCCTGTTGACGTTGACCTCTGAGCTTTGTCATCTGCGTACCCACCTTCACGCATTATTGATGCATCCAGTACACATGGTGTGCTTCACTGTCATGTCATGTGAGCTAACGACAAAGCTAAAAGTGACTAGCGGCCGATGTGGACACAAAGCGGTAAAAACCACGCAGATCATTCAAGTTAGACAGAAGCTAGGCACGTTCCGCGACTGCTTATCTCAAGCGATCCGAAATATTTCGGCGGTGCACCTGTCGGCCGGTACTAGGTTACTTGCTGACCCTTTCGAATAATTCTTAGCCAGTCCCTAGGGCCGAAATCGATGACAGGCAGGGATGAATTGTCATTTGTCGGGACCGCATCACTTCCACGTAGACCAGTCTGTCTTTGAACGAACGATGTCCCAGGCGGGAGTCCAGTTCACTGACAAATGATTTTGTGCCGTTGATTGTCATGCGTGAGCATGACGATGTCGGTCATCCCTCGTGCTTGCCGCAAAAAAGAGAAGAAAAAAAGGCTCAATACAGAGCAGAGAGCCAAGCCAAGCCCAACCGGGGTGTCGGGACGAAAGCAAACGTCAGCATATGCAGGGTAAGTACAGGGCGTGAGTCGCGGCAGAAATATGGGTCATATCGGTCAGAGCCAAGATATCCCTCAAAACATGGTCGTCGTTGTCGTTGTGGACTCGATTGCACAACCCGCAGGGGTTTCAAATGTTGACGCGAGACTTTGTCCTTTCGTTCCATGGCAGTTGCAGCCAGCAGCCTTCGGTTTGTCCGTATATTTCTTACCCCCACCTATTATTTAATGTACTCTTTCAGCGCCGGGGTTATATCAGTAGTTGGTGTGGTCGCCATGCATCCTCAGTCCTCCAGTGTCGCATAGCTGAACCCGCATTTACGATTGGCAGCCCCCCGAGCTAGAGCCTGAAGCAAGTTTCTTAGGCAGCACTTAACGAGCGATAAAGAAGGTCAACAATCACCCAACTTCGGAATCTCAACACACGCAGTTCGAGCTCCGGTATGCCATGTCTCTTCCACCGTCCTTGTACTGTTACTCTTATTTGCCGGAGGGCAGTATTCGCTTGCTTCGGCTATTGCCGCCTCAAGACGAGCATGCCCCCATGAAATGCAAGCTCTTTGACTGCGCCTTAGCGGACTCAGAAAGCACTCGTCCGTACGAGGCTCTATCCTACGTATGGGGTTCTGAGCACAAGTCTCGGTCTATTTCCATAGACTGCTGTGACTTGCCCGTCGGGGAAAACCTTTACGCGGCGCTATCACATCTTCGAGATCGCTCCATTGAACGAACCATATGGATAGACGCTATTTGCATCAACCAACGAGACCCAAAGGAAAAGGGACAGCAAGTTCAGTCTATGGCGAAGATCTATAGCAAAGCAAGCCGTGTGATTGTTTGGCTTGGAGGAGCGACAACCGACAGCGGTCAAGCCCTCGAAGAAATACGCATCGCAGCAGAGAAGCGTACGAAGCCCTCACCTACGAAGCCCTCACCTATGAAGCGCTCAACCAACGAAAGAGCGATCCTTAGACTGCTGGAAGGACCGTGGTTTAAACGCATCTGGGTCAGGAAATAGGCGCTCACCAATATTGACTGAAATTACTGACAAAGTCGATTCAGGTACTTCAGGAGGTTGCCGCAGCTCGACATGTACTGATCAAATGCGGCCCCGCCGAGATTGATGGATATACGTTCTGTTCAGGTCTGGATGAATTAGACCTGTCTTACAAAACCTACCCAGAGCTGCGGCCTCTGATTCATTCAGTATCCTATCTCATAAAGGGTGCGGTCTTCCGACCTAGATGCGCAACTGGCCGGTCAGGCAGGTTTTCCCTGGACATATGCCCTCTAGGTGAGCTGGTGGATATGTACCACACTCGCGAAGCAACTGACCGCCGCGACAAGGTTTATGCCTTGCTCGGCATGAGCTCTGATGATCCTAGCATGGCAAAGTTATCGGCCAACTATGAGATTTCATGGGGACAACTCTTCAAGCGACTGATCAAGTTCTTCTCTGAACAGTTATCTGCAGACACTTGGAACGATAAGGAGATAGCGGTAATCAGGGGCAAGGGCTGCGTTCTTGGCGAAGTGTCTTCAGTCGATGATTTGAAAGACGGACGGGAGGTGAAAATCAATTGGAGGAATGCGTCTGGCTATAGGGGGCCGGATTCTCCCTGGACCTTCCAGGCCTCAGCGAAATCTGTCCAGGTAGGGGATGTTGTCTGCCTTCTACAAGGAGCGTCAAATCCTACAATCATTAGGCTATGCACCGATTATTGGGCCGTTATAATGATTTCAGTTCCCTCTCCGGATGATCTACAAGGTGCGAGCAGTTACACCAAGTCGGGGCTTTTACGATCTATAAAAACCTTCCCACACGATTTCCTACTTGTCTGGAACTGGGATATATACCTAGACAAGTCGCAGGATGGGGAAGACGACGAAGACTTCATCATGGTCGCCCTAGCGTCGACGTACTCAAATACATATTTAAAAAATTATATGGACAAAGCGACAAGGTTATGGAATACTGGAGTGGTACTACAAGACATGGGAAAAGATGAGGCAGAGGAAATTCTCCGACAAGCAATGGAGATTTTTGAGAGTGCATTAATAGGAATGGGGGGAGTTGTGAGGAAGCTAGAAAGAATGGTAGATGAACTTATCAAGGAAAAGGGCGGATGGAGGCTGCTGGGGTTCGCGGCAGCGAAGGCGCACGAGGCAATCATCAAGCTGCTGCTCGATACTGGCAAGGTCCACCCAGACGCCAAGAATAAGGATCGGCAGACGCCGTTATGGCAGGCGGCAGAGAAGGGGCACGAGGCAATCGTCAAGCTGCTGCTCAATACTGGCAAGGTCGACCCAGATGCCAAAGATAGGTATGGACAGACGCCGTTATTGGGGGCGGCAGAGAAGGGGCACGAGGCAATCGTCAAGCTGCTGCTCGATACTGGCAAGGTCGACCCAGACGCCAAGGATAAGGATGGACAGACGCCGTTATTGGTGGCAGCAGCGCAGGGGCACGAGGCAATCGTCAAGCTGCTGCTCGATACTGACGAAGTCCACCCAGGCGCCAAGGATGAGTATGGACGGACGCCGTTATGGCAGGCGGCAGAGAAGGGGCACGAGTCAATCGTCAAGCTGCTGCTCAATACTGGCAAGGTCGACCCAGACGCCAAGGATGAGGATGGACAGACGCCGTTATTGGTGGCAGCAGCGCAGGGGCACGAGGCAATCGTCAAGCTGCTGCTCGATACTGACGAAGTCCACCCAGGCGCCAAGGATGAGTATGGACGGACGCCGTTATGGCAGGCGGCAGAGAAGGGGCACGAGTCAATCGTCAAGCTGCTGCTCAATACTGGCAAGGTCGACCCAGACGCCAAGGATGAGGATGGACAGACGCCGTTATTGGTGGCAGCAGCGCAGGGGCACGAGGCAATCGTCAAGCTGCTGCTCGATACTGACGAAGTCCACCCAGGCGCCAAGGATGAGTATGGACGGACGCCGTTATGGCAGGCGGCAGAGAAGGGGCACGAGTCAATCGTCAAGCTGCTGCTCAATACTGGCAAGGTCGACCCAGACGCCAAGGATAAGGATGGACAGACGCCGTTATTGGTGGCGGTAGCGCAGGGGCACGAGGCAATCGTCAAGCTGCTGCTCGATACTGACGAAGTCCACCCAGGCGCCAAGGATGAGTATGGACGGACGCCGTTATGGCAGGCGGCAGAGAAGGGGCACGAGTCAATCGTCAAGCTGCTGCTCGATACTGGCAAGGTCGACCCAGACGCCAAGGATAAGGATGGACAGACGCCGTTATTGGTGGCGGTAGCGCAGGGGCACGAGGCAATCGTCAAGCTGCTGCTCGATACTGACGAAGTCCACCCAGATGCCAAAGATAGGTATGGACGGACGCCGTTATGGCGGGCGGCAGAGAAGGGGCACGAGGCAATCGTCAAGCTGCTGCTCGATACTGGCAAGGTCGACCCAGACGCCAAGGATGAGGATGGCCGAACACTGCTATGGCGGGCGGTAGCGCAGGGGCACGAGGCAATCGTCAAGCTGCTGCTCGATACTGACGAAGTCCACCCAGGCGCCAAGGATGAGTATGGACGGACGCCGTTATGGCAGGCGGCAGAGCAGGGGCACGAGTCAATCGTCAAGCTGCTGCTCAATACTGGCAAGGTCGACCAAGATGCCAAAGATAGGTATGGACGGACGCCGTTATGGCAGGCGGCAGAGAAGGGGCACGAGTCAATCGTCAAGCTGCTGCTCAATACTGGCAAGGTCGACCCAGACGCCAAGGATAAGGATGGACAGACGCCGTTATTGGTGGCGGTAGCGCAGGGGCACGAGGCAATCGTCAAGCTGCTGCTCGATACTGACAAAGTCCACCCAGGCGCCAAGGATGAGTATGGACGGACGCCGTTATGGCAGGCGGCAGAGAAGGGGCACGAGTCAATCGTCAAGCTGCTGCTCGATACTGGCAAGGTCGACCCAGACGCCAAGGATAAGGATGGACAGACGCCGTTATTGGTGGCAGCAGCGCAGGGGCACGAGGCAATCGTCAAGCTGCTGCTCGATACTGACGAAGTCCACCCAGGCGCCAAGGATGAGTATGGACGGACGCCGTTATGGCAGGCGGCAGAGAAGGGGCACGAGTCAATCGTCAAGCTGCTGCTCAATACTGGCAAGGTCGACCCAGACGCCAAGGATGAGGATGGACAGACGCCGTTATTGGTGGCGGTAGCGCAGGGGCACGAGGCAATCGTCAAGCTGCTGCTCGATACTGACAAAGTCCACCCAGGCGCCAAGGATGAGTATGGACGGACGCCGTTATGGCAGGCGGCAGAGAAGGGGCACGAGTCAATCGTCAAGCTGCTGCTCGATACTGACGAAGTCCACCCAGGCGCCAAGGATGAGTATGGACGGACGCCGTTATGGCAGGCGGCAGAGAAGGGGCACGAGTCAATCGTCAAGCTGCTGCTCAATACTGGCAAGGTCGACCCAGACGCCAAGGATAAGGATGGACAGACGCCGTTATTGGTGGCGGTAGCGCAGGGGCACGAGGCAATCGTCAAGCTGCTGCTCGATACTGACGAAGTCCACCCAGGCGCCAAGGATGAGTATGGACGGACGCCGTTATGGCAGGCGGCAGTGAAGGGGCATGAGGCAATCGTCAAGCTGCTGCTCGATACTGACGAAGTCCACCCAGATGCCAAAGATAGGTATGGACGGACGCCGTTATGGCAGGCGGCAGAGAAGGGGCACGAGTCAATCGTCAAGCTGCTGCTCGATACTGGCAAGGTCGACCCAGACGCCAAGGATGAGGATGGCCGAACACTGCTATGGCAGGCGGTAGCGCAGGGGCACGAGGCAATCGTCAAGCTGCTGCTCGATACTGACAAAGTCCACCCAGGCGCCAAGGATGAGTATGGACGGACGCCGTTATGGCAGGCGGCAGAGAAGGGGCACGAGTCAATCGTCAAGCTGCTGCTCGATACTGGCAAGGTCGACCCAGACGCCAAGGATGAGGATGGCCGAACACTGCTATGGCAGGCGGCAGTGAAGGGGCATGAGGCAATCGTCAAGCTGCTGCTCAATACTGGCAAGGTCCACCCAGATGCCAAAGATAGGTATGGACGGACGCCGTTATGGCGGGCGGCAGAGAAGGGGCACGAGGCAATCGTCAAGCTGCTGCTCAATACTGGCAAGGTCGACCCAGATGCCAAAGATAGGTATGGACGGACGCCGTTATGGCAGGCGGCAGAGAAGGGGCACGAGTCAATCGTCAAGCTGCTGCTCGATACTAGCAAGGTCGACCCAGACGCCAAGGATAAGGATGGACGGACGCCGTTATGGCAGGCGGCAGAGATGGGGCACAAGGCAATCGTCAAGCTGCTTCTCGGCAAGGGCGCGGATGGATGAATATGGTCGGACACCATTGTTATTCGCGGCTAAAAATGAAGACTACTATGGCTGGACACCGCTTTCGGTAGCTGTGTGAAATAATCGCACAGAGGTAGTAAAAGCGCTCCTGGCTACTGGACAAGTCGCTTTCGAATCTCAGGATCGTTTCGGACGGAGCATATGGTGGTGGGCTAGAAGGTGTGGCAATATCGACATCAAGCAAGCTACTCGAGTTTGCGGAAAAGAGGGGTATAGCAGTTTGTGGGAACGACGAACCTATCGAGGTGAGCCTGGTAACTGTGATACCAAAACTACTTTCCATACACTATACCCAGTCTCAAGGTCATTTAGATACTATAAAAACTCTTTTTATCTTCATTCCTGCTCTCGTTGTGACGTTATCGCTCGTATTAGTTGTGAACCTCGTCGTCGCTTCGCCAGCCCATAGCCAATCAGAATTTTGTGGTCAAAACTAGTCCTTCCACGAGCTAGCGCGCTAAGTCTGTTTAGTCAAGTAATTTCCACATCTGTAACCTGAGGGGGTTTATGTGACGGTTGTGATTCTCAAGGGATAAACTAGTCCGTACTAGGTTTATGTTGGCAGATGCGTAGGGCGTTGTCACTGAGCGGTAGCGAAGTGTCACGTCTCTTGATAATGAATAGTGCGGGTAAGGCGTATTCAGGTAAAGAAGTTTTGTTGATAGCTGGTGAGCTAAGTTCTATCTAGTGCTAAGAGAATGTATATATACTTGGAGGCAAGTCGAACGAGGTCGGTTCGACAATATGCAAGTCGAATGGCGTGCGTTCGACTTCTACAGGGTAGGTAGCTGAGGATTGGAGCGAAAAGTGGGGTGCTTATTCCACGTGCATAAGGACCTGTTGGTCGTAACATCGAGGACCGTCTTTTTCGCCATTTCAGAGGCTGGAATTGGTCAGAACGCGCTCGTGATACTAGCTCTTGGCTGTGGGACTTTGGCTATGATATTCAACGTCATGGCTTACGCAAATGGGCTTGCAAGGACTGTATCCTCGGAAATCGTCCCATATCGCGACTTTTACCTCTTCAGGTCTCCAGAACGCGGCAAATCATCTATGGCGTGAGCAGTGTGGGAAATAGGCGGTCCATAATGGGCTCCTGGACTGGACCGCCCATTTAAGGCCCATATTGTCAGGTGAGTAAATAGTGCAATCTGATTGACTGAGCTTGGTGGGAAATATGATAATTAGACCAGTCTACGTACAGTACATAAGTTAAATACCTTCGATATCGGTGCTTTAATGCAGCCGTTGCAGCGTAAAATGTTGGCCTGACTGCGCAGGCAGCTACTGAAGCCTGGCTAGGTACCATCAATTATTCTACACCCCAACGACTTCTGCCTATCGCTATGACTCAATATTCTATGTTGCCTAGAAGGCTTTGATGGTATTTAAAGTGACTAAATGCCCTTCTGTTGCCATTTATGTCATTGCTGTGGAGTAACTTAATCTCAACCCAAACTTGGTCATGGCATCATTAATTAGCGACGACCAATCATCTGCTATTTCCACAGATGCGAATAACACTACGGAACTTTCTAGCCTCTTTCGTATGTCAGGAGCAAATCCCCAAAGCCCCAGTGAAGTAAATAGTGCAAAATACCGTATACGATATTTTTTCAGCGCCACACTGCACTGGATTGTTTAGGAATTCGGTGCACTGCACGGCATACGGTATTCCACTATATTTAAGTAATATCGTATCGTAATATCATATCGTACGGCGTGCGAAGAGCCACATGGCCTAAGCATGAAACTAACCAAATCGAGTAAGGCTGAGCTTCAAGATCGTCCCGCGGACCGTAACAAGATGAAGCTATTCAGAGCCAACATATAAGATTATACTATTGCCAGATAACGAGAACGATCGGGAAAACGTTTTCCTAGATCCCGCTCGCGTATTTTAAGGGTTTGCTTAAGCTACATAGTTGACCAATTTAACGTCACTCCTATTGCTTAGGTGTGAGAATGAAGTAGATCTAGAGGTCAAAAGAAAACTCCACAGATCCAAGCATTGTGAGTTTGAATTGCTTGCATACTATCTATTGCTCGTAATATCAGGTATAATGTTAGAAGTCCCCTTCTGTTCACCTTCTCCAATGATAGCTGTATCTAAGACAAGCTCAGCATCGTCAACCCAAGCCAAGTTGTGAGTCTTCGACCAGGACTTTATGCATTCAATTGCCTCAATTATATCAATCCCTAACCTGTTCCTGCGATCTTGGAGGGTGATTTTTGTATCGGAGAAGAGACGTTCTGGCTCAGCAGACATCGCAGGAATTGACAAAAGATCCAGCGCCATTTTGGAAAGGTTTGGATAGAGCGTTTGTTGTGTATCCTCAAGCCACCACCTTCGTACATCCTTGACTTTGATTCTTGGGGCTGATATATAGTTCTGATACTCGTCGAATAGGGTAGGAAGCTCGGAATCCTCATGTTCGTCTTCCCATGCCAGAAACGAGTTCTTCGCTAGTGGCTTTTCAACCAAGGACTGGGCTGACGACTCCGCTGACTTGGCGACTGGTGCGTAACGAGACTTCCAGAGATCTTCTACGGCAGTCTTATTGCTCTCAATCCACTTAGGATGTTCAGGCTGGCGATCCATTCCACGTCCACCGTCCACGTATCCACGGCGTGGAAATGGATGGTCCGTGCATCCATTTCCATCCATTCAATGGAGCTGGCCGTTACATAATCCATCCATCCACGCCAGGGTTCCGTGGAATGGATAGGTGGAAATGGAAGCAGGGGGATGGACTGGTAGGGGGTTCCCTAGCCTAGTCCCTAAAATACCCTGTAATTCAGGGTAGACCAACTTGGCCATGGTCGGTAGAGATCTCAAGTACCTATATACCAGGCATTTTCACATACAAATTAAGGTATTTTTAAACAGAACATAACAGCTATTGGGTCGTGGACATTTCGCGTCATGGTGCCGCGTTCGAGCATCTCCATGCAACTGCATTCTGTACCGCGTAGAATGGCTGAGAGCCCAATTATCAGCTCTATGGTGCTCGAGCCGCCAGACCAAGAGGATAAGAAGAACTCGTGGGACCTCTTCCCTTGGAAAGACTTCCCTGGCTACACGCAATCCCAACGCTGTGCGTCTACATCGTCGTGGATATGGCAATTCGGCTACGATATCGAGAAGAGCGATGACGATACAAAGCGGCGATGGGTTTGCAAGGTCTGTGTTGACAGTCGCAGGCCAAACCCTCATTCGGCGGCCTCGAGCGGTACGCAGAACGCGGAGATTCATCTCTGGAATGACCACAAGGTCTGTGACCCTTCCGGAAGACGGAAGCCGCCTAGCAAAGCAAAGGAGAAGACACCATCGAGGAATATCGCCGAGATGATGAAGTTGAATACCCGTGACGCGCGAGAGCAGCAGATCGCAAACCAGATCATTGGCCGTTTTGATCGGCTAGACTTCCAGCGTTTGGTAGTCTCGTGGATCATCAACAGCAAATCTTCTTTCCGACAAAGTGAAGATCCATACCTCCGCGCCGCTTTCGAATATCTTAATCCACTCGTGAAGACAACCGAAGCGCATACTACCCACAATACCGTCCGCAGGCGTATTCTTCAGGTGTACGAGGAAAACAAGGCTGAGATCAAGCGAGTATTAGCGACAGCTCCAGGCTTACTTCATATTGCGTTCGATGGTTGGAGGTCGAATAATCGCCACGCTTTGTATGGAATCTGTTGCTACTTGCTCAATACCCTTGGCCAGCCAGGGAAGCTTGTGCTTGGCCTTCCTGAACTTGTCGATCGCCATTCTGGTGACAATATCGCCACCCACGTGGTCGAGGTCCTTCGAAGCTACGGCATAACCCACAAGGTAGGATATTTCACACTCGATAACGCCAGCAATAACGACACTGCGATGGAAGAAATTGGGAAGGCGCTCGGTTTCGAGGGTAAAACTCGGCGATTGCGCTGCTTTGGCCATATCCTCAATCTCGCCGTTAAAGCACTTCTTTTTGGCCATGATTCCGAGGCCTTCGAGGACGATATCCAAGGGAACGAGGCCCTTGACGCGAAGTCCCACGAGCTATGGAGACGGAAAGGACCAGTTGGGAAACTTCATAACCTCATCTTCTGGATCCACCGCTCGGACTCGCTTACCAATCTCCTCCGGTCTCTTCAGCTTACCGTGTACAGCAAGTCTGACGATCCGGTGGTTCGAGCGAAAAAACCTCTTGATGTTATCATTGATGTGGTTACCCGTTGGCTTTCCACTCTTTATATGATTCGGCGTGCCCTTCTCCTAAAGGACTTCCTTGAGGACCTTTGGTATGAGCAGAAGAGCGAGTGGGAGGGGTTGGTATTGAGGGGAAAGAAGTCAAGCAACGAGATGCCGCTCTGCCTCAGGGACGAGAACAAACTCGAGGAGAAGGACTGGGCTATTATCTCCTTATTTAACGAGGTCCTTCAACACTTCGAGCACGTCTTGATTACTCTCGAAGGCGACGGTCAGCAGCGCAAGCGGAAGGAAGGATACATTGGGGCATATGGGTGCCCGTGGGATACCCTGCTTGGCTATGAATATCTTCTTGGCAAAATGGAGGTATATAAGGCTGCTGCCCATCGATATCCCGATCCCGAGCACTTCAAGGTTAACATTAACCTCTGTTGGAAAAAGCTTGACAAGTACTACTCGCGGCTTGACGAGACGCCAGTTTATTATGCCGCCATTGCACTTCATCCAGCGTATCGTTGGGGATATTTCGAGGACGTGTGGGCAGACCGTCTAGACTGGATCCAAACTGCAAAGTCCCTTGTAGAAGAACTATACCGGTCTCACTACGAGCCGCGAATTATCTCTCGAGATCGAGAACGCGGCGAGCCGGTCACGAAGAAACGGCGCATATATCGGAATCCCTTTGACGAGTATCGTGAAGAATCTCGTCAGGCGCCGACTCTATTACAACCACCTTCATCGATGACTACCTTGTTACAAGCCGAGGACGCGGCTAGTAGTTCTACACATGCTGTTGGCGACGAATACAGCGATTGGTTCCGTGACGTCCACAAGTCCGACCAGAATATCCTAGATCCTATTAGCTATTGGTATGAGAGACGGGAAGAGTATACACGTCTGTCACAGATGGCTCTCGATGTGCTCTCTGTCCTTCCTATGTCTGCCGATGTTGAGAGGCTCTTCTCAACGTGTGGTCGAATGGTTCGTGACGATCGTGCCAGGCTGGACGCTAGTACGATCGGGATGACACAGACGGTGAGGTCATGGCATTGCGGAGGCTATATTAAGAGCACTGAGAAGCTTCTTGAGGATTTAAAGGTGCCAGGGACTGATGTGTTAGCTGAAATGAGCTTTGCGGAGGCCCGGGAGGCAACAGGTGGGAGGATCACGTGTACTGCCCCTTTATAGCGTCCACGCATTTCCATTTCCACGTCCATCCATTCCACAGGCCCACTCTTAGCGTCCATTTCCATCCATTCCATCCACGGTGGGCCTACATGGACGCCCATCCATTCTACAAGAGGCTGCGTGGATGGAAATGGAATGGACCGCCAGCCTGCAAAACAGAGAATAGGGTTTAGGTATAGGGTACGTAACTCAGTCTACGACGGACTCCTTCCTCTTCAAGCTGGTTCAGCAGCCTCTTTCTTGCACCAGAATCGGATGGATTCTCTTTCAAGACAAAGGGCACACCAATTTTCTCAATGAGGTTACAAAACGTGTGAATATCTTCCATCTTTATATCCCGTTTCGAACGGCAGACGAAAAGGACACTACCACGGCACAAATGGCGCCGGTAATCAGGTAAATAAACCCATTTCCCGTCCTTGATAGAAGTTGAAATCAATAAGAGCTGGGCTAAGGGATTCTGTAGGCCATCGTCATCGTCGTCGTTGTCATTCCCGCCGTCGCTGGATTGATTGCTGCTATACGACTTTGCAACGAGGTCCAGGCCGAAGAGCGAGGGAATATCACACGGGTCATCGCCCTCTAGGTTGAACAGGGGGTGCGTCTTGGGCACAGCCACTTCCACCATCTGTGGCTCCTGTCGGTCGATCTGGTCGCGGAGGCAGTTGATGCGGACACCAATAACTTTTGAGGTTCTTTGGGCTAGCACGCGCTTGGAGAAATGGTCGTCTTGACCACCAGGTTCGATCATGCTTCCGATCGTGTCCATGTAATAGCCCAGGTAGTCGATGGCATCACGGTAGGCAGTGAGGGTGATGTCGGTGGAGTGGCGTGGTTCAAAGTCGGCCCCCTTCCTCATGACCGCAACGACTGGGCCCTTCCAGATGAACTCGCCGCACGTATCACCAATTAGGGTTGGGATTGTACCGTGGATTGCCTGATTGGTTTTGATGTTGCGGGGTGGCACGTCCGGGTCTAGGAACCATAGGTGGATGGTATCCTGATTCCTAGGCCTTCCACGAAGGATGTTGCCTCTTACCTGCCGTAGGCCACGGCCGATGTAATTATCGTTTCCGGGAATATGCAGGAGTTGGTCCAGGACTGGGTGGAAGTAGGGCTTGGCCTCGTACTTGTCCTTCTTGGTATCTACCCAGACAAGGGAAGGCCGCGTCTTGTCCATGGGGAAGAAAAACGGCAAGGTGATGGGTTGGAGAAGGCCGATTGGCGAAGTTGCCTTGGGCATGCTCCGAAAACTTGCGGCAGAGAAGGCGATGGGTGCGCCAGTCAGTTTGCTGACATTCAAGAGAGCAGTAGGCGGCGGAATGGCAGCAGGCGCATCGGCGAGCGTCGGAAGAGCCGCAAATTGTGCAGAGGACGTCAAGATCCATATTTGTAAACGGGCGACAGGATATTGTTGTGCAAGAAGGGGGAGTGAGAAAGCAACAGCAAAAAAAAGTAGAAGAAAAAAGTTTGGAAGGTATGATGGGTGAAATGGGCGACGATTGTTTTGCTTATCGTTTTAGGGGTGCACAGCTGAGCAATTGGGTGTGTGGGTGGCTTGGTGACTAGCCAGGGGCTGTCACATCACGGCAGCTAGGATTATCAAGGCTGGGGGCAGGGATAGCTGCAAGGGGCGGGGCAGGGATAGCTGCAAGGGGTGGGGCTGGGAGGGTTCAAAACTGAAGCAGCCCCCCAGAATTTTGGGGTGGGCCATTTCTCCATTTTCAACCACAACCAAGTTCAGAAAGAACACGACGAGCGGGCGACAACGTATATATAACAGCGAAGCGAGACGACCGTACTACGCAAAGATGATAAAATGATGGCCTCGACGAATTGAATCAATTCGTTTTACTTTTATTATTTTCTAACCCCCCCAAATTTTGTAAATTTATTTTGTTTGTTTTCTTTTTCTTCTCTTTCCGTACTTAATCTTTTCCCCTCTACCGATTAGCTAGTCTCGACCTTACCTATCTCCCATCCTGGGCTTCGGAGGCGATTGCACTAAAGTGCACCTCTAGGCACTTGTCGGATAGCCCAAGTGGGCTATCAGTGACCTCTTCAATTTGCCTCTGCTGCTCGCCTCGCCTATCCCATCTGCGTGTCCGTATCGGAAGATTCTCATTCTCATCTGTGGCTAGGCGGTTGGGCAGTTGTTGATCTCGACGGTCGTGGCGGACGTGTATGTGGCGGGACTCAGGAATGAATCTGTGTTCAACTAGTTGCTTGTTTATCAGCGGACCAGAGGGAACCTGTTGCATGCAAGGCTTCCTGTCGGCGGCCGAGGAGCGTGGCCAAGCGGCCGTCACGCTTCTGGGAACGGTGTTGGTAGTGATTTGGGGTTTGATGGTAAGGAAGCGAAACACACAGGGTGTTATTCGGGGTTACCCGGGCGGCCCCCCCGCTATTTGGAGCCGGCGATTTCTCCACTCTCAACCACACTGGAGCATTCTCAACAACGGCGATGAGGGGTTGGGTATACAACAACGGACTAGACCTGCACCACGCGACTGAGCAGGCGATGGACAAGGACGACAAAAACAACCCGAGGTCGGTGGAGGATTTAGTAGGACATCAGGCGGGTACTCCAAGTGGCTCTGAGACACTGCTATCCTGATGGGTTGACGAGGGAGGCGATGCAAGAGTTCACCTGCGAGGCTGAATCGAACGACGGTACTGAGCAAGTACTGGACTGGATCACGTCAGACGCTGGGCATTGACACGATGATGATGGCGGCGCTGTGGTGGTCCCCGATTCGACAATGGACCTAAGCAGGCGGCATGGGCAGGACAACAGGTTGCTGTCGACGAGGCAGAGGAGGCAGAGACAAAGTGGTCCTGGTTTACGCGTAAGCCTATCCCAGCTGCATGGCGGATACAGCTCTGAATCCAATGGCTTTCCCATATTAAAAAAAAAGACGCTAATGAAATGACGACCTGAATCCATTGCACCCCAACGGATTCAGGTCACCCATAAGTTTTTATCAGTAAAATGCATTTCAAGTAGATGCATCGATTTATTACTTTGAGGGAAGCTTATATATGGCTTGCCAGCCTAAGTTCTATTAAGAGGCGATTTGACTCAAATCGGCCACCAAAATAGGTCATTTCGCTTGCGTTTTGGAGTCATATCGTTTGGAGCGAAGCCGAGTCGCTGATTGGTTCAAAATAACCCCAACTCCACACTTGGGGTTAGCTAGCGTGAGCTTGGGGTTAGAGTAATGCAGAGGAAAGGGGACTTCAATTAATAGAAAAAATAAATCTTTTCTCTTTCTATTACCGAAGAAAGAGGCAATATCAAGCAGCAATGGAGGACATCATACAGCTTAATTATGACTATCAGATACTGATCTGCCGGCTATGTCAAGCAGCCGTTCGGCCGGGCGCTGGCATCGAGTCACACTTCCGACATGAGCATCAACTGAAGGGCCAAGTGCTTAAGGATATCAAGGACTATTTTGGCATATTGGAACTAGCTGACCCGAAACTCATTGCAGTACCCGAAGATAACAGCCCGGCAATTGAACATCTTGCTATTTCAGATGGATATAGCTGTTATGCATGCCGATATCTTACTATTGCACGGGATAATATTGTCCGTCATTGGCGAGAGGCAGGGCATGGTGCAGTAGAGGAACGATGGACTAAAGTGCGGCTACAGACGTGGATGCGAGGAAGGAGTCACGCGCGCTACTGGATCGTTCGAGATGACAGCGATATCGACGGCCCGGCTGATACGGCTAACGCAGCTGATGCTAGAAGTCAGAGCGCTATGGATGAGCTCATTGCTGCAAGTCAGGCCCGATTGAAAGAGGAAGACGCCGCACGACTACGGAAGGGTGACTTGAAGGAAGATATCGACCGTGATTCGCCGTGGGTCAAGAGGCTAGGCTGGGTACGACACTTTGGCTCCCGGGACTTGATCAGTATTCACGATGCAGCCCAGTGGCTACGGGCGAGGGCAGCAACGGGCAGGTGGGTTCAGAATCAAGAAGATGAGGAAGCAGCTCGCGAGCGACTATTACTCAGCCGGCTCGGACAGAGCTTTGATCGTGAGGTGGACCGTTGCTGCTGGCGGCTCGATAGCGTGCCGACCGAGACGTTGCAGTGGCTCGGCAGCATCACATCAATGACCCCAAGCGGCGTGCCGTTTGGCCGTAAAGGCAAGGAAGAATCGATGAGCCAGTATAAGTCTGTCGGTCACCGTTACTTAAGCTTCTGCTGGAAGGCATACCGTATCGGGCGGAAGGAAGCGTTTAAATGCTGGGCCGTTCGCTTTACGGATGAGCAGTGGAGCTTATTGCATGATGTCGCTGAAGAGCTCGAGAGTGATAGGGTTCGAAGCAGTCATGACAGCGGATTCTTCAGCGGCAGAGAGAGACAAGCTAAGGATGAAGACGAAGACGAAGACGGGGATGGAGACGGAGACGAATATAAAGACGATGATGATAGTGACGAAGGCGAGCAAGGGGATGAAGGTATGACTAGCCCGCTGCAGGATGCACTAGACCGAGCCGTCTTCCGGTTTATCGTGGCTTCGATCAAAACTCACGTTGGCGGAAACACATATACGAATTCGCTACTGTCCTTCTGTGCGGCACTTGGTATCAAACCACGCCCGATGGGCTATATAGAGCCGCATTTATATACTGGTCTGCTAGCTGCTATAGTATGGTGGGCCCGGCTGTTCTTTTTGGAGGCTGCATTTGAGAATCAGCCGCTAGATCGGGACGAGGTCGGGGTCGAGGCCGTACTTGCATTTCAAGAGCAGCATACATCGTGGATGTGTATGGGCACTCACACTGTCATGAGCACGATCATCGGATGGATGGCATACGGGAAAGGGTACCGGCAGAAGATGGGGGGGCAGCCGTCGATACGATGGTCCGAGGACGGAGAGGGCTTATTTCACATGGGCGAGCATATCAGCGTAGAGGATTTCACCCGCACACTGCGCGATGAGGTGACCGAGGCAGAGAAGCTACTGGATAAGCTGTTCGGGGGGGTGTGGCAGCCGGTCAGTGAGAAGATCGATATGGGGCGGATCATCGATAATATGATACGGCTCGGGGCAGGTCAGTCATTCGCAAGCAACCCGAAGAACAACTGGCTCGAGCCCGGGCCGGCAAAGGTGATGCGGCTGATGGAAGCATCGATATGGGATGCTGCAAGGGCCCGATGGAAGCGACAGCGTATCAAGAAGTGGCTTCGAGACTTGCGGCTGCTGCGGGAGACGCTGCTCGTGCTCGTACATACGTGGGGTGGGCTCCCGGGAAGGGGACCGGAAATCACGACGCTGCGGCACTGCGATTCGTGGCAGCTGATCCGGAATATATTCATAATGGACGGGCATGTCATGATCGTGACCGACCGAGACAAGATGAAGGCAATCCGTGACAACGGCCGGAAGGTAGCACGGTTTGTCCCCGACCGGATTGGGCGGATGATTGTGGCATATATCGCATGGCTGCTTCCGACCGAGAGGGTACTGCGGCGGGAGTGTCAGCTTGCCGAGCCGCGTGGAGAGCAGCTCGAGTATATGTGGAGGGATGGCAGCTCGCCGGTATGGGAAACCGACCGGCTTAGCAGGAAGCTTGCTCGCATCATGCAGGCCGGGACGGGGGTCAGGTTAGGGGTGGGACGATATCGGGCGATCGCGATCGAGATGGGGCGGAGGATTCGAGGGCTTGTGATGAAGCAGCTAGAAGGTAAGATGGATGATGAGGATGAGGATGATAACGTCGAGATCGATCCGATCACAGGTGAGCCGGTTGACTGTGGAGGAAGCTGGAATATCGTGTGGGATTTGCAGTCGACGCACGGAACACGGATTGCGAGGCAGCACTATGCCGTACATATCGGCTTCCCGGGTAAGCTGCAACCGGAGATGATCGCGACATTCAAGGAGATCAGCAGGCTGTGGCATCAGTATTTAGAGGGAAGCAGTGCAGAGGGAGAGGGGGGTATAGAGAAGACGGCGGTGAAGCGTAAGCGGGATAGTCAAGTGACGGGGCAGCAACAGCAGCAAAGGGCTAATAGTTCAAACCGAGAAACTAGCCGCAAGCGGAGAAAGACGAATAAGGAGGGAGAGGCGGCTCAGAAGAGGAAGATAATAGAGGACGAGATGACGGATGGGCTGCGAAGGCTGCTTGGACCGAAGGCGACTTGGCGATCCGACAAGCAGGCTGAGTGCATGCGATCGATCATGGCACTCAAAGCAGATCAGACGGCGATCAATGTGCTATCCTAGCTGCGCGGCGGATTCAGCTCTGAATCCAATGGCTTTCCCATAGTAAAAAAAAAGGCGCTAATGAAATGACGACCTGAATCCATTGCACCCCAACGGATTCAGGTCACCCATAGGTTTTCATCGCTAAAATGCATTTCAAGTAGATACATCGATTCATTACATCGAGGGAAGCTTATATCTGGCTTGCCAGCCTATCCTAGCTGCGCGGCGGATTCAGCTCTGAATCCAATGGCTTTCCCATA
The DNA here is from genome assembly GCF_019609905.1 of Fusarium poae. Classification (NCBI taxonomy): domain Eukaryota; kingdom Fungi; phylum Ascomycota; class Sordariomycetes; order Hypocreales; family Nectriaceae; genus Fusarium; species Fusarium poae. The sequence continues at coordinate 229,002 of NW_025408659.1, forward strand.
GTAAAAAAAAAGGCGCTAATGAAATGACGACCTGAATCCATTGCACCCCAACGGATTCAGGTCACCCATAAGTTTTTATCAGTAAAATGCATTTCAAGTAGATGCATCGATTTATTACTTTGAGGGAAGCTTATATATGGCTTGCCAGCCTTCGAAAATCATTTTTGCGGCATTGCGACTGGTTTGAAGTTTGAGTCAATTGATCAATTGAAGTTAACAGACCGGGATCCAGCAGGCCACATTAGTCATCAGACACAGCCAAGGTTCAGCAGTAGCCATTAGTCATCCATGAGGTCAAGGCAAGGGTAAAGAGGCAGACAACAATTAAGGTTTTGTATCATAGCAACAGCAGAGGTAAGTTTAACAGGGGTCCAAGGAGGATAAGTAAATAGTTAGAAAAACAACCAGCCATCCATATCAGATAAAAACCAAAGACATCCAGCCACAATGTTACCATTTATTAAATTAACCGAGTACCCATTTGTGATTTGTACAGTATGCCGTTATGCATATGTCACCAAGGAGGTTGAATCGCATTTAAAGAAGCACCATAAGAGCATCAAAGCAGCAGTCAGAAGAGAGATTACCCAGCAAGTCAGGGATTTGCCCGGCATGATTGATGACAGAAGAGGGTTGTTAACGTGGCCAACGCCACCGCCGACGACCGACCCGATCCCATATATCCACCCGCCGGTCCCCGATAACTTAGGTTGTGGCGAGGAAGGGTGTTGGACCGTAGTTGGCACCCCGCGAGGCATGCAGGAGCATTACCGTAAGGAACACGGTTGGAGTAACCCGCGCGGGAGAGGCGGAAGTCAGCAAACGCGGAGGATACAGGCCCAGCTGGTCCCATGGCGCACCGGCGTCCAAAGCCAGCGGTTTTTCAGCAACGGGCCGGCCAGTAGTTGGTTCGAGGTCGGGTTTGGGGCGCCGGCCACCCAGACGGCCGATGAGGCCGCCATGATGGAGCGGACGGTGCGTGCCATGGAGCAGAAGCAAGAGCAGTTCGAGCGAGAGGATAGAGAGTGCATCAAAGCCGCCGACGCAAAGACAGATGCGAACGCGTGGTTAGAGCGTGTAGGATGGGCCGACCATTTGCAGGGTTTAGATCCGGAAGCCATGAGACAGTTGACAGACCCGGTCGGCGAAGAAGAGCATGTTTTACAGTTGATCCAGGACAGTATCATGCGGGTCATGTTGCAGGCACGGATTACAGCCACGCCCAGCACGGTCGGCAGCCAGGCATTATTCGAAGTACAACGGAAGGAGGTAGACAAGAAGCCGCGGCGGCCATTCGACAACCGAGTCGAAGAAGACACGTGGGCACGGTACACAGCAGTTTGGGTCAAGTTGATATGTTATGTATACCGTGCCGAGACCATGGAGGACAACGAGAGGCCCGGGTTCCGATTAACGAAACGACAGGGGGATACGATGGACGAGTTGACGGAGTTAATAGAGGAGTATGTTGAAGACCCCGAAGCCAATCCATTAGATGAGGAGCGCGTGGACGAGTTGACGCTGCAGGTCGTTATGGCATTGTTGGATCACAGGTTAACGGCAGGTGAATACCGCAGTGGTATTATCAGTGGGTTGGCCGTGCTGGGCATCCGCAAAGACGGTGGATGGATGGATGTGATGGATTACACGCCCATGTATTCAGCCGTGATCAAAGTAGCGCGGGCCATGGTCGTGTATCAGTCGTATCGGGAGAGGAAGGAAGAGGTGGCCCGATTACAGCAGGAGAAGGGTTTAGGTGAGGAAGAGGCCGAGGAGGAGGCGACCAGCATGTTCCGGATCGTGCGTGAGAAGGTGCAGAGGTTCATGACGGTGACATCGAAGGAGACATACGCCGAGCCGACGCCGATGGATTGGATATACGAGGCACGCACGTACGGCATGTATATTCGGTTCAACACGCCAGCAGGCGGAACCGTGGATTGGGATGGCGACCATATCACGTATAGAAAGACACGGTTCCGGATGGCCGCGTTGACCGAGATGTTGCATGCATTGACGAGGGAGGCGAGGGAGCATTTAGCGACGTTGACGATGGTGGAAGACGTGGACCAGTTACCGCGAATCCCGTGGAAGGAGGTGGAGGACGATCACAGTGAGGACCGGATGGGGTATTCATTTTTGACCGATGAACGGAACCGCGAGTGGGTAAAGAGAGGTAAGAATTGGGTGATGAACCAGATCACCGATACACAACCGGACGGGCAGGGCCAGGCACGACGCAAGGTGTGGATCGACAACGGCAGAAGGGACGGAAAGCCATTCCAGGCCCGGGCGGTACAGTCATATGGCCAGACATTCAACGGGTTCATGGAACGAATGTTCATGTTGATGTACATGATGAGCCAGCCAGCACGGATACCCGAGATGTCGGGCATCCGGCACCAGAACACCATGAATGGAGGGGTCAGGAACATATTGGCGCACAACGGCATGATGTGCGTGGTCACGTTATATCACAAGGGATTCCGGTTGACGGGTCAGGCCAAGGTGGTTCACCGGTATTTACCGCATGCCGTGGGAGAGTTATTGGTGTGGTATTTATGGTTGGTTTTGCCATTTTGGCAGCAGGTTCAGGGTATCGTCAAAGATGCCGGTATCCGCAGCCCGTTCATGTGGCCGGATGAAGTGGTACGCAAGGCAGAAGGCAGTATCGTAGAGGAGAGGGAGGCAAGACGAGCGGCATTGGAGAGGCACAGTCAGAATGGCGGCGGCATGCATGAAGAAGACGATGATAACAGCGGAGGTAGTACAGAGAACCCGCATGACCCCGATAACCCCGCGAACGCCGATGATATTGGGTTCCAGAGCTGGGTGCAGGAGCGGAAGTGGACATCAGACCGGGTCCGTCGAATCATCCAACGGCACAGCAGGCGATTATTAGGCGTGACGTTAGGTATCAGTTCATGGAGGCAGATTGCGATCGCCATAGCCCGTCGGTATTTGAACGGTGCATTTAAAGAGTCGACATTGGATGGGGAGGATGAAGATGACGATTTCAGGGTTCGGATCAATTCAACGAGCATCAATATAACACCTCGTTGATAGATAATAGATGATTACGTAATGACAGGTGGGTTGATTGATAGAAGTTGATAAACAAACGACATTGATTGATAGATGTTGGTATCCGTTGATAGGTGTTGCACCCATATTTGCTGACAAGCCAAGCCTCTAGCTGTTAATCCTCAGATTCTTCGACATCTGGTATCATGTTGCCCGTCCACTTCAACATTGGATCAAGATCCTGGATCACACCAGCGTGGTACCAGCTCCGGATGGTCTGACAGAGTGAAAGAGTATCGGCATGCAGTCGGTTGCGCAGAGGAACCACCATGTGACCGGTGACGCTAAACAGACGCTCGACCTCAGCACTCATGGGAAGTACAGTGTGTAGATCTAGAGCCATGCGTGATAGCCGAGGGTATTTTTGCCTTCTCTTGTGCCAGTAAAGACGCGGGTCCTCCACATGCTTATCGCCTGCAGCGTGATCATGCTCCCATAGTTCAAACTCATCCGGCTCCAGTTGCCGCTGGCGACGCACATGGTGACAAGGAGGCTGACGTTTGCCCGCTGACGTCTCGCCTTTGCTTTTTTGAAGTTTGTGAATTTGTTGGTCGAAAGACGAAGGGCTTTCCTAGGCGGCTCGAGGACGTCTTCAGCGTCAATCGGCAAATCTTTGTACTGTTCACGCCATAGGCGGTACACCTGTTGCCTCGCTGCGTCGATCCAGTTGGGGTGATCTTCGTACCACCCGTCGAAAGCGTCCCAACGTTTCCCAGGATTCAGAACCGCGGCAGCGTAGATCAATGGTGATTCACCCACCTTCGCGTAGTAGGAATCGAGCTTCTTCCACGCATTGTTGACGTTCACGACCAAATGATCACCTTCAGGAAGACCTGCCACGATGCCCTTCGCAGTCTCGAGGCCGTCGAGGAGAAACTCATATGCATCAAGGATTTCCCAACTTGCGCCATGAATCTGGTCAATGGCTTCCTCGCCAAGGCTTCGCTGTTTCTCGCGAGACTGGGAGTCGCCCTGCAGGGATTTGATGACAAGCTCAAAATTGAGAAGGATGTCATGGAGAGCTTGTATTGCCTCCCAATCACTCTCTTCCAGCCTATTGCCTTCCTGGAGAAAGTAGGGTTCTCTGACGCCCTTCCTCAAGTTGCCGCATCTTGTTCGGTTCTCAGAGTTGAAATGTGCCCTAGCCTCGAATATGAAGGTATCGTAAAAAGGCTTTAGTCGAAGCGCGCGTTGCATCATGTAGAATTGCGAAAGCCATCGGGTGGCATTGTCGGTGACAACCTTAACTGGTTTATGGGCTTTGAACCCAGAGTCTTCTGCTGCCTCTCGAATGCGGTGCTCCTGGGCCGAGATAAGCTTCCTCGTCCATAGGTCTGACCGATTGACTTCTTGACAGAAGTTGTGAAGCTTCCCAACGGGTCCTCTCTTCCTCCACTGCTCGTGTTCGCGCTGCACAGTAAGCAGGCCATCGTTAACATCCCGCTCGAAAGACTCATAATCTTGGCCGAAAAGAAGGGCCTTTACAACCAAATTTATAACATGACCCAGGCAGCGAACTCTGCGCTCTGGCCAATGAAAGCCCAGGGCATCCCCGATTTCCGCCAAAGCCGTATCGTTGTTCGATGCATTGTCGACAGTGAAATATCCGATCTTCTTCTCGATATCGTAGGAGCTGATGACTTCGAGAACCGCAGCGGCGATATTCTTCTCAGTATGCCTGCCATCCATTTCAGGCAGACCAAGCACAATTTTGTGGGGTTGTGCCTGTCGGTCGCGATATACGGCACTGACACCATAGAGTGAGAGGCCGTTTGTTGAAGTCCAGCCATCAAAAGCAAGATGAACTTGACCAGGGCTCTCCTGAAGCGTCTTGGCTACCAGCCCCTTGTTTTTCTCGTATTCGCGAAACGCAATCGCCCGCACGCTCTTGTCGCTGATGTGCGCGCGTTGGATGCCGACCGAAGGGCTGAGATACTCGAGGACTTCGCGAAGAAAGGGATGTTGCGCGGTGCGGAAGGGCAGGTTGGCGCTGACCATCCACTTGACCATCTTGCGTTGGAACTCCTCCTTGTTGAAAGAGGCAACCAGTCGATTCGCCATAGCTTGCTGATTCGCGTCGTTGACGTCGAGGCCAAAGAACGAAACGACCGACATCTGATCCGCCATGTCATGTGGACGTTTCAGAGTATTCGGTACGGTTCGCTTCGCGCTCGCGTTGCGCACGTTGTGGAAGCTCGAGAGATGTAGCTCAACGTTGCTGAGGTTTCGAGCGTCGTAGTGTGAGGGTCGAAGGTCTCGCTTCTTAACGCAAAAGCCGCAGACCCATGTGGCACTGTTGCCCGCCTTTGAGATATCGAAGCCGAACTTCCATACCCATTGTCTTGTAGATGACCTGCGTTCACTGAGGGTGTAGCCTTTGAATCGTTCGAAGACGAAATCATGATCCTCGTCAGTAAGGTCCAGGGGGTCAGAACCTGTAAAGTTGGCATCATGAGCGTGGGGATGAGGGGAGGCTGATTTGCTTCGCAAAGGCGTTGACGGTGTGGATGATGGAGCAATGGTGGCCGAGCTCTGCATTTCGTCAGGTGGTTGCTGTTGGCGAACGCGTCAACGACGCGTCTCGTTGCGCGCGAAATATCTTGCCTCGGTCCGCCCACCTACCCTGCAGTCCGCCGTCAACAAACATCAACTTCATCAACGTTGATGCCATCTCGTTGAATTGATATGTCTTGGCGAGTAATGAAATTGATTGATAGATATTGAAACATCTCTGACGCCCGTTGATTGATGGTTGATGCTCGTTGAATTGATCCGAACCCTGCTCTCAAAAACCAGTGGTACATCGAGACTTGGACAGATGAAGAAAAGAAGTCATGGATCCCGAGCGTTACGAAGCTTGTCAGGGGGCTCTGGCTAGAAGAGTATCGGGGAAGACATTCTACAAAGCATACGTCAGTTTCCGCTTCGTTCTGCCCAACTTTGCCTGCTCCGGTTAGAAAGGAGAAGGCCTTTGTGGCGGTCAAGAGCCATAAACGACTGAAGCTTCGTCACGAGGCCCTAGCAACCGACCCTCCAGCCGTCGACTTGCTCGATCAGTTCCTCGAAACAGATGTTATCCGGCTTGGTGAGGACGAAACCTTTGACCCTATCCGTTACTGGAACGATCGCTACTATACGCAGCCGGATCTAGCCCGTATGGCTCTGGATGTCCTGGCCGTTCCATCAATGTCAGATGAATGCGAGCGGCTATTCGGCAGCGCCAAGATACTGCTTTCCGACCGGCGGTCGAGGCTTAAGATAGATATCATTGAAGCCAGCGAGTGCCTCCGATCCTGGTTCGGCCCACCTGCACAGAATACTTTTGAGGATATTAACATCGGGAGACTAGAAGGGGAGTCTGATCTGCAGGGGACTCGGCACGGCGGGGAGGGATCTGAAATTAGAATGGGTAATGAGGACCTTCAGACCGTCGAGCAAGAGGGTTTTCTGGATGAGGACAATACCAGTGATCTTGTTGGACTGGACTAGCATTGGAGTGGATTTGGATGGAGTGGATTTGGCTGGACTGGATTCACAGTTTCAGAAATTTGGACTGGACTGGATCGAGAGGTCTGGAGCCTCCTGGAGCGCCAATGGACCATTCCTAATTAGGAAAGAGGCGAGCCCGGACCCCACTCTTTGTTTCAGGCACATTGTTTCCGTGTGGTGTTGATTGGTCTCCACGATGCTAAATCCGTCAAGTCCCATCGGCAAACCAAGTCAGTAATGCAGCGCGAAGGTGAGACGTCCGTTTGCCTACATAATATGCAGAAGCACAAACCCGATAACATGCCCTTTACCATTTGGCCAACAATGTAATTGACGTCCCAGAATGGCCGCACCAACAATCACCCACTTCTTCTCTCGTTCTTCTAATAGGTCTTCAGAATCAGATAATGTTGTTCTCGCTCCAGAATCGATCAACAATACCGGTAGTCGCGATCCGGACGCCCTGATCCAGCCAGATGAGTTCAAGCTTCAGGGCGAGCAATATACTCGCTGTTCTGTGATCGCAAGAGGCCCTAGATCAACAAAGAAACGCACGTCGGTGATCTGGCTATACGGTGAGGATCTACAGTCAAAGAGAGATCGGAAACGGGTATGGTACTGCTACCTCTGCGAGAAACAGCGTCGTCAACAAGAACTTCCAGCAGTCTCAAATGGCAATTCTACGGCACTTGATCATCTCCACCTGAAACATCATATCGACAAGACGACTGGAGAACTCAAGTCCTTTCGAGGAGACTCGGTGGACTCGAGCCAGCCCTCGATATCCGATTACCAGTACATGAAATCGATCGTCTTCTCCCGCCGCTTAGATCGGTTCAAGGAACTCCTAGTCCGCTGGCTAGTCTGTTGCCATATCGCCTTCTTCCAGATCGAGAATGACTACTTTCGCGACCTCCTCTTCTATCTATTCCCACCCCTAGCTGATCTCCTTCCAAAGGCAGCGTCGACCATTCGCCAGTGGGTGATGAATATGTTCGAGGTGAGGAAAGAGAGACTGCGGCAGGATATGCTCGACAGTCGGAGTTCCATTTCGCTGTCCTTTGATCTGTGGACGTCGCCGAACTACCTCGCAGTGCTTGGAGTAGCAGCACATTTCATCGACAAATCTGGGCTGCGTCGAACTGCTGTCTTGGCACTACGCGAAGTGGAAGGGGAACACTCAGGGGAGAACATCGCCGATGTCCTGTTGCAGGTCATCAAAGATTATAAGATTACGGACCGAGTTGGCTATTTCATGTCCGATAACGCATCGGCCAACGATGTTTGCGTTGACTTTGTACTGCGCGCTGTCTACCCAAGGATGTCAGATAAGCAGCGAAAACGCAGACGCCTCCGGTGCTTCGGGCACATTGTGAATCTCTGCGCGCAGGCTTTCCTTATCGGAAAGGACGCCGAAAAAGTCTGCAAAGATCTAGACGCTGCGTACAGGGAAGGTGATATGAAGCGAATCCAGGAGCTCTGGCGGAAGCGCGGCGCCATCGGAAGGCTTCACAGTATCATCAAATACATACGAGCCAGTCCTCAGCGCCGTCAGTTTTTCAGATCAATTGTTTGTGGGGGAGAACTGTCTGAGTTTGATGGCTTAGAGGTGAGTTTACGCCCTCCATAAACCCATAGTCAGAACTAATAGTTAGCCAAGCTTATCCAAAGCCAGCAGACACGCTGGAATTCATACTTCACCTCGATCGGTAGAGCTCTTAACGTCAAGGAGCGAATTCAAGTCTTCTGTGACCAGTATGAGGCTGGCCAGAGCCAGAAAAGCCTCACCGAAGACCGCCTGTCTGAGCAGCAGTGGGACGAGCTTGCACACCTTCATGATCAGCTGGAGACGTTCTATGACGGAACCCTCTCTACGGAAGGCAGGCTTTCAACACTAGCGGATCACTTTCAGACACTTGACTGGCTACTAAATGAGATCCAGCAGGCCAAGATTAAATTCGAAGAACTCCATAAGGAGGCTGTTCGAAGGAACACCAATCGAGGAACTGTTGATGCTGAAGCTGAAGACTTCGCATTTCTTGCCGCTTCAGCGGAAGCTTCCTGGCGTAAGGCGGAGGAGTACTTCAAGAAAGCGGATGAGACACCGGCATATTATGCTGCTATTGCGCTGAATCCGACTCTCAAAAACCAGTGGTACATCGAGACTTGGACAGATGAAGAAAAGAAGTCATGGATCCCGAGCGTTACGAAGCTTGTCAGGGGGCTCTGGCTAGAAGAGTATCGGGGAAGACATTCTACAAAGCATACGTCAGTTTCCGCTTCGTTCTGCCCAACTTTGCCTGCTCCGGTTAGAAAGGAGAAGGCCTTTGTGGCGGTCAAGAGCCATAAACGACTGAAGCTTCGTCACGAGGCCCTAGCAACCGACCCTCCAGCCGTCGACTTGCTCGATCAGTTCCTCGAAACAGATGTTATCCGGCTTGGTGAGGACGAAACCTTTGACCCTATCCGTTACTGGAACGATCGCTACTATACGCAGCCGGATCTAGCCCGTATGGCTCTGGATGTCCTGGCCGTTCCATCAATGTCAGATGAATGCGAGCGGCTATTCGGCAGCGCCAAGATACTGCTTTCCGACCGGCGGTCGAGGCTTAAGATAGATATCATTGAAGCCAGCGAGTGCCTCCGATCCTGGTTCGGCCCACCTGCACAGAATACTTTTGAGGATATTAACATCGGGAGACTAGAAGGGGAGTCTGATCTGCAGGGGACTCGGCACGGCGGGGAGGGATCTGAAATTAGAATGGGTAATGAGGACCTTCAGACCGTCGAGCAAGAGGGTTTTCTGGATGAGGACAATACCACTCAGGATGGCTTGCGGTAACCAGCGTAATTGATGCCAAATACATAGGTACCGCAGCATTGAACAAGGATCGATCCCCCAGTAAATCTCGCGGTGACTCTTTTCGCAAAATGCGGAATACTCCTAATCCATTTGGAGAATTGGATTTGCATTGGCGCTCCTGGAGCCCCCAGCCCTTTGCATTGGACTGGACTGGATCCGACCTCAAAATCCAGTCCAGTCCAATCCAACAAGATCACTGCGCGGCAGTGATTCAAGCGTTACATTTCTTATCATAGAGTAGTGTACTTTATAAGCTAGATTACCGCCTTGATAAAGTTGAACAATGTTCAAGAGGATAATAAATAAGCACAAACAGAAGCGAGCACACAAAGAGAGAACAGCTACACAGGCATCAGGAACTGAATGAGGCGTACAAGTAAGGTAACTTCGAGATTTTGGATGACTAATTCCTTAGTGTCGGTTAACATCAACATCGGGTCCATCATTGATGCCTTATCATTGCAGGATTTCCCTTTGTCGAGTTTCTCTGGTTACCCGTTGTTGTGTTTTGTAGCGAGGTCGTCACTGCGGAAGATCCTCCAGCCAGGAGTTCATCGGCGAAATAGGCAACCCAGCTGCCTCCATACGACTTCTGTGGAGCCTCAAAAGCATCAGGCTCCTCAGGAGGCGGTGAATGGGAATGAGTCTTGACAAAAGGCGAGGAACTTAGTGAAGATGGCGACTGATCTTTTGCACTCTGTATTAATATCCGAGATAACTCGCAGTGTATTGTTACGATTGGTTACCGTAACAGCGCTATAAGTGTTACGACCCAACAGGATGATTAGTCACCCTGTAGTTATATAACCCATATATTTACGCCACTCACACTCATAGATAGCATCATTTTTAAGGCTTACACTTGTCACAGGCCAGGCATAGTCCCAACGAGCCTCAAGAACAACAGCCCTTAGTAATAAAGCAAGGAGATTTAAAATAAAATCTGTGGGATGGAATATCCCACACAGAAGATAGAACCAATCAACTTACTACTGCTACTTTATTATAAATAACTCGACCTTCAAGCCATTTTAAGCACATCCAGTGCGACAAAAAGTAATGGTTAGCAATCATCGCTTGCTAAGATTCCTTTCCAAAAGAAAGTCCTCATAAACAATAAAATATGCTGACACCCTCACCAGCGGTGGGGAGGGTGTAATACAGTCCGAAGGATGTATCTCTATGCGTGACATTTTTTCGAACTCTCTGTGTACTATAGCGACGTCATCAAGAAAAAACAGGTTGGAATAGTGGCCGGTCAAGTTGCTGTTGCTTGCGCCGGTCCTGGTCCCGGACTTTCATCAAAACACCTGCTAATCTGTTAGGACTTATAGAGCCTCAAGCGTGAATAACATTATAGAACTATACTTGCCATCAGGTAGCTTCTCATAGTGGAGAGATGCCCGTTCAAATGGGGCATCGATCATTAACCCGTCTAACATCTTGACCCTGGAGACTGCAACATAGCTGAGCCCTGTCTGGAAGTCCCGTTCAGACAGATCCGTCACCATCTTGTCCACTGTGATGCTCTGTGACTTATGAACCGTAATGGCATATGATACCATAAGGGGGAACTGCTTTCGTGTACACGCGGATGTCCCCAGAAAGAAGTCTCGCTTTACTGGGAGTATGGGTACTACCTCGCGCCCGTCGTCTGTGGTTAAATATGACGGCCCGGCATACTTATCCATCACCATCATGATGGCACATGGCGGGTCACGATGTGCATCAGCACCAGAGGCCCAACCGATGTCATATACTGTTCCTCGGGCGCCATTGACTAGGCCTGCTGGTTGCCAGATATTCTGGGTTAGCATGAGACGAGCACCAATACATACCGGAAACTGGCCAGCCAGGTTACCAGCTTGTTCCGATGTTGCCTTGTCAGCACCATTACCAATGTTCTTCGCCATGGCTTTGATTGCTGGGTGCTTCAAGCGGATGAGGTGCTCGTAGTTGTACTCGTCAACACGAGCCTTCTTACTATAGATACGAAGAGCAGCGTCAAACGTATCTACCTCGCGCTGGCTTAGCTTGACCCGCACACGCTGGCTCAGGAGTTTCCATGATTCGATGGATAACTTGAGACCACGTACCTCTGAAAGCGCGAGACGAAAGCCGGCCTGGTCATCGCCCTGCTGCCGCTGGACCTTCTTCAAGAAGACGGTGTGGTTGAATGCCCTATATGCTGTCTGGCCAGAGACCTCATGCAGATCCTTGAGTGGCCCATCAAAGTAGAGAGGCTTGTTCGCAACCGGCGGGGGCTGGAAGAAGTCACCAACGAGGATGATGCTCATGCCGCCAAAGAATTCGGTTGCTCTGCCAGGAAAGACTTGGCGAAGGCGTTTGTCGATCCACGAAAGCTGACGCAGACCCAGCATGCTTTTCTCATCAATCACAAGATACCTGACGTCGCGTAGCTTATTCTGGACAGCATTAGCATCTGCCGGGGATAGCTCTGTAAAAGCCCTATCCACGGGTAGCCGGAGGAGAGAGTGTAATGTTGTCCCCATGATCTGGTTGCTTGCAACTCCGGTGGGTGCAACTCTCCAGATTGGACTGGGCCGGTTACCTGCAAGCCTCTGAAGATGCGAAGACAGGACTTTGATCATGTAGGACTTGCCTGTCCCACCACCACCGTCAACATGGAGTAGAATCTGCTCCTCACTGCCGCTTTGGAAGTGCCCAATAAAGGTATCGTATACTACACGCTGCTCCGGGTTGAGCGTATCACGGACGTCTAAAGGCAGGTCTTCAACATCCATATAGAGACAATGCTGCTCAATGAAGTGGCGCCAATAATCGCCTTGAACGATTCCTGGGTCAGCGTAGCGGCCGACATGGGGCGCCCAGTCGTATTGGATATCAATATCCCGTCGACCCAGAAGATCTATTGCCTCTTGGCTTGGTGGGCAGTCGGGAAGCTGGCGGGCAAGTTCAAGCCAGTCCTCCTCTAGAAGTTCAGGCTCGTGAAATTCTTCCTCGAACTCGTCCGGATCTGGTCGACGTTCTTCAGCGTCAGGTGTGCCATAATAGTCATCAGGGTGCTGGTGCTTCGCATAACAGACTTCAGCGGCAGACGCATACGAGTCATACTTAATGCCGTCGATCTTGCGTAGTTCGCTGGGATCGCGATGTGAATGAGCCAGCATTAGCTTCACACGACAAAAATCATCGTATTGGTGATGTCGGGGATTGGACTTGTACCGCGGGAAGTAGTATAGCACGCGAGGCTTGGCTTGACGACTCCAGCGTGTCCACTTTCTCCCATCCCTCTTGCTTGTATTCCAGTTGGCTAGGAAGTCGAAATAAGTGAGTTCTTCATGAAGGCGAAGGCGAGAAAGATACTTCTCATATATTCCAACGACCTCACCGTCGTTATGGTCACCTTGGAGGCGAAGCGACCGTCCCTGTTGCTCGTAGGGACGGCAATCGACGGCTCTTATAACACGGGTACCCTCCTGCAGCTCGCAGTTGAGCAAGATATGGCAGATCTCCTGTCCCGAAAAGTCTCTCTCACCAAGCAACTTGTTCATCAGACGCGAGGCAAAAGATAGAAGTGGATTCTGGTGGGAGACATAGGGCAAGATTTGCCGCCCCAGGCCGGCATAACTGTCAGTCCGCTTCTCCATCTTACTGCAATACTTGGCTGCATAATTAATCACAGCTTGGAGGCTGGTACAGGGGGGAGATATCAATGTTGGCTAACCAGCCAAGACTCAGGCACCGGTTATAGTGGTTCATAAGGCTGTCATTCCTGGCCGCCTCGAAGGAGAAGTAGGATTGTCCTTGTCGTCGAACAACCTCAGCCGTATCTCTTGTGTCTCGCGGGAAGAAGAAGCGGCAAGAAATCTCTTCTGAACCCTTCTTCTTTCGTAGGCAGTATGCCTCACTGCAATGGTGGCGTTGGCAGCGGTTCAGAACCTGTGAGAGCCATTGAAACGTCAGGGGATGCTGTAAGGGATTTACAGCCAACGGGTTACCTTCTCCCTGCTGTAGCACTCGAGCTGGCTCAGGATTGAAAGCTGTGACGTGGAATCTCCAGATACGGGCGAACTCCTTACGTGCATCCTCGTTTTCCAGGTCGACACCGGGCGCACCGTCCATCCAGAATAGGCCATGGCAGTGGCTACTCCCACGACCCTGCCATTCGTACCTGTTCCAATAATCAGTGACGTTGAATTTCTGCTTGAGAACGATATCTCTGAATAAGCCAAACCGCCTGTAGAAGTGCCAGGCTGCAATATGTGGGTTGTCCCTGAGAAGTTTGCTAGACATGCCCATTCGCTGTTGCTCGGGCAGCTCCTGCCAGTCTTGAAACTGGGGCAAATGTTGATATAGGCTTCTCCAGTGTAGGTCTGCTGGACTGAATGTAATAAAAGCACCAGGACAGTTGAGGTTGTAGGCGTAAGACTCAAGTTCTCGACGCTTTCGGTACCAATAGGGGCGTGTCCCGCGAAGTTGTGCTGCCTGGCGGTTGATGGAATTGAGCAACTGCTGAGCTTCTGCAGATTCGGGGTTCTGGAAAGCTTCGAGTAGATCATCTCGCGTTGTTAGGCCCTGCCTTTGTTGGTATTGCTTGACGAAATAGCTGCTTTTCGCCCGTGCCTGTGCTCGCATCAGCGTGTTGAAAACCACAAACCGGAAAGTGGGATGACGGGCAAATCTGCCATCGTGCCATCGAAGGGCATGCTGTATGTAGTCCGCATACTTGATAGGCCGTAACCTTGGCTCAACGAAATCGGCTTGACCGCGAGGAAATAGTGTTGGAAAGGCTAGGGACAGGAGTGCCTGTGACTGGTTGAACTCATTGATCGGCGTCCTCTGAATGTCTGGCATATCAAGCTGACGTTGTTGCGTCGGTGGCCGTACAGGAAGCGGCTCATCGCGCTCTTCGCCGAGAACGTGCAAATGTAATGTTTCCATCTCTGTATCCTCTGGTAGCAGATCTGGCACTGCGCACTGATCAACCTCGTCTGGCTCAACATCGTCATGCTCCGCGGTACCCAAATTAGCTGAGGGAAGATCGGTGGATTCCGCAGTAGCAACCTGGTCAAGTACATCGCCATCTTCAGGCAGCACCGACATCCGTGTCTGGCAGACAGTAATATCTCGGTAGCCCGGGTGGTTTTGAGACAGGAAATCCAGCCACGCCTGAAGACAACGACGGCGTACGCGGAATTGGCGTCTGAATTGGCGGTTAAGGTGGGCATGTTCGCTTGCGTTCGGAGGGCGTAGCAGGATAACATCCAATTCAGTAGGTAGAAGGGGAAGTTGGCGATACACTTTGCCAACATCGCGGAGAAAGTGCACAATATGGCCACGGTACTTATACTGCTGCCCTCGAACCTGCATGACGTTCACGAACACATGAACACGAGCAATTAGCATCTCTTCTACTATTGTCAATTGGGGGAGGAACGCAGGGATTAAGCCAAAATCTAACTGATTTTCGGCTGAAAAAAACCAAGGCTCGTCCTCCTTTTTGTTCTTGTCCTTGGCAATGCAACGCTTGCAAATGCCATCTTTCAAGCCCATATCAAACCATGTCTCCTGACAGCGAGCGCAGTGTTCCATTCCGTCGTTCTCCAGCTCCGTCCAGAACTTCTCCAGGAGCTCCTTATCTCTACCAGACAACGGGCAATGCGACAGATCACGCATCCAGTCAGGATCCGGAAGCTCGAAAAATCGACGTTCCATGACCGGGCATTCGATAGCCGACTGTTGCGGCTGCACAACTTGGCGGGCATATCTTCCCCGGGCCGATCTCGGCCAAGGAGACGGACTCGATACCGGAGATTCAATCGGCGTCCCAAGTTGTACGCCTTCTTGAGAAGCAATTGAGGGACCTGCTGGGGAAGGAATCGTCGCGCCTGCTCGTGATGATGTGGCAACTGGTGTTCCCAGCAGAATAGATTCTTGTGGGTTAATTGGTGTACATAATTGCAAGTCTATCAATGCCGGTCCTTCTCGGTGTATTGGGGGTAGCTCGGCATGTTCTGCGGTACGCTTAGGGGCGCGTGGGGCTTGCCGGTTCCTACAGTCGAGACAGTTAACCGTAAGCCTTCCACATGATATGGATGAATTTTTCTTCGACATGAATTGATCTTCCGGCTTCGCCCGCTTGCAATTCCTGCAAACCTTCGTTGAAGTGATGAAATCAGCCATGATGGATATGTTGGATTGAAGGGACGGATTGATGAGGAAGAATGGGGAAGGGCTGGGCGTTGGCGGCGACGTGTGATGTTGGCAGGCCGACATTACAGAGTGGGGACACAAGACACATTCTGACCAGTCCCCGATGAGTGGGTACATAAGACACGCCTGGCCAATGAGAGCAGAGGTTATGCTTTCAAGTTATCGTCGTAATAGAAGTCCTTCGGACTGAATTAAGAGGCGATTCATCCACAATCGGCCACCAAAATGGAAAATCTCGCTTAAATTTTTACGCCGAATCGTTAGATGCTGAGACGAGTAGCTAATTGGCCGAAAATAGCCCCAACCCCACACTTGGGGTTAACTGGCATCAGCTTGGGGTTAGCGCGTCGCAGAGGAAAGGGGACTTCAATCAACAGAAGAAAATAACGAGATTACTTCTCTCTTTACTTTTGTTGAACAGTAGGATGGCCGCACGGGGTATCGTGTGACCTATCGGTCAGCTGTCGGCGACCCTAGACCCATTCAGGAAAGCATAATAAGCAGACCCCTCTCCAAGGAAGGCGGGGGAAAAAAAGTTGAACAATACACATACAATGAAGGACATCAAGGCGCACGCGATCCGTTCAACAAAAACCATCACATTTGAAAAGCAGAAAGTCAGAGAGACCTAGGGAATATTTCGCGACTCAGGTATCGATGATCGACGTGCTATCGAGGCATAAAATCCACGACAGGCCTAGCATGGAAGCATAGAGAGTCAGATTTGAAATATTTGAATAAATATTTCAAACAACAAATCCAGTCTTGAGGGTTATCAAATATCTCAATTATGACCCCGGATTTGATTTGTTTAATTTGAGGGCAGCGCTGCCGGGACCCAAGAACCGGGTCAGACGATGGAAGGAAAAACACGGCCTAATGTACTACTTCAACTGCCCCGGAAGCCCGGATTTATCACCTATAGAGAATGTTTGGTCGTTATTGAAGGCCAAGATGAGGAAATATTCCTGCTGGGACAATGAGTCGTTGAAAAAGGTGGCTATGGACTGTTGGAATGAGATCACACAGGAGGCTATTGACAAGCTAATACATTCGATGCCAAAACGCCTCGATAACTGCATTTATAGAGCTGGAAAACATAGTGGATATTAATCTCCTGTCTTCAACGATTAAAATGATATATAAATCACTTTCTAATTATATTGTTCAATTGATTGAGGAATTTATTAAAATGTGGTGGTAATTGCGGCTTGGCGGTGCGATAGTGCATTTAATTTGATACCCTGTGGCCAGAGTACAATAGATAAACCCTATTTATGATTTATGAAACGAAAAATTTCACGGATTTCTATCAATTTAGTCAAGTTCTGTGTAAGTGAAGTTGTTGATTTTTGGTGGTGGCTTTTTTATTTTGCTTGCCGAAAGAGGGAACTCAAATGCCGAGGTATGACAGGGTTGTCTGTAGTAGAACTGGACCAGAGCCGATGCAGTATCCTTGAAGAAGATTGAACATTTCCTTTGGGTTTTCCATTCCGACGAGTTGGCTGAGAGCCTCCCCAGTGCAGTTACCCCTTATGGAGATGGCCGCTTTTGCCGTTTGATGGTCTGGGCTGCCAGTTCGTGACTGAGCGGATCCGGGTGATGAGGGGACCCGTATAGTGTTGCGAGCCGGCATGGTGAAACTCGGGGTACGCTGTGGAGACATAGTTGCCAAAAAGGGCTTAGAGTAAACCTTAAAGTTTGGTTTTCTGATTCAGAAGAGAAGTTTAATACTTGTACTCCGGGCTCATAACCTGTTGTTATGATGCGCAGTCATGCCGGGTGCACTTGTGTGTAAGAATTCAGTTGCTAATTATTGTTCTTCTATTCAAGAATCATCAAGGTCTTGTATACTTGAGTTATCCTTGAGTTCTCGAATCTTCTATGTATTAGGTATTAACTTTGATCATGACGTGAGGAGAAACCTTGGTACTTCCAACATTATTTCGAGAGTACCGGACTTGGCTAGGTAGCTGGGGCCAAGGAAAGTCATTCGCATTTTGAAGAAAGTATAACCTACCCACGACTTTCTTTCAATTGCAGCTCCAGGGAGGCGACCTAATCGCCGATTGGTGCGGGCTTCTCTACGTTGTCGCCAAGAAAGAATGAGTTACCAACATCGCGACCTTCCTTCGCATACTGTTCTTCACGGACAAGAGCATAGCAGATGCAGTGAGGAAACGACTGGGAAGCGGCAGTTCCTTCACGAAAGTCAAAGCACACACGGGTGGAAGATGTTGGGCGCGAATCAAGGGTCTCTAGGAATGGAAGGCGACATCCATTCCGCAGTTGTCTGTGACGTTGAGACGACTGCTCCAACGTTAGGCAACGAACCATCTGGTGACGTCTCCAACAGTCCATTCAGCGACAGATCACCCACTGTACCGCTCGAGCACTGCCAAAACGCTC
This sequence comes from Fusarium poae, assembly GCF_019609905.1. Classification (NCBI taxonomy): domain Eukaryota; kingdom Fungi; phylum Ascomycota; class Sordariomycetes; order Hypocreales; family Nectriaceae; genus Fusarium; species Fusarium poae. Next base: position 247,045 of record NW_025408659.1, read on the forward strand.
TTTTCTTCTCTTTATTTGAACACAGCACCAAAGTGTACTTCCAGGAATGGGCCCCCCTCTTCCCTATGTTACACGAACCCACATTTCGGAAACTTCTTGGCAACTCTATCTCCGGCCCCGAGATAGATTATCTTTGCGACGAGCTCGCTCAGATCTACCTTGTTATCGACATTGCCGGTCTATCATCCAATGTCGCGGACCCCGAACAATTCCCTATGGTCACACAAATATGGAGAGACGCACTCAGCTCAAGTTTTTCTCACAAGAGCATTCATGCTCTCCAATCCTTGACTCTTGCAACTCTTTGTTGCATCATACGTGCAGAGCGTGATGGAGCTATACACTACAGAAACAAGGCCATTTGTCTTTCCAACCTTTTGGAACTTCACCGAGACTGTGCCCACGACCTTAATGGACCACTCTCAACTCTTACTCTTGAGATGAACAAGAGGGTCTTCTGGACCCTCTACACGCTAGACTGCTTTTGCGCGGCTACGTTTAGCTTGCCAACGATGCTGAAGACTACGGATGTTACTGCCAGCTATCCTTCCGATATTGACGACGAATATATCATTGAGAATGGGGTTTCGCCTAGGCCTCATGACCCAAACACTCGAATGTCTCGGGCGCTGGCCTTGTTCAAGGCAGCTCGTGTACTCGGCGAACTCCTTGACCTGACGTGGACCACGTTTGCTCTTCCCCAATTGCGAGATCAGCAAACGGAGCCTCTCCAAAACAAACTCGACGTATGGTATGCCCAGCTGCCATATCACTTATCGCTTGAGGCTGTGGTGGGGAAACCTCTTAAATATATCATATGCAGTCACCCATATCTCATGGTACGTTAACTAATTCAATTCTTTCCGACTTTGATATTGACTCAGTCTAGTCTATCATTTTCTACTATATCAAATGCCAGATTTCCCTTCGTACTATTCGCCCTGGCCAGCGATCAAAGGTTAATCATATCTTTGGAGAAAGCCGCAAGTCCTGCGGGTGCATTATCAACCTCCTTAAGTGTTTTGACGAGCTTGGTTTCAGCTTTTGCTTCTGCCTTAACAAAAACAGTCTTTTGGCCTTCTGTAACGATGTTCAAAGTTCATCTCCGGGTAGGCTATATTTCACAGCCTAAGTACAACAGGCAGCTACGTTGCATGGTTTAAAGGAGCATATTTTCTGCTGGATGATATTGATAGATTGTGGGTAATAGTTTAACTAGTAAAGTCCCCTGTGTAATAGGGATGCATCGAGGTAAATTACCAAAACCTCTAGGTAAATGACGGTCATAAACCCCAGGTTTATGACGCGTCATTTATCACGTGCTTCCAAGTACTATTTGGTGACTACGAAACGGCGTCAGTGGAATGATATACGCACACACGGTCTGGTGTGCATTGGTATTCGTCGGGGATGAGCCCCCCAGCTATCGGCTTTGTATGTAAGATAACCTCCCTCGTTAAACCCCGGGGCTCTTTCTGTACGCCATGTTCCATGTCTTTCTGCTTTTGTTGCCTCCTGCTGGGTTCCTATGTGGCCATGTATTCGTTATCTGTGTGTGTATCGCTACCGGCGATGGTGACAATAGTAGGCGTCGACTATCCCATGTAGTGCGATGCTCCGCTCGGTTCGAGATGTCGGATTACTGAGTATGAGAGCTCCCGCGCGGCTTCCTCAGACGTTATCAGGTAACGAAAGGGGACCAATCCCTCGATACGGTATTTTGTGGGGGCGACAGTGGGCAAGTCTGTCTGTAATCTGTAGTATTGTGCGGCATCATTCGTAGCATGCCGGGTATCTGGTGCTCTACCACGCGGGAGGTGATACCGTTCTGTCCGTCATCTCGTCGTAGTGGGACGTCGCAAACCTTGGCTAGGAGATGGGCCGACCGACAAAAACCCATATGTAGCTGTATGTTTTATTTCGAAGCTGCTGGTGGAAATGTTTGGGCTTCGTCGTCGCACTGCATGGAATGCGTCGTAGCTCAGCTAAGGTCGTCGCCGTTCGCGGACACGTGGTTTTCGTGACATGCTCTGATTGTTTCGCGCTCTTTTCTCGCCCGCGACCGTAACCCGACCTCTGCGGCCATCAAGACACCTCGGGGAAGATAAAATGACCGGTCAAAGCCATTACGGCCACGGGCGGGAGTGTTGTGCTCAATATGTAGCTGTTGTTTCAAAAATTCGTTCTCGCTGTTGTGAAAAGTTTTTTGCCTCATAGGGTGTCACTGTGACAGTCACAGCCCAAGACCGGTATTGCAAGGTTCTAAAACATGCGTCATCAACACGGACAAAATCGGGGCAAAATATGACATTGACAGGATAACTAGAAGATCTACAGAACAAGAAGAAAGCCTCTACAGGAGGAATTTCATCGATCTATATAGCCAAAAGGGCTCAATTCACCTCAATTCTGCCTATCCAGGCATCTTCCGTTTGTCTTCACGATTGTCCCTTGTTTAGACAAACTTGCTTGCTACAAGCAGGCGGTTTCCAACAACCGGACCTGCCTACCCTAGAGCTACAAGTGGGTCAGATCACGTGGCGATACGTTATCGCTGAGACATTAGTTCACCGACTAGATAGATCCTGAACCGTGCAGCGTTCGACATAAGTAAAGTAATTGCAAGTAAGTAACCAAGTAAGTAAGTAATAAGTAAGTAAGTAAGCCCGGCAGCGAAGTAAGTAAGTAAAGCCTCTAAGAAGCAAGTAAGTAAGTAAGATCTAAGTAAGTGGGGCAAAACCGCAAGCACCGTGCGACCGGATGTGAAACGCGGCCCATACGTTGGGGTCATGTATCCGGTTTCACATCCGGTTTGTCGCATCAAGTGCTCCAATCCTAACGACATGAGCTTAAATAGCCAAACCTGAACACATGGCTATTCAAATTTCTTTTATTCCTAAGATATTTCTCATCAATTAACTGGTGCCATCTCTGATCCCTGTAGAGCCAATTGTCTGACAGGATTCCTTCCCACAGTTGGTCCTTATCGCGCAACAATCTGCTGCAGCAACGCGACAGTGCATTGACGCAGCTGATATCCCCGAACCTGGATACCGTATTTCGCTCTATTTTCGAGATGCCTGACAAAGAATTCATTGCGGGAACTTCCTCTTCCTCCTCCTTCGAGACGACCCAGTCCGTGGCTGGCAATAGTGCCCTTTCGAACCTTCGGCGCACGAGAAGCGTAGCAAGCCAACTGGCGACCGTTCGGCCTGAGCATCTCGACGTCGCTCAACCTTCTTCACTCCCTTCGCTATACATCGACGGTCCCCGATATGTCCTAGAGGACTGGATACACAAAAAGCGAAGGAGAAGCCTTTCATGGATCCTTCGGTACGGCAAATACGTCATCAGGCTTAGCGACGACGGTACAGCAGGTGGCCGATACTGGGTTTGTGGTCTATGTGACGCACGGAACCAGGTTAAGATATTGGAGGCTAAGGCAACTACCTCCCCGATCTACCACTTGAACAACGACCATCATATATATAAGCCATCTACTGCACACGACAACGGTCCTGATTCAGAGCCCGAATCGTCGAATAGAACATCTCCGGCTCCGTCATCCTTGTATCGGTCCTTGATATGCAAAAGCGGGCCGCCAAAAGAAGGCCGCTGACCGTTGAGAGTAGAGCAGACATCTTCAAGCGACTTCTTCTCGGCTGGATTACGGATGCCAATATCCCTCTTCACGGTGTTGAACACAAGCTATTTCGACAGCTTCTTGCCTTCCTAGATGACGAGTTTGTTATCGAAGTTCTGCCGACGTCGGGAAACACCGTAAGAAGGTGGATCTTACAAGAATTCGAAGAACACACGAGGATGTTAAAGGATGAGATGAATAAAGCCTTATCAAAGGTTCATACTTCCTTTGACATGTGGACTTCGCCTAATGGTATTGCTATCCTTCCGGTGATAGCGTACTATGTTGACATAGCCGGGACACCACAAGCCCGCCTTATCAGCCTAGAGAAGCTCTCTGGCAGTCACGGTGGCGAAAATCAGGCCATCTTGATGGCTAAGGTCATCCGGAAATACGGCTTGGAAAAGAAGATCGGGTTCTTCACAGCAGATAACGCTGACCCTTGCGATACTTGTGTCCGGGCTTTGCTTAAGATGTTCAATCCCCGGGCAAGCCCTACTGGGCTTGAGGGCTTGGAAGGCGAGCGGCGAATCCGCTGTGTTGGCCATATCCTCAACCTATCGGCAAAGGCCTTCTTAGAGGGCGATTCTAGTGACATATTCGACAGTCACATTGCGGAGAAAGACCAGAAGAAAGAACGCGAATTACTCCGTGAATGGAGAAAAAGAGGCCCTATTGGAAAACTCCATAATCTGGTCTACTGGATCAGAAGAAATCCTCAGCGTAGGGATCTTTTCCTATCCATCACGAGTGGCAAGGTCGACCAATCAATCATGGCCGAATTGGGAGTATGGTTTGTCGACGACACTCTCAAAGGCTTGATGGTCAAGGCAGATAATGATACGCGATGGAATTCTGTCTATTTGATGGTCCATCGTGCGCTCAGACTTCGGGATATTATCGATGTCTTTTGCAAGCTTAGTCTTCTTGACCCCAAGGAAGAAAAAAGGGTCTCCGCCGAGGACGTTCTTAGCTGTGAAGACTGGGTAGTACTCGCCGAGATCATCGAAATCCTACAGCCTTATCTCACGTATACCAAGCACTTTGAGGGTCACACTCCTAGATTTGCAGAGGTACTTCCCACCATGTACCTCTTGAAGGACCATCTATCTGAAATGCGACAGCGGTATTCTTCCAACCTTATCCCTGCGCCGTATCGGGCGCCGAGGATCACTCTCGAAGAGCCAGTACTTGATTGTATCATAGTCGCTGCGCCTACTGATGGCAGAGAGAGAGAGAAACAGGGAGGGCTGCAACAGGACACTGGCGTATCTACCTGGGGCAGATATTCAACCATGGAATCGACTACCAGCGGAGAACCGAGTTCTCCACTATACCAAGCAGAAATCTCGGTACAATTCGAAGACAAGGACCTGGACAGGGTTCGGATCAATTCAACGAGCATCAACCATCAATCAACGGGCGTCAGAGATGTTTCAATATCTATCAATCAATTTCATTACTCGCCAAGACATATCAATTCAACGAGATGGCATCAACGTTGATGAAGTTGATGTTTGTTGACGGCGGACTGCAGGGTAGGTGGGCGGACCGAGGCAAGATATTTCGCGCGCAACGAGACGCGTCGTTGACGCGTTCGCCAACAGCAACCACCTGACGAAATGCAGAGCTCGGCCACCATTGCTCCATCATCCACACCGTCAACGCCTTTGCGAAGCAAATCAGCCTCCCCTCATCCCCACGCTCATGATGCCAACTTTACAGGTTCTGACCCCCTGGACCTTACTGACGAGGATCATGATTTCGTCTTCGAACGATTCAAAGGCTACACCCTCAGTGAACGCAGGTCATCTACAAGACAATGGGTATGGAAGTTCGGCTTCGATATCTCAAAGGCGGGCAACAGTGCCACATGGGTCTGCGGCTTTTGCGTTAAGAAGCGAGACCTTCGACCCTCACACTACGACGCTCGAAACCTCAGCAACGTTGAGCTACATCTCTCGAGCTTCCACAACGTGCGCAACGCGAGCGCGAAGCGAACCGTACCGAATACTCTGAAACGTCCACATGACATGGCGGATCAGATGTCGGTCGTTTCGTTCTTTGGCCTCGACGTCAACGACGCGAATCAGCAAGCTATGGCGAATCGACTGGTTGCCTCTTTCAACAAGGAGGAGTTCCAACGCAAGATGGTCAAGTGGATGGTCAGCGCCAACCTGCCCTTCCGCACCGCGCAACATCCCTTTCTTCGCGAAGTCCTCGAGTATCTCAGCCCTTCGGTCGGCATCCAACGCGCGCACATCAGCGACAAGAGCGTGCGGGCGATTGCGTTTCGCGAATACGAGAAAAACAAGGGGCTGGTAGCCAAGACGCTTCAGGAGAGCCCTGGTCAAGTTCATCTTGCTTTTGATGGCTGGACTTCAACAAACGGCCTCTCACTCTATGGTGTCAGTGCCGTATATCGCGACCGACAGGCACAACCCCACAAAATTGTGCTTGGTCTGCCTGAAATGGATGGCAGGCATACTGAGAAGAATATCGCCGCTGCGGTTCTCGAAGTCATCAGCTCCTACGATATCGAGAAGAAGATCGGATATTTCACTGTCGACAATGCATCGAACAACGATACGGCTTTGGCGGAAATCGGGGATGCCCTGGGCTTTCATTGGCCAGAGCGCAGAGTTCGCTGCCTGGGTCATGTTATAAATTTGGTTGTAAAGGCCCTTCTTTTCGGCCAAGATTATGAGTCTTTCGAGCGGGATGTTAACGATGGCCTGCTTACTGTGCAGCGCGAACACGAGCAGTGGAGGAAGAGAGGACCCGTTGGGAAGCTTCACAACTTCTGTCAAGAAGTCAATCGGTCAGACCTATGGACGAGGAAGCTTATCTCGGCCCAGGAGCACCGCATTCGAGAGGCAGCAGAAGACTCTGGGTTCAAAGCCCATAAACCAGTTAAGGTTGTCACCGACAATGCCACCCGATGGCTTTCGCAATTCTACATGATGCAACGCGCGCTTCGACTAAAGCCTTTTTACGATACCTTCATATTCGAGGCTAGGGCACATTTCAACTCTGAGAACCGAACAAGATGCGGCAACTTGAGGAAGGGCGTCAGAGAACCCTACTTTCTCCAGGAAGGCAATAGGCTGGAAGAGAGTGATTGGGAGGCAATACAAGCTCTCCATGACATCCTTCTCAATTTTGAGCTTGTCATCAAATCCCTGCAGGGCGACTCCCAGTCTCGCGAGAAACAGCGAAGCCTTGGCGAGGAAGCCATTGACCAGATTCATGGCGCAAGTTGGGAAATCCTTGATGCATATGAGTTTCTCCTCGACGGCCTCGAGACTGCGAAGGGCATCGTGGCAGGTCTTCCTGAAGGTGATCATTTGGTCGTGAACGTCAACAATGCGTGGAAGAAGCTCGATTCCTACTACGCGAAGGTGGGTGAATCACCATTGATCTACGCTGCCGCGGTTCTGAATCCTGGGAAACGTTGGGACGCTTTCGACGGGTGGTACGAAGATCACCCCAACTGGATCGACGCAGCGAGGCAACAGGTGTACCGCCTATGGCGTGAACAGTACAAAGATTTGCCGATTGACGCTGAAGACGTCCTCGAGCCGCCTAGGAAAGCCCTTCGTCTTTCGACCAACAAATTCACAAACTTCAAAAAGCAAAGGCGAGACGTCAGCGGGCAAACGTCAGCCTCCTTGTCACCATGTGCGTCGCCAGCGGCAACTGAGCCGGATGAGTTTGAACTATGGGAGCATGATCACGCTGCAGGCGATAAGCATGTGGAGGACCCGCGTCTTTACTGGCACAAGAGAAGGCAAAAATACCCTCGGCTATCACGCATGGCTCTAGATCTACACACTGTACTTCCCATGAGTGCTGAGGTCGAGCGTCTGTTTAGCGTCACCGGTCACATGGTGGTTCCTCTGCGCAACCGACTGCATGCCGATACTCTTTCACTCTGTCAGACCATCCGGAGCTGGTACCACGCTGGTGTGATCCAGGATCTTGATCCAATGTTGAAGTGGACGGGCAACATGATACCAGATGTCGAAGAATCTGAGGATTAACAGCTAGAGGCTTGGCTTGTCAGCAAATATGGGTGCAACACCTATCAACGGATACCAACATCTATCAATCAATGTCGTTTGTTTATCAACTTCTATCAATCAACCCACCTGTCATTACGTAATCATCTATTATCTATCAACGAGGTGTTATATTGATGCTCGTTGAATTGATCCGAACCCTGGTCCTGATATCCTTTGGCGCTACTCCTGCATTCGTAAGGCGGCTGACTGTCGACTTGTCTGCATCGGAGAGCTGCCGATGGACTGGATGGGCCGATTTGTGCCAGCTTGGCTCGTGGTTGTGTAAATGAAACCGGCTGTCCGGACGATGCCTTAAAGACCAAGTCGCCTTATCTAGGGATTCCTTTGCGATAATTGAGAACCGGCAATTGGTTCCTCGCGTAGTAGTCTTACGCTGGCGATCTTTTGACACGCTAGGCGGACGACACCATCGATCGCATGCGTAGGTGATAATCTGCCTGCCGCTAGTTGATCGTGAAGATCTTCCAGTTATGAACGCGTATCCTCTCGGTGCTGCCCACTTGTTGATAGCGGCGAGCAGAGCCTCTCGTGAATCGTATGTACCCTCTGGCGGGAGCACATCATCAGGAAACGTCGCTTGGGCCATGATGAAGCCCGCACCTGGGGACTACAGTTGTGACGAGCAAAAGCAGTAATGGGTGCAGCCCGTGAAAACCGCGACAGTGGAGTTTGGGCGAAATTGAGGGCTGACATAATCCGCACGCCTACGCGTTCAGGAGTGGAGGCGCGCCTAGGCGTGTCCCTATGGGGCCCCTTATATAGTTATAAGTAAAAAATTACATTTTATATAGAAAACTATTTTTTTTTACTAACTGGTAAGAGGGGTATAACTAAGTAAGGGGCACTGCATAGTACTTAAAGAGGTAGTAATTGCACTTGTACATAGTTGTTATCTTGGCTATACTCTGATCCTAGAAGCCTGACCCTGATAATACACAGATGAAAACAAAGAAACAATCCTTCATAAGCCAGCTCATGATAGGAAAACACAAACATGCCGCAGTCTAAACTTTTGCCAGTTCTGGTTCCTGCATTTAAACTCCCTCTAAATCTCGACGCAGAACGTATTAAAAAGTCAAACTCCTCTTACTATCAGTTGTACTCAAGGTCTTCTCGAGGCGCGGCATAAATCTAGAAGGATGAAAGACATGAAATCCGATAGTAACCATAGCCATGGGAATGGCATCCAAAACGTAGATATAGAGTTCTTTGGATTGCAGTTCTCCCTCAGGCCCCTCGATGTATTCTGCCATGCGAAAGATGGATCGAATTAGTATTAGCATGCTGCTGGCATAAATGACCATCATGAACTTCTGCCAGCCAGGCGGTTGTGTTTTGCAATGCTTGAGAAATTTGTAATAAAACCATGTTGTTATCACCACGAACATGGTGAAAAACACAAGCTGAACTATGAGGCCAGCGACAACGGCGTCTTCTGTTACTGACAACTTGTGATCTTTATCCAACATGTCAATCTTTCCGCCGTCTAAAATACACAATTAGCACTTCTGAGCGACTCGTGGAGAAGGGAGCTATGTTATTACCTACCTAGTACTTGGAGTACAATAGATGTAATATCGCCAAATAGGAAGATTTTAGTAAGCCAAAATGGCTTGATCAATGAATAGCTGTCTCCATCCAGGTACTTTATATAGCGACCTAGGAGCATGTAGATAGCCGCAGAGTAGCATGTCGGCCCGAGTAGGATGAGTAAATTCTGAACAACACAGACGCCAAAAGTGTAGCTAGGCGCTTCCTTGGCGCTGATTGCTCGACTAAAGAATGCGACGGCCTCGACTAATTGGCGGCATGTTAGTCTACCAGAAGAGCTTCGTTGTTGTGGGTGTGACTTACAGAGGGAGCCAATTACAAAGGGGATGAAGAACCATGTTCTTTTTCAATGATCTGGTAAATATGAAGATTCGATGAAAGAGTGAATACAATAACAAAGATTGTCGCTAAAGTAAAAGACGGCTCGTAGTGAAAGTAATTAACCATATTAACTGTAAAAAATCCAACACTGAAGGAAATTTATCGAAGGTGAATAGTAAGAGGAAAGTTTCAAAAAGCCATGGATGTAAAAAGGCAAATAAGTGAGATGGGCTTCCCTTTAAGTTATCCCTTGGTGTTGCTTCTAAGGGCGTATCTAACACAGCCATGGATGGCGTCATGGCTTATCAGTACCTCGCCATGCCACGAATTACAAATCCTCGGCTCGGTTACATGGGACACATATTAAACATACGTTTCATCTTGTAGAGTACGATATTGCCGTTAGCCGTGGACTAAATGCTTAGATATCAGAGATCACTGTGCAGAGCCGCAAAGGCTATGCAAATATCAAACGGAAACAGTTTTCTTTATGGTTTTGCTAAAATTTAAGGCATGCAAGTAATTATTCAAGTATTATGATTCGTCGAGCTAAAACAGATCTGCCGGTGCCTATGGATATCCGGCAGATAATGAATGTGAAATATTGGCTGTGTTCCATCTAAGACAGTGATCGACGGTCTGCCATGAAACACGGGAGATTTCTGCCGCTCTGACTTGCCAATTGGTTACACGTACGCGCGTTATCGTCTGTGCGGGTGTTCAATGATCGTCAAAGCGCAAATCGCAATATTGATCTGCGCGCTATGGTTTACTTCGACAAGGATTCTATAAAGGGGTCGTATGGGCCCCTGTACATAAATGCTTCTCGACGGGGGTTTGAGGCTAGACCTGCGACAGAGCCCAATACCATTCTCATGGCTTCATGAAGACTACACCTATGTTGTTTTAATAGGAGCAGAGTGTACAAGCCTCCGCGGGCTGAATGACACGTGGCAGAACTATATAGCTACATGGACAGAATATAGCGAGAAAGTGTATGAAATGAAGGTGGCATAGTCTTCTATATCTGTTCTATGCATCCTGACTATTGGGTTGCACAATTTATAACGCTGTCATTTGTTATACAATTGCAGCATCAGGCTGTTTGGGCAATGTGGATGTGCTGATACGCGGATCTTCTTATGTGAAGATTAATACTCCGTACCTCCCCCCGAGTTCCTGCGCCCTTGCCCTTGCGCTTCAGCCTGACTATCGACATGTAGTTATACAGCGACAGATCCTCAAGGAGCTTGCCGCGGTGCGGATATGCCTGTACTAGAGAGACCCTTTCTCCGCCCTCTTCGAGGAGTACCATCTCCTCGGGCGGCTCGTCTACAGCCTCCATACCGCTCTCGCATCGCAGGTGACGCAATCGTCGGAAGACATGCCAGTAGAGGGAGGAAACATTCAGGAACGTCCAGACGTCGTTGCTTGCAAACTCCGTCGGGTAGCCCAGCAGGTTAGCGACGACTTCGACCTGTGGCAGTGCCCGCTCTGTGAATATCCGGTTCGCAACCTTCATCAGGAATTGGCGCGTTTGATTTTAGCCCCGGTCCGTCTCGCTTGCCTCACTGTTCTCGACCATGATGGACTCATCTGTGATGGGGAACAGTTCTGTGGGTGTGAATCTGGGTGGCACCGGCGCAGAAATTGGCTTCCTCATCGAATGCGGCCGCGAATTGCTGGCTGTTCTCCAGCAATGACGATATGTCAGACGTCACCGATCTCTCCGCCTGGACCGTTGAGGACGCTTCTTGATCGAGATCCTGGATCGTTGGCCTCGCGTTAGTCAAACTTGCCCTGCATAGCAGCCACGCGACGAACATACCTCCGCGAAAACGCTGTCCACGTACTGGATGATCCCTTCGCGATAGGCAGCCTGGTCTTCCTCCTCAACATCTCTCAGGATTGAACTCAGGTGCATGTTTCCCTGGAGCCAGAGGTGTCCGTGGACATGAAGCGCCCCCCGCTCGCTGGTCTCCACAACCCCAAAGTACCTGCTGATGCGTCCAAACACCGACTCCTTCCCCGCCTTCACGTAGTGCTTGAAGAACATGGACACTTCCCGGTGGAAGAAGGTAGCTGAGCTGAGAGGATCCGATATTGCCAGCCCCGTGCGCTTGTATGCCAGATCGAAAATCATCAGGAAGGCCTCGGCCTCGTCTGGATCCCGCGCCCGATATGCGGCGAGCCTCAGCTTGACCGGGTTCGTGATGTCGATGGGGTTCAGTGTGAACCAGATCGCCGGGATACCATCTCGAATGATGTCGGACTTGATCTTTCGCCGCGCACTCAAACTGCTCTCCCTCGACATCGGCTGGCGGAAGCCGTACAAGGACAGGCTCTTCAGGAGCTGCTTGACATCCTCGTCGCCCGTCCTGCCGACTGTCTCTAGTTCGGTCCAGTGATGTTATTGGATTGGATTGGAGCTGGATCCGAGCCTCGATCCAATCCAGTCCAGACGTGGGGACAGGCAGCCTCCAGGTGATCCAGAACCGATCCAGTTCACATTTTTACCTTTTTGGGACAGTCAATAAGCCGCTGAATAAGCAGACTTGGAGTGGAACTGTTCTTGTCCTTGGGCTATAACACCACCTAACTACAGAGCTCATGTTCTACAGTAACTTGCGTCTCCAGTATGTTCGACTTCTCGCTTCCATCATCTTCGCCGCCTTACTCTCCCTCACCCGGCCCATCCGCCCCAACTGTACTCCCTGCCTCGCCTTCCATCAAACCGATGGCAGAGTCCTCAAATGCCTTCTGCTTCGGGCGACCATACCAAGCTCGTAAGCACTCGCTGGCTTCAATGACGTCCATCCGGAGCCGTGAGCGATGATCTGTAAGGAGGAGCTTGGCGCTGCTAAAAAGGCGCTCACACTCATCCGACATGGGAGGCAGGGCTAAAACGTCCAGCGCCATACGAGCTAGGTCTGTCTGCGAGTGGTAACGTTCATTCCAGTACTGGATGGGGTCGAATTCCTCGTCATCATTAAGGCCGATAACGTCAGTGGTGATAAACTCATTGTAGTGATCCGTTGAGGGCAGTTCGGGGCTTGAATGAGGGTCGGTGTGGCGTAGTTTGAGACGCTTGTGGTTTCTCACCGAAGTAAACGATTTCTCTTTCGGTTCTGGGCTCTTAAATACGTGGGTAGGAACTGGCGCGCCGTGGGCGAACTTGCCTTTGTATTCGTCAACCCAGAGCTCCTTAACTGCTCCAACGGCAGCTTGGATCCAGGCACGCTTGTCATCACTGCCATTCCAAACCTGATAGTACCATTGGTTCTTAAGGCTTGGATTCAACGATATGGCGGCGTAGTAAGCGGGCGATTCATCGGCCTTGTTGTAGTACTTCTCGCATTTCTGCCAAGCAACTTCTGCAGCCGCAGCAAGCCAGTTATAGTCGTCGAATTCGTCATGCTTATCCTGTCTATTCGGGCCACGCTTCCGCAGGGCGTCTTCAGCGAGCTGTTCAAACTTTCGCCGAGCAAGGTGGATTTCGTCCATAAGCCAGTCCAGCGATTGAAAATGATCCGCAAGAGTCCACTGTCTGCCTTCGTTCATTACTGTGGCCTCGTAGAATGTCTCAAGTTGGTCATGGAGGTGTCCGAGTTCGTCCCATTGCCGTGGGCTGAGGCGTTGGTCCAGGACGTCTCTGTCGCTTTGTGGAGGCTCATATTGATCGCAGAAGAGCTGGATACGTTCTTTGACATTAAGAGCGCGTCAAATTGATAAGAAATAAGAATTCCAGCGCGTGGACTGACTTTGGACAAGCTGCAGCAAACTCCAACGTCAGTACTGAAACCGGAAGTGTAGGACGCCGCGACTACCTTGCGACGCGCACTAGGGGAGCTTACCTCCAATCCGTTAAATGCAGCCAGATCGCCGCCAATTTGTATTAATCTGAAGAATTGGCGCCGTTGAGGGCTAGCTCTAATGTACCTATCGTACGATATTACGGAGCCTCCCAATTGCACCGCGCTTCTTCCACAGCTCACGAATCCGTGAGTAGTCCCCTTCTCTATACGCAGAGTCCAGATCCTTGCAGGTCTTCGCAGCATCCTTTCCCATAATAAACGCCTGGGCGCAGAGATTGACGATATGGCCAAAACACCCGAAGGCGTCGTCGTACGCGATGTTTCCTGCTCATGTTCGGGTAAAGAGCCTTCAGGACCAGGTCGATGCAGGCATCATTAGAACTTGCATTGTCTGCCATGAAATAACCGATCCGGCCACTGATCCCGTAGTCATCAAATATATGTAGGAGGACATCTGCCATATTCTCACCTGAATGTTCGCCAACTAGTTCGCGAAGAGCCAGGACAACCGTTCTTCTCTTGCCGCTTCTGTTGATAAAGTGCGCGACACATCCAAGGATAGCCTGATAGTTCGGTGACGTCCATATATCGAACGATATCGATATATTGCTGTGGGCCGTTTGCATTTCTTGACGCAGGCTGTCCTTTCGTGCCTCAAAGGCCTCTATTATCCATCTGCGAACCACTAGTCTCGCCTTTGGAAGGAGTGTTGTCAGGCCAGGGAAAATATAGAAGAGGAGTTCGCGAAAGTAGAGGTTCTCGATTTGAAAGAAGGCGATGTGGCAATAGACGATCCATCGAATAAGAAGTTCCTTGAACTCGTCAAATCGGCGTTTGAATACAAGGGTGGATATGTTGTTGAAGTCGACGATTGATGGCTGCGATGGGTGACGCTTCGCATGTCTGCGCTCACCAGTCTCCCTATCGATTTGGTGTTTCGATTCCAGATGGTCTAAGGCAGTACAGTTGCCCTTGCCGGAAATAGGAAGTCCCTGTTGGCGCTGCTGTTGTTCGCACAGATAACAGTACCAGAACCTCTTCGTCAGGTCCTTCTTGAGTTGTATGTCTTCACCATACTGCCAGACGACTGATGTCCTTTTCTTGGTGTGCTTTTGAGACTTTGCCACAACAACATAGCGTACATATTGCTTCCCATTCAGCTTGAATTCGTCGGGCTCAATCAGAATTCCGTCGAGGTCGTTTGGGCGAGGACTAATATACGTTGGAGCAAGAATAACTCTGTCAGAATCAGGACGGCGACCGCTGGCAGCACCGAAATAGCTGGAGATAGTGGCCATGGTGTAGCTGGTGAGTGGACTGTTCAGACACGTTTGCCACAGTAGAAGGACTGCTGAAGTCGCGAACGACGCGTTTGCCTCCATGCTTTTAATGGCGCAGCAATCTCCCAATAGCGGAACGATGGTTCGCGCGTCATGTCGACGGGAGCTGCGACGGGAGACCCCTCATGACCACTCAATTAGGCTTAGCTCTTACCTTATCAGGTTAGACCATTGGAGCTCCAGGAGCTGGTTGCCAATCAATCCAATCCAGTCCAAATCTTCGAGAAACCCAAATCCAGTCCAGTCATTTTCCGACAAATCCAGTCCAATCCAAATTGCCTCCAATCCAATAACATCACTGATTGACATCCTCTCGGTCCCAGCAATGGCTTCTGAGTGTGAGAGGACCTTTTCTTCCGCTGGTAGTATGGTTTCGCCCAAGAGGTCGCGCTTAGATGCAAGCACAATTGCCGTTACTCAGACGGTAAGGTCGTGGTTACGGGCTGGGCTACTAGAAGGGTATGAAGGTTTACTGAAGGAGGTGGGCGACGACACGGCCGAGGATTAGCCGACCGTCTATCTACCGAATCTATCTACATCTACATGTAGCCTACATCTATCTATCTACATTGCAAATTATGACTAAGCATCTACATCTATCTACATGAGGTGCCGGTAGATAGATGTAGATAGATTCGCCAGCCTGGCTCGGACACAGGCGCCCGAAAGCTAAAGAGAACCCTTGAAGGCCTTCAGGCTGAGGTTGAACTACTCAGGCATGAGAACGAAGGCCTCCGTGAGACAATTATCGGTGAAAAACAGCGCGGGCAGCGTGGTAAAGCCCTGAAAGACTATATCTTTGATCGTGTGGATCCTAATTCAGCTCAGGTGTTTAGCCCGCAAAAGATCGCCCAAGCTCGCCAGAAGAAAGCTGAAATGGAGGCGCAGAAGGAAGAGGAGGTTCTCCAGAAGAGAACTGAAAAGGCTCTGCGACAGAAAGGAGTAGCGGAGCAAAAGCAACAGGTATTGGAGAGGAAGAGGCAGCGGGAGGAGAAAAAGGAAAGAAAACGGCGGGAAAAAGAAACAAAGCAGCTTGAGAGAGAAGCAAACCGGCAGCTTCGGATTGAGATGAAGAAGCAGAATCAGCGGAATATACAACCGAAGCATCAGGCACGGCAGAATGGCTCAGATGGTCTCGAAGAGAATGGGGGCATTCAGGACGAAATCATCGTCGTTCCCACAATCACCCAGCCCCCCGTATTATTCAAGCCACCCAACGAAGCATTAAGTACCCCGAATACAAAGGCGTCGACGTCACCCAGCCATAAAAACTCGGCCTAAAAGGCCTTCTTTAGTTGTCGAGAGCGGTCGGGAGGTAGTGGCGGCATATCGGGACTCGGGACGATCGCAGCGGAACAGGAAACGACCGCGATGGCTTGATGACTTCGAAGTTAATTGAAATAAGTCTTAAGGAAATAATTATATCATCCTGGTAGTTTTTGTCACAGCCTGAAGCCTGAAGCCTGAACTGATCCTGATCTGAGGGCAGCGCTCATCATATGTCAACTCAATCAATCAATCACCCCAATCAAATCAATCAAACCGTCGAATTCTTCCTTTCAATCAAATCAAATCACACATTTCTAAAGTTGAAATAATTGACATATTACATATGCATCATGTGATCGTCTAATCTCGAGGGAAAATCCACATCTTCCCGAGCCACTACCCTACACTAGATAGTCGCAGATGGAAGTCTACTCTCAAATAGCGGGGGAATTAGCGGCAAAGCTAAGTATCTGCTATCGTGATCTAACGCATGACCCCACCGCGCGTATGCAATGTGGAACGCGTTTTCCAACCATGTCGCGCCATCGAAATAATCCCTTCTACACGTGGTTTCTATTCCATTTCACCAGTAGGATGTCGAACTCGCCACTCTCCCCGTCGCCAGCTGGCTTTCCGCCAACAACATTGACACCTTGCCCTACACCTCCTTCTTCCGTCTTCTCACGATTGTCTCAGCCTAAAACGGTCGCCAAGCAGTTGGAAGAAGCAGCCGTTGGAGCTTTACCTCCCAACCCGACCATTGAGAATCTGTCCAAGATTACCTGGAAGAACCGTCGCTTCGTCCAGGAGGATTTGTTAGCTCGAAAAGGTGCAAAGGGCAGGAAGAGCTGGATTAGGTCGCACGGGACCTTCCTAGTTGAGCTGAACTATCAGGATCTACCGATAGGTCACGTCTGGTGCTGCAATCGATGTGATATGAGAGGCGCAGCGGAGTTCTTTTCGGTGCAAGCCACGTCTTCCGCAGCGGACCATCTTCGAAAGTCTGTGCTTATCCCGTTCAATCTCATTGACAAGATATCCAGCAGCTGACAGACCTGCGTAGAGCTCACCGGATCACCCCAGCTAGCCAGTCTAGCGAGTCAAGCGAGTTGCCCGAGAGCAGGATCACGAGGAATACCGGCTCTGCGAGGAATCCACGGCCGAGCTCGAGGTCGTCATGAACAACGAAACGCGGTGGAACTCCACTTACATGATGATTGAGAGGGCTTTGCGAAAGCAGACAGATATCAGAGCATTTATCTTTGCAACTCAAGAAGAGGAAGACGGGGCAAGACGGATCCCGGCGGAGGACATATTGTCCAGCGAAGACTGGCGGGTTCTTGGCGAAGTCAACGAGATTCTCAAACCCATGTACCTTCAGACGATGCGGACGCAAGGCTGGGGTAAAGGTGACAGCCATGGACGCCTGTGGGAGGTGCTGATAGGAATGGAATATCTGTTGGAGCATTTTGAGGACTGGAAGGCCTTCTGTAGTGAGGTTACGGAGGAGACGATGGGAGAAACTCAAGTGGATGCTGCGGAGCTGATTGCAACGGCGTCAGCAAATTTCCGAGAGTCCAACGGTCGGCCAAGCCGCGTTCGCCGTCTCCCTGCCCGCTTTGAGGAGGATGAGGTTTACGCGCTACCACAGCGGAGTCAACCTCCGATATTCGTAGAATCTGCCTTACCGTTGCATTCTCGGGCTGATTATTCTACGGCGGAGAAACGATCAGCGTCCGAGACGTCGCAAAGAGCACATTACCAGCGGACCATCGAGCCTACATTCGGGCATCAATCAACAACGGGTGGAAGAAGCTGAATGAGTATTATGACAAGCTCGGAGAATCTCCCTTGTTTGCGGCAGCAATCATTCTTCACCCGAGGTTCGGGATCAGCTGGTTAGAGGCGACTTGGGTGTCTGAGGAGCAACTCGCTTGGGTTCGTGATGCCAAGGCTGGGATCAAGGATTACTTCACCCGTTGGTACGACGCGAACCAGGGACTGTGCGAGGAAACAACGAAGTACGACGCAGCGCCAAGGACGATGGGTCAAGAGGATGATCAGTACACTCGGTGGATTAATAGCAAGACAAAGAAAGCGTTTGCGACGGGTGGCGGTGTCGGCGAGCTCGAAAGGTACCTCCGTCTCGAGCCACAGGATACGCAGGATGCTATCGAATGGTGGAGAGACCACAGGGCTTCGTTTCCTTCACTGAGCAGCTTTGCCCTGGACGTCTTTGCTATTCCAGCGATGGCGAGCGATTGTGAGAGACAATTCAGCCTAGCGAAGCTAACGTTGACTTCTCAGAGGCTCTCGATGGGCGCAGATACATTGGAACATGTTCAATGCCTCAAGAACTAGGTCAGGCAGGGCGGAGTAAGGTTAGGTAGTTGGGTGGGTAGCTAAGTGTTGGTGTACACGAGGGGGATGACTTCGGGTTGGGGTCCCCACTCACGGAATTGAAAAGGGTATCAATCAAATCAAACAAATCAACTTTGAGCTCGAGGGCTGTCAATCAAATCAACTTCGGGGCCAAAGTTGATTTGATTGACATATGATGAGCGCTGCAGGAGCGTAGTTGCCTAGGGCCGGTAAATACCGGTAGGGTCTATCACCACGAATGTTAGATCTTGCGAACAATTCGTGATATTTCAACTCCTTGCAAATATCCGTCAGATCATGGCACTTAAGCCTATAACGAAGCCGGTCCATGCCACGATAAGAGTTAAACTATTGGGAGGCTCGCTAATTGGTGCAGCCAATGATTCATAGTAAGCGATATGAATAATGAGGCCTTCTACCTGCAAGCTGTTGTTAATTTGAATGCAGAAAGATTGACCGACACTCAAAGCAGCGTATTAGCCCCGCCGGACGAACGGAAGTATGTCATCTTGGGAGAAGATAACATACGAGAAGATATGAGAAGTGAGGTGAAGTGAGATATACTTAAAATTCCGAGAGAAAATAAACTCTGTTGTGCTCACGAAAAATAATTAATTCGTATGTATATAATTACAATTTCTTGCGTAAGTTAAATATCCTTTCCATGTCACTTCTATCCCTTTCTTCTTAAGAATAGAACAGGCTTACTGGGATATCACATTGGAAATAACTGTTGGCTGCATGACCCCGTTAACATGAGTTAAAAGGGAGACGGCTGCATATTTTCACCCCTCACAGATAACAAACAATAGGTTGCGGTTGTGCGGACCGCTGCAGTCATCACTGGCTTATGCTGTTTGAGGCTCGGAAGATGTCCATTCCGTCAATGATTGAGCGCGCTAAGTAGAGCGGGGTAGGAAGACATGCAGGACTAAGAGAGGCAACAAGTTCGATTATGAGGCGTCAACGATAACCTGTCCTGATGCCAAGAGTCAGGGGTGGGGGAGCTGAAAGGAAGGTCAAGGTAGCCATGCCAGCTCCATGCCGCAATAATAGAAAACCATGGTTTCATTGCCGCCGCTGCTATAATTAAGTCTTAGGAAATAAATTAAATTGTGCATTCAACATTTTAGGGGTCTTTGTTACGTCTGTGTTGATGGTTGTGCTGTTTCTAGGCCGTTGAATCAGGCCTATGCTGGTATTGATGTGAGGTAATGAGATTGATTGATGATAAGGTTGAAGATCTAACTGCAGACAAGACATGTCCTTCCTAGCTATATATACATGACTGACGGATCGGACTATCTATATACCATCCATCATGTTCAACCTCAACAGCTGGAGGGGGCCATGAGAGAGCCGTTGTAGTAGTCAGCATACCACCGGTTCTTCGGTATCATTTCTATTGTCTGGGGGCGGTATGTGATCAGATTCGGCTGAGAGGCAACGATTTCGGCGTTGGGGTATACACCCGGCTGAGATCAAGTGAATACTCACCGGCCTTCCAAACATGCTTGGATTCGTAAAGAGGTTCGGTTGGAAAGACATAGCTGATATTCCAAGGAGGGTCAAATATTTCTACGGTTGGTCGGCTAATGTTGTCACGAAACGCAGTGGAGGGCCATGAGAGGGCAGGAAGGAGGATGATCTGAACAGGTGAGGAGCGGGGAAGGTACTGTATATGTTGGTTGAATGAGGTTGCCCATGTGACTGCAGAGACCCAAACAACTCAACGTAATCAACGGCCAACTCAACCAACTCAATGGAGGACTTTATTAGTAAGCTGCCCAACTCACTATTACCTTGAAATTGGTGGATCTCGTTGATTTCGTTGATATGAAGTGAGTATGAAGAATCTCTTTGGCGCCGTTTCCCCGGCTTCACCTGGTCTCAAAGGGTTAGAGATACTAATTCCTGGGCCTGGGAGTATGGGTACGATATCCAGAAAGGCAACGACAGGAAGTGGGTTTGCAAAATTTGCATCCGCAAGAACACTCTTAAGCCAAAGACCTTCACATCAACGGGCATCCAAAATACCCTAAACCACCTCTATGACGATCACAGGATTTGTGCGCCTGAAGGGAAGACAAAATCAGCCTCGCAGCTAAGAGCAGAGGGACGGAAGGCCAAGGGACAGTCAACCATCGCCGAATTGATGAAGCTTGATACCAATAAGCCTAGAGAACAAGCAATTGCGAATGGCTTTATCAAGAATTTCGACAAGAAGCATTTCCAACGACTTCTAATGGAATGGATCGTGGAGGCCAACCTCTCGTTAGAAACGGCAGAACACGACAAGCTCAGGAAGATTTTCGCATATCTGAACCCTTGCGTGAAGCTCTGTGACGCCAATCTTTCCGCAACCTCTATTCGCGGGAAAATCGTGGCATCATACGAACAGCACAAGACGAAGGTTATGGAGGTCCTCCAGAGCTCTCCCGGCCTAATTCACGTCTCTTTTGATGGCTGGAGGTCCGGAAATCGGCACGCGCTATATGGGATTATGTGCTTCTTCCAAGACGAGAAAAACAAGCCCCGCAAAATCGTCCTTGGAGTACCCGAGGTCTCTACTCGCCATTCTGGCACAAATATTGCAGCAGAAGTCCTCGAGATTATCAGTTCATATGGTATAAAGAATAAGATCGGGTATTTCACGCTTGATAACGCCGAAAACAACGACTCAGCAATGGCTGTGATCGGAGGAGAGTTGGGCTTCGATGGACGCAAGCGCAGAGGTCGATGCTTTGGCCACATACTCAACCTCTCTGCCAAAGCATTGCTTTTTGGCTCCAATCCAGAGGCATTTGAGAATCAGCTTTCCGGCGCAGCAGCGTTATCTGAAACTGAACACGATCTTTGGAGGAGGAGAGGGCCAGTCGGGAAGCTCCATAACCTCGTTGTTGACATCGACAGATCTGATGTGCTGAGTTACCTTCTTCGAGGTGTTCAGCAGGTTGATATGGACCAATCTATCGATCCGAGAGTTCGAGCGAGGAAGCGTCTGAACATCGCCGTCGATAACGATACCAGATGGCTGTCCCAGCTCTACATGATCCGCCGCGCGATCAAACTCCGTCCTTACCTCGACGTGATGATTCTTAAACACAAACAAGCTTGGGAGCAGGACAATAGGTCGAAGAAGACGGGCCTGATGAGGAGGTCGGTTGTTCAACCGCGAATTTGCCTATCCGAAAACCAGCTTTCAGACAAGGACTGGGACGTCCTCGAACACCTCGCTACGATTCTTGGATTCTACGAGGTCACCGTCAAAACCCTTGAGGGAGACGGTATTCAACGCAAACGAAAGAGAGGATGGGTCGGCTCGTACGGAAATATCTGGGATGTCATCCAAGGCTTCGAATTCCTAATGGCGAAACTGGAGGAGTACAAGGCAGTCGCGGCGGATTATCATGATCCCGAACACTTCAGGATCAACATCAACCAGACACAAATATATTATGTGGCGTGGCAACAAAGCTGGGTTCCAACAGACACCGATATTCGAGACCCCAGCGCATATTGGCAGGATAAGCGAGCTCAATATCCCCGCCTCTCTCGAATGGCTCTTGATTTCCTCACGATCCAGCCGATGTCAGCCGAGTGCGAGAGGCTCTTTTCTGCCGCAGGTCGATTGGTGACTCCCCTGCGCAGCCGCCTCGAAGTCGATATAATCGGGATGTGTCTAGTGCTGCGTTCGTGGCTACAAGCCAAGATAATCGACGACCTGGATCCTCTGTTCGTTCCCACGCAAATCGAGGTGGAGAGCAGCGCCAGAAGCGAGGCGGGCGCAAGAGAGTCAATGGCGTCATTTCTCGGCCGAGCGAGAGAGTTGGCAGAAGAGGAGAAAGGTTGGGAATAGTTGGTGGGGCATGTTGCGAATATCTCGTCAATTAGGCCAACTGGGACGGGACAAGAGCACGAACGAGGTCGAGTGCGACTTGGGTAAAATGACTGTTTACGAGGAGAGAAAGAGATTCCTAATGAGAACTCTGACTTAAGCTATTTGCACAATATTCATAAAGTGAGAATATTCATAAAGAATGAAAGTCACATGATCGCTCCCTCACACCAACTCAACGTCAATCCATTCAACGAAGGCGTTCAGTTGATCAACTCAACGAGAGGTCGGCGATTACTAAGCCAATTTACTCAATATAGGTCGGTCGTCCGTTGAGTTGGTTGAGTTGTTTGGGTCTCTGATTGTCAGTGACATCTAATATGGCCTCTGCCATGTCTTCCTCTGTGTATTTCCATCGAAGTCTCGATCTAGGCATTCTTTTGTTGTTGTCGCAGAAAAATGCCAAAAAACAGAGAAAAGAGCGGCGAGGAAATTGATGATTGAATTAACACTATTTCCATAGCACGGTATGCATACATCGCGTACCCCGCACAACCTTAGAGGGCTACAATCGTTAACTCCAATCATTTCTATATTCAGCAAAGGCATTGTCCTCCAAGTAGCTATTTATGTTGGCCAATATTTGTGTAAGTGAAGTTGGTGAGTTTTGGTGAAGCTTTTTTTATTTTGCTTGCCGAAAGAGGGGTTGTGGATGGTAGTTGTCAGATGTAAAAACCACTCATGCATTGCTCTAAGTGGGGATTCCCATTTTGGTGGCGTGTGGTGTAGTTGGTAAAATCTAACAATAGTCGTCAGTACGCACTTGACTGGAAAACCCGGAAGGCTCCCAGTGAACTCACCATAGCAGAGGCACGCGAACTTGCTGCAAACTATGTAACGATCGTGTACGGCCGGGATTGGCCGATCTTCCAGGGTTAAGTGTTAAAATGGGAAGAGTTTTTTGGTTTCTTAATTCTTTCAAAAGATGCAGTAGGAGAACTACTTATGTACAGGCACCACCTCCGTGGAATGTTCCACCTTATTTCACACCTTGCCACCGACTTGGTCGTTTCACATTTTTGATCTCCAACAGTGTCATATCCATCAGATTTGTGTCGAAGTTCCAACAAAGCCACTCCTCAGGATCAAAGTTTGCCCTATGGTTCCATTCAACTCAGCTGCGTGCGGTAATAAATCTTACAGCTCACCATCCCGCCCTTACATGGCTTGACCAACACCACAAGCATAGCATGTATGATAAAATAAAACCCACCGTCGTAAATAAAGTCATCCCATCCAGTATCTTAGTAGTATAGTAGGATGACAAAGACGAGATGCAGTGCTGACTATTGAAGTCGGTATTATCTTCGAGTGTAATGCCTGGATCCACCCCATCGCCTTTTTTTAATCCATTAAGGCTCTATATTGTAGTGTGGTCACCTCAGACCCAGCGCGTCAGTATAACGCTGTGCTTCTTTCTCAATGTGATGATGTATTAGGGTGCAGCTGCAACTCTTGTGCTGTAACAGTTGCGTCTTGAGATATAAAATCTCATCTTTTAAATCATTCACGCAGCTAGTTAGCATCATATGACGTTGCTCCATAGCTTGTTCGTCGCACTGGAGTTTTGTCAGATCCTCCTTCTTTCTCGCGCGAAATCTATTGGCAGCGATGCGATTTCTCTCTCGCACTCGCTTATGTTCCGCGTGTTTGCGACTAGTCGCGCCTTTGCCGACGTTGATCCCATTTACGTCGGCAACAATCCCTTTCCTCCTCTGATCATCCGTGTTATTGTCTCCTCTGGCATTGCGTCTAGCAGATTTTGGAGCTACACGTTGACTGAGCTGCTTCTTACTCTTTCGTTCGGGCTTTTTGAGTGACTCTTGCGACAACTGCATCGAAGGAGTCAAGTTTGAGGGTGGTTTGTCAATGACCGTTACCAGGTGTTCGGGTGATAGAGTCTGGTTCTTGACGGTGGAGTATGTATCAACCCAACGGTCTCCCGAACTAGATTCCCCGTAGAATAAGAATTGGTCTTGGGAAAGGGAGTCTTGTCTGGATAAGGTAGTGATGTCGACTTCATTCTGGAAAGCGGTCAGGAAGGCTGGCGGGTTCATAGACTCCGAGAGCTCCCATTGTGGGTAGGGCGGGACGGCCGCCCCGTATACGGTGAGATCATCTCCAATAGCATCGTCTGGGGTGTAGCCGTCGAGCATTGTCACCCCTCCCATGGTCGGAAGGGAGTTCATATGAGCATCTGCTTTAGAATATCAGCTCATACTGGTCAGGCATAGTTGCAAAAATCAACCTACTATAGCTCATTTATCGGCCAAGGGTAGGCACAATGGCGTAACAATACTCTATAGATGGCTATCATGTGAATATACGAATTGTAGACATAGATATAATCACTTGAAAAGCAGTGGCTTGTTGAATGGGTCAATAAGTGTAGAGATGAGCGTTGGAGGTATCAATGAGCGGTTGGGTTGCCGGCCAAGGCCCTTAAGTTTCCGGAACACATGTCTTGATACATCCCGAAGTGTCAAAGGGTGCGTGCAGCCCAGCATCTGAGCACCGAGACGGGTGAGAGGCTTACCCCGTACTAGACCTCATTCATCCCATTCTTGGGGTTAAATTCTTTGCTCACTGCAGATCGGGGTTTTAAGTCAACAACTGGCTGATTATTGTGGTTCGATACTCCACGCCTCGCTAGAATACAACCGCCATCGTCCCGTACTATGATTGGCCAGGAGTCCTCGGAGCAAATCTAATCGTTGTGATTGGCCACTCAAAACTGGAAAGCAGGATGAGGCGAGGGCTATGACTCACGATGACGCGCCACGCTTTAACTCAATCTGCAAACCTCGAGCGTCGCACCCGGAATATGAGGAAGAGAATGAGATAGTTCGTGTCTGGTTTAAGAATAACCCAAGACGAGCACTATTCTAATCTCGACCACTCTCGACTCCCTGCTTTGACTGTGACTTCCTCATCCATTCTCTCCAATCTCTGCTAGATAGCATCCATCCACCCGCCCAACACATATCCTCCATAGGGGCAAGACTCTCCCAGCTCTACGGCGGCCGTGGACATCTTTCCTACTCCATAGCCTATCCGTTATCATAGTCCGACCTTTGGACTTAAAGACTTGTCTGGATTCTCGGGCGAAGGGTGTCGCTGGGGAGCTAGCTGACATTGGCAATCTCCTCTTTATCTTTAGTCTGACATGATCAAGTAGGGCCTTACCCTTGGCCGGCCTCGATGCTCGCTGATGGACATCGTCGCGTGAATTGCTCGAAGTCGCCCTTCTTCATACCTGACACTTAGTATCTTCCCGTGGTATGTCAGATCCTCATCCGTGATGAGGATGAGGGGCATAGGGCGGAACCATATTTGCGGTGTTTGCGACATCTTGGTGGTGATATTGCCCTGTGTTAGGTCATAAACTCGCAACGGCTCTCCAGGGAAGCTGGCGCATCTATCCAGATATAGGATACAAGTGTGGAGGATATACGTATGGTCACGGAAAACTTTGTGAGACAACACACAACACATGACGATCCATCGATCATCGTGTGATCATGTATGTAGGGACCCCTGGCTGCAGGCTTATTGCCGATAAGGTGGTACCCGAGACAAAAGTGTCATTAGTTTGAGCTATCTCACCAACGCACTTCCGAGAAGAACTCTCATCTCAGTAATTAACAACAATCAAGTTTTATAAAATATATAACTATTTACTCAGCACTACTGCGCCATATAAACAACTATTTTTCTCAGAGCTCCCTCACTACTGTCACTTTCCTCCTATTATTACACATCAGCATTTTGCTGCTCCATCTCCAGTACCTTCGTTGTTCTGACTCTTTCGCTGGGGGCGATGATATCCCCCGCCCGAAGAATCCGGCTCACGGCCCATGACGATGATGACGTTTGATGCGGGGTTCGCAAGACAAGACATGCACTCAAGGCCGTGAGGCGGTTAGCAGGCTTTTCAAAAGTTATAGAAAAGATAATAAAACCATTTCGAGAGATTTTCTCGGTCTTCTAACATCGACTAAAGTTACAGTGTTGTTCTTACGGCAGGCTGGCGATCAATTCAACCATCAACTCAATCCCGTCAATTTTATGGAAGTTGAAGTCACGTGCATCAATTCAATCAATTCCATTTGACACTCCCATTGATTGTTTCAATTCCACCTAGATGCTTTCAACGTTGACCATCGGTTGAAACTGTCGTTAATGGCAGTGGTTCAGGGTAGCGCCCAGTCCGTGTAGTCCCATAAGTCGCATCCACAGGACCCCTGCTAATACTTTTGCCCCGTATTTTTGATGCACGTGCCAACTGCACCTAGCATTAGGGGTTTATAAACGCGTCTCAGCTGTCGTCGCGCCCCATGACCCTTGCAGAAAGATCATTGCGTGCATTCTATTCCTTTCCTAATCTTCAAATGGACGCCAACGTACCTGTCAAGTGCCAGAGTCCCGACTGCAGCGCACCTAGTGCTTCACCTAATAACTTGGATGCTTCGCCAGGAGATTGGAAAGCCTTCTCATGGCACAAGTTTCCGGGTTTCTCGATTTCGGAACGCGTTGGCAGGCAGACTTCGTGGGTTTGGCAGCACGGCTTTGACATTCAAGCCCGCGATTCTCCCACGAAGAGGAAATGGGTTTGCAAGCATTGTCTTCGGAAAGCTAAGCCCAAGATGACAGACTTCTCTGCTGTTGGCACCCAGAATATCGAGAAACATCTGTTCAGGGAGCACGGACTTGTCGATAAGTCCGGGAGGAGGAAGCCACCCGCTCTTTGGAAGGGAAAGCAGGAGAAGACTCCCTCAAGGAACATTGTGGAGATGCTGAATCTTGACACCTCAGACCCTAAAGAGCAAGCCATCGCGAACGCCCTCATACAGCGTTTCGACAGGGACCACTTCCAGAGACTGCTCCTTGAGTGGGTGATCGACGCCAATATCTCTTTTCGCCAGCCCGAGCATGGGCGGCTTCGACGTATATTCGAATACCTGAACCCATGAGTCGCAGCGACGAATGCTCATATCTCTCATGACACGGTTCGAAGGCGAATCATCGACCTTCATCTCCAACAAAAGACACGCATAATCGACCACCTGAGGAGTGTTCCAGGTCAAATTCATATTGCGTTCGATGGCTGGCGTTCAAGGAATCGGCATGCTCTGTATGGGATTGTCTGCTTTTATGTTGACAAAAATGGAATCCCGTCGAAGTTGGTCCTTGGCCTACCGGAGTTGAAGAATTGCCATTCGGGGGGAAATATTGCAGCCCAGATCCTCGAGATCTTGGAGAGCTATGAGATACTCGATAGGGTGGGGTACATCACGCTTGACAACGCCGGGAATATGGATACAGCAATGGAGGACATTGCGGAGGCGCTGGGATTCGATCCGAAGAAACGGAGAGTGCGATGCTTCGGCCATGTGCTCAACTTGGTGGTGAAAGCCCTGTTGTTTGGGTACAAAGCTGAGGCTTTTGAAGCAGAAATTGATGGAGAATCTGTTTCTGGCGCTGCCCAGCACGAGACCTGGCGAAAGAAAGGTCCCATTGGGAAGCTCCATAACCTGGTCCATTGGATCCATCGGTCTGACAAGTTGACCTATCGTCTCCGTGCGCTGCAGGAAGAACTTTTTCAGCATTCTGACAACCCCAAGATTCGAGCAAGGAAGCCTGTCGACGTTGTTCGCGATAACCAGACGCGGTGGTTGTCGACCCTGTATATGATGCGACGCGGTCTCTTGTTGCGTCCTTTTCTGGAGGACCTAGTTGAGAAGGTCACGCTTGAATTCAACAAGGAATGCCGCAACGGGGCTAGACGGAGGGAAGAGATACCGCTCTGTC
The DNA here is from genome assembly GCF_019609905.1 of Fusarium poae. NCBI lineage: Eukaryota > Fungi > Ascomycota > Sordariomycetes > Hypocreales > Nectriaceae > Fusarium > Fusarium poae. The sequence goes on from NW_025408659.1 coordinate 275,160, forward strand.
TCCGGGAGGAGAGTCTTCTTGGGGAGAAGGACTGGAAAGTAATTGAGTTGATGGACAAGGTGCTGCTTGGTTTCGAGGAGGCACTCCGGATGCTTGAAGGAGATGCTCAGAGCCAGGTACGTAAAGGTGGCCGTATTGAGGCATATGGCAATATGTGGGATGTTGCTTCAACGTATGAATTTCTGATGGAACGTCTGGAGGAGTGGAAAGCAGCAGCAGAGAATTACCCGGATCCTGAGCACTTCAGGATAAACATCAACCTGGGGTGGGATAAGTTGAACGAGTACTATACGAAACTGGACGAGACGCCAGCTTAGGTACTATGCTTCCGCCATTCTAAATCCGGCCTCACGTTGGGGATATTTCGAGAATACGTGGACCGGCAAAGCACAGCTGCCATGGCTTCAGGAGGCAAAAAGAATGGTGAAGACTCTGTGGGAGGAAGAGTATAAATCACTACCGAATGTTTCGAATTCAGATGAGGAACCTCCATTCAAGCGTTTAAAGGCAATGAGTGCTCTCGAAAGACACCGAGCACACAGAACTTCGTCTCTAGCAGGCAGATGTCCTTTTGATAGGTCAGTGAACGCAGACCATGATGAATATGACCACTGGCTGTCGAGTCCGGACGTTAAGAGCGACCCTCTTGTCACGGATCCCATCCAATATTGGTGGGAGAGACGGAAAGATTACCCTCGACTGTCGCGAATGGCTCTTGACCTGCTTTCGGTACCGCCTATGTCGGCAGAGTGCGAGCGTTTGTTTAGTGTTGCTGGGCAAATGGTCTCACCGCTGCGGACTCGACTGGAGGCTAGCACGATAGGGATGACACAGACGCTAAGGTCATGGGTGCGGAATGGCCTAATCGACGCGGTGGATACGTTGGTTGACGTATCAGATGAGGTTGGGAGTAGCATTATATGGGAGACAGAGGAAGATGGCCGAGACGATGGCGAATAACGTGTTGGGCATCTCGGGGGGCGTATGAGGTTCAACATGTTCAATTCAACGCCACCAATTCAATTTGCAGATGCGGTGGTTCAACTCCACGGGCCAAATGCTGAGTAAGCTGTCAACGCAACGCCACGCGAGGGCGAAATTGATGGAATTGAATTGATCGCCAGCCTGGACCTAGCCTACGGCAACTTTGACCATATCAGAGTGGGTATGGGCGATAGCGCACATATGCTCCGGGCTGTCCTCCCATGAGCGGCAGTGCGTAGCAGAAGTTTTAGTAACAAGGCATTCGCTTGGACCATTCATAATAGAACTAGGGTTACCGGATGCATCAAGGCATTAATGTTAGCGACAGTACTTATGACTCGCACTGTCGACCTGTCTCCATTCCCCCACATTCGCACCCCGGAACTCAGGCAGCAGCGGTATTTCTAAGTACTTCATTCGCTAAGCCAGAAATTGTTTACGCACCCATAAGGCGGCCAAATTCTGACAGAACATCTGCTTATGAGATAGAGCCATGTACCCAGGTAGCCCCACCCTAGACTTGCAAAGAGCATGTTTTTTTTGGACCGGAAGGTGCAAGTACTCAATGCTGTAGAAATCTTATGCATCAAGGTCGACCTTGCCCGTGTCGAGGAGCATCTTGACCACGGCCTCGTGTCCATTCCTGGCGGCCAACGACAGTGGCGTCCGGCCGCTCTTGTCTTTCGCATCATGGTCGACCTTGCCCGTATCGACGAGCATCTTGACTACGGCCTCATGTCCATTCTCGGCGGCCCACGACAGCGGCGTCCGATCATACTCTATATCTTTCGCATCAACGTCGACCTTGCCCGTGTCGAGGAGCATCTTGACCACGGCCTCGTGTCCATTCCTGGCGGCCAACGACAGTGGCGTCCAGCCAATGTAATCTTTCGCATCATGGTCGACCTTGCCCGTATCGAGGAGCATATTGACCACGGCCTCGTGTCCATTCCTGGCGGCCCACGACAGTGGCGTCCGGCCGCTCTTGTCTTTCGCATCAAGGTCGACCTTGCCCGTATCGAGGAGCATCTTGACCACGGCCTCGTGTCCATTCCTGGCGGCCAACGACAGTGGCGTCCGGCCGCTCTTGTCTTTCGCATCAAGGTCGACCTTGCCCGTATCGAGGAGCATCTTGACCACGGCCTCGTGTCCATTCCTGGCGGCCAACGACAGTGGCGTCCAGCCAATGTAATCTTTCGCATCATGGTCGACCTTGCCCGTATCGAGGAGTATCTTGACTACGGCCTTGTGTCCATTCTCGGCGGCCCACGACAGCGGCGTCTGGCCATACTCTGTGTCTTTCGCATCAAGGTCGACCTTGCCCGTATCGAGGAGCATCTTGACCACGGCCTCATGTCCATTCCTGGCGGCCAACGACAGTGGCGTCCGGCCGCTCTTGTCTTTCGCATCAAGGTCGACCTTGCCCGTATCGAGGAGCATCTTGACCACGGCCTCGCTTCCATTCCTGGCGGCCAACGACAGCGGCGTCCAGCCAATGTAATCTTTCGCATCATGGTCGACCTTGCCCGTATCGAGGAGCATCTTGACCATGGCCTCGCTTCCATTCCTGGCGGCCCACAACAGCGAAAGGTCGACCTTGTCTGCAGCGGGGGCACTTAATGCGTGGGCAGTTTTTGCTTCCGCAATGTCACGAGCAGCTCGAGCTTCAACTCTCTTTGCGGCATTATGCTCGAGTGCGGAAAGTCTCTCTTGGTCTTTTTTAAGAAGCTTGCCTTTGCGTGCCTTTTTTGCTAATAAGCAAGCAATTTCCCCCTCTTCATGAACTGCTTCAGTCGCCTGAGCCTCAGCAATTCTTTGCGCCACGGCAATAGCGGCAGCAGAAGCCTTTTCTTCGGCCCTCTTAGCTGCTTGCTCCTCGGCTTCCTTCATAACTTGATTCACATCCGAAGCCTTGCCTTTTACTATGGGTCCGGTATCGCTGAGACCTCGGAGAATCTCTACGGGTTCCTCCTTCCGAAGTGAATCATCACGTAGAGATACTTTTGAAGTTTGAAGCAGCAGAATAGCCTTTAAAAGTTCCATGCTGGGCGTGTTGGGAGTTCCAATCTCTGAGAGTACCTTTTCTGAAGTTGGATAGGTAATGTTCTCGGCAAAAGCAAGGATGCGCGACTCAACATACGCGGCTATTCCCGGGAGAGTGCTCAATGACAGACTTGACTCTTCCATGATATCAACCAAGGAAAGCAAGCTCAACCTGTCGCCGAGCGCGATCATCTCTCTTCTTGCCAGATCACGAAGAGAGGGCAATTGAAAGGATTGGGCTGCGGCGTACACGCGGAGTGCAGTTGTAAACTCGGATGCATACCTCATCATAATAGTCTCTCCCTGTGGCTTCAGGCATTGATACCTGCCGGTGGTCATAAAGTGAATAAGGACATGGCCGGTATTGTAGTCGATATCGTCCAAGTGAAGGTCGCGTAACGACGAAGAGAAACAGTCTGTCGGGACGCATCGGGAAGTAAGCTCGACACTCTGATGCAGGAATGCGTGAGGGATATGGAGGGGTCCATTTCCTTGGAAGTATACCGCACAGACTTGACTGGCGTAAGGCCTGTTGCATTGTCAGTTGACAGTCTTCAAAGAGAGAACTCAAATTCCTAACGAGTGTTCTGGCCTGCTGTCTGGTTCGCCATCCCAAAAGGGTGCTGCGGCCTCTCTTTGCTTGTTGACCGGGTCGTTAGACATGTTTGTGAGTGTTGGATAAGGGCTGAACTATGTTAAATCTAGATAATAAAAGCCCGTCGCGCTATATAGGTAGATTGGTGGTAGAAGGAGCACCCCGATATATAGAAGCATTGACAAAGAGACTCGGAGTAGAATGAAAAACGCCGGGTCAACGGCCCACACGAAGGTTATTAACAAGCTCCGGAAACCTCAAAGGCGCACTTCATTCCAATGACATAAGTGTGATATAATATAGTTCATTCCTTCTGGGAAAACTACGCTAAACCATGCACCTCGACAAAGCTCTAGTTTTCCCGATTCACACCGTTGAGGGGTCTGCTTGGAAGCCAATTTCCTGAGGTACTTTGCCAAAAGTATCTCATCCCTAATTTCTCCCTACTCGGCCTAAAACACACAACGTATGTACTTATTTCGGACTGATCTACAGCCGGCGGAAACGCCACATAACCCGCTTGGGTAGCTGGCAGAAGATCGACAATAACAGAGCCTATTTCCAGCCTTTCAGCTCTCCACGAAATTGCCCGCATGCGGTTGAGACACGGCACAACTTCTTGCAGTAAGCTGAAAGTGAACTCTCAAAATACAATCATCCTTCAACATACCACCTCTCTAATTATAGATAACTACATGTTAAAGGCATTGATATATCAGTATGTCTTATTCTGTTTGGTAGCTAAGCCACTGGCTTTAGAAGGGATCTATGAGTGAGTTATGGCCTCATGCAGAAGACCTTTTCCTAGAACGGGTTATGTATAAGCGTCTTAGCTGCATGACGGTAAAAGTATGACAATCTTCTGTGGCGGACCGGTCTATGCGTCCACCTCCGCGTTCTGGTGGCAGCAGGTAGTGCGAACCTTGGTAGATTGCATGAATGGATTACAGTATTGTACATGTACACCTTCCTCTTCGCAATAACATTCTCTTTGTAAGTTTTGGAGTAGAGACTTATAGATACATGTGTCTACTTGATAGGCGGGTAGGAATAGTCAGATTCATATGACGAAGGAAGCTTTAATTAGGTCTAAAAGAGGGGAAATGATCAGGCCAGAATAGCCATAAACCGTTACTTTACATGTGCCCAGTAAACGGTGGGCCTCCTGCAGTATAGTCGTATGATTTTACGACATTCACCTTCTAGTAAATGCTTACTTCAACATATGACTGGCTAAAAGAAAGGTAATTACTACACCGGGGTGACAAAATGGCTACACCAGCGTGACTCTTACACAGGCGTCATTTCTACGGCTTCTGATTGGTCCATCCCTTTTTGTTAGTGCATTTAGCTTCTGCCAACACTGTGTGTAGTGTTGGAGAAATGGCAGGCAGCCACCTCAAGGAAAGATGTCTCACGATGATACCAGAACTGTCTGAACAGCCTCTCCTCATCAGGTATTAAGAAAAGGAGGGACTTCCTTCGATAGTAGGTAGAGGATAGCGAGATAGATAACTACCCTCTAGGGCATACTTGAATTGGCCTGGTTCTGCAGTGAAAACTAGACCTTGTTGTGATGTTCGCTTTAGAACTGGTTGACCCGATTGGTTCTTTACCAAAAGCAAGGACTTTTTAAGGGGGAGCTGCCTTCACCGCCTTTGCGTGGATGTACCTGTGGGTCGAAGGAAAAAAGAGCGAATCAGAAGCCATAAAAGAAACGCCTGCCTGTATAAGAGTGACGCCGGTGTAGCCATTCTGTCACGCCGGCGTAGTAATGGCCAAAAGAAAATCATTTACTCGTTGGCTAGCCGGGAGGAGTGAGACCAAAAGAACCAGTTGAAGTGGCACCAATCTCTGATGAAGTAGTATACATATCGGAGTGTCTATTCCGCGAACCAGGCCAGTGCTCAACGGGATCGGCTTCAGACAGGGTGCGAGCGGGAGGCCTCACAGGGCGGGGCCAATCGGTTAAACAGCCTTACGGATCAAATCGGGGCGACGATTGCTGACATAATTTGGGCACCTAGCCCATGTATTGGCCGCCCTCGAAATGATTTCCGGCGGGTAACCCTTCGCAACGTAGTGTAGCTCCATTTTAATTAGCTCAAAACATCAAAACACAATACAAACGTTTACGACACAAATATCCACCCTTCGAAATCACTCCTCACCACGACATCAATCCTATATATCATGGATGGACCATCGAGTATAGAGGAATTGACAAGACTCCTACGAGAAGCTGAGCAGCGCGCGGAGGAGGAGCGACAACGCGCCGAGGGAGCAGAGAGAGAACGACAGGAGGAGCGACAACGCGCCGAGAGGGAACAGCAACGCGCCGAGGAAGCAGAGAGAGAACGACAGGAGGAGCGACAACGCGCCGAGAGGGAACAGCAACGCGCCGAGAGGGAACAGCAACGCGCCGAGAGGGAACAGCAACGCGCCGAGAGGGAACAGCAACGCGCCGAGAGGGAACAGCAACGCGCCGAGGAAGCAGAGGAACACACACGACTCACGACGCTTGACGAATACATTGCAGCTTGCCATGATTCCGTCTTCTCTCGCTTCGCCATCGAAACAGATCCAAAACTGACCTCAAAGGGCCCGTTGACCAACCCGCGTAACAAGTGGTGTCCTAAAAACCTCAGGCCATGGCCCAACTTCCTTCATCAACAGAGGGTCACCTTCGGTACACTGCACCATTCATTTCCTACCGAAAGCCGCCTTTTCGAGAACCGAAACTTCCTGGCCGGCATGGGGAACCGGGTCTCCCAACGACCGATAGGAGACGAGAAGACGCTCGAATATTTCCTACATAATAGCGTGGAGGATCCGGTTAGGGCCATCGTACAACATCTTAAACAGGTCGAAGAGGTCGGCAGGGATTTTCAGATCGGAGATGGTGTCGTCTTTGAGAACCATCCCCATGCCCTCAGCGATGTTGCCGAAGAAGTGGTTGAGAGGGAGACCCCATCGACGCCGCCGCGGACGCCGGACCACGGAATAGATCTCAACCAGTTGCGGCCGGATCAAATCTGCGTCTATCGATCCGACAACACGCCGTCTTCCCAGCGCACAATGGTTTACGTTTCCGAGTACAAGCCGCCCCACAAGCTGACCGCTCCGCACCTTCGCCTCGGTCTCCGCCCCATGGACATCTACAGGGAAGTTGTGAACCGAAGGACGATTCCAACTTCTATTAACCCTGACGCGCGTTTCCAGTACCACGCGGAGAAGCTGACGGCATCTGCCATCACGCAGACGTATCACTACATGATTGAAAGCGGCCTTGGGTATGGTCTTCTTACTACTGGCGAGGCTATTGTGTTTCTCAACATCGACTGGGGCGACCCTGAGACTCTGTACTATCATCTAGCAGAGCCTGGTCCGGAGGTGTCGGCACATCCAAACAACCTCCATATATGCACGGCTGTCGGTCAATATCTAGCGTTCACCCTCATGGCTCTCGGTGCGCCTGGAGAGCGACGGGAGATTCGCCAGGAGGAACGTCAAAAAGCTATGAATGGCTTGAAGAGGTGGTCTGAGGACTTCGAATCGACATTCCGTTCTATCCCAGAAAATGAACGATCGGTGTCGTCAGCCTACTCTCCTGGCCATGAACCTACCACCTACAAGGATGTCGATCGGTCGCCGGCCTTGCCGCGCAGAAGGACGCGTCGAACTGCCAAGTGCCAGATTGGCGAGGGGTCGTTGAGGAAGGACGGCAAGCCGGAACCATCTGATGACGAGTCGGCATCCAGGCCACCGGACACGCCTACGCCAACTGGACGAAACACAAGACAAGGAACCAGGCGGAGCCGGCGACTGAGCGTTGCGGCCGCCGCGCGAGACGGCGAGCAGGGTCGGCAGTACTGTACGCAGAAATGTCTTCTCGGGATGGTCAAGGGTGGTTTTCTTGACCCAAAGTGCCCGAACGTGGCGCTTCACTGCGGGAGCTGCGCTACCGCCCGCGCACGTCATCCTGTCGACCACAAGGAGTGGCTTCGCCTACTCCGGAAGCAGCTGGAACAGTCTCTCGACGACGGGATCAGGCCATTGGGGGAAGGTGGTGCGCGGGGTGTGCTTTTCCAAGTGACCCTACTTGCTCATGGCTACACCTTTGTCAGCAAGGGCACGGTGCGGGCTTTCATCAAAGATCTCCAGCACGAGGCTGCTGTCTACGAGCGTCTCAAGCCAGTGCAAGGCGTCCACGTGCCCGTTTTCCTGGGTGCGGTTGACCTTCGATCGATGAACAAGACTTACTACTACGACCACCGGGTCTACGTGGTGCACTTGACATTTTTGTCCTGGGGAGGCTGCAGCGTCGACGGAGCGCAGAGGGCTGGCGACATGGGCAGGTCGCTCGAAGGCGAGGCCATTCGGTCCTTGAGAGCCATGCATCGAGAGCGCGTGGTCCACAAAGACGTGAGGCTCGCAAACATGTTATTCAATCCCGAGACCGGCGGGATTATGGTGATCGACTTTGAACGGGCTTTGCTGCTCAACCCGCCTCGACGTCCGCTGGCGCAGCTGGTGCCGAACAAGCGAGCGTGGCAGTCGGAGACGATGGATGGCAAGAAGGTAACTGGTGATTCGAGCAAGCGAAGTCGGTCAAGTCAAAGCTTTTTAGAGGATATCCGGTTGGCAAAGACGGCGTTCTTGGAGTGGAATGCTAAGCCATAGGACACGGATCGCGAGAGCACTTTGCTAGTAAATCTACAGTCAATCACCCTAGGAACTATTAAGAGGCGATTGAACAGTAATCGGCCACCAAAATGGATAATTTCGCTCAAAATTTGGACTTGAATCGAGTGGACTGGGGCCCGGCTGTTTATTGGCTAAAACTAACCCCAACCCCACACTTGGGGTTAGCGCGAAGCAGAGGTCCAGATCTGCCTTGCGGGGTCCGTCGGAATGAGGACATTGATAAAATTGCCAACAGACTCCTAGGCTTTTTCGGAAATGCAGGTGTTTGATGTACTTCGAAGATATTGGGGACAGATAGAGCAGTGGTAAGCCGGGGAGGTCTATATAGTGTGAGATTCCTTTGGGTCTAATCTCGACGGACTGCCAAAATATTGGTAGACAAACGCTCCGGATTCTTTTCGAGACTTCAGTTGCTGATTTAAGATCTCTGATCGAGGTGACCTGAGCTCTGTATCAGTGAGGCCTTACTAGATAACCTTCTGTCCCACTTGTTCCGGTGACAATGCACTAACAAAAGGAGATAAATTGGGGGAGTACCCAACATTTTCCATAATGATTCGTAGAATCTCGTTTGGCAGCTGCGAGATTGTGTCTGACATCTTCTCTTTGGTTCAGATAAGGCTCCTCGCGTCTTTTGGCAGCTTAAGAAACGAACAGGAATCAGGCTCTGTGTTGGGCCAGTTTTCAAAGCCAGAATGCGCTGTGTCGATCTAGGGTGGCCGGCGGCGTCGGCATTTATCCATGGCGAGCAATTATGATAGATCTCTGATATTTAGGAAGCGAGTGCCTAATACATAATGAAGATATGTGGGAGGTTGGAGCATAAAAGAAGATGTATAATGAGATTTGAAGATCCGCTATGTAAGTAGGGACAGGGCTAGAAGGGCCGTAAACGTCTCTGTCAAATCTCGATGCTGGCCAAAAATGACAATCAAAATGCGTCCAAAATCGACGACAGTAGAAGATGCGGATAAATAAGGCGTAAGGGTAGGCCAAAGCGTGAGGAATCTGCTGATATGCATCAATGCCATTTTAATGCTCGTTTGCGTATTGCATCCTACTTTCTTTAGCATATTTCACAGTCAAATTCCATCCCAGGCTATCCGTTGCGTATGTAGGGATCAATGATGGGTTTAGGTTGTCGGTTTTCGGTTGTGTTTGGAAAGACTCAGCCAACAGGATTGTTAAGGGGAACTAGTAGGATTTGGTAAGGTCAGGCAGGGGCAGAATTATAGACGTTTTAATGATTCTCTGCTTACTACCACTCAAGTACTGCCTCTCACGACTTGTTCCATACTTCCAAGCCCAAAGGGTAGGTGTCTGTCTGTGCGCCCTTCCATCTTGTTAACGTGTAGCAGTTTATGGCTAGGTTCTCGTCGATCCCTATATACAGCCAGTTCCGTTACCTATGTTGTGGTTATCACACCTACTCTCAGGTTTAGATGTCCATGCGCTGCCTACTCCTCCTCTAGTGTATGTACGTACACCTGCTAAGCTTCTAACATCTATCTGGGGTAGTACCCGAGGGGTACTAACTGGCTACCCTGTTTGCTTTCCTTCCTGCTTCTCCGCGAATCCTTTCTTTATATCAAGTTTTGCCACTTAATGTACATGCAGCCTATTATGAAGCGCTATCCATATCAAACTCGCGACATTCCATCAGAAACGCCTTTGAAAAGACGTCGGCATATTCACCATAAAAGATCCACAAGCGCCTCGAATCCAGTCTTCAAGCTTCGAAATTGATCGACCAGTCGATTCGATTTTAATTTCGATACATCAACTTGACGAACTGTCAGATATTAAGGTGAAAGTCCTACGATCTGCTGAAGACTTCAGACTTTAATCCCGAAGTTGAAGGTGAACCCTCCAATATTCAACAGGTTGGCTTTGATGATGATGAGAACAGATTGGGTTTGGTGGATGAAGGAATAGTCATAATTGAGATATGAACGTTAGTTCAAGTTACTCAAAACTTATTAATGACGTCGAGACTCTAGTGACAGTCTGTTGACCGGAGATGGTGATCTTTATTATTTTGCTTGCAGCCTGAAGTTAGAACTGGTGGCTTGTATCTTCTTTTATAACTAGGTATTGTCTGGAGTCAGTTCGTCGAGAACCATCTCTTAAATACATGACGACCCTAACATAATCTCAGCGTAACAGCACTCAATCCCTTATCCGTTTCATGCAGTTCTTTCAGCCTCTGGGCGATGACACCAAGTCCATCTCATCTCGGTAGGTTTCTTTCAATACGATGCTTGTCCGAATAAGCTAAAGATATCTCCTCCACACCAACGTCACGCTTAGTAAAGCTGATATCCCTATATTACAACTCCAACCACCACTCACAACAATGAAACCCCTATGAAAATGAAAACTGCATAACTTCTTCTCCCAAAGCCTCCTCAACCATAGCCAGTCTAGCTTGCCAGCCGGGTTCCATAAAACGAGACATAAGCATCAATCGTTTCGCCGCCGTATCAATCCCCATCTTCTCTTTCATGACCTCGGCCTTCTCGGCTTCAAGCTGCCCAATCCTCTTGGTAGCCAACGCAATCTTGCTATCGGTTTTGAAAAGCCCAGAAGCACTCTTGTCAAGTTGGATTTTGACTGCGGTATATACCTCTTCATGTTCGCGAACCGTTCGTCTTCGTTTATCCAGGAACGTGCGAAGTTCGTTATCTCCAGGATATTTGTTGTAGAGATCTTCCAGGTCCCTGAGCAACTTGTTCTCGGTGGCCATTGATTTCTCGACATCCTTGAGCGCGTCTTGGGCTTTTTCCTGTTCCTTTGCTTGCTCGTTCTTTGTAGGTCTGAGGCTGCGCTCAAATGCGGTGAGTCGGCAGTGTTCGTCATTGATGGATGTTAAAAGTTCTTGGAAGCTCTTGATATGAGGAAATAAGGCAGCCGAGGCAGCCTTCAAGCTTGCTCTGAATCCGTCTCCGGTGGGCTGAAGGGATGTTAGTTTATGATGACAACATCTGATTGACTGAATTTGCAAATGTTACTTACAAGAAGAGCGTTCCAATCCAATGATCCAGTCACCTGTGTACTTGAACGTAGAACATCAGCAGCCTTTTGTCTTTTGGTTGAAGGGGCTGTAAGTGATTCTGAACTGCTCGCCGCTGTCCGGTTGATGAAGTTGTTGGTGGATGTAAATGTGTTTACTGGCGATGACGGAGCAGGGCGCTTGTTAGCCCTAGCAGGGGCGATGGGACGAGGTGTCGATGGTTGACTGCCTTCTAGGTGGGAGTGTAGAGATGCTTGAGGAGTCGCATTGATAGACGCCGATGGTCGGTGGTTCGGTTGGTGCTGAAAGCTCTGGGAGGCCTGAGAAGTAGTGCCGGTACAACGAGACAGTGCTGGCTGCGAGCTGGCTTGTGCGCGAGGAGTCGAGGGGCTTTGAGAACTCGTTCCGGACATGGATGGCTGGCTACTTGATTGTTGGTCAGGCTGTCGCGCGCTCTGGGGGGTGGGTAGAGATGCTGATGATTGTGCGCGAAGCTGTACAGAGTTCTGAGCCGCGGTTGCTGGTCCCTGGCTGCCTTGTTGTTGCGGAGGACGCGTAGTGCCCTGTGGAGTTGTCGCAGGAAAAGACACGGGAGTCTGAGGATGGCCCGGAACAGATGACGCTGTTTGCTTGAGCGGTTGCACACCAGATCGTTGAGCGCCCTGGGCGTTCTGAGAAGCAGAGGTGAGAGGCGCCGTCGTTTGGGAGCTTGGTGGTTCGCGTGGCTGCGTCGAGCTTTGAAGAGCCCGTGGAGTTGTAGCAGCAGAAGGCGCGGACGCTTGTTCATCTGGTCCCTCTGGACGGCGAATAGAGCTCCGGGAGGTATCATGAGCCAAGCGAGATGGTGGTTGAAAGTCGCGCCGAGGGCAAGCGCTTGACTCGGCTGCGTTGGAGGCGGAGCTGGAGGCGACAGGACTGCCCCTGGATTGTCCATTGATTATAGCAGGCCCAGACCTAGGATTGGCCGCTATGGTGTCCTCCATAGGCTCATCATCCTGAATATCACCGATGTCTCTGCTTCGCGACCAAAGATTTCGTTTATGAGGGGCGCTCTCTTCGTCTTCGACAGTCAAGTCGGGATCTTCTTCAGTCTCTTCTTCATTTTTGTCTCCGTATTTGCTGAGATCTTCTCGAAAGCCTAGAGCGATAATCTCATCAACCGGTTCAGAGTTTGCCTTGGTTCTGTCACTCTCCGCAGTCCGATCCTCATCATCCGCACGTCCATTCCATCGCCGTGTTTGTTTAGTATCAATACCCATCCCACGTAGCCACGTTCGCACCTTTGCTATATCTAGCTCACGAAGTCGCGGGCGATCTGAGCGCGGATGGCTAGTGGCGAAAACCTTCAATCTATGGCGTACCTGGTCGAGCTCCACGTTCTCAGCAGCCACTACCAGAGACACCAACGTAGAAAGGCTCTCGATAAGTCGAACACCCCAAGTCTCAGGTACAAAACCTTTGCAGAACTCAGTTGGCCACATGCCACATGCTTGATGAATGCGCTGCGCTGCGTGTAACGATCGCTGGGTTGGATAATCTGGTGATGATGAGGCGCGGTTCATTGAATTGAATTCATTCCGCCCGGGAGGATACGCCTCATAGGGCCAAGAGGCGCGGTTCAGTGACGGCCTACCGCGTTTGCGCGCAGATGGAAGCTTAGGAGTCATGATTAAGTAATAAAACATGAAAGTTTGGGGCCCCATAGGGACACGCCTAGGCGCCTCTCCACTTCTGCACGCGTAGGCGTGCGGATTATGTTAGCCCCCAATTTGGCACAACTCTACAACTGCATTTCGAGTTTTGAGGCTGGCGGGTTTTAGAATCCCGAGATTCAGAACGGCAATGAATTCCTAATTATTAAGCTGAATATAATTCCCGCTGCTCTTTTCTATCATTCTTAGCCGCCTTCCAGATGTTGCGTATGCCTCTTCTGCTAGAAAAAGGATTGCTTTCTATCTCTGCCGCTACCTGAGCCTCCACCCGATTATCTTCTGCTTTACTCTAATCTAGGTACGCTATAATCTCTTTCTTACTCTAATTTAAGACACCACTGGTAGCTTGCTTTGTTATACCGCAAAGGTAGACCTAATGCCCTCCGATACTGCTGGTTAGTTTTGACGCTCCCATGAGGCTGCGCCTTATACTAATCATCTCGAGCAGCAATATATCTCCGATAGATAGCTTGTGGGTCATCATATCTTAGTGTCGGCGCCACTGATGCTGTTGAAGATGATGCTATTGGCGACGTCCCTCCCTGTGTCGATGGTTTTGCTGATGACACTGCCGATGATGCTGCTGTCTCTATACTAACGATAATGCAGCTAGTGTTATCCCTGCCAGACCCAGCGTGTCCGGATAATCCTGATGACGGGTTTTTCAGTGGTTCCCCTTCCTGTAAAGATGATATAGATGTAGATACTGCTGCTGCTGGTCGTGCTTCCCCGGATAATGCTGGCGAGAGTGCCACTGGCATTGCTTCTTCTACCTGTGCTGACGATGATGATAAATATAAAATCCCCTTGTACCGTTGAGGGCATGCCTTTGACGTTATCTTGTGTCCTAATTTGTGGCATCTACTGCATGTAGGTCGTGCTTTTGGCTGCGCTGCTGCCTGGACTGCCTCAAATGCACTTGGCTCTCTCTGAGTGCTCGATTGCGATTTACTTGTGGTAGAATTGGCAGCTATTCGATCAGATCGGTGTCGAGGCTCCAATAGCACCTGATGAATACTATGACGAATTAAATGCTAATGCGAGTGAAAATGCTCTAAGCGAAGGGTTTGGCCTTGCTCTTGTAGAGCCTTGAGAGTGTGGGCGCAAGGGAGGCCGTGGGATTGAGAGAACGTACCGGTATAACTAGGCAAGTCTTCTTTCATAAGCCGCTTCCGCTGTTCTTTAACTTTGCGTAAAGCCTCGTGAGATATCCAGCTACGTATGGCACTATATAGTGATCCAGAGAGCTCAATTGGTATTCGCATTTGCTGCCTGACTTGGTTGGATTGCAGCTCAGATAATTGATTAAGAAGCGCATGTTTTATAGCTCTCCACGCCTTAAAGAGATCTAGCGTAGATTTCTTGAGGTGGCTCTTAAGGAGCCCATGGATACCCTTAACCCGTAAGGTGACCATATTGCTAAAGTGAGGGTGCTGGTTGACCTAGGCCTTAATGAGCTTTTTTTTGTACGGATTGAGCCAGTTGGACTTGATGTAGCTAACCTCTTTGAGATATTGAGGCAGATAGCGCTTTTCAAGCTCTTGTATGCGCTGGTCAAATGCATGTTCATCTGATGACCTTATAATTGAATGCCAGTGGTTGAAAAAGTCATTCCAATCGCTTAGACCTTGCTGATAGGCCTTAGACCCTTGCTTAAGGTGTATGAATGTTAGCTGGCAATAGCGGAGGACCGCCTTATTTGCATGCCATAGGCATAGCAGAGAGATCTAAGACGGAAAGCAGCTCTCTACAGCGTTCATATAGGCCTTATTACGGTCAGTTAGAATAATAGATGGAAACCTTGTGTTGCAGAGTTTATATAGGGACCTGAGCCGGTCTAAGGCCCATATGAAGTCCTGCTTAGCCTCGCTATTAAGGAATGCGAAGGCGATACAGAAGGATTGCTGACAGGCATTAATATTAATCATATTAAGCAGCGGCATTCCGTATTTGTTCGTTTTGTATGTGCAGTCTAAGAAAAGTAGATCTGGGTAAGCCTTCAAGTATGCCAATGACTCCGGATGGGCGAACAACACTGCCGTGATTCGGTTATCTGAGTTAAGCTGCATCCGGTTCCAGAACTCTTCCTTGTCTAGCTGGTTAGCAAAAGTATGTATAGTGCTCTGACCCTTATAGAGCTCTCGTTTGCTATCTGCAATATGGTTGTAGATATCTTGCTGGGTTGTAATGGTATTTGAGTTCTGGCGAATATAAGTCCTGATATCTTTTGGCGCTGTACCAGCGTTCGTAAGGCGGCTGATTGTTGACCTGTCTATATCTGAGAGCTGCCGATGGACTGGGTGCGCCGATTTGTGCCAACTTGGTTTATGGTTGTGTGAAGAAAATTGTGGATCCGGACGATGCCTTAAAGACCAAGTCGTCTTATCTAGGGATTCCTTTGCGATGATAGAGAACCGGCAGTTGGTTCCTTGCGTAGTAGTCTTGCGCTGGCGGTCCCTTGAGGCGCTTGGTGGCCGACACTATCGATCATATGCGTATGTGATAATCTGCCTGCCGCTGGTTGATTGCGACGATCTCCCAGTTATGAATGCGTATCCTCTTGGTGCTGCCCATTTATTGATAGCTGTGAGTAGAGCCTCTTGCGAGTTGTATGTGCCCTCTGGCGGAAGCACATTATTAGAAAATGCCGTCTGCGCTATAACGGTAACCCCCCTGAGAAATGCAGTTGTGGAGTTGTGCCAAATTGGGGGCTGACATAATCCGCACGCCTACGCGTGCAGAAGTGGAGAGGCGCCTAGGCGTGTCCCTATGGGGCCCCTGAAAGTTTACACTTCCTCGCTATGCATCCCCCCGGGCGGAATAAGTTCATTCCATTCTAACCCGACATAGCCGCTTAAATGACTACAACCTTGACAACCGATGCTATTTTAAACAATTTAGCGTAGCCACAGGCCCTCTAAGATCCATTCTCCCAGGCATAAGAAACACTACTACTACTGCAAATCGATCAGTCCGCTGCCAAGCTGATCTTCAACCCCAGACAAGACTTAGCATCAAGGGGAACACGGAACCTGCCTTCTAAAAAGAGTGAGTGGATTGACGTGGACGCTAGTCATGGGGATGAGTACCCTGATATATTTCGTTAATATTTGCTATACCTCTGCGCAAACATTAACAGATCTACCCATGCAAAACATCGGACGCGTTATAATGCCTGAACCCAAATGTCTCCTCTTTTACTCGATTCATACGGTCGGTGAACCGAGATGGCAGACTTACCTCTTGACCTGGAACTACCGACCAACAACGAGGGGCATACCGAAGTCCGCCAGCCTTCTACTTGGGCACCGACAAATGATGAGGTGTCGGCGGCGGGTTCCTGAATTGTCCAATTAGGAAATCCCTCAGTTAATCCACAAAGCCGGATAATGACGTGGATGGATTGATTCCCTACCCTGCCTATTAGGGCGGCACTAGCGTACCTCGGAGAATGCACATTTGCCACGTCAAGAAGCTTCTCGCTACCGTTGACCCCAAGACCCCGTCGGAGACATGTAAGGCGACATGGAGAAGTAGTATCAGTGCCGTCATTACAATTACGTAACAGCTAAAAGCCCGTCGTATCAGCCGTAAGTATTATGGGGTGAAATAGCCAGCATTTCCGTTTCACATTGTCAATAGTTCAGAAAGGAGCAGGTTTCAAAATCCTGACAAAAACAAATCGATGCCATTTAGACAGACAGAGCCGTCAATCGGTTCGTTAGGCTTTGCCATGCGTCGAATTCAACGCTTGACCGTCTGCGAATAACGCTAACCTCTCGGTGGAATCAGCAAACCAGCTCAGCACACCCGTCCTGGTTCGGTTCGCATCTTGGGCCACCCCTTCGGGATATTGCTCGACGAAAGCCCGGTTAAAGCGCCAAAGTATGTGTCATGAAAGTTGCGGAGCCCCGGCATGCATGGGGCCAAGCTCCTCTTTCAGTACTCCATCAACACATTTGCGATGCTCGGATGAGTTGGCGAAGCTGCTTGTGTTGCGTAGCCATGCCATCTGCAACGCCTCTACGACGATTAACTGCCGCATTAGGGGCCAGAAAAGAGACTACTAGAGTAGTTGCGATCCATAAAGCTCACCGTCTTTTTGCTGAGTCGTCCTTGGAGGACGATCATGGACTCATGGTGGAGTCTGCGCTAATTGCATCCTTACTGACTCCCGGCTCTAGCGTCGCCTAAGCCCGAGAACTAGCCTCGCAAGCTAAGCTGACCTTAGGCCTAGCTTCTGGCTTTCGCTTCTCCCCTATCTCTTTTTCCTTTCCTTTTTATTTTTTTTGTTGTTGCCAGTTCTTCTTTTTGTATTGTGACTTCCCTCTCTCTGCCTTCTTTTTGTCATATCCCTGTTGACGTTGACCTCTGAGCTTTGTCATCTGCGTACCTACCTTCACGCATTATTGATGCATCTAGTACATATGGTGTGCTTCGCTGTAATGTCATGTGAGCTAACGACAAAGCTAAAAGTGACTAGCGGACAATGTGGATACAGACCATCCAAGTTAGACCGAAGCTAGGCACGTTCCGTCAGTGTCCAAGGACTGCTTATCTCAAGCGATCCGAAATATTTCGGCGGTGCACCTGTCGGCCGGTACTAGGTGGTTACTTGCTGACCCTTTCGAATAATTCTTAGCCAGTCCCTAGGGCCGAAATCGACGACAGGCAGGGATGAATTGTCATTTGTCGGGACCGCATCACTTCCACGTAGACCAGTCTGTCTTTGAACGAACGATGTCCCAGGCGGGAGCCCACTTCACTGACAAATGATTTTGTGCCGTTGATTGTCGTGTGTGAGCATGACGATGTCGGTCATCCCTCGTGCTTGCCGCAAAAAAGAGAAGAAAAAAAGGCTCAATACAGAGAGCCAAGCCAAGCCCAGCCTCTCCCCACCGCCGGGGTGTCGGGAAAGCAAACGTCAGTGTCACGGCCAGGGTCAGTCAGCATGCTTTGTGGGGTTGGTAAAGGTAAGGCGAGGGGTGCATATGCAGGGTAAGTACAGGGCGTGAGTCGCAGCAGAAATATGGGTCAAATATCGGTCAGAGCCAAGATATCACTCAAAACATGGTTGTCGTTGTGGACTGTTGTATCGGTCCAACTTTCGAGACCCCTGCGGGCTGTACGGAAATGATATAGTGAATCTTGTCCTTCCTCGTTCCACGGCAGTACATTCATCGCCAACAAACCTGAGAGCGAGTGCAGAGATCAGATCCCATGGCGGAAGCACTCGGCGTTGCATCCAGCGTCATTGCTGTGGTCGAATTATCTGAAAAAGTATTTTCCCTATGCCTAAAATACGTCGGACAGGTGAAGAACGCCGAGAATGATATTCAAAGACTACGCAATAAAGTTAACGGTTTTTTGGATACCGCCATAAAGCTCCAGGACCTCGTTAAAGGACCTCGTGGCAATGAGTTGAAAGCATTGCAACACTTCAAGTCTACGATAGAAGACAGTCGCTTGAAGCTGGAAAACCTCGAGAAACAGCTTCAGCTTTCGACTAGTCGAAAGGGGATGAGCTTTTTCACTATATGCGCACACAAATGGGCATTTGAAAGCAAAGAAGTTAACGAAATCGTTGAGGATCTCGAACGTTGCAGAGGCACTATTTCTTCAGCGTTGACTATCGATCAGACGTAAGCGATGCAATCTGGGAAACGGTGACTGAGCTGATGCAGATACGACCTAGCACGATCCTCCAGAACGTGAATGACCGAACTACGCTTAACCAATTACCCATTGCACACGGTGCCTCTTTTGACTCCAAGGCAGAAGAACACAACCCGACTTGCCTGCCCGACACCCGCGAAAAGCTCCTCAAAGAAATAGACCGCTGGATTGACGACCCTGGGTCGAAGACGATCTTCTGGCTGAATGGAATGGCGGGAACGGGAAAGTCGACTATCTCGCGGACTATTGCTAGAAGGCGATCTAAGCGAGGTGATCTCGGTGCCAGCTTTTTCTTCAAGAGAGGAGAGATGGACCGAGGCAACCTCAACAAATTGATGTCCACTCTAGCCTACCAACTGGCTTTCAACATTCAAGGAGCTGCTTTCTTCACCAAGAAGACCCTTGATGACAATCCAGCCATTATAGAAAAGTCGGCAAGAGAGCAGTTCCAAAAGCTCATCCAGGAACCGCTGTCCGGGGCAGCAGCATCGGTGAAGGTGTTGTCGCCGATCGTGATCGTGATAGATGCCTTGGACGAGTGTGATCAAGAGGCTGATGCCAGGTCGCTGATAAAAATTCTCTCGCAAGCCAAAACTCCGCTTCCTCACCTCAGGGTGTTCGTGACGAGCAGGCCGGAGCTTCCCATTCGGTTGGGATTCAGTCAGGTGCAGGACTCCTACCAGGACTTAGTTCTACATGACATCCCACCAGAAAGTGTCGAGCACGATATAGTTGTGTTCTTGGATGCCGAGTTTGAGAAGATCCGAAACGATTTCAACACGACTGTTGGCGATGAAAGGAAGCTGCCTCCGGATTGGCCAGGCAGCCCAATTGTACAGACTCTTGCGCAGATGGCTGTACCGCTCTTCATCTTTGCAGCTACTGTTTGTCGTTTTGTCGGTGATTCCCGACGGAGGAATCCTCGAACACGATTGCAGACGGTGCTGGATCAAGAGGGGACAAATCATGGGTCGCGACTCGAGCAAACCTACACACCGATTTTACACTCACAGATCGCCGAACTGCCAAAGAAAGAGAGAGATGAGGTGATCAAAGACTTCAAAGTGATTGTCGGCAGTATCGTTACCCTTGCGAGTCCTCTATCGGTGACAGCACTTTCACGATTGATCGACGTTCTACCTGACACTGTAGACGAAAGATTAGATGCGCTGCATTCGGTATTGAGCATCCCGCTCGAACGAGCAATGCCTGTACGGCTGCTGCACTTGTCGTTCCGAGACTATCTTGTTGACCGAGGCAGTAAAGCAACATCGGATTTTTGGGTAGATGAAAAGCTTACGCACCGAAGGCTAGCAAAACACTGCTTGCGTGTCATGCGTGGCGCTCTTCGGAAGAACATATGCGGCCTATCTTTTCCCGGTATGCGTCGATCTGTGGTGGACCTTGAGCAACTGGAGAAAAGTATACCTTCACAAGTCCAATATGCTTGCATGCACTGGGCTTATCATCACACCGAGGGTGACTCCAGGCCAGACGATGGTGAGGAAATTTATAACTTTTTGACGACAAAGTTTCTGCATTGGGTGGAAGCGATGAGTCTACTGGGGCGAGCCAAGGAATGCCTGGACTCACTTAGGTTACTAGCCCGATGGGTAGAGGTTTGTGCTTATGCCTTATGGTTTTAACCACGCTGACAGATGTTAGAACCGAGAAGACTCGAGGCTGTCGACTTTTGTGGCTGATGCAGTGCGGTTTGTTCAGACCTACTTTTCCGTAATAGCCGAAGCGCCGCTGCAGATTTATTGCTGTCTGGCTTTTACACCAAGCAAGAGTGTTGTGCGAATGAGATTTGAATATGCTATTCCGAGATGGATAAGCGCGTTGCCGAAGGTTGAGGCAAACTGGGATGCGTGCTTGTTGACTCTAGAGGGCCATACCGGCCATATCTACTCGGTGGTGTTCTCGCACGACTCGAAAAAGGTGGCATCAGGCTCTGATGACAAGACGATACGGATCTGGGATGCCGAGACGGGCGAGTGCGAGCGAGAGCTGAAGGGCCATACCGAGTATATCAGCTCGGTGGTGTTCTCGCACGACTCGAAAAAGGTGGCATCAAGCTCTGGGGACGAGACGATACGGATCTGGGATGCCGAGACGGGCAAGTGCTTGTTGACTCTAGAGGACCATACCGGCCATATCTACTCGGTGGTGTTCTCGCACGACTCGAAAAAGGTGGCATCAAGCTCTGGGGGCGAGACGATACGGATCTGGGATGCCGAGACGGGCAAGTGCTTGTTGACTCTAGAGGGCCATATCAACCAAAGCTACTTGGTGGTGTTCTCGCACGACTTGAAAAAGGTGGCATCATGCTCTAGGGACGAGACGATACGGATCTGGGATGCCGAGACGGGCAAGTGCTTGTTGACTCTAGAGGGCCATATCAACCAAAACTACTTGGTGGTGTTCTCGCACGACTCGAAAAAGGTGGCATCATGCTCTAGGGACGAGACGATACGGATCTGGGATGCCGAGACGGGCAAGTGCTTGTTGACTCTAGAGGACCATACCGGCCATATCCACTCGGTGGTGTTCTCGCACGACTCGAAAAAGGTGGCATCAGGCTCTGATGACAAGACGATACGGATCTGGGATGCCGAGACGGGCAAGTGCTTGTTGACTCTAGAGGACCATACCGGCCATATCTACTCGGTGGTGTTCTCGCACGACTCGAAAAAGGTGGCATCGGGCTCTGGGGATGAGACGATACGGATCTGGGATGCCGAGACGGGCAAGTGCGAGCGAGAGCTGAAGGGCCATATCAGCAATGTCAACTCGGTGGTGTTCTCGCACGACTTGAAAAAGGTGGCATCAGGCTCTGATGACGAGACGATACGGATCTGGGATGCCGAGACGGGCAAGTGCTTGTTGACTCTAGGGGACCATACCGGCTGGGTCGTCTCGGTGGTGTTCTCGCACGACTCGAAAAAGGTGGCATCAAGCTCTGATGACGGGACGATACGGATCTGGGATGCCGAGACGGGCGAGTGCGGAGACCTCGTATCATTGCATGCAGGTGTTCTATCTTTTACGCTTGATGGGCGTGGCATTGTCACAGACTGGTACATTTCCCCTGACATGCAGCTCACAATTTCGCCCCGGTTCTGCTATGCCGTGGCAATCTTCGCATGCCCCGATGCTTGCCTGCACAGGCAGCACCTGGGTCACGGCGGCCGGAAAGGACTTGCTCTGGCTGCCTCCCGGATGCCGCGGCGGAGAAGTAGCTGTTTCGGGAAGCGGAGTTGTGATAGGTTGCCTATCAGGAAGAGTCTTGGTATTGGGGATTTCTATGGCGGACATGGAGCAGTGGATGGATACAACTACTGAGAATATGAGGGCGTACTAAATTACATTAGACCCTACTCAAGTGTTACTAGCAGAAACGCATTGCGTTTCCTGTTTTTGTCCAATCATCGTCTAGCAATTTCGCCCCATATTTCTCTGATGGAAACGCACTGCGTTTCTTGTAACTACCGCACTTACGAAATTAGAAAACACGAAACGCGTCGCGTTTCCGTCGGCTGACCCTTGTCAAATTGTTGAACTTGATCACTCCAGACCCAAACAACAGCATGATTTTGCTATTGCTTACTAAACCTGACATATCTATCATCTTCGTATAACGTCTACTTGATATCCTCCGTTTCATCCTATGTTATATACTTTTCTAAGCTGAGTCATAATGGACCCCTTCCCTGTTCAGGAGCCAAGCTTCATTACAAGGCTTATACCGCCTGACACTTGTGGATCTCAGCTGGGCTGGAAGCCAAGAGTCAGAAGTGGGGAGCTGAAACGTCGGATCAAGCATACTTAGTCGACCAACAAGCGTTGCATTTTCTATCATGGATTAACTTAGTGTATTTACCAGTTAACTTACGCTTAGCATATGGCCTGTAGCCAATGGTTGACCTAACAGTGATTGGTGATGACGTAAGGTTTTTGTGGTATAACTTAAGTTACATGGTCAATTTTCCGATTGAGATTGGGTGTCCAGGCCTTCCCAGTTTTGGTGTATGCATGTGCACCCTTACAGTAGAAGCTAGTTTTACTACACAGTAACTATGTGCAAAGCAACATATAAACTCAAAATATCGTAACTATATATATATATGTGTGTGAGTGGCAATAACTAGGGATGCACAAGCCTTTCAGACAGACATTTGCTTTTCCTTTTGGCAATGACTAGAGACGTATGTTATTTTGGTTACAAAGGCCGTTGAAGTTGACGAGATTGGAGTAAGGACTGGTTGTTGACGATAACCATGAATATATAGCGTCATTAGAGACAATGCAAAACGAGTGCAGTCTTCTTCAAACGACGTCAAGATCGACTGAGAGCTTTCTGTGACAGTCTAGCAGAGAAACAGAGTGTGCCAATACTGAAGAGGTCCTCTGATGTATACGAAGCTGTGTGTAGCGAAAGAAAACATAAGATAGACGGCCAGTCTAGTTACCAATCCTCTGTGTCAAGGTAAAAGTGGGCAGAGCTATAACTTCCCTTTACAACTCTAACCACTCTCTCAACCCTTAGTTTTCTTTTCTTTCTTCACTACTTTCTAAACAAACCTCTAACTCAACCCTACCCTTTTCACCACTTCCTTTCTCTTTCCCTTACAACTCTAACCACTCTTTTAACCCTCAACTACCTCACCCCTTTTCTCTTACTCCTTCACTTCTTCACTTCTCCTTCCTCTTTTTACTACTTTTTAAAACACCCCCTAACTCAACTCCTCTTTAACTACCTTACTACCTAACAACACAAAAACCTATCCTAGCTGCATGGCGGATTCGCTAGCGATTCCATTTGAAAGCCCATACTAAAAAAAAAAGCGCTAATGAAAGTGTATAGCGATTCCATTTAACATAAACGGAATCGCTGCACCCCCAAGTTTTTATCGCTAAAATGCATTTCAAGCGGATGCATCGATTCATTACATCAAGGGAAGCTTATATCTGGCTTGCCAGCCTATCCTATCCTATCCTAGCTGCGCGGCGGATTCAGCTCTGAATCCAATGGCTTTCCCATAGTAAAAAAAAAGGCGCTAATGAAATGACGACCTGAATCCATTGCACCCCAACGGATTCAGGTCACCCATAGGTTTTCATCGCTAAAATGCATTTCAAGTAGATGCATCGATTCATTACATCGAGGGAAGCTTATATCTGGCTTGCCAGCCTTCGAAAGTCATTTTTGCGGCATTGCGACCCATTTAAAGTTGGAATTAATTGATCGATTGAAGTTGAAAGAGACCAGGGTAAAGCGAGACGTATTAGTCAGCAACCCCAGTTCGAGGGAAGGATTATATTAGCATTCAACTCAAGCCCAGCACTAAGAGCTAGATAAGGTTTAAGGTTTAGTATCACAGCAACAACAAAAGCAAATATAAGAGGGGTATAAATAATATCAATAAATAGGCATAATAATAACATTTCAACCACATTAGAGGACATTTAAATAAGTCGAGATGTTGCCATTTATTAAATTACCCGAGTATCCATTTGTTATATGTACAATATGCCATTATGCATATGTCACCAAGGAGGTCGAGCCGCATTTAAAGAAGCATCACAAGGGCATCAAAGCAGCTACCAGAAGAGATATAGCCCAACAAGTGAGGGATATGCCCGGCATGATCGAGGACCGGAGAGGGTTATTGACGTGGCAGAAGCCACCGCCGACGACCGACCCAATCCCATATATCCATCCGCCCACGTCTGATAATTTAGGTTGCAATGAGGAAGGTTGTTTATTTGTGGTCGGCACCCCGCGGGGCATGCAGGAACATTACCGGAAAGATCACAGGTGGAGCAATCCCCGAGGAAGAGGCGGAAGTCAGCAGATGCGGAAGATACAGGCTCAGCAGGTCCCATGGCGTACCGGCGTCCAAAGCCAGCGGCTTTTCAGCAACGGGCCGGGTAGTGGTTGGTTCGAGGTCGGGTTTGGAGCACCGGCCACCCAGACACCAGACGAGGCTGCCATGATGGAGCGGGCGGTTTATGCCATGGAGCAGAAGCAAAAGCAGTTCGAGCAGGAGGAGAAAGAGTGCATTAAAGCCGCCAACGCAAAGACAGATGCCAATGCGTGGTTGGAGCGTGTAGGATGGGCCGACCATTTGCAGGGTTTAGATCCGGAAGCCATGAGACAGTTGACGGACCCGGTTGGCGAGGAAGAGCATGTTTTGCAGTTAATCCACGACAGCATCATACGCGTCATGTCGCAGGCGCGGATCACAGCCGCACCCAGCACCGTTGGCACCCAGGCGTTGTTCGAAGCGCAGCGTAAAGAAGTCGACAAGAAGCCGCGGCGGCCGTTTGACAATCGGGTCGAGGAAGACACGTGGGCCCGATATACAGCAGTGTGGACAAAGCTGATATGTTATATTTACCGGGCAGAGGAGATTGCAGATGACAAGAAGAGGCCCGGGTTCAAGTTAACAAAGCGGCAGAGCGATTACATGGATGCGTTAGAAGATATGATTCAAGAGCATATTGACGATCCCGAAGCCAACCCGTTAGATAAGGATCAGGTGGACACGTTGACGTTGCAGGTAGTCATTGCATTACTGGACCACAAGTTAACGGCAGGTGAGTATCGTAGCGCCATTATCAGCGGGTTGGCCGTGCTGGGGATCCGGAAAGACGGAGGTTGGATGGATGTGATGGATTACACACCCATGTATTCGGCCGTGATCAAGGTGGCGCGGGCGATGGTTGTGTATCAGTCATTTCAAGAGAGGAAGGCAGAGGTGGCCCGATTAAAGGAGGCGAAGTTGAGGCAACTGGATGACGAGGAGGAGGCCGAAGAAGAAGCCGAAGAGGAAGCGCCCAGCATGTTCCGCATCGTGCGTGAGAAGGTGCAGAGGTTCATGACGACAACATCCAAGGAGACATACGCCGAGCCAACGCCGATGGATTGGATATACGAGGCGCGCACGTATGGCATGTACATTCGGTTCAACACACCAGCGAGCGGGACCGTAGATTGGGATGGCGACCACATCAAGTACCGAAAGACACGGTTCCGGATGGGTGCGTTGACCGAGATGTTGCACGCATTGACGAGGGAAGCGAGAGAGCATTTGGCCACGCTGACGATGGTGGATGATGTGGACCAGCTGCCGCGGATCCCGTGGTCGGCGGTGGAAGACGATCACAGCGAGGACCGGATAGGGTATTCATTCTTAACTGACGACCGAAATCGCGAGTGGGTGAAGAGAGGTAAGAATTGGGTGATGAACCAGATCCGCGATACCCAACCGCATGGGCAGGGCCAGGCACGACGCAAGGTATGGATCGACAACGAGAGAAGGGACGGAAAGCCGTTCCAGGCCCGGGCGGTGCAGTCATACGGTCAAAAGTTCAACGGGTTCATGGAGCGCATATTCATGTTGATGTACATGATGAGCCAACCAGGACGAGTCACCGAGATGACCGGCATACGACATGAGAACACAATGAACGGAGGGGTGCGGAATGTGTTGGCGCATAACGGTATGATGTGCATGGTTACATTATACCACAAGGGATTTCGATTAACGGGGCAGGCCAAAGTGATTCACCGGTATCTGCCCCGTGCCGTAGGTGAGTTGCTGGTGTGGTATTTGTGGTTAGTTTTGCCATTTTGGCAGCAGGTGCAGGGTGTCGTTCAGGATGCCGCGATCCGCAGCCCGTTTATGTGGCCGGACGAAGTGGTACGCAAGGCGGAAGATAGCGCTATAGAAGAGAGGGAGGCGAGATGGGCAGCATTAGAGGGGCATCACAACAACAGTGGCAGACGTGAAGGAGATGACGAAAACGACGAAGATAACGACGGCGGAGGCGGCGGCAGAAACGATATCATCGAAAACTCAGATGACGACGACGTGGGGTTCCAGAGTTGGGTGCAGGAGCGAAAGTGGACATCAGACCGGGTCCGTCGAATCATCCAGCGACACAGCAGGCGATTATTAAGTGTGACGTTGAATATTAGTTCATGGAGGCAGATTGCCATTGCCATCGCCCGTCGATACTTGCATGGTGCATTCAAAGAGTCGACACTGGAAGGGGATGATGAAGATGATGATTTGGATGATAACCCCGTTGATTTGCAAGCCGGACACGGAACACATGTTGCCGGCATGATTTATGCGCGCGAGTTGCAGCAGGGATTGTTCAGCACGGCGTCGATCCGGGACAAGTTCCGAGCGGTTAGCCGGCAATGGCACCGTTTATTCGAGTTCCAGGACAGCGAGGAGGGTGGAGGGATGGCCGCGATAGCCCGGCGAAAGCGTGCCCCGTACGACACGGAGCGTGAATACAATCAGATGCAGCGATTCCGACGGTTGCAGCAGGTCAACATCGCCGGTCAGTTACGACAGATGATGGGCCCGTCGGCGGCATTCCGCGGGCAGCAGGAGACGGTGATCCGGGCAATTATACGGGGAGAGAGTCCCATCATCCAGATCGCAGGCACCGGCGAGGGCAAGAGCATGTCGTTTTTGTTACCGGCGTATTGCGCCAACGATAACGGCGGAACCACAATCGTGATCGTGCCGTTGATATCATTGCGGGATGATTTGCACGGACGTTGTGAGAAGAGCGAAATCGGGACATATGTATGGAAGAGCCGTGAAGGACATCAAATTGCCCCGATCGTGTTCGTGACACCCGAATCAGCCGTGACGAAGGAGTTTGGCGATTTTGTGAACCGATTGCAGGCGCGATGTGCGTTGGACCGGGTTGTGGTGGATGAGTGCCACACGATTTTGGACAGCACCGGCCGATTCCGACCGCAGATGATGGAGTTGGGTCAAGTATTGAATGAATGGGGCGTGCAAAGGTGTTTTTGACGGCCACATTACCGCCCGGCGAGGTAGAGAGGTTTTGCGAGGTTGTCAGGGTACCGATAAACCGTGTCAAGATATTCCGATCGCGAACATCGAGGCCGAATATCCGGTATAGGGTAGTTGAAGTGCCGCCGACGCCGTCGCCAAAACATCAACGTCAGGAGGGGAGAACATGCAAAGATCAGGAAGCCGGGCCAGAAGAAGACGCAGAGGACAGGAAGGTTATGAAGACAGTACGGGATTGGTTATACCAACGCAACAGCGGCCGAGTTATTGTATACGCTAATACGATCGATCGAGTTGAGCGATTGGGAAACATGTTGGAATGCCATGTGTACCATTCGAAAGTAGACACAACAGCAGGCAAGGAGCAAAGATTGCGATTGTGGATCGAGGACGGTCATTTGATCGTAGCGACAAATGCGTTGGGATTAGGAATAGACGTACCGGACGTACGGTTGGTGGTCCACGCCGGCATGCCGAGTCGATTACGAGATTACGTCCAAGAGAGCGGACGGGCCGGGCGAGATGGTGGGCAGAGCGAAGCAATCATCGTCACATGCCGACCGAAGGGAAACGGACGAGAAGATGGCAAGGCGATCGGGAAAAGAGCGAAGCAAGCGCCGGCATCAAGCAACAGTTGGCCAGCAAAGGAGGCGGCGGTGGAGAGGTTCATCAGTGGAATGTGGTGTCGGCGCGTGGTGTTGGATCAGGTGATGGATGGCCGATTAGATCGGGCAGGTTGTGAGGAAGGGGTAGAAGAGATGTGCGACATATGCCGGCGGCAGAGAGATCAGTTGATGTTCGAGGAGGACATATCGTGGGTCGAGAATCAAGAGATCGACAGCAGCAGCAGCAGCAGTATTAGGAGGGAGGGTATTGATACAAGAGATCAACATGGGGGGGGAGAAGCGACAGAAGGTGAGATTCAGTCACGGTTTGAGCAGGCAGGGCGGAGCATACGGTATGAGCAATTCAAGGCGAGGCAAGAAGAGATCCGCATTCATCAGGAGGTGGAGACATTTGAGCGAGAGTTAGGACGCATGTCCTTTGCTATCGAGCGTGCTGGGGGTAGGGTTAGGGTGAGGTAGAATAGGACTGGACTGGACTGAATTGCAAGTAAGTATAGTATTATGCTATCATAGTAGTAGTAGTAGCAGTAGTAGCAGTAGTAGCAGTAGTAGCAGTAGTAGCAGTAGTAGCAGTAGTAGCAGTAGTAGCAGTAGCAGTAGCAGTATAAGGAGCAGGAGGAGGAAGGGTAGTATTTTTGTACCCTGGGGTACAAAGCAATATGCAGTCCCCTACCTACCCTACTATCAACTATCTGCTCACTCCATTATCATCGGGTATATAGGAAAAGGTACTTGGTAATTTTGTACCCTGGGGTAGAAAACCTTGGAATTGCCTATCTGCAGTTAACGTTACTTACATCATCATTATCCTCTTTATAATCTTCGGGAGTCTATGTCACATCGCCGAGTATTGGATTATTATAACTATGACACTGTAGCTTAGCAGAAGGCTTTTACCTATAGAATGCAGTTTTGACTTTATAGAGTGTTAATAGGTACCTTAAGAAGTTGGTAAGAAACAAAGCTGTTTACCTATATAGGGTAGTTAATTTGGGATTGGGTTTTGAGCTGGGGTGGGAGGGGGGAATATGTGACGGGTGAAGGTTCCCAAGGGATAAACTAGTCCGTACTGGTTTATGTTGGCAGAGTCGTAGGGCGTTGTCACTGAGCGTTGCGAAGTGTCACGTCTCTTAATAGTGAATAGAGCGGGTTAGGCGTATTCAGGTAAAGAAGTTTTGTTGATAGCTGGTAGGCCATCGTACTATCTAGTGCTAAGCGAATGTATATATACATGAGGGTTATGCAGGTCGAACGAGGTCGGTTCGACTCTGTTCGACAGGCATGCAAGGCGAACGAGGTCGGTTCGACTCTGTTCGTCATGCAAGTCGAATGGGGTCCGTTCGACTTGTATAGGGTAGGTCTATTCTAAGTGGTGGAAAACGTGGGGTATGTATTGAAGTGAGGTAATGAGATTGATTGATGTAAGGATAAAGAACAACTAACTACAGACAGGACATGTCATCCCAAGCTTATATGACAGACGGATCGGACTATCATTGTACCATCCTTCATGTTCAATCTTCAACCTCAACAGTATGTTATCTCACGTGGGTGGAGATTAGTTGGGTCGTAACAGAATAGACGTATTTATAATTCAGCAGTTAACAGGGGGGGTTAACCCCAGCCTGCTAGGGCATTAGATCTAAGCTACCCTATACAGAACCAACTACCTTGCTTTTATATTTCTTTCTAGATTACTATATAAGTTGATAGACCTTTAGATAGTTAGTATTTCAATCGTACTACTATTTTACAACTAACTATCCTTACTAGATATAGTAGTAAATAGTAAAAAGGTCTTTGTTTACCATGATACAGTTATAAGTAACCTATGGAAGAGTACAGGAAAAAAAGTTTGTGATCAAAAAAGACTACAATTACTAATCCTGAAGCCAATTAAATTGCAGGTGGGAGAAAGACGCAAAATCGAACTAACGCGTAACCGATTGTCAACAACAGGGATAGCTCGACCGGGGTCACGCGTTTACCTCCAAGTGCTAAGCTGCTCCGAGTTAATTCACTCTAGCATACATACACATATGACGGCAACGCTTGATTCACACAAGGTGGCATATATATACTTTAACCCTAATCGGTAAGGTACAGTCTCGTTACAGTCTCCACAACAGACCACAACCCCTGTAGAGCATCCAGCCCGCCCTGCAGCCCCTTCCCCCCCCTGATTTTCACATAAGATTTGCGTGGCTTGGCTTCATCTGCACTCAAATCCACGCCCATCATTTAAGACCACCAGGATCATCACCATCATCAGCACGCTGGTATCAATACATCATCTTCTAGGCCAAGGTATCCGCACGGCAGAAAATTTACCAGCGCCAAAGCATCGTTATTATCACCTGTTACTCATCGTCCTGCATGCAAGCATCAAGAGACTGCAACAAGATGGCAACATCATTATTATCGACCGCTGGCAAGCCTGGGCGGCCAAGCAAAAGGGGGAGAGCAGATGAAGAGACGGATAGGGACGAAAAGAGACCAAGGAAGAAGACAACATGCTTCAAAGACGAAGACTCCGTTCGGGAACAAGCACGAAAACATCGAATCCTGACAGCTCGTATGCCTACTAATGCTCTGACTTCCACATGGAGCCTAGGAAGGAATAGGCGCTTGGATACGAAGCATGTGCGAACTCTCTGCACCGTTTTTACACAGGGCGGATTGAATCGAAAGGCTGAAGAGAATCATCTCCTGGTCCTCTGCAGTCGAGCTGACGTGTCGCGGATGATGAAGCATCTTCAGAGACAAGGCCAGTCGATCAACCCCGACATTTCCGAAGAGTTACCTTTCTTTGACGAATGGTCTTCCGTCAATGGAGGGAGTCAGGCAGAGGTTATGGCTGGACAGCACCGTATCAAGGCTCTCGAGGCATACGTACAGGAAACGGGCGCTGGCGAAAAAGAACTGTGGTGGACCTGCGAGTTCTATGACAAGGGTGCGTTTCGCCATCAGGCAGTGGCGCAGATTCAAGCGGATTTGCATGCCCAGCCATTTTCACCGCCAAGAAATATCCATTATCATTATCATCATCATCATCATCATCATCATCATCATCATCATCATCATCATCATCATCATCATCATCATCATCATCATCATCATCTGGTATACTAACGCGAACCAATCATATGGACAGATACGCTGCCACTAAGCTTAAATCTCAAGCTCCGGGTCAATCGACAGGATCCAGCCATGGCTGATAGTCACGGCCAAGTATGGATGCAAGTCGTTGCAGCATCAAGCCAAGACCCTGACTTATTCTGCGGGAAAGCAGCCCATGTCGAGGATCAGATGATCGACGTTCTTCAGTTAGGCAGTGAGAAGCAATTTCCCACTCGTCGTCTGGCTACCATCTGGAGGAACGAGAGATGGAGAGAGATGGCCACGCGTTGGTGTGAGACCTCGATTGGCAGGGCTACCTTCAAAATCTCAACATGGGACTGGATGATTAGTTACAGAATCGACGATGTAAGTGAAGAAGGACTCTTGACAGTCGGCCTTATCAGCTAATAAAAGTCATATATATGTAGTTCTGGTTTGGGATGTTCCGCAGCGTATTGCAGACGCTGTCTCAACTTCCCGGTGATGCTGCCAACGAAGTGGAGCTGGCGGACTGGAAGAGGATGTCGGAGTTCCTGGGCTCAACCCGCACAAAAGATCAGGTCCAGACACTCTTCTATCCGCCTTCATCATCATCATCATTATCATCATCATTATCATCGTCATCATCCACAGCTACGAATAGAAACACCAAACGTCGACCCGGTTTCCTTACTACAACAGATGACGCCGGATATGAAGAGATATACAGCAGGATTCTTAGGACCTCCCGGCTACGGTTTACCAATATCCACCGCCTTCTAAGCCTAAGCAGAGAGGATGGGAAGGTGCTATTTCAGGTCATGAACCATGTTGTTGCTTGGTTGAATGCCACCCCCACGACGATCTCCAATCAACGTGACAACAACAAGCCGCCTCTGCGGGCTGACATAGTGTCAACGCTAAACCACTGCTCCGACCGATACGTCCACGAGGCTGAGAAGAGACTTGGTGTCCTCGTGTGGGAGCCAGACCACCATCATTACAATTCAACGCCCGAGGCAGCTTCTATACTCTTGCAGCATGAAGTCCTCGAATTTGTTCTCCAACGTCTTGGGGACTTCAAAAGTCCATCGGTCAAGTTGTATCTGGAGCAAGCACCCAGACAGGTCGACAGCGCCCAATACACCAAGCGTTTCGAACACGAGACGTGGAACGAAGTACTGACAATAGTCCAGCGGTGGGTTGGGCACGAATTCTCTTCCGAGTGGATGAAGCGGCCTCGAAACGATCACATCCTCCCTGACCAAGCTTGCAGCGATAATACAACGCCTTCCCGCCCCGCTCACCTTGTCCTGACTACGTCGTTGGGGGACTGTATTAGAAAGGATCCGGAGCTTGGAGCCGATTCAGCTTCTATCGTAATGGAAAAGCTCGGGAACGAGGCTTTCGAGGCTGTGCTGAGTCGATGGCTCACTCAGCATCAGCGTCAACGTGATCCTGATGCAGTGGCGGTCTGCAATGAAAAAGCAAAAGGTGGCGTCCCGGAGGACGCAGTACCCGGACCAAGAACAAGAACGTCCCCCAATCTAAACGAGGATCAAGAAATCCCACCGCAGGAAAAAGCAAAGAAGACAGGCCATCATGATGATAGTGGCGACCCTGTTACTGACTGTAACTCTGGTCCCGACTCATCCGAGTCATCCCCCAACCTTGACCTTAATTACGACAAAACTACATTATCATCATCATCGTTATCATTATTACAGCCAAAAAGGTCACGAGATATCGAAATTATCCAGATCCAGCCACTGGTACCTCCAACAACCAAGCCAAGGACGGGTACCAAGCAACATCATCATCATCTTGGCAAACCGCAACGGCATTCCTTGCCAGGTGCGAGGCCATCATCATCGTCATCACCGGGGCCACAACGTAGAGCAGGGGGGTCAGACAGGGGGACAGCGCGAGCGGGCGCTCCCACCTCTTCAAAGCAACCTGGATCAGGGGGGGACAAGCGAACGCCCGCAGCAAGCACAATGTCGTCGTCATCTTCTTCTTCTCGAATAGCACAAAACAAACCTACATGGTCACGCGGGGTCGAGGCGAAGTAGTATTATAGTAATACGATCGCAAGTAAGCGTAATAGCCATAGCCTGCCTGTGTTATAAATGTGACCAGTCGAGACTATACAGTGGCTAGGACCGTCTGCAATAGTACGATCAACAAGGAGCTGTAACTAATTACACTTTCCCAAACTTAAGCTTGTTTCATAAGTAATTTCAACCCTAGGGTACAAGTGGCCTAATACTGCTAGTCGGTGTGATTGTGGCTTGGGGGAAATGAGCATGGCCAGGGGTAATGTGATTTGAAGTTTATCCTTGCAGTAAATTCGCACATAGCTCATTGTGGTCTCCCGAGCGTCCCGCTGTTATGTCTGTACGTACGTCTATCACATAAGCGGCGTATACTTACGATACGGCTTGTTGGCGTACAGTCACGCAGTTCTTCCGACTACCAATCGATGCTCTACCCGGTCTCGAAGAGCAGTACTCCATATTGATTGACATGCTGCATAATCATCGACGCGATGTATGAGCACGATATCCTACTGAGCGAGATCGCCGAACCAGAGGACTACGTCTCTGTAGGCGCTACAGAAGAAAGCAACGATGATGGCATTGAAAGCTTTGCCGGCACCGACTTTGTTGACGAACTCTATACGAACGGCGGCGAACTCGATGAGCATGGCGTCAGCGTGCCTGTTGAGGTTCAGGCCACGAATAAAGATGACTTCAAGGTTGATCATTCGAAGGGAAGCTTTAAGATGAAACGTCAGTTTACGAGCTTTATGTTTTCCAGTTTCATATCTCTTTATTGACAATAGCGGCGTCTATTCCAGCCGAGAACTTCATATCACGAACGAGCGCGCCCGATTTCGATGCAGCCCAGGCACTCGAGATGTTTCAGCGAAGATACACGATAGACTACGGAAGGAAGGCATCCGGGTCCAGAGCTGCGAACCCTGAAGACAGATACTTCCCTATCTTTCACCTGGACATGGTAGGCATCGTTGGCCGGCCTCTTTGTCCGATCACGAGAAGGAGCGGGTTCTTCGACAACGTCACGTTTACTCTGAGATACTGGCACTCATCGTACGCTGGCAAACACTTGACGGCCAACCTGCCCTTCGACATTCGCAACCGGACTTTTCGAATTGCGACTGCAGCATCTCGCGAGGTTTGGTTCATCGTGATGCATCCAATGGAGAGCCAGATGGATGACTTGTCTGGGTCGCACGGCCAGCGTCGGCAACGGCAGAAGGCCTCCCGTCAAAGCAGCGCCTTCGAGCGACACCATTCCAAGACACTTGCCGAATACATCGTCGAGGTCTTCACGGATAGTGAACTCTTGGGCGAAGGGGTTGAGCCCTCATGGGGCTTGAACGACCGGCGTACATCAATTCTGTCGTATGACAAGTGGACAACCTTCCAGACACTCTTCATGGCGAACTGGAAGACGTTTTCCGAAAATCACTCCTATGACCGCTTCTGGGTTGACAACGAGCCTGCTTTCCACACATATGACTGTGGGGCCAATATTGAGATTGAAGTCAACGAGGAGCTCAAAGACCTACCGATGGAGACACGCCTACGGTCGGAGAGCGAAGACGAGAATGATTCTGACTCGGACTCTGATCCTGACTCCGAGATTGAGCCTGAGCCTGAACCTGAGCCAGAGCCGGAACTTGCTTCTGAACTCGACCCTGGTGAACCTGGGTCTGAGACTGAGTCCGAGCATAGTTCTGAGCTTGAAGCAAGTGGTTTAGATGCTGTGGATGATCATGAGAACAGTCATGGTGACCACAGAGGTGGCACAGTCAGTGGGGGCGAAGCGCCTACCGAGGGTAACCCAGCAGGCCCCGAGAACAGCCACAACATCTACCAAGAGCACCTGTATAGTGGCGGACTTGAACATCTCCGTACCGAACTGGAGAAGAAGTACAACATCGACAACATCGACCAGATCTCCTATGCCTTAGCGGCGGATGTCAACTGTATCGAGCGTACCTCCTCGAACCGAAGCTCGTTTCAGCAAGGTGATGTCGATAACGGAACACTGTCACTCCTAGCAGACCGATGTGCACTTGTTCGGCATTTTGGTGGGTTGAAAGGTTTCACTTTTTATCCACTCGCATTCCATCCCAGATATGGGAACTTTTCCTCACCACATCCACCACCTTTCCTCAACGATATATGCCTTGTTATGCGCCACAACATGAGCTACCGCAATAACGGTGCTGAAGACGTCCTCTCTTTCGGCTACTTCCATGCCTACTCCAACATCAAGCGGACGATTCGACACAGCCCAGAAGACCTGCTTCCTGCTCGGGGCATAGCCACCGGTGCTCTGACTCTTCCCCCGAGCGAGGCGAAACAGCGAGGTTACATCTCCGCCCGTCAACAGCGACTGCTGCGAACTCTTGCTGGCGAGCAGACGCCTGACCAGCCATCCCTGACCATGCCATTCGCGCGCGAGGGCCATCGCATAAGAGCAGCCATGTCGCAAGAGCAGGTGGCCTTCCGTATGGAGCAGGTTGTAACCGTCCGACCAAGCAAGCTTGAGCGTGGCCATCGACACTTCTTCAGTGTTCTCCATCCCATCTTCCAGCTTATGCGATTCTTTCTCAAGGAGAAGCGGGCATACAACACTGTGCTGAGGAGCTTTCTGCCATCCGTCTTCCCCACCATCCTCTGTTCCTTTGCTAAACTGTTTGAGCTTGGACTGGCGGAGATGCATCGGAGGTTCCTGGCACGGGCTGAAAAGGGTCTTGACCTGGCTCTTTCGGAAGCTGTCGCGGTGCTGGATCGGCTGGGGAACTACTGCTTCACCGGTGACACGAGAGTGCTGATGACCACCGTCTTCCGGCCGCTTCTTACTACGGAGAGCCTCAAGTCATGTGCCTGGCCGTACGTGTCGGCTACCATGCTCGACTTTCGCGGTTCGAGCGGCAAGCTGGATATCGTTCGGTGGCCCCGGACGAAGGATGAAGAGCACAAACCGATATTGCTACACATCGCGTCACTAGAGTACCACTACGGCCGGGTCGTCGCAGCCAACTGCCACAGCCGGGTATGGTTCGGCCAGCTCGGGGCGGAGGACATCAGACATGTCGGAAGTGCCATCAAGTTTCTGGGCAAGGTTATCCGCGGATTCTGGGTACCACAGATGGTAGCTTTCATGACACATCAGCTCCGCATCCACTTCAACCAAGGCGCCCGTAGCGGCCGAGACCCGGCAGAGCATATTCGACGATCGGAGCGTTTCGGTACCGTCTTAGACGCATGGGAGCAGAGCGAAAAGCCCTTCAGCAGCAGGTCAGTTAGAACTATCCGCAGAGTGACCCTCCTGCAAGTCTGGCTGGTACGATGAGCCGCCATGGGGCAAACATGTCAGGCTAACCTGTAACGGTGTGGACAAACAGGCAATTCGACAAGCTGTTCTCGGGAACGGCAGACGATATCGAACCTATGCCTCTGCCTCCCCCCTCCAGGTCAAATAAGGCACGAAGCGACTTTGCGAGCGAGATATACGAGGCGTGCCTGAAAGGCGATGAGACCGCCATACAAGCCATAGCATCTAAGAATGCCACATGGCCATCCATGCTCGGCGAAGCTATACGCCATACAAGAGAGGAGAGTGTGACGGCCCGCGAGTGGGTTGATGCGATCGCAAACCAGATGGCAGAGGCTGGCATAGATTGGGTTCCTGGGTACTACTGCAAACGGCTGACGTCACGACGTATCATCCAGCTCGAGAGAGTCCAGCTTTCCGAGCGACCAGCAGTCGTGTTAACCGGACCACCGGATAGTCTCAAGCGAGCAGCAATGGAGGCAGAGCTGCGTATGGCGGCAGGCGGAGAGCCCGCGGCAAAGCGGAGCAGGAAGAGAAAGATCAATATAGGTTGTGAGGTACCCATCACAAAGGTGCCCCAGATGATCCTAGAAGGGTTCGGTAAGCTGGAGAAGAACTACGACAAGACAGATCCGATGGCGGTCCGACACATCAACCGTGCCAGGAGCTGTTTGGCTGAATGCTTGGGTGATCCGCTGTGCGACATGATGCTTCTGCTGGCTCTGACGTTCGGTGCTTGCACGGTGACGCCGCATATCGACGAGATGGGAGCTGAATTCCACCCGGCTGCGAAGCGAAAAGACTCCGACATGCTGGCGGCAACCATGGTCATACGAATGCTCTGGTTCATGAGGAGGGAAGAGTTTCCATGGGACGATACTGGAGGGAAAATGTTGTCGGTCGGGAAGATGACCCAAAAGATTGGTAAGTAGGAGCCAAAGTGGAGCCAGATACTTAAGTACAAGCCAACTGACCATTCTCCTGTATCTTCTTATACTATAGAAAACAGAGGTTTTAACAACCGCGGGCTACTCAAGCTCGGATGGGTTGAACATAATTCGACGACTGGTACCCGTCGTCGGACGCCGCGGACAACAGAGCTAAAGCTCAAGTCGGTGGAGGAGCTCTACGATGACCGTAAGCGTCTAGTCTCGGCCATGAAGAACGCCGAGAAATTCATATCTATTGTGTTTGGAAGTGATAATAAAATATGGGTAGCTAGGTGTTCTTCAATTATTCAAGATAGATGATAATCAACTATACCTAAGCTATAGGGAATTGACATACAGGCATAACACTTTTACTACCTAGGCATAACTTTATCTAGGTTTATAAAGAAGAAAGAATTCCCATAAGAGGATACTAGAGAACTTAGAATAAGTGCATAGTATAGGGTAGTTAGCTAGTGTTAAAACAAAGCAGCATAGACCTTTACAATATAACTTGAAAAAAATAAAAAGAAACCCTATATTGTAAGTCTAGCATGATTATCACTACCCTAATACATATGTTTCTAGATAAGATACATTACCATCTATATAGGTATACTAAACAGTACAAGCTAAAAATATACTTTAGTACATTTCCCCAGAGTATCTCATGCCACGAAGAGTTCCTTCTTCTTCCAACCGACTCAGCAATCTCTCTTTTGCGCCGGGACTGGATGCATCTTCCGTCAAGATAAACGGCACAGCGATTTCCTCAATGAGGTTACAGAACCTATGAATATCGTCCGTTTTAATGTCCCGTCTCGAACGACAGACGAAGAGAATGCTTCCCTGGCCAAGGCAACGTCGGTAATCAGGCGTGTGAACCCATTCTCCGCCCTTGACAGAGGTCGTCATCAACAAAAGCTGAGCCAGAGGATTCTGTAGATCATCTGCCAGAGGTGCCTTATCGTTCTTGGATTGATGATGATGATTATTGCTGTACGACTTGGCAACGAGGTTCACGCCAAAAAGCGCGGGAATATCGCACGGGTCATCGCCCTCGAGGTTGAATAGGGGATGCGTCTTGGGCACAGCCACTTCCACCAGCTGTGGCTCCTGTCGGTCGATCTGATCACGCAGGCAGTTGATACGGACACCAGTCACCTTGGAGATCCTGCCGGCTAGCACGCGCTTGGAGAAATGGTCGGCCTCCATGCCAGGTTCGATCATGCTGCCGATTGTGTCCCTATAGTAGCCCAGGTACCTAGTCTATGGCATCGCGGTAGGCAGTGAGGGTTATGTCGGTGGACTGGCGTGGCTCCTCATAGCCGGACCCTTTCCTCATCACTGCCACAACCGGGCCTTTCCAGATAAACTCGCCCCACGTATCACCGATCAGAGTTGGGATTGTACCATGGATAGCCTTGTTTGTTGTTATATTGCGGGGTGTCGCATCCGGATCGAGGAACCAAATGTGAAGCGTGTCCTGCCAGCTTGGCCTTCCTCGGAGAACATTGCCTTGCACCTCGCGCAAGCCGCGTCCGATATATCCGTCGTTCCCGGGCAGGGTTCGGATCAATTCAACGAGCATCAATATAACACCTCGTTGATAGATAATAGATGATTACGTAATGACAGGTGGGTTGATTGATAGAAGTTGATAAACAAACGACATTGATTGATAGATGTTGGTATCCGTTGATAGGTGTTGCACCCATATTTGCTGACAAGCCAAGCCTCTAGCTGTTAATCCTCAGATTCTTCGACATCTGGTATCATGTTGCCCGTCCACTTCAACATTGGATCAAGATCCTGGATCACACCAGCGTGGTACCAGCTCCGGATGGTCTGACAGAGTGAAAGAGTATCGGCATGCAGTCGGTTGCGCAGAGGAACCACCATGTGACCGGTGACGCTAAACAGACGCTCGACCTCAGCACTCATGGGAAGTACAGTGTGTAGATCTAGAGCCATGCGTGATAGCCGAGGGTATTTTTGCCTTCTCTTGTGCCAGTAAAGACGCGGGTCCTCCACATGCTTATCGCCTGCAGCGTGATCATGCTCCCATAGTTCAAACTCATCCGGCTCAGTTGCCGCTGGCGACGCACATGGTGACAAGGAGGCTGACGTTTGCCCGCTGACGTCTCGCCTTTGCTTTTTGAAGTTTGTGAATTTGTTGGTCGAAAGACGAAGGGCTTTCCTAGGCGGCTCGAGGACGTCTTCAGCGTCAATCGGCAAATCTTTGTACTGTTCACGCCATAGGCGGTACACCTGTTGCCTCGCTGCGTCGATCCAGTTGGGGTGATCTTCGTACCACCCGTCGAAAGCGTCCCAACGTTTCCCAGGATTCAGAACCGCGGCAGCGTAGATCAATGGTGATTCACCCACCTTCGCGTAGTAGGAATCGAGCTTCTTCCACGCATTGTTGACGTTCACGACCAAATGATCACCTTCAGGAAGACCTGCCACGATGCCCTTCGCAGTCTCGAGGCCGTCGAGGAGAAACTCATATGCATCAAGGATTTCCCAACTTGCGCCATGAATCTGGTCAATGGCTTCCTCGCCAAGGCTTCGCTGTTTCTCGCGAGACTGGGAGTCGCCCTGCAGGGATTTGATGACAAGCTCAAAATTGAGAAGGATGTCATGGAGAGCTTGTATTGCCTCCCAATCACTCTCTTCCAGCCTATTGCCTTCCTGGAGAAAGTAGGGTTCTCTGACGCCCTTCCTCAAGTTGCCGCATCTTGTTCGGTTCTCAGAGTTGAAATGTGCCCTAGCCTCGAATATGAAGGTATCGTAAAAAGGCTTTAGTCGAAGCGCGCGTTGCATCATGTAGAATTGCGAAAGCCATCGGGTGGCATTGTCGGTGACAACCTTAACTGGTTTATGGGCTTTGAACCCAGAGTCTTCTGCTGCCTCTCGAATGCGGTGCTCCTGGGCCGAGATAAGCTTCCTCGTCCATAGGTCTGACCGATTGACTTCTTGACAGAAGTTGTGAAGCTTCCCAACGGGTCCTCTCTTCCTCCACTGCTCGTGTTCGCGCTGCACAGTAAGCAGGCCATCGTTAACATCCCGCTCGAAAGACTCATAATCTTGGCCGAAAAGAAGGGCCTTTACAACCAAATTTATAACATGACCCAGGCAGCGAACTCTGCGCTCTGGCCAATGAAAGCCCAGGGCATCCCCGATTTCCGCCAAAGCCGTATCGTTGTTCGATGCATTGTCGACAGTGAAATATCCGATCTTCTTCTCGATATCGTAGGAGCTGATGACTTCGAGAACCGCAGCGGCGATATTCTTCTCAGTATGCCTGCCATCCATTTCAGGCAGACCAAGCACAATTTTGTGGGGTTGTGCCTGTCGGTCGCGATATACGGCACTGACACCATAGAGTGAGAGGCCGTTTGTTGAAGTCCAGCCATCAAAAGCAAGATGAACTTGACCAGGGCTCTCCTGAAGCGTCTTGGCTACCAGCCCCTTGTTTTTCTCGTATTCGCGAAACGCAATCGCCCGCACGCTCTTGTCGCTGATGTGCGCGCGTTGGATGCCGACCGAAGGGCTGAGATACTCGAGGACTTCGCGAAGAAAGGGATGTTGCGCGGTGCGGAAGGGCAGGTTGGCGCTGACCATCCACTTGACCATCTTGCGTTGGAACTCCTCCTTGTTGAAAGAGGCAACCAGTCGATTCGCCATAGCTTGCTGATTCGCGTCGTTGACGTCGAGGCCAAAGAACGAAACGACCGACATCTGATCCGCCATGTCATGTGGACGTTTCAGAGTATTCGGTACGGTTCGCTTCGCGCTCGCGTTGCGCACGTTGTGGAAGCTCGAGAGATGTAGCTCAACGTTGCTGAGGTTTCGAGCGTCGTAGTGTGAG
Organism: Fusarium poae; assembly: GCF_019609905.1. Classification (NCBI taxonomy): domain Eukaryota; kingdom Fungi; phylum Ascomycota; class Sordariomycetes; order Hypocreales; family Nectriaceae; genus Fusarium; species Fusarium poae. The sequence continues at coordinate 316,640 of NW_025408659.1, forward strand.
GGTCGAAGGTCTCGCTTCTTAACGCAAAAGCCGCAGACCCATGTGGCACTGTTGCCCGCCTTTGAGATATCGAAGCCGAACTTCCATACCCATTGTCTTGTAGATGACCTGCGTTCACTGAGGGTGTAGCCTTTGAATCGTTCGAAGACGAAATCATGATCCTCGTCAGTAAGGTCCAGGGGGTCAGAACCTGTAAAGTTGGCATCATGAGCGTGGGGATGAGGGGAGGCTGATTTGCTTCGCAAAGGCGTTGACGGTGTGGATGATGGAGCAATGGTGGCCGAGCTCTGCATTTCGTCAGGTGGTTGCTGTTGGCGAACGCGTCAACGACGCGTCTCGTTGCGCGCGAAATATCTTGCCTCGGTCCGCCCACCTACCCTGCAGTCCGCCGTCAACAAACATCAACTTCATCAACGTTGATGCCATCTCGTTGAATTGATATGTCTTGGCGAGTAATGAAATTGATTGATAGATATTGAAACATCTCTGACGCCCGTTGATTGATGGTTGATGCTCGTTGAATTGATCCGAACCCTGTTCCCGGGGATATATAGGAGCTGGTCCAGGACTGGGTGGAAGTACGGTATATCATGGTACTTGTCCTTCTTGGTGTCTACCCACACAACGGAAGGCCTCTTCTTATCCATTGGGAAGAAGATGGCAAGATGGTGTGTTGGAGAAGGCCGACTGGCATAGTTATCTTGGGCATTTTCTGCGAATTTGGTGCAGAGAAGGCGATGGGTGCGCCAATCCGTTTGTTGACATTCGATAGAGCAGTACGCGGCAGAACGGCAGCGGGCGCATCGGCTCGCCTCGGAAGAGCCGCAAATTGTGCATTGGACGTCCATATCCATGATTAGAAGCGGGCAACTGGATATTGTTATGGGAGAGGCAGGAGTGCGAAAGCAGTAATAAAATAGTTAAGAGAGAAAAAATAAAAAATATAAAAAAGGAAATCGGAGATATGTTATACCAAGTTAAATAGGTAACGGTTTTTTTTTTTCTTTCTCGTTTTTGCTTATTCTGTGCTTTGTCTATCTATTCCTTTATGGGTGTGCGCATAGTTGAGAAATCGGGTATGTTTGTTTATGGCTTGGTGACTAGTTCAGGGGCTGTCACAGTCACAATCACGGCAGCTAGGATGACCAATGGCGGGGTGGCAGGGATAGGTGCAGGGGGTGGCTGGGCAAGTTCAAAAGGGAAGCCGTCCCCCAAATTTTAAAGTCGCCCATTTCTCCACTTTCAACTACAACCAAAGCTCAGAACGGGCGAGAGAATGGACCGCCAAGGCTGGTATGGAACTCGAATGGGTTTCCGGACTCGGAACGGAAGGCGGCTCCTCCAGACATGTTTGCGCTGTGTTGCTCGTGCAGTCTCAGAATTTCACCCTTCAGGGAGGTCACCTCTTCTTCACATCTTTCAAGGCTGGCCAAATGCTTCCATTCACGAAGCCGAGCCATTCTTTCGGTCGTCCTTCTAATCCAGTTTTCCTTCTTCGTCACTTGATCGCATATTTTGCAGTCTTTTGCTTCATCTTGCCGCCCATACACAAGCTTCAATCCGCAGGTTTCTCCGATGCGGTACTCTTTGTTGCATTGTTCGCGAAACTTGCTCCACCTCCAATTACCGCAAGCCCAGACAACCTGGTCGAAGTAACACATCGTGAAAAACTAAGTGATAAAGTGAAAAAGAAAAGATTTTCGGCCTGGAATGGGCGTTTTTTAGGCCTGGCTGCTGGGGCTCTTTGCTTATCTACTCAACCAAAAAGATATTGATTAGTACCTTTCGAAAGTTCATGGTGACTCAGTGAACGCGAAATTCAATTGCGTGCTCTTTAATTGATCAACAAGGAATGATACTGGCTGCCTGTCGTATGAGAAATCACACAAGACCCACTAATCACCAACAATGTCTTGGCCAACCGACAACGAGCAGGGGGGAACCAACAGAACGTAGTAGTAGCAACATCGTCGTACGTAATCGTTGGATCGGACAAAGGGAAACTGTGCCCCCCGCCGCTCTTATCACGGCGGTGCCTTCTTCTTGCCTGATCTTTGGCCATGGCGCACTCGCCCACTTGTACAAGAGACTAGAATTGTTCCATTCACTTTCGTCGGTAGTTGGTTCCCCGAACCTTGTAAAGCGGGGTGAAGGTTCTTCAATATGTACCATAATTGCTCTCCGTCCACTCTCGGCACTCTCGGCTTGGCAAGTGAGGTACCATCCACAACCCCTCTTTCGCCACCACCCCTCTTTCGCCAGGCAAAATAAAAAAAGCTCCACCAAAACTCACCAACTTCACTTACACAGAATTTGACCAAATTGACAGAAATGCGTAAAATCATTCATTTAATGAGTCATAAGTAGATCAATCTATTGTACTCTGGTTTTTTTCACTATCCGCTGCGACCGCCTGGTTGGTTGGTGGGGTATGTTTTCCTCTCTGACTTCTATGACCGAGCCAGCCTCCGATGCTGACTCTTGCTCGCTTGAAGAGATAAATTCCACCCCGATAGGCGTATAACGAGTCGCCCCTTCTGGTATGGACTCTTTACCAGCTAGAGTCTCTCCAAGAGTCATGAAACGTTTGTTAGGATTCGGCACCGCCTTCCTCTTCTTTCCTCTTTTCAGCCGAGCCAATTCTTCCTCTAGGCTGGCAATCCTCTGCGTATGCGCCGCTACTGTCTGCTGGTGAGCTTCAAAGCCCTTGGCTATCACGTTGTATCGTCTCCGCGTCTTTGGTGTCTTGTTCAACCCAAGATCACGAATTTGACGGCTCGTCTGTGGCGTATCGTCCGAGCCAAGATACGGCCTGGGTTCAGGAGTCACTCTTGGGCTGCCGTTTGGCCTATCTTGTTGGATTTCAGGGTGCCGTAACGCTTTCGCACGTGAAATTGGCCAGTTTCCAGTGACCCTCCAGCCTGACAGTATGTTCTTCTTAGTCATTCCAACTCGGCGAGCTTTGGCGTAGGCCCTGATGAAATTGACCTTGTCCATCGGAGCGGAATCAGTCAACGAAGCGAACCTTTCCAACTCTCGTCGATATGCAGCCTTCAATGCGTTGAATACTCCATTGTCCAGTGGCTGGAGTCCATGAGAGCAGTGTGCTGGTAGATAGCAGCAATAAACGTTGTTCAAAAAGCACGTAGCCATCCATTCATCCTTCCATCACTCAGCACTAATCTTGAGGTGGGGAAAATGGAGAACATACTGTTGCATGGCTTCCATGACCATCTAAAATGATCAGCCTAGCGTCTGACTCGTCAGCAGGTGTAGTCTGGGGTAGATAAACTCTTTCAAGCCATTCAATGCCTATGTGGTCATCAGTCCACCCGTTGGGCGATGTTATGTAATACCAGTCTGCTATCTGCTTGAACTCCTCAAGAAACCATTGTTTCTGCAGTTCTTTTCCCTTGAAGATTATGCCAGGAACTAAAGCGCGGCCGTCAGCAGTGACAGCTTCGATGAATGAAGTCCAATTTCGAGTTTGTGGTCCTTTGAGAAACGCCTTGCGCTTCGGGTCCGCGCTTCCAACAACTAAGCTATCTAGGCCTGAATGAAGAGAATTAGTCAGTCAAAATGCAAGCACAGACAAGTAGTAGAGGTGAATACTTGCCGAAACCAGTCATAATACCCCCTTCATCAACGTTGACGGTGTTTTCAGGCTTGATCCAGCCATACTGGCCATCCCGGATATCAAAGTACCAATGAACCGCTTTAGGGGTAAAAGAGTCGAACCTTTTAGCTTCTTGACGTCTACCCATCTTGGTCTTTAGATCTGCGCGGCGATTGATAAACTTGATCACCCAGTTGCGTCCCAAGTTGGGATGTTCGCCCTGCTGTCTCAACAAGCCCATGACACAAGCGCGGATTTGACTATGGGACGGAGCATAGCCCAAGGACTCCTGGCGGAGAATCCAGAAAGCCAGCCTATCCTCTTGTCTCTTGGACAACCGTCGATGAGGGTGGATCTGCTCTTTCACGGCCCCGCGGCCGTGAAGTCTGTCGATTAGAGTCCTTCGGGGCACTCCCCGTCTATGAGCGGCTTGAGGGGGTGAAAAGCCATTGTCAGTAACGTCCAATATGGCCTCTGCCACGTCGTCCTCTGGGTATTTCCATCGAAGTCTTGACCTAAGCATTTTCATGTCGTTGTCAAAGACAAAGACCAAAAAACAAGGCAAAGAGCGGTGAGGAATTTGGCGATCAAACTAACGACATTTCCATAGCACAGCACGCATAGATCACGTACCCTGCACAGCCTTATAAGGTCAGAATCATCACATCCAATCATTTTTATGATCAATAGAGGTAATTTCTCTTGAGTAGCTATATATTTAGGCTGACTTTCGTGTAAGTGAAGTTGATGAGTTTTGGTGGAACTTTTTTTATTTTGCCTGGCGAAAGAGGGGTGGTGGCGAAAGAGGGGTTGTGGATGGTATCATCTTGCGAATTGGTACCGAGAATGCGACCTCCCAGGTAATTGGGTTATTGCAACAAGCCAAAATGGATGGACAAATAACGAGCTGGGTCTTGAGTGGCTAAAGCACTTTGATCGATCTACAACCAACCGATCAACTGGTCCCTACCGTCTTCTGATCCTTGATGGTCACGAAAGCCACCACTCTACCGATTTCGAGAGATATTGCCAGGATCACAAGATCATCACGCTCTGTATGCCTGCCCATGCATCTCATCTACTCCAGCCTCTTGATGTTGGGTGCTTTGGGCCGCTGAAACAGGCTTATGGTCGAGAAATAGAGCATCTGATCAGATGCTCTGTAACCCATATTTCCAAGACTGGGTTCTTTTCTGCCTTTTATGCCGCATTTAAAGCCACCTTTACTGAAAGCAATATTCGGGGAGGTTTTAGAGGAGCTGGGCTTGCTCCTTTTAACCCGGAAAATGTAATCTCAAAGCTTGATGTGCAGTTGCGGACCCCAACGCCTTCCGAGGAGGCTGCTAAACCATCGACCACTTGGACTTCAAAGACCCCAACAACAGCAATTGAGGCCCAATCTCAGTCTGAATACCTTGAAAGGCGAATCAGAAGGCATAAGAGTAGCTCACCAGAGTCAATAATTGAAGCTATAAGGTCTAGTACTAAAGCAACAAAGGCAGCTTTACATCGGCTAGGCTCTAGCCTTAGTAGAGGCTAGGTTAAAGGATCTTGAACAAGAAAATAAGATACTAAGCCGGCGCCGAAGGTCAAAAAGGACCAGACTACAGAAAGGAGGGGCAATGACTGTACAGGACGCATCGTAAGTAATTGATCAGATGGATGTTGATGCGCAGGTAGTGGTTGAATCATCTAGAAATGGTGCTCGAGGAAGGTCGGAGCGACCGGGTGGTCGGCGTTGTGGTGTATGTGGCAAGGCCGGGCATAATGCAAGGACCTGTCAGGTAGTAATTGAGATATCTGGGGAAGAGTATAGTAAGTGATTTTAATTAATTAGATAGTTTGTGGTGGTTTTATGGCGATTTTTATTTAGATAGTTAAGATTTTTGGTCAACTCGCTTGTCTGGGAGGCTCGCGAATTGGTATGACTACGAATTGAAAAATTAAAATTAGCAATCCTCATAATCAGGCCTTCTATGCTGAAGTTGTTGGCCCAATACAGAAAGATCAGTTGACATCAATCTAGACCGGCACGTCAGCCTCACCGGACGAACGGAAGCATATCTGTTAGAATTTTACCAACTACACCACACGCCACCAAAATGGGAATCCCCACTTAGAGCAATGCATGAGTGGTTTTTACATCTGACAATATCCGATTGCGAAAAAAGTAAGACGTAAGAAGAGACAACAGGTGGGGGGCATGGCGAACAGCGCATATACCAAAACATCAAACATGACGAATGGTAGTCCGTCTGGTGGTAATTTCTTTCGCGGGGTAGATGTGCTATCCATGTTGGGTTGCGTGGCCGCATTGGGTCTAGGTGAAAAGAAATCGGCTATATATTTTCAACTCCCATGGATAATAAAATTATGCTCCAAAAGTCTGTAAACACCCCACCCTGTAGCAACTCAACTACTTCAGCCGCGATAACTTCACTTATACACAATTAATTCAATTAAATTCCAATAATAATTAAGTCCGAAGGACTTCTATTACGACGATAACTTGAACTTTCAAATCTCCACTCCCATTGGCCAAGAGTGTCTCCACTAGGCACCGATTGGCCAGATGTGTGTCTCCACTCAACGATTGGATGACAGTGACGCCCTCATCCTTTCCATCCCCTCCAATCCAACACAGTCAGTCATGGCTGATTCTATCCCTTCGATGAACGTTTACAGGAAATGCAAGCAGGAGAAGCCAGTAGATCAATTCATTTCGAAGACAAAGTCGTCACTCGCATGTGGAAGACCTACGACCGACTGTCTAGACTGCAGGAATCGACGAGCCTTAGGCGCCTCTAAGCGTACGGCAGAACAAGCTGAGTTATCCCCAGTATTTCGAGAAGGATTGCCATTGATAGACTTGCAACTGGGCACACCAATCACCACGTCAACACGAACGGACGCGCCGATTACTCTCCGACCAGGTCCGTCGGCTGCTTCTCAAGAAGGCGTACGACTCGGGACGCCCATCGAATCTCCGGTATCGAGTCTTTCTATTTACCCGAGGCCAACTCGAGGGGGAAGAAATCCCCGTCCGCCCGCACAGCTGCAGCAGCCGGCCATCGAACGCCCAGAACATCGAGATTTTGAACTTCCTGACCCGGACTGGGCGCGTGATCTGTCGCATTGCCCGTTGTCTGATAAAGATAAGGACCTCCGGGAGGCGTTCTGGACGGAGCTGGAAAACGACCGGATGGAACACTGCGCCCGTTATCAGGAGACATGGTTTGACATGGGCTTGAAAGACGGCGTTTGCAAGCGTTGCATGGCCAAGGACAAGAACAAAAGGAGGATGAACCACTGTTTTTTCAGCCGAAAATCAATTGGATTTTGGCTCAGTCCCCGCATTCCTCCCCCAGTTGACAAGAATAGAAGAGATGCTAATCGCTCGAGTTCACCCTCTCTACTTTGATGGGCCACTCCAAGACCTGCATGAGGTCTCTGGCCAGACAGCATATCTGGCGTTCAACCACACTGTCTCCTTGAAGAATGTCCAGCGGCAACAGGGCGACGATCAGGCTAGCTTTCGTCTTGCGCTTGAAGAATTACGTGGTCTGAAGTTATCCATCGAATCATGGAAACTTCTGAGTCAGCGTGTGCAGGTCAAACTAAGCCAGCGCGAGGTATATACGTTTGATGCTGCTCTTCGTATCTATCGCAAGAAAGCTCGTGTCAATGAGTACAACTACGACCACCTAGTCCGTCTGAAGCACCCAGCAATCCAAGTCATGGCCAAGAATATTGGCAGCGGTGCTGACAAGGCAACATCTGAACAGTCCGGCAACCTGGCTGGCCAGTTTCCGGTATGTATCGGTGCTCGCCTCATGATCACCCAGAACATCTGGCAGCCAGCAGGTCTGGTTAATGGGGCCCAGGGGATAGTGTATGACATCGACTGGGCACCTGGCGCTGATACACGTCGTGACTCGCCGTGTGTCATTATGATGGTGATAGACAAGTAAACCGGGCCATCTTATCTAACCACTGATAATAGGCGCAAGGTAGTGCCCATACTCCCCATGAAGCGAGACTTCTTTCTTGGAACGTCCGCGTGTACACGGAAGCAGTTCCCACTTACAGTGTCGCACGCCATTACGGTTCACAAGTCACAGAGCATCACGGTGAACAAGATGGTGACGGATCTGTCTGAACGGGACTTTCAGACAGGGCTTAGCTATGTTGCAGTGTCGAGGGTCAAGATGCTAGAGGGGTTAATGATCGATGCCCCATTTGAACGGGCATCTCTCTACTATGACAAGCTACCTGATGGCAAGAATAGTTCCACGTGAGGCTCTATAAGTCCTAACTGATTAGTAGGTGTTCTGATGAAGGTCCGCGACCAGGACTGGCGGAGGCAACAGCAACTTGATCAGCCCCTTTTCCATCCTCTTTTTCTTAAAATCTTAACGACATCCACAGTTAGCAATATAAGCAATACAATATGAAATTTCATCTCAGACAATCCTCCACAGCATAGAGATATATCCTTCGGACTTTATTACGCCCTCCCACCTCCGGTGAGGGTGTCACTATATTTTAGTACTTATTTTGGTATATAATTGCCATTGATGGATTTCTTACGCCTTTACCATATGATCTAGAAATGGAAAAGATACGTCGGCAATACTTTGGCGAGTTCTAGCCGAATACTCTCTGTGCAACATTTCTGCAACCTATTCTAATAAAAGGGCCTGCTGTTTCGGGCAGGCCTTAAGGTACCAACTCCTTTCCCTCAAGCAGATCATACGTCACACTATGCTGGTATCGAACTGTCCTGGGGCAGCCTGACCGTCAAATCGATGCTTCATACCCTTCTCTTGAACGTACGACATGGCTGTGTCACGGAGAGTTGCCCAATCAAGCACTGAAGTCCCCAAAGCCTTGCTATCATTCTTCAGCGTGGCTAATGCTTCTCTGACCCACTCGAAACAGTTCCATCCCTCTTGCTCCCCCCTAACTGGTACACTCCTCAATATAATCTCAAGTCTCTCCATACTCTTAACCTTTGCCACCTGAATACGTACCAAGATCATTAGGGTAGATGCTGTGCCCGTCTCCTGCTCACTGAACTCCCAGACTGACTGCATACCACTGTAGATTCGTTCTTTGGCATGGAACCGCTTGCCACGTGTCTCATTGTTTTCGACCTTGGGGCCAACTAGCAAAGCCCAATGATACCTGGCACTGTTTGTCAGCTGCAGCACACGCCTCAGGAATTAAGAAGCCTGACTTGTCTTCGCCACCTGGCATCTTCGCTGTACCTCCTCGAGCGTACAATCCAACGTACAGACGCTCTTTATTGGATGGCATGGTGTATATTTGGGGGTTATTTCGTCGATATCTCAATCTCAAAGATGCTGTGCGGCTGTGAATGGAAAACGTTTCCTTACAGTAAGAGATAGCACAATAGTGAAAAGTCTGCACTATGTTGCAGATTTGTTGCTCAGCGAAAAGATCGCCCTTATATAGAGATAATACGAAATACTTTTGACGAATGGATGATAAGGCAACGTGTTGTCGCCTTCTTGAGACCTAGCCGCTGTGGGCCGACATAAGGTTGGCATTGCCGCCGAGTTTCATTAGCCGCCAATTTTTTCATTCGTCACATCCCTACTCAAGCATGTAGAGTAGAAGTGCGCCGCATTTCCACTCCTGCACCAATCAAAATTTCCATTTTCTTACCTCGAATTTCCCCTCTGGAAATGCGCCGCGTTTTTTTCACGAAGGTCCGTGCTAACCATATTGGAGACCTCGATCTGCGGCATCGAAGTGTATAGCAATTTGCGCTTTGTGAATTACGAAGGACTAGCAATGAAGATTTTCTTTTCTTTTCGGGTAAACATGTCTAAATAAAAATTTTCCTGTCCTCACGGCGCCTTCATAACTTCATCAATATGTCAGATCTAGCAACACCCAAGTAGGCCATCGTATTGCGGCCAAGTCAGCTTTGGAAGCTCGACAACCACGCCGAGTAGTCAATGCCAACATTAAGTGTAGTGTTGACAGGGGTGAAGGTGATTTTTTATTTGGGCCACGCCAACGCCAACACGCGTGACACAGGTAAACTGTATCTACCCTTGACCTCATTCGTTGCAAACTTATCACTCCCCCTTTCCTTACCCATTCTCATCAGCTCAACAGCAGTAGGTATGTTGAGGAAAATATACGCCTATTAATGGCCCTCATGATGATATGCACTCACGGAGCAAATCTTAAGTATATCCATCAAGACTTACGTCATCCCAATGAGAAAGCATGGGACATTCGAATAATGTTTCCTATATTGTATGTATTCCAAAATTGCGCTGTTCAGAAGTTTCATGGTGTTTTTGACATAGGGTAGCAATATTGCAAAAATTATGGGGCACATCAGCCTCTGTTAGAGGCATTCTGCCAAATACATGGGCGCCCTTAACTACCCCACTTCTAATCCACCATGTGGATTGGGTGGAGTGGCTTTCAACCCTGTCGGGCACACCCAGCACAATCTTACGGGGCTTGTTGTGCTCATCTCTGAAGAAGCAAGCGATTCCGTACAAGGTATGCCGGTTTCCCGACGTCCAGCCATCGAAAGAGATGTGAATCAGGCCGGGAGATTGTCGAAGGACGTCGATAACGGTGTGGCGGTGTCGTTGATACTCAGTGATAATCCTGGTCCTGAGGGTATCTGCAGATAAGTGGCCACCACGTATTGACACTGATGGACTAAGATAATCGAATATGGCTCGGAGATCTTCGTCTTCGACCGTGAGAAAGGAAAGATTACTCTTAACGATCCATTGCATCACCATCCGTTGAAAATGGTCCCTGTCAAAGTTCTTGACGAAGGAGTTCGCCATGGCCTGCTCCCGCGGCTTTTCCGGATCGAGCGTCAAGGTATCAGCTATTGAGCGGTGCTGCTTCTCGACGCTTTCCGCTTTCAACTGCGTCGAAGACTTCGTCTTGCCCTCTGGCGCCCGAATATGATGTTCTTTGAACAGATGTTTGCTGGCATTTTGAAGACCAGTATGTGTGAAGTTCTTCGGCTGGGGGACTCGTTGGTGAATGCAGAGTTTGCATACCCATCTTCGCTCATGAGCCCGCTGGATATCATACCCGTAGTCCCAAGTCCAGGAGGAGGTGTCCTTTGCGCGCTCGGAGAAGAGCCAGCCGCGGAAATGACGAAACAGACGTTCTTCCTGTAGCTGTTGGGCATCAGCTAGTAACGTTGATGGTGAAAGAATTGGTGGAGAGGTCTCAACGACTTTGTCTTCTAAAGGATCGGCCATTACGGGAGGTGTGAATGCGTCAAACAGATCGATGAAAATTTGGACCTGTACGGGAAATTACCCCAGGATATCCTCTATAACTACTGGGGGCCCGAAAATAAGTTAGGAAATACTAAAGTCTGTGTGGCCCTGCCCTCACAAAAGACAGTACCTCCTAACAGGGTGGATCCAGATGTCCAAAACTGGATACCTTGTCCCACTAAAAGTCCACCGCTGCAAAAATCCACTACACCTACATCAACCAGGGTCGCCGATGTAGGGTAGTTGATCACGTCGAGGGTTCAGGTTGATTGATGTAAGTGTATGAGTAATACACCAATCGATCAACCGGTGGGTTTCGGTGTAGTTGATCGGAACCTTGACGGAAAGCGCTCATACATGCCGAAATCCAACCAGACAAGAAGGAAACGACGCCTGGATCAGACGGCCACAGAGACGGGCAAGTCGACTCTGATAATACGCCAAAGACCAGCCGTCACATCAGAGACCTGGGGAAGAACAAGAGCCCCTCTAACAGAAGGCGGTATTCTGTGATATCAAAGGGTTTGAAGCCCAAGAGTCCAAGATCGCCTCTTTGAGCACCAGAATAGCCAGCCTGGAGGAGGAAGTTGGCCGGTTGAGTAGAGGTAAGAAGAGAAAGGCGGTACCGAACCCCAATAAGAAATTTATGACGCTGGCAGAGGCTTTAGCGACTGGTGACACTATTTCAGAGCCAAACGAAGCAGTTGAAGGGGCGGGTGTTGTTGAGGATGTGATTGAGGTGGGAGGGATGGAAGAGGATGAGAGGTCATATTCAGGGAAGGAAGAATTAGGTGTCGTACGCACCCGCACAGGGCGTGAGGTTAAAAGACCTAGAAAATATTAAAATAGATCCAATTTTGATCTGAATTCCAGAGATAAACTTATTTTTACTATTTTTATTAAATTGTACCCATGAGGTTACAAAAGTGCATTATGTATGGGGGAATTTTTTTTTCGCTGACCGGTAGGTGGGTATGACCGGCAGGTGGGTACTGCATGGTATATTGATCGGAGCAGAGAATAAGTCCACAGTACGAATAGACCTGATCAGATCTTGACAACCTCAAAGCCTTCCGTCCAGTTGTCCAACGCAGCTCGGATCTCATTCTTGTAAGCCGGAAGACCGGCAGCATAAGCCAGAGGCTCAAACGCCTTGCCAGGGACATTGCCCCCCATATACGTAGACTTGGTGGTAGGGAACAAAGTTGCGTTATTCAGATCAACAACACGCTGCTTCCACTTGTCGGCGGCTTCAGTCTTCGGGTCGATGTATTTGACGCCTCCGCGCTCCATCTTGATAATGGCATCGGTCACCCATCGGCCTTGGATCTCCACTGTTGTCGGACCGTTGCTGAGTAGGGTCGGGGCCTGGGCACCATAGATGGAGAACATGTTTGGATAGCCAGGTACGGTCGTGCCGAGATACGTCCTGGCCCCAGGGAGCCAGTCTTTCTCGAGGTCAGTTCCGTTGATGCTTTGAAGGCCCAGCTGTGTCATGGAGCCGGTAGACACGTCCTGCCAAAGTCAGGGACTAATTTCATAAAATGATGTGAAAGAACTCACGAATCCAGTGGCGACGGCGATGACTTCCAGCTCGTGGTGAGTCCCGTCTTCAAGAGTGATACCTGTCTCGGTAAACTCGCGGAGTGGGTTGTTTCTGGTGTCCACGACGTGCACTGAATCTCTGTTAAACTGTTCGTAATACGTCTCTTCCAGGCAAGGGCGCTTGACGCCAAAGTAGTGTGGCATTTCAAGTGGTGCCAGTAAGTCCCGAGCCTTCTCGTCGTTAATACGAGCCCTCGTTTTCTTGGCCCAGAAACGATAAGCCTCTTCATTAGCCTTTGGGTTAAGAAGTGTATCCTTATAGTTAGCCACCCAGAACCGAAATCCACCGTCTTGCCAGAGTTTCTCATAGAAGGCTTCACGCTCTTCTAGTGAATCATCGAAGGTACTGCGCTCGCACCAGTCATAGGTAAAACCTGCAAAGCTTGTCTCGCGGAGCTTGAATAGCTCAGGATAGAGCTTTTTATCTTGGCCTTGAGCTGGGAGAGCCTTTCTCCGCATGGGAACAGCAAGGTTGGGGGTCCTTTGAAAGACCTTGACCTCAGCGGCTCTTGGGCCCCAGGCCTGGGTGATTTGCACACCAGAGGCTCCAGTGCCTATAATACCGCAACGTTTACCCTTGACGTCGATCTCCTCGTTGGGCCAGAATGAAGAATGGTGAATGATGCCCTTGAACTTATCCACCCCTGGCCAACTGGGGACGAACCTCTTGGAGAACTATGTGAAGCCGGACATCTTTAGTAAAGCATTATCGCAGCTAGAATTTTAATCTGGAAACCATAGACTCACAACACCAGTACCCAGCACGAGATATTTCGTCTTCGTCGTTCGACCATCTGCAGTCTCAACAGACCACTTGCCTTCGTCGGTCGAAAAGTGTGCCCCGACGACCCTCGTATTAAAAGAACAGTCTTTCTTGATCTTCATGACCTTATCTACATGATCGAAGTAGTTGCGAAGATCTTGGAAGTTTGGGTAGTTAGTCCTCCAAGACCATGTGTTGTACACTTCAGGCCAGGAGTACTCATACTCGGGAACGTCAGAGTCAACTGCGGCGCCGGGATAGCAGTTCCATCGCCAAGTGCCGCCAAGATCGTTTCCAGCTTCGAAGATGACCGTCTTGAGACCGCGTTCACGAAGTGTTTTGAGCATGTACACTCCCGCTGCACTATTATTAGATTGCTTCATGCCAGGAGTGTTAAGCAACGCCAAACTCACCGAAGCCAGCACCGATGACAAGAACATCGAGCTCTTGATTGTCAGTGTATGGGCCGGTCTTGGATGCATGGCTATCCGAATGATCAGCAAGGTCAGTGCTGAACTTGCTGGCCTTGGCTTGTCTGTTGCTAAGAGTAGCCATTCTGGAGCTGGGGTAGATTGTCAGTTTAGTGCAAAGGATAATTGATATGATTGAGGTGCTCTAGGAACAAGCGAAACTGATGGCTTGGAGCGACTATCCTTATATCAACGTCTTCAACTCGGAAGCACAATCCAGACCCAGGGCGACCCATTATGACATTAGCTGTGTTACTCTCTCAACACAGTGAGTCCGTGCTACACATGCCTTCCGCACTCCGCACTTGAGCGTCTACTGCAGCGATCTGCATCCATGTCTCGGTCAATACGGGACATACGAAAGCACCGAGAGTGACGTTACCGCGGAGGCCCAAGCGTTGCAGCAAAGTTGGAGCTAAAGGACACTATCCCATACCCTATGGGGGCAGAGGCACTTGACCTGGCCCCCGCTCGCTGCGGCAGCGTACAGTGCGAAGACTTTGCACCATTCATGTCGTTTGATTATCCATCATGTGCTTCTCGCGGGTACTCCCATCAACGTTAGTGCAGTCTGGCTGTAGCCAATAGTCGTCGGTTAAGGGTAATTAGTCGTAGCTTGCATTATGCGAAAGACTGCATTATCACGTTCTCATTACCCGTATCAGCTAAACGAATCGCAATTTGACGTCTGATAGTCCTCCAATACTAGGATTTGTGCTTGCTTCTTGCCTATACTTATTAGTAATTGCCTCTCAGATTATTAAAGGATCAACTGACCCTACTGAATATCTTAATTTGTTCCTCTCAAGTTTTACACAAACCTGCATCTATTCTTCTGAATTACAATTTTCTGCTTTGAAAAATGAAGGCATTCCGATACTCCAGCGTCGAGTCGGGCATGGAACTTATTGACGCTCCAATTCCTGAGCCCGGACCTGAGCATGTCCAGATTCAGGTCAAGGCCGCGGGCATGTGCCACTCAGACTGCCATCTTCTCAAAGGCCACTACGATGCCTGGATAAAGATCCCTCTCATATGCGGGCATGAAGTTGCTGGTATAGTCACCAAAGTCGGCTCATCCGTCAAAGACTATCATCCCGGTGATCGGGTTGCTTGCCTCATTATCTGTCAACCTGTAGAGGAGCACGACTGGAATTTTGCTGTTGGACTTGGATTTGACGGAGGTTACGCCGAGTATGTTTCAGCACCTATCAACCGGCTTATCAAAATCCCCGATAATGTTTCCTTTGCCCAGGCCGCTGTGGCTATGGATGCACTGGCCACATCCTACTTTGCTGTCATGTCCAAGGCGGGAGCAAATCCCGGAGTTACCATGGGAGTCATCGGCCTGGGCGGTCTTGGCATGGCAGGCCTCCAGTTTGCCATCATAGCTGGGGCAAAAGTTTATGGATTTGACTTGCAGAAGCATAAGCTTGAGGAGGGCCTGAAGCTAGGGGCGGCTGGCTGCTTTGGATCCCTCGAAGAGCTAAAGGACGTCACATTAGACGTCATTGTCGATTTTGCGGGTGTCGGTGTCACCACGGCTTCCGCAGTAACGGCTGTAAAGCCAGGTGGGACAGTAGTAGTGGTTGGATTGGGCAACGAGACCATGACCTTGCCAACCCAGAATGTGGTGTTGAAGTCAGTGACTGTGGCAGGAACACTGGGGTCAGACTTGAGTGCAACCAAGGGAGTCTTGCGGTTGTTAGAGGAGAAGCGCATTGATCCAATTCTTAAAGAAATTCCCTTCCTAGACATCCCCAAAGGCCTGGAAGAGATAGAAAAAGAAGAGGTAGTGGGAAGATTATGGGCAGACCCAAGTAAATAGGCCATGCAACGACTATAGTTCTTAGGGTAGCTACATAAAATATATTTTACTTTATCTATCTCGTTTATAAGAAGTTTTAGCCATTAGGGCTTAAGATAGATTTTGACACAACAAAAGATCAGATACACGAATTTACATGAATGAACCAAAAACACGTAATGTCTAACACATCACACGTCGCCGCCAACGCCCAGCCCTTCCCCATTCTTCCTCATCAATCCGTCCCTTCAATCCAACATATCCATCATGGCTGATTTCATCACTTCAACCAAGGTTTGCAGGAATTGCAAGCGGGCGAAGCCGGAAGATCAATTCATGTCGAAGAAAAATACATCCATATCATGTGGAAGGCTTATGGTTAACTGTCTCGACTGTAGGAAACCGGCAAGCCCCTAAGCGTACCGCAGAACATGCCGAGCTACCCCCAATACACCGAGAAGGACCGGCATTGATAGACTTGCAATTATGTACAATACAATACAAGTCTATTACGCCCGGTAGGCCAACGCCCAATGGGCTCTGAAGCTAAAGGTACATACACTTCGCTAGTTATTGCCTTATTCTCGTCAAGCCCATGAGAGCAATTATGTACAGCAAAGACCGAAACCGGTTGTCCATCCGCACACTCTCTTCAATTTCTAGCGCACGAACCAAGCTTACGGGGTGTATATAGCAATCACTGATTTTACTGTGCTCAGTGTATCCTGACGACCAAGCCATAATCAGGCGACCCACGGCAGTGTTACTCCACAGGCTGAAAGCTGCTTTATTTCACTCTTAGTGGACAATGTATTCCTGCGCTTCCCACCGTTTTGTTACATCAACATGAAATGGGTTGGAAACCCGAAAGGTTGACGGCAATCTGCTGTGAAATCGCATTACGCTGTTTTAACATGCATCTCAGCTGTCAGCAAGGGTACATAGATACTGTGGCAATAGTGATTAATTACTGTGTAAGCAATACGCCCCCGGCAAAACCGTCCGTGCGGTATAAATCAAAGAGTGGGCGGCTAATAGGCGGACGGGTACCCGTACTTCTAGGAGGCAAGGCAGCATCAAACGGTCAGAAATGGGCGCCGAACATGGATGCCGTACGAGCTACAGTCAGGTTCGCGATCGCCACAGGTCGCCTGGAACAGAGATGACAGGGACGTCCCTAAAATAGCACCATTTCATCCCAGGATCAGGTTCAGGTTCGGGCTCAGACTCAGGCTGTGACAACCGGTGCTGCAATGGTCGATGAAAACTACCCGCCGTTGTCTCGAGGCCCGTGGGGCGGGGGCAACTAAGCAAGCTTAGTTGGGCACAAAACCCTGATAAACGCACAAAACGGTGGTACAGGCCAGCATCCTTCAACTGTTCAATTTTAGTGCATTTTACACCAAAATCTCAACATCAGTTAGACATAATTATACGATTTTTTCCAAATCGTAATGCACTCACCAACAAATCTTAAGGCTGCTCAGGCCGTTGTTTTTCACGCTTGCGGCTTCAGCACGGCCTTCTTGTTACGACCCAACAACTAGAGTAAGCACGTGTCCCGTGCACCCCACTTTTTGCGCCAATAGCCGGTAGCCTACCCTGTAACAGTCGAACGCACGCCATTCGACTTACATGACGAACAAACAGAGTGGCGCATCAATCACTATCAATCACTATGAAGGGGATAATGAAATGAAATGGCTGCTGATTAAGCAGGACCACAATGATAATGATCATTGAGGGGCAAGGAATGAAATGATAGTGATTGAAATGATTCAATGAACGAAACATCCCGGCCATAGTGAGCGCGATTAAGTCTGGACTCATTCTTCTGCCACCACATCCTTGAGCAATCCGTCATAATCGTCCAGCAAACCCGCCTTTAACCAGGACCTCACGGTTTGCGTTACGGCAACTGTTTCCGCCTGCAGCCGGCAGCGTTTGGCCGACACCATGTTCCCACAGGAAGAGAATACCCTCTCGCACTCCGCCGCCATTAGAGGCACAGAGAGGATGTCTATAGCCATCCGTGTAAGACGTGGGTATTCAAACCTCTTGTTAAACCAATATAAAAATGGGTCACAGTCTTTCTCAACAGGACCGGCGAGCTGTAGCCACCGGTCGAGCTCGTCACCCTCATTGCCCTCCAACCGCGCTGTGGTCGTTGACTTGAAACTGTCCAGGTACGAAGAGAACGAATCTTCTACTTCCTTGGCCCTCTTGATTGGACGTAGCTGGTCATAGTTGCCTCGTTCAAATTGGACCGGCAATTGCTTGTACTCCTGCCAGAGGCCGTCAATGAGTTGCTGAGCTTTTCCGATCCAATCCGGCCTCTCTCGTAAGCCCTATGAAGGAAGTCCCACCGAATCGCCGGGTGGAGGACAGTTGCGGCATAGTAGACAGGAGACTGGTCAATGGCGCTGTAGTATTTGTTCAACTTGACCCATGCGAAGTTGATATTTGTCCGACACTGAGCAGGCTCCGGCGTCCGATCCGCGCGGCTCTTCGCTTCTTCCAAATGGCCCATCAACCACTCATATGCTGGACAGATATCTTGCACGAGCCCATAGGCAGCTTCTTTCCCTCCCTTGCGAATCCGCTGCTTTCCGTCTCCCTCTAATTTCTTAACGCAGGTTTCGAAATGCCGGAGAAGGTCATGGTAGAAGCCGATGGTCTTCCAGTCTTCCTCCGTGAGCAGACTTTCATCGTCGAGGCACCGTGGCAATGGCCGTTGCCTACCTCCCTTCCTCTTAGACTTCGATGCCTCGTGGCGTACGTCCGCAATAACGGTGTCGATGTATGGGCGCACCTTCAGCGCACGGCTCATCATGTAGAATTGGGAGAGCCAACGAGTATGGTTGCCGATGATGACATCAAGTGAACCCGGCCAGCTCTTCTCCGTGTCCTGCCGCTGAGCTTCCCGAAGCATCTCTGTAACTCTATTGGAGCGGTTGATCCAGACCATCGTATTATGCAACTTCCCAATCGGTCCCCGCTTCAGCCATACATCATACGCTTCAGCGTCGATGTCATCCTCAAGTACGCCGTTCGCATCATCTTTGCCGAAGAGCATCGCCCTAGCAACCAAATGGACAACATGTCCAAAGCAGCGGACCCTGCGGGCTCTAGAATTGTCCCACTGGAACCTTTGAGCTAAGTGCTCCATCGCGGTCTCATTGCTGGAAGCGTTGTCAAGGGTAAAATAGCCGATCTTGTCCCGGCCTAGATCGAAAGCCTCAAGGATATTCTGGACTCCTTCCGCAATATTTTTGCCTGTGTGACGATCCGTCAGATTGGGTAGACCAAGCACGATCTTCTGTGGCCGGAACTCGTGATCAAGGAAGAAGGCAACGATGCCAAACAAAGGATGTCGGTTCCGGGAAGTCCAGCCATCAAAGGCGATATGGACGTGGCTGGGGCTTTGCTGTAGGGTCTTGATAATATGGCTTCGAAAGAAGTAATACTCGTCTGTTATAATTTATTCGCCGTCGAATTGAATCGTGGGAAAGGTGGGCATCGGTTGCGCTGATGATTGGATTGAGATAGTTGAAAATATCGCGAAGACTCTCGCTTTCAGCGACCCTGAACGGTTGGTTGGTCTCCACAATCCACCTGACAAGCTTTCGCTGAAACGCATCCTTGATAAACCGTTTCTTCAGGTGGTTGATGAACTGATCGTCTGCGACTGCCGTCTCGCTGGTCTTTTGGGAAAACATCTGCTCAATGGTTCTTTTCTTCGCCTGTCTTAGTTGGGACTTTCCGCCGTATATGTGATGTTGGTTGCCAAGGTGAGCTTCGATGTTGGTAGTCGCTGATGCAAGATAGGCAGTTATCTTCGGATCCTTCTTCCGGACACACTCGTGGCAAACCCATCTATAGCGACTCTGGCCTTTGACCTCTTGAAGATCATAGCCATGCTGCCAAATCCAAGACTTGGGGCGCCCGCGCCTCTCAGATATTGTTAGATTGGGGAAGGTGTGCCAAGGGAAGGGCCATGGCCCTCAGTCGTTCAGCCATCTTTGGGAACAGCTCCAGTGAAGTGTGAAGAGCGAAGGTTGTCGAAAGAAAAGGGGCTGAATGAAAGACGAATGTTACTCGTAAGTATAGGAACCTTCTCCTTGGCTAATTCTGCTAGCACCCCCAGGTACCAGTACTCAAGCACGTTACGCAGGGGGTCCCCTGTCTTTCATTTCATTATTGTCATTTCATTGCCGTCTCTCCAATGCAATAATCATTATTTCGGGCATGGCGTCAATGAAATGATTGATAGTGATCATTATTGATCATTCAGCACTAACTCAATCACTATTAATGAATGATGCGCCAGCCTGATTGGAGTTAGGAAACACGCCGAAGGGGTCCTGGTTAGGGTTACAAGTGACAAATATTTAGAGCCTTTTACTTATAGTTATTTTGCGCCACGGCTTACCTATATCAGGAAATTATTATCCTGCTTTATCTTTAGAACTAAAGAGCTAATTGGGTTTGGGGTAAGTTCTGTGCAGTGTTGCGAATAATATAAACAATACGTATATTGGCAATATGGAAGCCTCGCAATATTATTGTATTGCCAAGTGGTGCATATTGTATTAGGCCATATGACATTGGCCTATATTGTATTGTATTGCCAAGAACCCAATATATTGCCAGTATGACAATACATCCCATATATTGCACGTGATCTGGGTTATTCTACTGCGGCAGCTAAAGTACATCACCTTGAAGCTCTCGTATCCCAAACCATGACTTCAGGCACTCCAGAGCTTCAACTACATCACTACCAAGCCGATTTCGACGATCTGTAATGGTTATCTTGGCCCCGGAGAAGAGCCGCTCCGGCTCCGCAGACATTGCGGGAATTGACAGTATGTCCACCGCCATTTTACTCAAGTTTGGGTAGTTTTTCTGCTGTGTCTCCTCTAGCCACCATGCAAGGGCGCTTGTGAACCCGTAAACCCGTTCAGAGTTGCAATATCGTTCATATTCATCCGTGACGAGCGACGGCTGCACGTGCTTGTTCCTCCAGTTCAAGAACTCGTTCGTGGTCGTCGATGGGACCTCGCAGAGAGGAAGAGGTGATTCCACGGGTTTATAGTCATTCCACAGCGTCTCCATCAACTTCTTTGACGACTCAACCCACTCCTTTTGCCAGTTCTCCTGTATGTAGTGCCATTTATGCGAAGGGTGGAGCACGATAGCGGCAACGTAGGCAGGCGATTCATCAGTGAGCCGGTAGTACTTGTCCAACTTGGCCCAGCCAGAGTTATACATGGGCGCCATTATCGGATCGTCAATATATGCCTCCTTCCCTGCTTCCGAATTGTGCCAAAACGAAATCCATAGCCAAGAGGACGTTATCGAGTGTTGCAAACGATGACTCGAGAGCCTTGGTCGTCATCTTCAGCTTCTCTAAGAAAGACTTGATTTTCTCCAAGATGATCCAGTCCTCTGAAGAGAGCTCGTCTCCAGCGCAATCTAATTCCATCCATTTGTTGAAATAGCCGCCAATCGCATCTCTGAGGTTCAGGGCCACTCGCAGCATGTTATACCACGAACTCCATCTTGTGTCATTGTCCCGTGCGAGCTTACGGTTATGGCTAATAGTAAGAAACTTTTGGCTGCGCTGGACACTTCGTTGGATGAAAACGACGAAGTTGTGAATCTTGCCAAGAGGCCCCTTTTTCCGCCACGCTTCAATATGTTTTAGTGTCACATTATGCACACCAGGATCGTCGAGTTCGAGCTTCTCATTATCGGTGACGAAGAGGAAGGCTTTGGCGGCGAGGTTGATGATATGGCCTTGGCAGCGGAGTCGGTGCACTTTGGGATCGTATTGGATGTCATATCGGCGTAGGAGGCCTGTGGGATGTTAGGGCCGCCAGTCAGGAGAAATAGTGAGTTGTACTGACCAAGCGAAAGGGATCTCATCATGGTGTCGTTATTGCCAGCGTTGTCCATCACGAAATATCCAAGCTTGAAAGCAAAGCCCCATTCGTCAACCACCTTCAAAATGGCCACAGCGAGATGAGAACCGTCGTGCTCACTGTCGATGTCTTTCAACGCCAAAACATGGTGTTCCAGCTGACCGTCTTCCGTGACATAGTGTGCGACTACGCCTAAAATGGCCAAAGAATTGGGAGAAGTCCAAAGGTCGCAGCTGATGTGAATTCTTGACTTTGCCGACTGTATGCGCTGCTTGACCCTCTCTTTCTGGCATCCATATTGGCGCATAATCCATGTCTTGACGGTATCATGCGTATCCGGAAGCCAAGTCTCGATATCGTTATTGATGTAGGCCAAGAGTGCTCGGAACTCTGGGCATTCCACGAGCCGAAATGGGAGAGAGCAGGCCGTGATAAACCTCACGTATAATGCCTCGAGCTGGTCAGGTTCGATCGAGTCTCCGGATTGATCGTTGAGTCGACGGCGTTTTCGGGGATTTTCTTCTGCCGCAACACGAGCTTGTTCGATAATAGTTCGTATAGTTGTAACTTTCGCTGTTCGCGGGGCTCCTTTTGGCAGGCCGTGACCGTCAGGAGGAGGGTCCATGAGATGTTTTGCAGGAGCTGCAGTACCCCCTGAAGAGGCATAGGTTTTGTCGCAATGTTTACAGCGCCACTCTTCCTTTCCGGTCCGCTGATTGTAGTATCTCGTCTCTACCTCCTCGTCTGGCATATGAGAGAAGACCCATGATGTTCTGGGCTTGGTAGAGGAGGTTGTGGAGACGGTGCGAGGTTCAGATGACAGGTACTTGGACTTTTGGCTTACGTCCAGATCATCCGATTGCTGGCTGGAAAACTCCAGAAGGTCGCCAGAAATTGACGACCCTCTTCGTTGTGACCATTGCGCAAAAGAGAGGCGTTGTTGAGGCATGGCAGTTAGATTTGTAAAGTTGAGTTCGACGAGTGATTTTCAAAAAACAAAAAAAAACAAAAAAAAAAGAAATGGGGGGAGCAGAGGCGAAGATGGCCCAACCCAACATGGTCTGCACTCCCTCACGCGTTTCTTTCATGCGTGATCGCGTGTTAGGTCTAATTGTCAACAAAGAAGTGCGTGGAAGTGAACGATGGCCAATAAAATGCCAGCTATCCCTGCTTCTTATATAGGGTAAGGCCGAGTTCTGCAGCTTTCACGGGGCTAATTCACCCAAGAATTAACAGCCCAATATAGATAATATATTGCCAATATGGACATCCTCATATTATATTGTCACAATATCGTAGACTTCATATCATATTATCACAATACCAGAAAAGGCATATTATATGGTATGTATTGCAATATACTACTTTATTGCCATATTATTCGCAACACTGACCAGTGTGGGAAATAGGCGGTCCATAGTGGGCTGTTGGACTGGACCGCCTATTCAGTCCAGTCCAGTCCGGAAAAATTGCTGGACCAGGTGGTCCAGTCCAGGGTCATTGGACCGCCTGGACCGCCCATTTAAGGCCCATATTGTTAGGTGAGTAAATAGTGCAATCTGATTGGTTGAGCTTGGTGGAAACTATGATTATTTGACCGGCCTACATACCTTCGAAATCTATAAAGCAGATATTGCAGAGTAAAAAGTTGGCCGTACGGCAGGCTGGCTGCGCAGGCGGCTGCTGAAGCATAACTAGGCACAACAACACCGAAACTTGATCGCCATACCAAATTTTGGTCCGACCTTGGCACCAGTCCAGTTAAGGCAGGCGGTTCAGTCCAAGCCCTTTGGACTGCTGGGCGGTCCAGTCCAGTGCTTCCTGTTACATAGGCGGTCCAGTCCAGGGTGTCTGGACTGGACTGAACCGCCTATTTCTCACACTGACACTGACTGTAGGTAGAAAGGACCCGCACACGAGGCGGATAGCCACCCTCGCTGGAGACAAAACACATATGTATGTACATTAGTATCTCAAACCACGATCTACGGCAGCTGGTCGGCCGATGTAGATAGAGGTTAGGGAGGAGGAGAAAGTGGGAAGTTTGGAGACAGCTGGCCAAATATCGTTTGATGTTTGGCGAAGTGGGGCGGCACGGATGAATATTTGGGGCGCGTCTCGGCTGTCGGCCAAACCCCACTAGCCGGGCATGGCTGCTGTTAAAAAGCGGCTAAAACCGAGTAGGAATACAACCAACCAACCAACCATAGATCCTGAACGTAGCTCCTTGAGCTACGTCTTGTCAATAGAGCCTGACCTGCCTGCAGTGCCTATCCGTAGCAATAGAACCGATCCCGCCAGAAGCGTTCCCCGTTCACCTGTACTACCGAGACCCGCCCGTGACAATAGTGCGTGTTAGGCTTATTGAGGTTAGGGTTAAAAGAAGTGTTATTGATAGCTGGTGAGCTAAGTTCTATCTACTGCTAAATGAACGTGTATACTGTGGTGATTGTGCGAGGGACGACAAGTCCTTGGGATGAGTCGTTCCTGGAACGCTGCGTTCCTACATCCGTCGTTCCAACATGGGGTTGCTCATTGGTTGTCGTAGGGTAGGTGGGTTTCTTGCGGCTGACGCCTTGCATGAGTTTTTGTGGGGTACACGTGACGTAAGAACTGGGATCGTAACAACCTGCTAAATCACATTTGTATGAACGATTCTGTCAGGATCGTTTGTGAATAATTCCTAGGTCAACGCCAACGATCGCGAGGATGTTCTCGAGGGCCTTAACAGCGCCGCGAACCCCCTGGATTTCGGGAGTAGGGTTGACACCAGCGGGCTGGGCAATAGGAGAAGCGATGGCCGACGCGGCGAGGGCGAAGAGGGAGAAGAAAGTGGCCTTCATTTTGAATGATGTTTTTGGGTGAGAGTGATAGAGAGAGAAGTGGTTTTGAGTGTAGAGTGTGAGTGTGAGAGAGTTATTGATGATAAGAATGATGAGAACTGATTTGAAGCAGAGAAAAGGCGTCCTTATATACTAAGGGGGTTCAATCACAACCCCCCTGACCTTCGTACCTCAGGTAGGGGGGTTCGCTGAGAAGCAAAGTGCGCTTTGATTTGCAAACTTGGGGTACTTACATTTACTCCAAAATTACATACGCGACTGAGGGATATCACACAACACGTCGCCCTCGCAATAACAAAACACGCCTCACGCATGCAAATCACGTCGGATTGAGATGCGGTTTCTTCTAAAATTAAAAGACCGGCCAGGTCACGACAGAGTGGTGTAACCAATTAAAATGAGCCAAATCATAGATACCTAGCATCCCACCTATTTTGGCCCATGATAGAAGTACCAGCAATCCCCCAAGCTGGAGCGCGTCTTCTCCGGGGCAAGACGCACAATATCATGGGACCGGTTCCAATTGGGTAGTTGTACAATTGAGAGGCGAATACATGAAGAGTTGGATCAAAAGCGGGATAAGACAAGGTTATCCGGTAGTGTTACTTGAAGCGGAAGGTATTAAGGACAACAACATAGAGGGGTTAGATGATTCGGCTGGCTGATAGAGCTCCAACCCAGATTCGGTTTAGTTGAAATGTAAATGACGGCATTTCTTAGTTTCCATATGGGTTGCATTCCATATTCCATAAGGCACGGTATGGAGTATGGAATATGGAATGTGGATAGAAAGCCTGCTGTAGAGGACCAGCCTGTTTTCGTAATATATGACATGGTGAGATTGACTCAAGGCTATACAAACATATGACGAACGTCATATTAATAATGAAATAACGTCATTGATTACTAGCAAAACGTTAAATTGAGGGAAATTGAATTCCAGTTACCCGTTGGCTCGAGCCGGGGGGGGGAGGGCCAACTAAGCAAGCTTAGTTGGCCACAAAATCGCGTGACATCTGCGGGGGTGTGATTTTGGTGTGATTTTCAACAATTCTCATATTACGGTGCTTAAATCTTGTCGGAAAGGTCAGAAATTGCACAGAAGAGATAAATTGAGGTCTCTCGTGATATCAATTGACTACTGACTATCTTCGGGCTGCATAGGCAGCTACAGCGGCGGCCAGGCTCGGGTGCCTTGTAGAACAGCCTCCCAAGGGAATCTTCAGATCGGCCTTAGTGTTGAGTCGGGCACGGCGTTGAGTAGGGCAGGGGTGACTCGGAAAGTGATTCAGGAAGTGACTCGTAGTCAGGCAGGCACGGCGGCGATGAGGGCATCGCCACTTCATCTAGATCAGAGAATTCGTTAAGGTTATCTTCATGCTCGCTATCGGTATAAGCGTGAGGTTGTGTGAGGTTGAAGTCAACTGTTACGACCCAACAGGTCCTTATGCACGTGGGGTAAGCACCCCACTTTTCGCTCCAATCATCAGCTACCCACCCTGTAGAAGTCGAACGCACGCCATTCGACTTGCATACCTCCAAGTATATATACATTCTCTTAGCACTAGATAGAACTTAGCTCACCAGCTATCAACAAAACTTCTTTACCTGAATACGCCTTACCCGCACTATTCACTATTAAGAGACGTGACACATCGCAACCGCTCAGTGACAACCAGCGCTCATCATATGTCAACTCAATCAATCAATCACCCCAATCAAATCAATCAAATCGTCGAATTCTTCCTTTCAATCAAATCAAATCACACATTTCTAAAGTTGAAATAATTGACATATTACATATGCATCATGTGATCGTCTAATCTCGAGGGAAAATCCAGATCTTCCCGAGCCACTACCCTACACTAGATAGTCGCAGATGGAAGTCTACTCAAGTATCTGCTATCGTGATCTAACGCATGACCCCACCGCGCGTATGCAATGTGGAACGCGTTTTCCAACCATGTCGCGCCATCGAAATAATCCCTTCTACACGTGGTTTCTATTCCATTTCACCAGTAGGATGTCGAACTCGCCACTCTCCCCGTCGCCAGCTGGCTTTCCGCCAACAACATTGACACCTTGCCCTACACCTCCTTCTTCCGTCTTCTCACGATTGTCTCAGCCTAAAACGGTTGCCAAGCAGTTGGAAGAAGCAGCCGTTGGAGCTTTACCTCCCAACCCGACTATTGAGGATCTGCCCAAGATTACCTGGAGGAACCGTCGCTTCGTCCAAGAGGATTTGTTAGCTCGAAAAGGTGCAAAGGGCAGGAAGAGCTGGATTAGGTCGTCGCATGGAACCTTCCTTGTCGAACTGAACTATCAGGATCTACCGATAGGCCACGTCTGGTGCTGCGATCGATGTGATATGAGAGGCGCAGCGGAGCTCTTCTCGGTGCAAGCCACATCTTCCGCAGCAGATCATCTGCGAAAGTCTGTGCTTATCCCGTTCAATCTTGCAGACAATATATCCAGCAGCTAATCGACCTGTACAGAGCTCACCGGATCACCCAAGCCAGCCAGTCTAGCGAGCCAAGTCCTGGCGATGAAAGTGCCATTGATATTTATTCCGGTGCAACACCCAAAAGGCGCCGGCTTGAACAGAGCGTCATACCAAAAGCGAAAATAAAAGCTATACAGGAACTAAGCGTTGGGTTCATCATTGATAGCGACGTGCCATTCACCATCTTCGAGCACAGCTCTCTTCGGAAGATCTTCAGCCACTTCGACAGTGATTTAGTACTCCAGATGGCGTGGAGTGGTAGTTCTGTCACTAGAGAGATACATCGACTCTTTGAAGCGAAGCGGGATACCATCAAAGCAGAGCTCCGCAACGCTTTGACAGCGGTGCACATTAGCTTCGACCTCTGGACGTCACCGAATCGCTTTGCGATCATGGCTGTATTTGCGCACTTCATCGATCAACTGGGGAATCAGCAATCTCGTCTGCTGGCTCTACGTCGTCAATTTGGTGCTCATAGCGGCGAGAACCTTGCCGGTTCTCTGGTTGACATCGTCTACGAATGGGAGATTGAGGGGCGTGTTGGCTGTGCCATCTCCGATAACATGACGGCAAACGATACTTGTCTGTACCATATGTACCCAAGGCTCGATCCATCGATGAGGCCTGTTGATATCAAGGCCCGTCGGATGCGATGCTATGGGCACATGCTCAATCTCGTCGCGCGTGCCTTCCTTTTTGGCAAAGACGCCGAGTCATTCGAGCTGGAGTCTGACATCAACGGCATGCGCGGCCTTGTGGAGCAGGACCTGGATCATTGGCGCACGAAGGGACCCATTGGGAAGCTCCGCAACATTGTCAAGTTTATCCGTTCATCGCCGCAGCGGAGCGAACAGTTCAAGCGAGTTGCCCGGGAGCAGGATCACGAGGAATACCGGCTCTGCGAGGAATCCACGGCCGAGCTCGAGGTCGTCATGAACAACGAAACGCGGTGGAACTCCACTTACATGATGATTGAGAGGGCTTTGCGAAAGCAGACAGATATCAGAGCATTTATCTTTGCAACTCAAGAAGAGGAAGACGGGGCAAGACGGATCCCGGCGGAGGACATATTGTCCAGCGAAGACTGGCGGGTTCTTGGCGAAGTCAACGAGATTCTCAAACCCATATACCTTCAGACGATGCGGACGCAAGGCTGGGGTAAAGGTGACAGCCATGGACGCCTGTGGGAGGTGCTGATAGGAATGGAATATCTGTTGGAGCATTTTGAGGACTGGAAGGCCTTCTGTAGTGAGGTTACGGAGGAGACGATGGGAGAAACTCAAGTGGATGCTGCGGAGCGGATTGCAACGGCGTCAGCAAATTTCCGAGAGTCCAACGGTCGGCCAAGCCGCGTTCGCCGTCTCCCTGTCCGCTTTGAGGAGGATAAGGTTTACGCGCTACCACAGCGGAGTCAACCTCCGAAATTCGTAGAATCTGCCTTACCGTTGCATTCTCGGGCTGATTATTCTACGGCGGAGAAACGATCGGCGTCCGAGACGTCGCAAAAGAGCACATTACGAGCGGACCATCGAGCCTACATCCGGGCATCAATCAACAACGGGTGGAAGAAGCTGAATGAGTATTATGACAAGCTCGGAGAATCTCCCTTGTTTGCGGCAGCAATCATTCTTCACCCGAGGTTCGGGATCAGCTGGTTAGAGGCGACTTGGGTGTCTGAGGAGCAACTCGCTTGGGTTCGTGATGCCAAGGCTGGAATCAAGGATTACTTCACCCGTTGGTACGACGCGAACCAGGGACTGTGCGAGGAAACAACGAAGTACGACGCAGCGCCAAGGACGATGGGTCAAGAGGATGATCAGTACACTCAGTGGATTAATAGCAAGACAAAGAAAGCGTTTGCGACGGGTGGCAGTGTCGGCGAGCTCGAAAGGTACCTCCGTCTCGAGCCACAGGATACGCAGGATGCTATCCAATGGTGGAGAGACCACAGGGCTTTGTTTCCTTCACTGAGCAGCTTTGCCCTGGATGTCTTTGCTATTCCAGCGATGGCGAGCGATTGTGAGAGACAATTCAGCCTAGCGAAGCTGACGTTGACTTCTCAGAGGCTCTCGATGGGCGCAGATACATTGGAACATGTTCAATGCCTCAAGAACTGGGTCAGGCAAGGCGGAGTAAGGTTAGGTAGTTGGGTGGGTAGCTGAGTGTTGGTGTACACAAGGGGGATGACTTCGGGTCGGGGTCCCCACTCACGGAATTGAAAAGGGTATCAATCAAATCAAACAAATCAACTTTGAGCTCGAGGGCTGTCAATCAAATCAACTTCGGGGCCAAAGTTGATTTGATTGACATATGATGAGCGCTGCGTGTGGATCCTAATTCAGCTCAGGTGTTTAGCCCGCAAAAGATCGCCCAAGCTCACCAGAAGAAAGTTGAAATGGAGGCGCAGAAGGGGGAGGAGGTTCTCCAGAAGAGAACTGAAAAGGCTCTGCGGCAGAAAAGAGTAGAGGAGCAAAAGCAACAGGTAGTAGAGAGGAAGAGGCAGCGGGAGGAGAAAAAGGAAAGAAAATGGCGGGAAAAAGAAACAAAGTGGCTTGAGAGAGAAGCAAACGGGCAGCTTCGGATTGAGATGAAGAAGCAGAATCAGCGGAGTATACAACCGAAGCATCAGGCACGGCAGAATGGCTCAGATGGTCTCGAAGAGAATGGGGGCATTCAGGACGAAATCATCGTCGTTCTTCCCACAATCACCCAACCCCCCGTATTATTCAAGCCACCCAACGAAGCATTAAGTACCCCAAATACAAAGACGTCGACGCCACCCAGCCATAAAACTCGGCCTAAAAGGCCTTCTTTAGTTGTCGAGAGCGGTCGGGAGGTAGTGGTGGCATATCGGGACTCGGGGCGATCGCAGCGGAACAGGAAACGACCGCGATGGCTTGATGACTTGGAAGTTAATTGAAATAAGTCTTAAGGAAATAATTATATCATCTTGGTAGTTTTAGCGCATTTTGAAAAGTGCTTGTTGAGCTATACTGAATTGAAGTCGCCCATGTAAGTTGGCAATAATCCGGCAGATCACCGGATCCGGCGGGTCACCGGGAAATCCCTTAAAGTCCACAACTGAAATCCGCAAAAGTCCGCACAATCGGAGCTCGTTTCAAAGTGATCCGGCTCTACCGTCCATAGAACCCCTATAAAAGATAGGCGTTTATAGCAATAGACAGAGAGATTTCAAGTTCTAATTCTCTTAACACCTGTTATCTACATCAGTTAGACACGTGCAATTAGTAGGCATTTTTCTTTACTCTGCTGCCTTTTAAACCTTTGGCTTATCCTCACATTTTTGTCTCTGCTACTACAGCCGCACCGACTACGTAAAGCCGGCAAAGATGGCTTCCCTTCCGAATCACCACGTTTTTCTCAGAAAACTTCTGTCCAAGAAGGTCCTCATTATCGGTGGTACCACCGGTGTGGGATTTTCTGTGGCTCGTGCTGTGCTTGAATATGGAGGCATTGCGATCATTTCCGGTTCTACGCCGTCTCGTCTTTTGTCAGCTGAGGACAGTCTGCGATCTCTATACCCAGATATCCCTGCGACTCGAGTCGCTGGGAAACTGGCCAACCTGTCAGACCCGGCCACGTGCGAAGCCCAGATAGTAGACCTGCTCGACTATGCCGTCCAGGCTGGGATCAACGACCAACGGATCGACCATGTTGTCTTCACTGCAGGGGATACCTTTGCGCTCGTCCCACTCAAAGAGTCGAGCGCGGAAAACGTCCTTAAGATAGCCCAAGTTCGATATACCGCAGCGGCCATCCTAGCGAAGTACCTGGTGGACGACAAATACATCGCAGCTGGCCCGGAGGCCTCGTTGACTCTTACTGCTGGTTCTGGAGCTACAAAGCCTTTTGGACGTGATTGGGCTCTCATAGCAGGCATGGGAGCTGGTATGGAGGGTCTTGTCCGAGGTTTGGCGATTGACCTTGCGCCCATTCGTGTAAATCTCGTCGTCTTAGGTCTTGTTGAAACGGATATGGTCCGGGATCGGTACGGGAAGGACGGTATTGCCTATATGGTAAGTCAGACACTAGTCGGAAAGGTTGCAAAGCCGGAAGATGTCGCAGAGGCGTATTTGTATTGTATGAAGGACCAATTCGTGACGGGGAAGGTGCTTAGCACGGATGGCGGTAGACTTCTAGTTTAGAAGCACTGACTTGATATCGACAATCAGAGAGAGCCTGAATTCAATAAGCCTTAGTTTTCCCCTAACTACCCTAAAATTATGCTCCAAAAGTCTGTAAACGCTGCCCCGCCAACAGGTTATCCACCACATAAACACAAACCGGTCCAACGTTTTCAATCATACACAACTTCGACAAATCATGTCGCAAAAGAAAGGAATTTTGTCCGTTATATGCGCCGGGCGCCAAAGTAACCAGCAACTTTGTGAGGTGGCTAGAGCTCTTATCGTTCAAGCTGTGGAGGGCGGGAGGTCATACCGAGATGTCGCGGAGGAGGCCGGATGTTCAGCCGCCGCAGCCTTCAAGATCTTTCAACGCTGGAAAACTCACCAAACCTTGGACAAAAAATGTCGTTCTGGGCGTCCCAGGAAACTCGCGGTTCAGCAGATTCGGTACGTATTAATAACTCTCAAACGCGACCGTAGGATCACATATGAATCGCTGGTTAATTATCTAGGTGGCAATATCTCACGAACAACAATACGCCGAGTTATCCGCCTCCATTACGGTCGCAAATGGAGGGCTATGCAACGGATACCGCTATTTAGAGAAACCGCTCGTCAGCGGCTTTCTTGGTGTCAAGCTTGGAAGGAAGATATCGAAGAATTGCTGGCGGTATGTCGTTTTGAAGTTCGCGGATGGACGCCGCTCGGGAATCTCTCATCTGACTTTCGGCACCTTCAGAACATTTTCAGCGACGAATCGTCAGTTCAATCGCAACCCAATTATAAACGAGGTTGGATATTCCGGAAGCCTCACGAGAAGTTTATGAAGGAATTAGTTAATGTGACAGTTCATGGAAAGTCACGATTATCGATCATGGTCTGGGGAGCTATCTGGAGAGGCGGCAAGTCTGATATCATCGTCATGATCCGCGATCAGACTGCACGAAGGAAAGGATATACTCCTACAAGTTATATACAGGCTTTGGAGGAAGGTTTACTTCCTATTTGGACCGGTTTTCGCCATTTTCAACAAGATAACGCTCGTATACACACATCGGAAGCTACAACGAACTGGCTGTTGGAAAACGGCATTTCCTGGATTGACTGGCCTGCTCACAGTCCTGATCTCAACCCAATTGAACACATTTGGAAGCAATTGAAGTTGAACATTCGCAAGATGTTTCCTCATTTAAATCTCTTAAAAAACAACGAAGTCGATAAAGCAAAGTTGATCGAATGTATCAAGTTGGCGTGGGCAGCAATTACATCAGAGCAGATTAATCGTCTGATTGACTCACTTCCCCGCCGACTTGACGCTTGCATTCGCGCGAGGGGATGGTATACAAAATATTGAAGAGAAAATTTAGGGCTTCAAAGTGATATGACTTTTATTATTATTGGAATTTAATTGAATTAATTGTGTATAAGTGAAGTTATCGCGGCTGAAGTACGGTAGTTGAGTTGCTACAGGGTGGGGTGTTTACAGACTTTTGGAGCATAATTTTAGCGAAAGTGGTAGACTTCAGTCTTCAGCTTCGAAAATCCCATCTCAAACCTTCAATGTCCAGAGGGGGCAGTTAGGGCAAAATGTCTTCAACTTACAGCTATTGGTCTAACAGACTCCAACAGAAACTTAATTTCCACGAGTTGCGGCTGACTACTATGGCTAATTGGCTATTCCGTGCATCACAAGGCGTCCAAAAATGTAAGTTGAAGGCGAAATCGGTAGTTTGAAGCTGCTCGTGATGATAGATTGACTATTGAATATCTGAAGGCCGGGGAAGTGACTGTTTGAGCACCCAGGCTATGCTGCTTTGCAGGACAATTCCCCATAACGTATTTGATAAGTGAGTGGGTCATCCAAGTGAGTGAGTCAGTATATGTTGAACGGATCGCGTGCGCCTTGATGTCCTTAATTGTATGTGTATTGTTCAACTTCCCCCCCCCCCCCCCCGCCTTCCTTGGAGAGGGGTCTGCTTATTATGCTTTCCTGAATGGGTCTAGGGTCGCCGACAGCTGACCGATAGGTCACACGATACCCCGTGCGGCCATCCTACTGTTCAACAGTAGTGGTTCCGACCCTTGCCCAGAGTCGCGCCCATGCCTCTTTCTCTTACCAGTTAACTTCGATACCAGGCGTAACAGGACCGCCAAACTGAAATCGATGGGCATGATGCGGTCATGCTCGTCGGTTTATACGACGATACTGCGGGGTTCCTACATTGTTAAAGCCGTGATCAGCAATCAGTTCGATTTATTGGCGGCGGCAGCAACCACCACAAACGGTTTTTGAGGGATTTAACACGCGGTGCGGGACTCCCTGCTATTGGCTCTTGGCATCCAATCAAAGACGGAACTAATGTTGCTTTGTTATCTGCAAGGGTTGAAAATATGCAGCCGCTTCCCTTTTCATCAATGCCCAGTTGACTCAAGAAAATGGAAAGGAGACAACATGGAGAGCACATCTAACCAACGCAAGAGATTGCCATGACACGGACTCATGTTCGTCATATATATTGCATGAATAACAAGGGTTTCTTTCTACTGGTATGCTGCATGTTCCTTCTTCAACTCACGTGTTGTTTCTTCTTACACGTTGTTTTCTCGCACACGGGTTGATGCTGGCTGATCTCTTCGTACCCAAGCCAATGACCACCTGCAGCAGAAGGCCTCATTATGAGAACTAATAGTTAGTCTTATTAATTCACCAACCACAATAACTAAAACGTTTCTCGATGGCTTTATTCGCAAGGTTCACTTGTCTTATATATATGAACTACTAGTGATTCATCGAAGCATTGAAAATGAAAGATGCGGTTTTTGTTGACACACAGCAAGATTTTCTCGTCTCCGCCAACTTGCGTACCTTTGCGAGACTTGAGCCGGCCGCTGCACCAACCTGCTGGGGGCATGTGGCCCACTCACTCATCGATTGCAAGATTATTTCAAGTAACAAATCCTTGTTGTGTTCCGAGGCTTGTTCTCCATGAACGGAAGGTATCATGACCCGAAAAAGCTGTTGCCTCTACGAACAGATTTGTTACATATCGACACACTCACATAACATTACGTGAGGACTACCAACGCCTGTTCTAACCAGGGGGGTGTATACCGTATCACATCCGCCGGTTTGGGAATGACTTGCTTCTTCTCTTGATATTTCTGCAAATGCCAAAGGGTGCAGAAGAACTAGGATCCGGGTTGATATGCTCCCCACCCTCCCACGTCAACAGGGAAGACAAATGAAGCCTTAATAATCTGACCAGGATTTCGGGGAGATTCCTGGTGATCTTGTGCGACTTTAATTTGATGGCCACCAGCGCGTTGACGTCCTGGCTTCTATTGATTAATCGATAATACGGCAACGAATCTCGAACTATTGTTGTGAGGTAATGAGATTGATTGATGATAAGGTTGAAGATCTAACTGCAGACAAGACATGTCCTTCCTAGCTATATATACATGACTGACGGATCGGACTATCTATATACCATCCATCATGTTCAACCTCAACACGAACCCCATGACCCTATTTTGCGGCGTTCGCTTACATTGATAAAGAAATATTCTCTGCTCGTTTTCCAGCCACCAAGGTCCCATTTCTCTTGGAACGTCCAGAGTGCGTGGCAGCTTAACTTTATAACGGGATTACGTGTATTGTACTCCCATCTAGATAAACGGTAACAAAGCGATACTCAATATGGTGATTCGATCGACAAGTTTGAGGTCGCAGGCGCCATCATCACAGAGCAGACCTGGTTTTGCCAAGACAGATTCTGGCCTTCCCAACACTCGATCTCAATGAAACAAACTGCCAAACAGGATAACAAGCTACCTCCCATATCTATGCTCGAGGATGGTCAATGCGCCGGATCTCAGGGTCAGGTGGATATAGGCAGTCTGGCCTCGATATTGCATACTGGACCTAAACTCCGACATGCCTCACGCCGCTCTTCGGAGTCCCCATTAGGAGGCGATCTAGTCTCACCTACCTCGACTTGGTAAGGGAAACTTCGTCACGGTGGTTCTGGCTACTATGGTAGCATTGTCCCGTATACTAACAGTAATGAAAGGATGCAGCCTGTCCCCGAAAAGACATTTGGCATCCGTGACATTCTCAACCCTCTGGAGACTCGACTGTTGGCTTCTGGATGCAATGGACCTGTCCATCCAGCGGCTCGTCCTTCTGACCATACGGTGTCGATTCAAACGCCCGGCCCCTTCCTTGGGCCATTCACAGGAGCTCAATCACTCCAACCAGGCCAGGCTGCATCAACTTCTTGTACAGGAACACCTCTTAAGTCAATGACACCTCTTGGAGCACCTGGCTCGGGACGTAATCCACCAATAGAATCGTTTTCTTTGCCCATATCAAGCAACACAATGCAGGAAGCTAGTCCGACCCAATATGATCGAGCCACAAATACTAGCCACGACCCGTTTCGCGTCTCTGATAGCAAGCAGACTTCCCTAGCTTTTGGTATCCCAACTGCTAAGCTACCGCTCCCGAGTCACGCCCCCCCGAATGACAGTGTTCTGCCATGGTCAGAAACACTACAAAGGCATGGAGCGGGAGGCCCCCCTTTTAGTGTCGAGGGACAGCACGCTATCATGACACTTCCCAGTCGTAACGAGTTTATTTCCGTTCACGTGGACGTTTCACATGGATCAAAGAAAGCAGATGAGAAGAGGCAAAAAAATGCCCAGGCTTCAACAAGGTATCGAAGGAAAAGGAAGATCATGCTGGAAGAAAACGATAAACAATTACAAGAGCTTCGGGATGGAATACGAACATTGGAAAGCATAAACGACGAACTAACACAGCAACTGGACTTCTACCGTGAAGACTGTAACCGCTTACGAGACATTGTTGCACAAACCGCATCAATGAGTGGCCTTGCTGCTGGCCCTCCATGTCCCACAATTTCAATAAGCAATTTCTATACAGAGACTGGGCCTGTGGCAAAAGGACCACCCGGGTCTATAGGATATGGCGGTGAAGAATTATTGTGCGAAAGCCTAGCCAAGCGCCCTCGGACCCAGTGATCGGAATGGTGTGTATTGTGCGCAGTAATGCTGGGTAAAATATATATTTATGAAACTTGGTTGTTCATTATTGATATGAGAGTTCTTCTCGGGTTTATATCTCTAGATGATTTCATCTAGGACTTTGAACTCTAAATCTAGGACTTTCAGTCTAACAGTCTAAACCCTGAAAAGAAGGGGGTCCCCGGATTTTCCAACATCCTCCAGAGGCTAAATAATTTCCATTCCATGGATTGGTTCTCGCTTGAACTCGATACTAAGGCATGTAGGATGCCAAGGTAATCCTCTCCCTCACCTGTGAGGCTGTGACCAGTAAACTCAAGCTAGACTCATTCCGCGCTTAGGAGTGTGTCGGCATACTGACAGAACAAAGTATAATACCGGAACGTACCCCGCTAGCCTGGCTCCGGCGCAGGTTACTAAGTTTGATGGTCCTAAAGGATACTATGTTGTGCCGGCAAGTCTTCCCTATTTGTCTGTTAGGTGCCTGGTCCGCCGCTTGCAGGCATTTGGCCACCGTTAAGCGATAGCAGATGTCATTATTGCGTCAGCCTGGTGGTTTGTATTTGCAAGGAATGGTCCGCGTAGCGCTCCGATGTTATTAATGGGGTCAGCCAAGTGGCTATGTAGAGCAACTTCTGCTCCACAACGCTTCGAGCTCTGCATTACAAGAATGTGCCAGCCCTCCCGTCGCTCCTTTACTCCCTAACATCACCAAAATTTCCGGTACTCTCCGATATATCATCAGGCCAAGAATGGTCGTATGGTCCATGCCTCGGTTGCGGCACCCAGACAGAGGGAACAACTTACTGCTCTAATTCTTGTCGGCTCTCAGAATGCGAGAAGGCGCCAGAACCGATGCACTGTTCAAGCTGGCCTTTTATACTTATTGCACCGTCCTCCTCGGCATCGCCAGCCCAAGAAGCTAAGCCATCGACCAAGGTAGAGAAGGAATTAAGAGTTTACAATATGTCATTAGACCAGTCGAAGATGCGGAGGAGATTGCATTAAACCCCGAAATACCTCTACTTCCCTGACTCGAGGGCTAACAACAGGGGACATATCTCACAATAGTGCCGCCATCAATGGTCTCCTCATGCCAACTCCATCAATCAACCACACAACCACTGGCTACCTATATATCTCTGTTGAGACTGTATGCTTAAGAAGGTCCGATCTGCCCGTGATTGGGATGCCGTTGCTATATAGTTGGGCTCAGGCTTGTCAACAAATAAATAAAATCAAATAAAATCGAGTCGAAATGAACTCAAATCAAATCAAATTTCGAGAGCCGAACTTATTTGGATATCTGGATTCATTTGAATTGAAGCACTGACCAACTGTCCCCACACCCTAGGTACTTGTCAGATACTGAGGTGAATTATATTCTTGTTCGTTGCCCCCTTTCTACTTGAGGTGTAAAGCAAGCTCTATGTGTCTTTGAATGAATGAATGAATGAATTTATTCCGCCCGGGAGGATACGCCTCATAGGGCCCACAACATTAAGTCTCGTTACATTCTTTTCCGACTTCTAGCCCTATAACCCTCAAACATCACAATCCCTACTCCTCGCCACATTTCCCAGCCTCGCTTGTCCCTGCGACAGGCCTGCTTGAAGGCCAAATTCTCCAAGTGTTCAGCGTCCCATCTTCAGCGGCTGAAGCCTGGTCTGTCTACCAGAGGCTGTACTATATTAGTTCTTGCTGCATTATATCGTTTGGTTTGTTAGTATATCTTGTATGTTATCATGTCCGTGCGAAAGAGGGGTGGTGGATGGTAATGTCTAACAAATTCATGACCCAATTTCGCCACGCTCTGCCGAGACTAATAAGATGCCGGTAAAGTACGTGACCTGGCCAAGTCCAGTATTTTCATACAGTCGTTCATTTCATTATGATTTGTGATTAAAATTCCTATTCATCAAAGTTCCCTCACACATGTGCGCAAGTAGTGCAGGAATGAGAAACACCTAGGGCATTAGGGACCTACCCTTTTGCGTACAATGATGAGTATAAACTCTGCCCCTACCCCACCTTAACACCACGGTTTGCATCCTTGGCGTCTAGTTCGACTTTGCCAATATCGAGCAGCAGCTTGACGATTGTCTCGTGCCCCTTCTCTGCCGCCTGCCATAACGGCGTCCGTCCATCCTTATCCTTGACGTCTGGGTCGACTTTGGCAGTATGGAGCAGCAGCTTGACCATTGCCTCACGCCCATTCCCTGCCGCCAACCCCAGCGGTCTCCATCCGCCCTTGTCCTTGATAAGTAAATCTACCATTCCTTTTAGCTTGTCCATATCTCCTCTTATCGAATGGTCGGGACCTGGGCAAGCGAAGTCTAGGGCACCCATTGTTGTCAATTGTCTCTCAATAATCTCCATTGCTTTTCGGAGATTTTCCCCTGCCTCATCTTTTCCCATGTCTTGTAGTGCCACTCCAGTATTCCATAATCTGGTCACTTTATCCAGACAATATTCCAGCTCTGTATTTGAGCACTTCGAAACTAGGGTACCCATGAAGTGTTCGTAGTCTTCCCCATCCTGCGACTCGCCTGGATACATATTCCAGTTCCAGACAAGTAGGAAATCATGTGGGAAGGTTGTTATCAATCGTAAAGGCTTCGACTTGGTGTCACTGCTCGCATCTTGTAGATCGTCCGGAGGGGAACTGAAATCATTATAACGACCCAATAATCGTTGCATAACCTAATGATTGTAGGCCTTGACGCTCCTTGTAGAAGGCAGACAACATCCCCTACATGGACAGATTTCGCTGAGGCCTGTAAGGTCCAGGGAGAACCCGGCCCCCTATAGCCAGACGCATTCTTCCATGTAATGCCCACGTGCTGTCTGTCTTCCCAATCAGTGTCTATTTCGACTGAAGACACTTCGCCTAGAACGCAACCCTTGCCCCTGATTACCTCTATCTCCTTATCATCCCAAGTGTCTACAGACACTCGTTTAGAGAAGAAGTTGATGAGTTGCTGGAATAGTCGTCCCCATGAAATCTCATAGTTGGCCGATAACCCTGCGATGCTAGTATCATCAGAGCTCATGCCGAGCAAGGCATAAACCTTGTCGCGGCGGTCAGTTGCTTTGCGAGTGTGATACATATCTACCAGCTCACCTAGAGGGCATATGCCCAGGGAAAACCTGCCTGACCGACCAGTTGCGCATCTAGGCCGGAAGGCCGCACCCCTTATGAGATAGGATACTGAACGGATCAGAGACGACAGGTCCGGGCGGGTTTCATAGGATAGGTTCAACTTGCTTAGGCCTGAACAGAACGCATATCCGCTAATCTCGGTGGGACCACATTTGATCAGTACATTTCGGGCCGCGGCAACTTCCTGAAGTACCTGAATCGACTTTGTCAGTAATCTCTGTCCATGTTGGTAGACGCCTGTTTCCTTACCCAGATGCGTTGAAACCATGGCCCCTCAAGCAGTTTAAGGATTGCACTTTCGTTAATTGAGGGCTTCGTAGGTGAGGGCTTCGTACGCTGCTCTGCTGCTATGCGTATTTCTTCGAGTGCTTGACCGCTGTCGGGTGTCGCTCCTCCAAGCCAAACAATCACACGGCTTGCTTTGGTATAGATCTTCGCCATAGACTGGACTTGCTGTCCCTTTTCCTTTAGGCATCGTTGGTTGATGCAAATAGCGTCTATCCATATGGTTCGTTCAATGGAGCGATCTCGAAGATGTGATAGCGCCGCGTAAAGGTTTTCCCCGACTGGCAAGTCGCAGCCGTCTATAGAAATAGACCGAGGCTTGTTCTCAGAGGCCCATACGTAGGACAGAGCCTCGTACGGGCGAGTGCTTTCTGAGTCCGCTAGGGCGCAGTCAAAGAGCTGACATTGTATGGGGGCATGCCCGTCTTGATGAGGCAATAGCCGAAGCAAGCGAACACTACCCTCCGGCAAAGAAGGGTAACAGTACAAGGGCGATGGAAGAGACATGACATACCGGAGCTCGAACTGTGGGTGTTGAGATTTCCGAAGTTGTGATTGTTGACCTTCTTTATCGCTCGTTCAGTGCTGCCTAAAGAAACTTGCTTCAGGCTCCAGCTTAGGGGGCTACCAATCGTAAATGCGGGTTCACCCGTTGCCTTGGCGTCCATGCCCGGAATTATGTATACAGCTGCACAGGACCATAGCGGAGTGATGGATGTTACGCGACACTGAAGGACAGAGGATGCATGGCGACCACACCAACTACTGATGTAACCCCTGCGCTGAAAGGATCACAATGTGTAATAGGTAGGGGTAAGAAATATACGGACAAACGGAAGGCTGCTGGCTGCAACTGGCAACTGCCATGGAACGAGAAAGGTCAAGATTCACTGTATCATTTCCGTACAGCCCGCAGGGGTCTCGAATGTTGGACCGGTACAGAGGTCTAATTCATATTTAATCCTAGAGAAAAGATAGCGAAAAAAGAAAGAAAAAAGCTCAGTATCGCGTCAACATTTGAAACCCCTGCCGGTTATACAATCGAGTCCACAACGACAACGACAACCATGCTTTGAGGGATATCTTGGCTCTAACCGATATTTGACCCACAGTTCTGCCGCGACTCACGCCTCATAGGACACTCTTCGCCTTACCTTTATCAACCCCACAATGCTGACGTTGCTTTCGTCCCGACACTCTGGTACCGCGGTGGGGAGAGGTTGGGCTTGGCTCTGGATTGAGGCTTTTTCCCCCCTCTTTCTGTTTTGCGGCAAGGACGAGGGATGACCGACATTGTCATGCTCACACACGGCAATCAACGGCACAAAATCATTTGTCAGCGAACTGGGCTCCCGCCTGGGACATCGTTCGTTCAAAGATAGACTGGTCTACGTGGAAGTGATGCGGTCCAGAAAATGACAATTCATCACTGGCGGTCGTCGATTTCGGCCCAAGAGATTAGCAGTCCTGGACACTGACGGAATGTGCCTAGCTTCGGTCTGACCGCTTCATGTCCACATTGGCCGCTAGTCAGTTTTAGCTTTGTCGTTAGCTCACATGACATTACAGCGAAGCACACCATGTGTACTGGATGCATCAACGCGTGAAGGTGGTACGCAGACGAGAAAGCTCAGAGGTCAACGTCAACAGGGATACGACGAAAAGAAGGCAGTACTTACGGCTGATACGATGGGCTTTTACCTGTTACGTAATTGTAATGACGGCACTGATACCACTTCTCCATATCCTGGCCGTAAGAAGCGTTTTCTTGTATATGTCGCCTTACATCTCATGAGTTGTGGGTGGGGTGGGTTCACGAGACGGGTCAAAGGTAGCGAGAAGCTTCTTGACGTGGCAAATGCACTAGTGCCTCCGCAGCAGGTTTGGTAACGTCAACCATCATATGCTGACTGACTCAAACTAGACACTGAATATAGTGTAAAACTTAGTAGCATGATATAAAACAACACATTAAGAGTTTAAGACTTGCCTTACTTATATTTCCATAACTTCTCTTAGCTGGTTGTTGGTATATTCGTCTTGGAAGTTGCTGACCTCGTCGTCGACCCCCGAGTATTACAGCCAATTAGAATCTAGTGGACACATGGGGTACCGATTCAGCCAATTACTAAACTTTGCGGGCAAAATCTACCCCTTTTCGGATATATGGGGCCTTTATGTAGCCAATCATTGAATTTTGCGGGCAAAATTCGTCCAGTTTTAGCTAGTGCAGAAATACCCCTCCAAGATGTTGTACAGGGTAGTACAGGGTATGAGACTGTGCCCGGCTTGCTTAGTCATTTGATTCGGTTGACCGGACGATGACAAAACATAAAACGTCAATCAAAAAAACAACAAGGCGTTCCCCAGTACTAACCATCAACGACAAGCGCGTCAAAATGCAACTTGCAGACATCAACAGTTGGCTACATGGAATAAAAAAAAGTCCCAACGACGCAAGCGACAATTTGGCCATTTTTTCGGCTTGTGACGGTCAACAACAGCCTGATCAGTATCTTCCTCCATCCCCTCCTGATTCTCGGAATAAGATAAGGAAACTAGCCATGGAAGATAATGGCGAACCAGCGTCTAAGAGACATAAGGGACAGCCTGATTCTGACAGAACACCCCGAGCTCCACGAAGTCGACAAGTTAAAGGTTTCCCACAGGCAACAGGCTCTCCGGGTTTTGCCTTGCTGCCCGATTCAACATCGCAATCAACGCAATCACAAGCATCAGGACGATCATCACCTTCAAAACAACTTGCAACCCTTGAAATTGATCCAAAAGGAATTATACCACGTTCTTTTACGATGAGTGATTCGCGATTGCCACCTAACCTTGGCCAGATACTTGAGGATCTCCAAGATCTCAAAGACAGCGCCTTTGGAATAATCTCAAGTGATTGGCAAGAAAACATCACGAATCGAGCAAAAACGGAGCCCCAGATGGGTAGGATACGGCCATACATGTTTGCTCCAGCAGCCGATCGCGACAAATTTGGACCAACGCCTTCCCTCGACGATGTCCTCATCTTAACCGACGAGGCCAGAAGTTGTCATGATAGAAAGCAAAACGAAGCTGGATGGAACATGATGGTGCATTACCCTTTGTTGTTCAAAGCTGTCTACGGTTCACGGAAGCAAAGCCAGCTATTGGGAGTCGCACCTTGCACAACGGCAAAGATCATGCAAGAATATCTACCATCAGCATCGCAAGCCAAGATGGTTGACTTTTGCATCTACCTAGACCCTAAGAGCGATGCAATGGCGATAGAGAACGCTCGAAGCATCCTTCCCTGCGGATATATCAACCACACCGACTTTTATACACTGCGAGATCAGCCAATCGCTCTCAGTATCGAGACCAAGGCTCTGACGAGTACATCAGCGGGTTCGGCCGAGTTGCAAATAGGAACGTGGCAGTCTGCCCAATGGCGGTTCTTGGAAGATCTAGTGTCGCGGAATGGTGGCTCCTTGGATGGCCTGTCGTTCTTACCAGCCATTATTGTTCAGGGACACCAATGGAGTTTTGCTGCGACGACAAGAGAAGGACAAAGAACAGTCTTGTGGCTTCCTTTCCAGTTTGGATCCACAGAGAATGTATTAGGTGTATATAAGACGGTATTGGGGTTGCAGAAGATATGCCGCTGGGTTGATGGTGTGTTTTGGCCATGGTATAGGAAGAATGCGCTGGGTATACTTGAAGTTGGTGGATAAGTATCATGCGTGTAAAATTTGATGATAAACATTTGGGGATTCTGGAGTTTCAGCGGCTAATGTACTAAGGACTGCTTGTAATCTAGTAAATTATACATCTTCCGTCCGTGCGTTGACCCCATGTTTCGATGATTCTACGTGCCGTATTGTGCCTAACGGTCGGGCCATTTGTAACGTACTCTTTGGAATTTTGCGGTCACAGTACTAGCCATTTTGGGATTTCGCGGTCAAGTTTATGGCCGCTTTCGCAATTTGTTTCATTGTTTCGTCGCGTACTTCGCGGATCAGGGCTTGCATCACTACCCCAACGTTACCGGACAAATTCTCCATCCCCTTCGTGGTGAGCTTTCGCGGCCGATCTGATTTGCGCGTGCTGGAATCCCGAGGACCGGCGTCCTCGGAGGTCACGATGATACTATCCGCAACCGCGTCCATCGCGCCGTTCCGCGTCGCGTCGGACCCCGCTTGACTCTCCAACAGGTTACCACGGCGACGTTAACAAAGATTGTAAAGATTGTAAAGATTGTCGGGTTGTGATTAAGTAGACTATCAAGCTTGGTGGTGCTTGACTACGTAAGCAGGATGCAATTGGCGGTTTGTGTTGTGAGACCGACCATCAGCAACCGAATAGTACAACAAATCAAAAATAAAGGAAATAACTTTTAAATTCCATCCTGAGTTTATCTCTTTCCCCACTTTTTTTCCATTTCAAACTCCCATCGTGACAGCTGAATGAATGCTTTGCCGTGGTTTGGGCGCCAGATGCTATCTTATCTTTCGGGCTATGATTGATCCAGCCGCGACCCCGCCTTTTTGGCACAAGCTCAAGGACTGTGGATGTCAGACTACCTTATTATTTTGACCTTTATCTTTCTCTAAATGCCCAAGAGTTGAGCTCAGTGCTAATTATTCGCGAAGCTACTGTCGATAACTCATACTGACCGGCTACGCAAGAGAAATATTGCCTGGTTTCTACCCATCATTGAAACACAATACGTCCGTGTCTCGCGATCTCCTCAACGTCACCGAAAATTGTTCATGTTGATGTTCTTGATCAGGCTGCAGCAGAAAGATCTGGATCCAATGCTTGCGAATAATAGTCAATACGACCTCTAAGATCGGTTGCTTAAGCTTGAGTGATCAAGTTGCACAACATAAAACATTTCCGACCACGCAATATATTGTTTGAGACTTTACGCAAGCCGTCATGAGTGTTGCGAGAGTTTGTGTTGAATGTTGGAGGGTTCACCCTCAGCTTTAGGATTAAGGTTTAGGATTAAAGTTTGAAATCCTAAACTTAGATCATAGGACTTTCATCTAGGACTTTCATCTAGGACTTTCTAGGACTCAAGTCCTAGAAGGAACCAGCCGAAGATATAAGGTCTCAATAGTCCTTCGATTTCGAGAGGATGAAGCAATACACACGATTCACCTTAATATCTGACAGTTTGGTACCGCCTTCTTCATCACTGGCTTGAACACAGCGCTTGGCAAGCTCGTAGGCTAGATGCTCCGATATGCCCTTCTTAACGAGGGATGCGTGCCACTGGTCGAAAAACGTCTTCAGCTTCCTCTCGTATCTGGAGAGGGTCTTAGGCAGATCAGTGAGACTCCGCTCATCCGGCGCCTCGGATGGCGGCAATGTATGTTGTGTCAACAAGCCAGCAGTGTCTGTACTTGGGATGGTGTGGGAGGTGGAATCCGGAAGGAAGCTGGACGGCAGACTGCTGTGCACATCGGCGTCAGGATCTTGTCCAGAGCGAAGTGTCTTTCGC
Source organism: Fusarium poae (assembly GCF_019609905.1). Taxonomy (NCBI): domain Eukaryota; kingdom Fungi; phylum Ascomycota; class Sordariomycetes; order Hypocreales; family Nectriaceae; genus Fusarium; species Fusarium poae. The sequence goes on from NW_025408659.1 coordinate 361,611, forward strand.
GAGACAGGCTGGCTTGACTTAGCTCCTGACGCGTCAAGGCCATCGGCAACGAATAAGCCCGTGTCCGAAAACACTGTCGAACCCTTGTCACTTCTGGGAGCCGTGGTACCTCTGCCGTTCAGAGCGTGGCGCGCAGACGATCCGAGCCTTCCGGGTTGAGATTTGGATGTGCTGAAAGAATCTCCTGCGTAGTTGGGCAAGCGGACACGCTTAGTAGACTCTGCTGTAACAGCAGCCGATGGAACTATCGTCCTTTTTCTGCCTGTTGGTGGCATATCGCTGGTCTGCCTCTTGATGATTGTGACTTCTTTCCATGGCCTCCTCCTTCCTCCTGTTGTATATGAGGGTATATGAGGGAGGAAAGGGGTTTAAAATGAAGCAATGAGTGTATTCGTAATCTCCCAGAGCTGCCGGGGTATGTTGCGCTGCTCAAACGGTTTCGATTGGTCTCCTTGTTGGAACCAACTGCTTATCACACATGTGATAGCATGCTAGACATCATAAGTGTGGAAGGAAATTACTCAAGTTGCATCCAATTTAATAAATAAACTTAGTGCTACAGGTGCGCGGAACTGTAAAGGGATGTTCAAGGCATCTGTCATTTACGAGTGTCTTTTACTATTGACTACCCTAGACTTAGCGCATTACATCTTCATGGCAAAGCCCAGGGGATATTCTAAACTAGGACAACAGCCATTACTACGTATCAAGAATCCAAATCACCATCTTAATCATGGCTCCAGAGCGTCAGAAAGCCAAAGGGACGTCAAGAACGCGATCTAAGTCCAAGAGTTGCAAGGGAAGAGGTGTTTCTTCCTCCCGCTCGTCCGCGTCCGGCTTCTGTGCAACCCGACCTCAAGACACCATCCTGCGATACCTACAGTCAAGTTCGCCTCTACCCGTAGCTTCCGAAAGAAGAACGTCTCCAAGAGAAGCAAGCTCTGGCACGCTACGTTCGGATTTCTCCTCTGCCACCAGCAACACCGAAGGCCTCGTCGCAGCAGGCACTGCGTTCCCCGAGCCATTATCATCATCATCTGTAAGGTAGAATGTGTCACCATCGATCGATGAGTCCTCCGGGAATGTCAGGTCGCGACGAGGGAGGCATTTGTACGAGCGGCCCTCATCTAGATCTCCAGTTAGACAGCACTACGGCGGAAAAGAATATATACCAGGTGCGGTTTGTCAGACACGAACCTTGACATGCTAAAACTGACATGAAATCAATTTGATCTAGACTCAATAGATGATGGCATGACAGAAATAGCTGCCCCGGACGGCGAAATGTCGCTAAATGGCCAGTCGCCAGTATTCGGCCCCGATATGCAGATGGATTCGGCCGATGAGTATGGCAGGTCATGGTATATGCGTTCAACACCTCCACGTAGTCATGAGTCTTACCCAGGTCAAATACTCAATCTCTACACAGTACAGTCGGCCTGCTAACCATCGGCCCTAGACGGCATGATAAACAGGGCAAATGATGAACGACGCGAAAATAGTGTTACCCGAAGCGAGCATCCTCTAAGCGAGACACATGACGAAGAGCGAGCGGACCCCATTGCTGCGGAACTGCCTACACGTCAGGAAATATATAACTGGGTTGAAGAGGAAGAGCTGGACGAAGGGGAGAAACTGGCTCGGCGCATCGTCTATATCCTCACCGCTGGTCTTGTGTCATGTCCGGCGGATCAACACAAGAACCAGGACGCATCACACCTCGCAACTTGCCGCCGCCATCTACACCTCCGTGAGACGTGGGCTGGGTCCAGCGCCAGAGTCAGTGGGTCGTCCTTCGCCGAGCGAGAGGAGCAGTCACGACAGTTCGGCCTAGACCGGACCGTCCGACCCCTTGATGCTTCAGTCACGGGCCTCCGTCGCGACCAGCTGCCTTCAGCCAGCCGGCTCGAGGCCCAATTCGCGGACTGGCACGAAGACAAAGACTGGTCAGATGCCGAGATCTGCCTCCACCAAGACGACGTGTCGCAGCGGAAGCTGGCGCCCACCGTTCACGACATCGACAGCTTCCTACATATCACGAAAGATCCGCGCAGCCTGCGAGGGCCTTTGAACATATGTATCACGGCCCAGCCAAGCCTCCTCCTCTCCAAATCCATTCACGTCCGCGTGCCCATACGGGTGGGAGAGAAGATCAAGCAGGTCCCGATCAGACATCTCAGTAATCAATATATATTTATTGTTATGGGCATATTTATTGTTATGCTTACCATGCAGGACCACCTAATGGATAACCAAAATTTCACTCCGCCCATATAAAATCCAAATTTTAATGCGTGCACAAAACACCAGGTCGTCAATTAAAAAGTGAAGCTTTGGAGAGAGACTCTGTAAAATTGATCGAATTTTACTCTCTGCGTGGTTTTTTGATCTCCCGACCGCTCCGTGTGCGCTGGCAGTGCTTTGTTACGACCCTAAAATCGTCACTTTCGTCCTCTGGCCTGACACCCACCTCAATCACCGACTCGACCTCCTCATCCACATCCACCTCTATTTCTGCCTCCTTTAAGTCAGGAAGAGCTTCTCCAGCCGCTAGAGTCTCCGCCAGAGCCATGAATCGTCGGTTCGGGTTCGGTACCGCCTTTCTTTTCTTCCCTCGCCGCACCTGGACCATCTGCTCCTCGAGGCCAGTAATTCGCGCATTCTGAACGGCCACCTTCATCTCTAAAGCTTCTAAACCCTTTGCGATCTTACTGTACTTCCGCCTGGTCGGTCAACTTCGATGTTTGGCCAAATCTCTCACCTGGCGGCTCGTTTTCGGCGTATCATCCGAGTGCAGTTGAGGAGGGTTCGGCGTCTTGAACTCTTCCAGCAGTTTTTCTTTGTCCGGTTGAATTTCAGGATGTGTTAGAGCTTTGTGACGGTTGATGGGCCAATTTCCAGTAAACCTCCAGCCGGATAAGATGATATCCTTCCTCATGCCCGCCTCTCTGGCTTTCGCGTATGCCCGAATCAAGTTGACTTTGTCAACCGGCGCAGAATCGGTCAAACTAGCCAGTTTTTGGAGTTCTTTCCGATACGCACCTTTGATGACATTAAAAATTCCATTGTCTAACGGTTATAGACCATGGGAACAATGTGCTGGTAGGTAATAGTAGTAGACATTGTTCAGAAAGCACGTAGCCATCCACTTATCCTGGATGCTCGTCAGCGATCTTATAGCGGGAGACTTTACGGTGAAAACCCCGAAAAGCTCACCTGTGCATGGCTTCCGTGACCGTCAAGGATAATGAGTCTCGCATCTGATGCATCACGAGGCTCTGTTTGAGGTAGATAGACGTCTTTCAACCACTCGAGAGCTATGTGGTTGTCGGTCCAGCCGTTCGGGGATGTGATGTAGTGCCAGTCGGCTATCAATTCGACTTCGTTAAGAAACCACTGCTTCTGTAGCTCTTTTCCTTTAAAGATAATCCCTGGTTTTAAAGCGCGACCAGTTGCGGTGACAGCCTCAATCAACGAGGTCCAAGTGCGCGACTGGACGCCTTTCAACATCGCCTTCTTCTTCGGGTCAGAGCTCCCGATTACGAGGTTGTCCAGGCCTCATAGTCAACCAATTAGTTATAACCTATGGAAACCCATAGAGTAATTGCAGAAGGCTTACCGAAACCCGCCATTATGCCGCCCTCGTCCACGTTAACTATATTCTCAGGCTTGATCCAGCCGTATTCCGTCTCCCGAATATCGAAGTACCAATTGACCGCCTTCGGAGTAAATCCGTCAAATCTAGCGGCTTCCTGGCGTTTCCCAAGCTTGGTAGATAGTTGTAGGTGACGCTTGACGAACCTGGTGGTCCAATGCTTGCCCAGAGGCTTATTATCGCCTTGTTGTTTGAGGATGGCCTCGACACAGGCACGGAGCTGGCTGTGCGAAAGAGCATAGCCCAGGGACTCTTGTCGCAACACCCAACGAATAAGAGTCTCCTCTTGGCTCTTGGAAATACGCTGATGGGCCTGGATACGTCCATTCCTGCTCGCTTGACCGGAAAGTCATCCAGAAAGAGTCGACTGAGGCACTCCACGTTTCTGAGCCGCCTCATTCTGTGATTGGCCTCTATCAGTGATATCCAATATAGCCTCAGCCACGTCATATTCGGTATAGTTACGACGAACCATTGCGGAGGGAGTTCCGTCGATTAAATTATGTGAAAACTCGGCTTGAGTAGATGGAGCCGCCTAGGTTACATGAGGTGAAATGCAAAAAAGTTCAAAGGGCTTTGGAACCAGGCCACGAGGCGGAACGGGGAAAATTTAAACCGATATGAGAATTTTACGAAAAAAGCAATACCATCCACAACCCCTCTTTCGCCACCACCCCTCTTTCGCCAGGCAAAATAAAAAAAGTTCCACCAAAACTCATCAACTTCACTTACACGAAAGTCAGCCTAAATATATAGCTACTCAAGAGAAATTACCTCTATTGATCATAAAAATGATTGGATGTGATGATTCTGACCTTATAAGGCTGTGCAGGGTACGTGATCTATGCGTGCTGTGCTATGGAAATGTCGTTAGTTTGATCGCCAAATTCCTCACCGCTCTTTGCCTTGTTTTTTGGTCTTTGTCTTTGACAACGACATGAAAATGCTTAGGTCAAGACTTCGATGGAAATACCCAGAGGACGACGTGGCAGAGGCCATATTGGACGTTACTGACAATGGCTTTTCACCCCCTCAAGCCGCTCATAGACGGGGAGTGCCCCGAAGGACTCTAATCGACAGACTTCACGGCCGCGGGGCCGTGAAAGAGCAGATCCACCCTCATCGACGGTTGTCCAAGAGACAAGAGGATAGGCTGGCTTTCTGGATTCTCCGCCAGGAGTCCTTGGGCTATGCTCCGTCCCATAGTCAAATCCGCGCTTGTGTCATGGGCTTGTTGAGACAGCAGGGCGAACATCCCAACTTGGGACGCAACTGGGTGATCAAGTTTATCAATCGCCGCGCAGATCTAAAGACCAAGATGGGTAGACGTCAAGAAGCTAAAAGGTTCGACTCTTTTACCCCTAAAGCGGTTCATTGGTACTTTGATATCCGGGATGGCCAGTATGGCTGGATCAAGCCTGAAAACACCGTCAACGTTGATGAAGGGGGTATTATGACTGGTTTCGGCAAGTATTCACCTCTACTACTTGTCTGTGCTTGCATTTTGACTGACTAATTCTCTTCATTCAGGCCTAGATAGCTTAGTTGTTGGAAGCGCGGACCCGAAGCGCAAGGCGTTTCTCAAAGGACCACAAACTCGAAATTGGACTTCATTCATCGAAGCTGTCACTGCTGACGGCCGCGCTTTAGTTCCTGGCATAATCTTCAAGGGAAAAGAACTGCAGAAACAATGGTTTCTTGAGGAGTTCAAGCAGATAGCAGACTGGTATTACATAACATCGCCCAACGGGTGGACTGATGACCACATAGGCATTGAATGGCTTGAAAGAGTTTATCTACCCCAGACTACACCTGCTGACGAGTCAGACGCTAGGCTGATCATTTTAGATGGTCATGGAAGCCATGCAACAGTATGTTCTCCATTTTCCCCACCTCAAGATTAGTGCTGAGTGATGGAAGGATGAATGGATGGCTACGTGCTTTTTGAACAACGTTTATTGCTGCTATCTACCAGCACACTGCTCTCATGGACTCCAGCCACTGGACAATGGAGTATTCAACGCATTGAAGGCTGCATATCGACGAGAGTTGGAAAGGTTCGCTTCGTTGACTGATTCCGCTCCGATGGACAAGGTCAATTTCATCAGGGCCTACGCCAAAGCTCGCCGAGTTGGAATGACTAAGAAGAACATACTGTCAGGCTGGAGGGTCACTGGAAACTGGCCAATTTCACGTGCGAAAGCGTTACGGCACCCTGAAATCCAACAAGATAGGCCAAACGGCAGCCCAAGAGTGACTCCTGAACCCAGGCCGTATCTTGGCTCGGACGATACGCCACAGACGAGCCGTCAAATTCGTGATCTTGGGTTGAACAAGACACCAAAGACGCGGAGACGATACAACGTGATAGCCAAGGGCTTTGAAGCTCACCAGCAGACAGTAGCGGCGCATACGCAGAGGATTGCCAGCCTAGAGGAAGAATTGGCTCGGCTGAAAAGAGGAAAGAAGAGGAAGGCGGTGCCGAATCCTAACAAACGTTTCATGACTCTTGGAGAGACTCTAGCTGGTAAAGAGTCCATACCAGAAGGGGCGACTCGTTATACGCCTATCGGGGTGGAATTTATCTCTTCAAGCGAGCAAGAGTCAGCATCGGAGGCTGGCTCGGTCATAGAAGTCAGAGAGGAAAACATACCCCACCAACCAACCAGGCGGTCGCAGCGGATAGTGAAAAAAACCAGAGTACAATAGATTGATCTACTTATGACTCATTAAATGAATGATTTTACGCATTTCTGTCAATTTGGTCAAATTCTGTGTAAGTGAAGTTGGTGAGTTTTGGTGGAGCTTTCTTTATTTTGCCTGGCGAAAGAGGGGTGGTGGCGAAAGAGGGGTTGTGGATGGTAGTACCTACAATACCGGCCATGTCCTTATTCACTTTATGACCACCGGCAGTGTGGGAAATAGGCGGTCCATAATGGGCTCCTGGACTAGACCGCCCATTTAAGGCCCATATTGTCAGGTGAGTAAATAGTGCAATCTGATTGACTGAGCTTGGTGGGAAATATGATAATTAGACCAGTCTACGTACAGTACATAAGTTAAATACCTTCGATATCGGTGCTTTAATGCAGCCGTTGCAGCGTAAAATGTTGGCCTGACTGCGCAGGCAGCTACTGAAGCCTGGCTAGGTACCATCAATTATTCTACACCCCAACGACTTCTGCCTATCGCTATGACTCAATATTCTATGTTGCCTAGAAGGCTTTGATGGTATTTAAAGTGACTAAATGCCCTTCTGTTGCCATTTATGTCATTGCTGTGGAGTAACTTAATCTCAACCCAAACTTGGTCATGGCATCATTAATTAGCGACGACCAATCATCTGCTATTTCCACAGATGCGAATAACACTACGGAACTTTCTAGCCTCTTTCGTATGTCAGGAGCAAATCCCCAAAGCCCTGACGGTACGCATGAGGACACTACCGATGATGTCGACGATGCCTACAAAGGTATTAACTGGAGTAAGCTCGAAGGCTATACCATGGCACCGCATTCCAAGCGACAGCACATCTCCTGGAGATGGGAACATGGATATCGCATTCAAAACATGAATAGCCAAGTTATCTTCTGGCTTTGCAAGATTTGCATACAGAGAAAGGCTAACAGGAACACGATGTACAATATTGCTGGCGGCTCGCACTCGCAGATACGTCACCTCCGAGATAAACACAATTTGGATGCGAACGGCCCTATTCAAAAGAAGCGGCGGCTTACTTTCAACGGCAACACCTCGACAGCAGGGCCGATCGGGCAAGCTCTTGTCAATCAGCGAATATCCGACTTCAGTCCTGAGCGATTCAAGACGGCCTTACTACGCTGGATGGCCTACGCAAATATCTCCTTCCGCCAAGTAGAACTTCCGCAATTCCATGAGCTTCTACAGGAGGCATATGCCGAGATTGGCACCGTTGGGTGCTTACCAACAGCTCATACGCTTGTGAGCTGGATTAAACGAGACTTTCACCATTACAAGGCTGTTGTTGTAGAGCAGCTGCAGGAGGTAGAAGGCCACGTCCACTTTACATTCGATCTCTGGACTGCTGGCAATCTTCTTAGCCTCAATGGAGTGTTCGCACACTTCCTCGATCCCATTGGCAAGAAGAAGAAGATCCTCCTGTCTATACCGTCAATCAACGGGAGCCACACGGGCGAGGCTATTGCAGACGGCGTTGGGGAGATCATCAAGGAGTTTGGCCTCGAGAAGCGCGTGGGCTACTTCGTCCTGGATAACGCCGGAAATAACAACACAGGCGTAGACGCACTTGGACGAATGTTTGGCTTCAATCCCAGCAAACGTCGGCTACGCTGTACAGCCCACATTGTTAATCTCGTGGCCACGCAGATCATGTATGGCAAAGATCTAAGGGCCTTCGAGACCGAGGGTGATGCTCCTCGCGCCCTCCAGGACGACCTCAAGCTTTGGCGGCGCAAGGGTGCCCTAGGTAAGCTCCGCAACATCATTATGTGGATTACTGATAGACACGCTGGCGGCGGCCGCGCCAGAGAGTTTAAAGCGCTACAAATCGAGTCCCAAAATTGTCTTCTGGACGATGAGCCCCGCCGACCCCCTGCCGAGCTTAAACGGCCGAACGATACTCGGTGGAACTCACATTACTATGCCTTCGAGACGGCCGTCCTCAATCGAGCCCCAATCGACGCCTATTCCGAGAAGGAGGAGCGCGCTCACAATACACGTCTTGACCGGGTTACACAGAAAAATAGACGGCTAGAGGCAGATAAGCATATCAAGTTTCCAGCCAAACCCTTGATTGTGGAAGATAAGATGTCAACTGAGGACTGGGTCACGGTCACAAGGTATATGGAGATATTAAAACCGTTGATGCTGGCCACAAAGAAACTCGAAGGATATCCACGGCAGGGCCGCAACGGCCTTATGTGGGAGGTGTTGCCTTGCTATGAGTTTCTCTTGAACCATCTGGAGCGCCTAATGGAGCAATACAGGCACGATCCGGACGAGGACCTTAAGCTGAACATCCAGCTCGGATGGCAGAAGCTGAACGAGTATTACACGAAGATCGACGACACTGAAGTCTATGTGGCCGCTGTGGCCCTCCACCCTCAACTCCGGCTGACTAAAATTAAGCAACTATGGGCCGACCGAGTAGATGATGGCTGGATCTGTAGGGCAGAACAACAACTCCATGACCTCTGGCGGCAGTACAGGGATCTGCCACTTCCAGAGCAGCCTCATCCGGAAGCGGAGGATGATATCCTGGACGAGATTCTCAATACAACTCAGCTTCCTTCTGAAGAGGATTTATTTGGGCCGATGGCACAGCTTGGTAAGAAGCCAGCCCAACCACCGCCGCCGCCGCTAGACGAGATGGATGAGTTCCAAGGCACGGTTGACACCTCCTTCGCGAACCAGAGGGATCCGGTTTCATTCTGGGTGTATAACAGGCCCCGCTGGCCTCGGCTTGCGCGGATGGCACTTGACATTTACGGCATCCCACCAACGGAGGCAGATAACGAGCGGTTGTATAGTAGGATGGGGGACATGGTGACAAAGAAGAGGAACCGATTATCAGCAGCTACGATTGGAGCTATGCAGTGTCTCCGACAGTGGGATGAGGATGAGATAATTATTTGGAGATCACGATAGATGCGCTTAATGCCAAGGACCAGTTAAGTTTAACTAGTAGCCACGATAGCTCTATGATTAATACTGCCATCGACATCACTCGCTTACGCCCTATGAAGTCTTCCGAGCCTCCTTTTCTGTACATAGTTTTCTCGACCAGTGCACTTCTTGATGCTCAATGCGATGTGGACTGAGTATCAATGCAACAATACCGAAACTTCATCACCGTATCAAGTTTTGGTCCGACTCTTGGTGCCAGTCCAATTATGGCAGGCGGTCCAGTCCAAGGCCTCTGGACTGCTAGGCGGTCCAGTCCAGTACTTCCAGATACACAGGCGGTCCAGTCCAGACACCCTGGACTGGACTGGACCGCCTATTTCTCACACTGGAAACAACCACCCGGTCGCATCCAGATCCATCAGGTCTGTATCGGGCACCCAGCGCTCAATCTCCGCACATTTTCGCCCTGTAGCAAGCGAGGACGTACTTTGAAATGCCTTCAACCCGCAGGCATATCAGGAAGCATTGATCAGCATACTCACGCGTCGGAGAGTGCCCTTTTCGGCTATTGAAGGCAAGAAGAACATGTTCATGGGATAGATTACGAATCACATGCAAAACTATCGAGATGATTGAATGTACGGGCAATTGGTTGCGTCAAGGACTCATACAGCCTCTGCATGAGAACGGGATGGGTTTAATCGGAATCCCACGGCCGGAGGGTGACTCTCAGGACGTTGACGATGATAGTGGGCATTATTTCGACTGGTATTAGAGCAGGCGCGGTGGATATTTCTCACCGTCATAAATCGTTCATTCGTTCGTTTAAATCGTTTGCAATATTTTTGAACCGTTCAAACGTTTGAGGAAATATTCGACCGTTTAAACGGTTTGCCCATGTATGCACCTTCGCAAGGATAGAGCATATCTATCGGGCGAAAAACCCGGTTGGCGATATAACGGATAGTCCAGACGAATCCGGCGTATCCGAATTATCCAGCGAAGCAGAAAGTTGTATATGGGTGGGTGGGAGAGGGAGTGAAATAAGTGGTGATAGTGGTGGTGATGGTGGTGGTGATGGTGGCTCGGATGTGGGGGTGGCTCGTAAGTGGGGTGGGTGGGTTAATATGTCGAATGTTACAAAGCTTGTTTTTCCATAAAGAAAACCGCCACAATAGTCTTGTTTTTCCATAAAGAAAACCGCCACAATAGTGATTTTACTGCATATTAGATCGTGGCTCGCCCTGTTGCTGATGAAGTACTAACAGATCACAATCCAATGTGTTTGCACTACCTACCCTAAAGTGAGTACGTGTGAAGCTATCACGACTACTTCTGGTTAGTGTGGTCCAGAGATAAGATAAGTAAGATCCAGTGACGGATTTACAGCGGACTTGGAGTGGAATTAAAGACTGACAGTAGTAACTAATCCCGTAACGTAGTTCCGACAAGTACCGTAGTTCCGACAAGACAGGGGTTATATTGATCAATCTAGTCTTTGATTGCCAGAGCCTCACTTGTCTCAAGTTGCGGCTCTGTTATGTACATCCGTAAATCCGGTGGGAATGACACATACAAATCATTCCGCCATGATAACGTTAGTAAAACTCTACTAATATATAGAACCCATCCGCTATGGAGTGAGAGTTCTTGGCAAGTTGCATGACCTTCACCATCTAACTACCGCTACAATGCCGGACAACTACCTTTCTGACACCAGCGATGCCAAAACGGTGCAGGACGCGGCTACCAAGCGTTTGACGGTCACATTCCAAGACGTGGGAGTACAAGTCTCTGGCGAAGGCGAGAATTTTGTATCAACGTGCTTGTCGGTCGTCACTGATGTCTTCAAACATGGCCGTCAGAACAAGCCGAAAAGAGTGAGTCTGACAAGTATTTAATCATGCCTCTCCATTTAACCTATCTTTAGCAAATTCTCCAGGGAATCACGGGTCAGGTCAGTCCAGGAGAAATGGTAAGTTGACGATCCAGAGCCGCTTGATTTCTTGCAAGTAGTAGTTTGCTAACACAGAGACCCCTTCAAGTTCCTGGTCATTGGACGACCTGGCTCTGGCTGTACATCTCTCCTGAAAGTGTTATCTAATCACCGGAGCGAGTTTGATCAAGTACAAGGCCTCGTTCAGTACGGCAATGTTGGACACGAGACAGCGAAAGAGTTCCGTCATCAGCTCGTGATGAACACCGAAGGTATGTTATGAATGAATTTCCAATTTAAACATGCTGACGGAGCAAGACGACATGCATTTTCCCTCGTTAAAGGTCTCGGAGACCATGGGCTTTGCAAACTCATCCAAGGTGCCCGCGACACGACCCGAACATCTGACCAACAAGGAGTACGTCGACCAAACATCGACCGAAATCCTCGAGGCACTTGGCATTGGCCATACCAAGGACACGATCGTCGGCAACGAATACGTTCGAGGTGTATCCGGTGGTGAGAGGAAGCGAGTCTCGGTCGCCGAGGTCATGAGCACGCAAGCTCCCGTTCAATGCTGGGACAACAGCACCAGAGGACTCGACGCATCGAACGCTCTCGACTTTGCTCGCGTGCTTCGAAAGCACGCCGACGAACAGCAACGAACCATCATCGCCACACTATACCAAGCTGGAAACGGCATCTACGATCAATTCGACAAGGTTCTTGTCCTTGCTGAAGGCCGTGAGATCTACTACGGTCCGTCGATCGAGGCAAAGCAGTACTTTGAGAACATGGGCTTCAAGTGTCCACCTGGAGCCAACATCGCCGACTTCTTGACCTCTGTTACCGTGCAAACGGAAAGAGAGGTCATTCCCGGGTTCGAAGGCAGTGTTCCAAACACAGCCCAAGACTTCGAGAAGCACTACAAGGAGAGTGACATGTTTCAACGCATGAAGTATCTGGCCGAGTCTCGGGCTAGCGAGTCTCTTGCGGCTGAAGTAGAGGCGCTCCGAAGTCATGGCTCCAGAGAGAAGGCTCGCTCGTTTGCAGCGCTTTCCAGAGAATCCAGCCCGTACTTGGTCTCCTTCTTCCAACAGGTTTGGATCTGTGCTGTCAGGTAGTAACCCACCTTTGTACTAGACAACAAGGACTTAACTAACGCAATCTAGGCAATTCCAGATCCTTTGGGGAGATCGATTCTCGAATGGTCTTCAGCTGGTATCTTCCTTGATCATGGCTCTTGTGACTGGCAGTTTGATGTACGACCTCCCGGGCGATAGCACATCAATCTTTCGAAAGCCTGGCGCTCTATTCTATCCCATTCTTCTCTGGTGTCTCAACAAGATGGCCGAGACGGCGGCATCCTTCGAGGGCAGAGGCATCCTCAGTCGACACAAGCGTTTGGCGTTCAACCGTCCCGGCGCTTATGCACTGGCTTGTGTTCTTACCGACATTCCTTTCGTCATCTTCATGTTCAGCCTGTTCAACCTAATTTACTACTTCATGGTAGGCTATCAGCATGACGCTGGCAAGTTCTTCACCAACTGGTTCGTTTACCTCCTCGTCACTCTATGCTTCACCTCTCTTTTCCGAACGATTGGTGCGTGGTGCAGGCATTTTGGTCTGGCGGCTCAGATCAGCGGCTTGATCACCATGGTTATGATGATATATGCTGGTACGTTTGATCTGATTCACGATTCTTACACGTCTTTCTAACGCTTACCAGGATATCTCATCCCCGTACCGAAGATGCATCCTTGGTTCCGCTGGATTGCTTACATCAATCCTGCAAGCTATGCTTTCAACGCCGTCATGGCCAGCGAGATGGGAGACTTCACCCTGACATGCATCGAACCTCAACTTGTGCCTTTTGGGTCAGGTTACGACGACGATCAGTTCAGGAGCTGTACCGTGATTGGGTCAAGCGGTAACCAGATTGATGGTGCTTCGTATCTGAGCGCCCAGTACCAGATCTCACGTACCGAAGTCTGGAGGAATGTCGGCATCATCATCGCTTTCTGGGTCTTTTTCTCCATCACAGCTGCCATTGGCTTCGAGGTGAACCTTGCTTCGGGCGGGGGTTCCATGATTTTGTATGACCGTCGGAGTCAGACGAAGGAATTGGCTCTCAAGGACGATGCTGAGCGTACATCGACCCAGGCGTTGCCTCAACAACACGATCATTTCTCGGCTTCAGCGACCACCTTTACATTCAAGAACATCAACTACTTTGTTCATCATGAGGGTCAAGAGAAGCAGCTCTTGCAGAATGTCTCCGGCTTTGTCAAGCCCGGCCAACTTGTCGCTCTTATGGGTTCTTCAGGTGCTGGCAAGACGACACTCATGGACGCCTTGGCTCAACGCAAGGACTCTGGTCGTCTTGATGGAAGTATCATGGTCAATGGCAAGCCCCAGGGTATCACGTTCCAACGTTCAACGGGATACTGCGAGCAGAATGATATCCACGAGCCTACCGCAACTGTACTAGAAGCCCTTCGCTTCTCAGCACGTCTTCGACAGCCTTATGAGGTTAGCGACTCTGACAAGAACACGTATGTTGATCAGATCATTGAGCTCTTGGAGCTTGGTCCTCTGAAGCATGCTGTTATTGGAGCACCCGGACAGGGTCTCTCGATCGAGCAGCGCAAGCGTCTAACCCTGGCCGTGGAACTTGTTGCTAAGCCTTCATTGCTATTTCTTGATGAGCCTACGTCTGGTCTTGATGGCCAGTCTGCTTTCCAGATTTGTCGCTTCATGCGCAAACTTGCGATGGCGGGACAGACAATTATTTGCACCATTCATCAGCCTTCAGCTGCTCTCTTTGAAGCCTTCGATGTCCTTCTCCTCCTTGCCAAGGGCGGTCGCACAACATACTTTGGACCGACAGGCAAGGACTCTGCCACTGTACTCAAGTACTTTTCCGAGAACGGCGCCTCTCCAGAGGGCGACGTCAACCCTGCCGAGTTCATTGTTGATGTGGTTCAAGGCCGTTTTGGTTCTCATCTGGACTGGCCCGAGATCTGGAACCATTCCAAGGAAAGGGAACAGGCCATGGCTGAGCTGGAGCAACTGGAACGACAGGTACCTGAAAGTGAGAAGGGGTCAGATGAATCCGAGGCCGATTCCAAGGACTTTGCAACTCCTATCAGATACCAGGCTCAGATCGTCATTCACCGTCAGCTCATCGCACTTTGGCGCAACCCAGACTATATCTGGAACAAGATCTGTCTGCACATCACCAATGCTTTATTTGGTGGTTTCACGTTCTGGATGATTGGGAACGGGTCTTTTGATCTACAGCTTCGCCTCATGTCTGTCTTTAACTTTGTCTTTGTTGCGCCTGGTGCCATTAACCAACTTCAACCTCTTTTCATCCGAAACAGGGACATCTTTGAGAATCGCGAGAAGAAGTCCAAGGCCTACCACTGGTTCGCATTTATATCTGGCCAGCTGGTCTCAGAGATCCCTGTCTTGATCATCTGCGGTACGGTTTATTTCTGTTGTTGGTACTTCACCGCCGGTTTTCCAGTCAAAGCCAGCGTCTCTGGCCAAGTTTACCTTCAAATGATCTGTAAGTCTCCCATATACGCACTTGAATCTATTAGAGTCTAACATAATGATCGGTTTACGAGTTCCTATATACATCCATTGGTCAAGCAATTGCTGCGTACTCGCCCAACGATTACTTTGCTGCCTTGGCAAACCCTGTATTCATCGGTGCCGGACTCATCAACTTTTGCGGTGTCGTTGTTCCTTACGATCAGATTCAGGCCTTCTGGAGATACTGGATGTACTATCTTGATCCTTTCACCTATCTGATTGGCGGCCTCTTGGAGCCTGTTGTGTGGGATGTTGAGGTTGAATGCTCCCATAATGAGTTGACGCATATCCCACTGCCATCGAGTAACACCACCTGTGGTGATTATATGGCGGAATTTATACGAGCGAACAGTGGCTACGTTGTTGATCCTCGATCGACGAGTACCTGCTCCTACTGCCCATACACTACTGGCGCCGACTACCTCAGTCAATTCAAGATCGATGAGAGATACTTTGGCTGGAGAGATGTGAGTATCTGGAGTGCCTTGTACGTTATTGATGTACTAACCAAGCTTGACAGGTTGGGATCACAGCACTGTTCTGTGTCAGCTCATACGGCCTCGTCTTTCTCATGATGAAGCTTCGCACCAAATCAACCAAGACAGCAAGTTAAAGCAACGTGGAATCTATACTACCCTCACATTATGGGGAGTATATTTGCCTTTGGTGTGAGGGTAGTGGAAACACTCTGCTATGTTTGTATTTCTTTCTTTTGTTTTGGGTTTACTATGGACATATGGGATGGGGGCCTAGGAATACTGGTAATTAATAATCCTGATCTGGGATACGTATAAGATAAAATCGGGAGACATTAGTTATCACTGGATTGGTCGTGAGTAGCACATAAAAACTTTATAGACAACATATATTGGTAAAGTGGCATTATATTCCCTTGTGAGTTGATTTTGATTCCTGAAGATAAAGTATCTCTTGTGTAGTGAGAATGGCTAGAAACTTGGACCATAACAAGCCGTGGAAATCATTAACATGTCAATAGAACCGATCTCAAATTGGAGACAGCCAAGTCCTGTCATCATCTTCGTCACATTGTGTGTATGCCCTGTCATTTTACAGGACTTCTACTGGGAAGGTCTATTGTATCTATCCGAGTCTCTACGCTATTGTAAAGCGAAAAGGGAAATTGTTCAATTATACTGTCAAAGTAGCTACTGTTGTGATACATCTGTACTGTCACCAGTTGCATACCCCATTGGTGTTGTCATAACTAACGGAAAAAAGTTGAAAAGATCTGTAGTCATCACGTCAAGGTTGAAATGGGTCGAGCTCGTCCAATCCTGATTCGCAAAGGTATTGGGTAACCCTGGCGCGAAAGAGTGCGATCTGTTGTCCTCAGTGCCAACATCATCGGTAAGAAGGATCATCCTGCCCGACTCGCTCATCTCCATCGGGTTCAGTGGAGGGAATTGTACACGGGAGTATTGGTGTGAAACCTCTGCGACACTCTCTGGTACCATTGGCTGTTTACCATGGACGTGCCCAGGAATCGATGCTTCAATGGTTTCCAAGACACGGCGAATAGAATTCAAGGCGGATGTTATGGGCTCGTCTGATACCATGGAAGATAAAGCCTGAATGGCCTTCTCGATGTACTCCATGTTGAACGAATACTTGGAAGGCTGGTAGAGGATATCGTAGAGCAGAACTGCACAGCTGCATTCGATAAAGAATCCTTGGTAGCGAGAGGCCTATACACACGTTTAGACTCTAAAAAGGTGACCCGGGTTGAAAGATTCACTTACAGTGCAAGTTTGCCCCATATTGACAGAGAACTCTATAGAGTCTTGAGCTGCATCGACAGCATGCCTACATGCCTGGCGCAACCACATGTCTTTGACCTCGTTTGTGCCACCATTGACACGCATGGCCTGCTTGGCAACCAGGAAAGGACGGAAGATTAAAATTATGGCGTGGTAATACACTGTAGAGATGGTCAGCGCCCTAGCTTTAGAAATGTAACATCTCAACTTACTACTATGCAACGCCATAGACTCGTGGCAGTCGAGAGAGTCTTGGTCAGAGTCCAGCCGCGGAGAGCCGATACCACAATCTTGGGCAAACTGATGCAGTCGGACTCGCAACTCTTCCGCAACGACATACAGCTGTCGAACCGAAGTGGCCTTTCTTCCGTATATGGCTTCGGCAGCATCTTCCATGATCCTGGCGATTCGGCATAGCCTGACTAAAGGCAGTGGCTCGGTCGGGAACGGACATGTGATGTCCGTCAGCTTGAGACCGCTCTTGCGTCCTAGGGAAAGGGCCTGGTACCTGCTACGTGTTAGTCACAGCGCATTGGGTGTATGAGATGGCAACGTACGTTTCGTAAAAATAGAGTGACCATATAGTAAGCTGGTGGCTTTGCAATGTAGGACTGTCCAATCTGGTATAGAGTGATCCAATATGTAGCCCCAATGCAAACGCCTTTCTACAAGCCACGCCGAGATGTAGATAGGTGGAATTTGGGCGACCCATGTTGACCTGGTAGTCGGCGAACAGTAGGGAAAGCTGGAGTGTCTTTGATGTTACAGCATCCTCCAATATGACTGCTTCCCGTCTGGCTTCGGTAAAGAGGGTTTCTGCGAGGTCTGTCTCTGGTGTGTATAAAGCGCCGATGGCGAGCATAACCAAGAAACTGGCCTTGGTCTGTGGCGGTATGTTGCGAACATGTTGAGGGTTGTAGAGATTTTCCAAAAGGCCGTCCAATTCACTCGTGGTATAAAATGGAAGCCGGAAGTGAGCCGTTGTCTTGAAGAACTCGAGAAACTTGAACGCCACCTCCTTTGATATAGGTGCCAGTTGGATACTTTCAGATCGGATCGCCTCTGGGTTTATCCTGGATGGCGTGCCGAAGAATATGGATCTCTGCATGAATGTGTCGACGCCTGATCGGGCCTCGCTCTGATTAGATTGGCCATGTTGGGTCGTAGGCAAGACGCCTCGGTGTATTTGCTGGAGGAAGGCAAAGTAAGACGAAGGTCCGTAGAATAGCTGCGAGCTGTCGATCGAAGAGGGTGATAAGTGTGTCTCGGTTACACTGTGGTAAACCTCATGCTGAACTCCCTGATCGGTAGTTCCAGCAGCCTGACCGTCATGCCAGGGGGATTTTGAATGTCGCTCATTTGATTGGTTAGATCTTAGTAAAGGCAATTGTGACGTAGGCTGGGTATTGTTGTCTCTTTTCGATCTTCGTATCCGTGTCTTGTGACGATACACGCAAGATTCCGGTGCATCTTGGCAGTCAGCGTGATTGCATGGATGAGATCCGTTGCATCGTTTTTTCCGCAATCGACATGGTTCGCAGGCTTTGGCAATCTTGGTATTCATTTTGGAATGACGGGGGTTTGACTGGGCGGAAGTAGAGCGGACTTGGCGGAGTAAAGTAGTTATTCTGGTAGAAAAATTTTTATCGGATATATGTCACAGCCTGAAGCCTGAAGCCTGAACTGATCCTGATCTGAGGGCGCTATAGCTATACATATGAGAATGCAGTGTAAGGTCAGGGACCTTACATCCTAGTCTTTTGCCATTTAGTGCAGCGGTGAGACCCTGAATGCATCCAGGGACCCTACACCAACACAATCACGTGACACCAACACAATCGTGAGTAACCCCAGCCAATCAAAGTCATCCATCAAGCCCTCCATTAGTGAGCTATCCCAATACCACTGTCAGGCTGGTGGGGGAGAAAGTAGCTCCTTAACTTTTACATCCCGTCCTAGCGACATTAAGTCGCGTCAGTGCTAGTTTGTTTACCTTTTAACGCGTACCATTCCTCCCACGATCAGCACTGATCCTACGATAACCTCACTGATCACCAGTGTGAGAAATAGGCGGTCCAGTCCAGTCCAGGGTGTCTGGACTGGACCGCCTGTGTATCTGGAAGTACTGGACTGGACCGCCTAGCAGTCCAGAGGCCTTGGACTGGACCGCCTGCCATAATTGGACTGGCACCAAGAGTCGGACCAAAACTTGATACGGTGATGAAGTTTCGGTATTGTTGCATTGATACTCAGTCCACATCGCATTGAGCATCAAGAAGTGCACTGGTCGAGAAAACTATGTACAGAAAAGGAGGCTCGGAAGACTTCATAGGGCGTAAGCGAGTGATGTCGATGGCAGTATTAATCATAGAGCTATCGTGGCTACTAGTTAAACTTAACTGGTCCTTGGCATTAAGCGCATCTATCGTGATCTCCAAATAATTATCTCATCCTCATCCCACTGTCGGAGACACTGCATAGCTCCAATCGTAGCTGCTGATAATCGGTTCCTCTTCTTTGTCACCATGTCCCCCATCCTACTATACAACCGCTCGTTATCTGCCTCCGTTGGTGGGATGCCGTAAATGTCAAGTGCCATCCGCGCAAGCCGAGGCCAGCGGGGCCTGTTATACACCCAGAATGAAACCGGATCCCTCTGGTTCGCGAAGGAGGTGTCAACCGTGCCTTGGAACTCATCCATCTCGTCTAGCGGCGGCGGCGGTGGTTGGGCTGGCTTCTTACCAAGCTGTGCCATCGGCCCAAATAAATCCTCTTCAGAAGGAAGCTGAGTTGTATTGAGAATCTCGTCCAGGATATCATCCTCCGCTTCCGGATGAGGCTGCTCTGGAAGTGGCAGATCCCTGTACTGCCGCCAGAGGTCATGGAGTTGTTGTTCTGCCCTACAGATCCAGCCATCATCTACTCGGTCGGCCCATAGTTGCTTAATTTTAGTCAGCCGGAGTTGAGGGTGGAGGGCCACAGCGGCCACATAGACTTCAGTGTCGTCGATCTTCGTGTAATACTCGTTCAGCTTCTGCCATCCGAGCTGGATGTTCAGCTTAAGGTCCTCGTCCGGATCGTGCCTGTATTGCTCCATTAGGCGCTCCAGATGGTTCAAGAGAAACTCATAGCAAGGCAACACCTCCCACATAAGGCCGTTGCGGCCCTGCCGTGGATATCCTTCGAGTTTCTTTGTGGCCAGCATCAACGGTTTTAATATCTCCATATACCTTGTGACCGTGACCCAGTCCTCAGTTGACATCTTATCTTCCACAATCAAGGGTTTGGCTGGAAACTTGATATGCTTATCTGCCTCTAGCCGTCTATTTTTCTGTGTAACCCGGTCAAGACGTGTATTGTGAGCGCGCTCCTCCTTCTCGGAATAGGCGTCGATTGGGGCTCGATTGAGGACGGCCGTCTCGAAGGCATAGTAATGTGAGTTCCACCGAGTATCGTTCGGCCGTTTAAGCTCGGCAGGGGGTCGGCGGGGCTCATCGTCCAGAAGAC
Source organism: Fusarium poae (assembly GCF_019609905.1). Lineage (NCBI taxonomy): Eukaryota > Fungi > Ascomycota > Sordariomycetes > Hypocreales > Nectriaceae > Fusarium > Fusarium poae. The sequence goes on from NW_025408659.1 coordinate 381,715, forward strand.
AATTTTGGGACTCGATTTGTAGCGCTTTAAACTCTCTGGCGCGGCCGCCGCCAGCGTGTCTATCAGTAATCCACATAATGATGTTGCGGAGCTTACCTAGGGCACCCTTGCGCCGCCAAAGCTTGAGGTCGTCCTGGAGGGCGCGAGGAGCATCACCCTCGGTCTCGAAGGCCCTTAGATCTTTGCCATACATGATCTGCGTGGCCACGAGATTAACAATGTGGGCTGTACAGCGTAGCCGACGTTTGCTGGGATTGAAGCCAAACATTCGTCCAAGTGCGTCTACGCCTGTGTTGTTATTTCCGGCGTTATCCAGGACGAAGTAGCCCACGCGCTTCTCGAGGCCAAACTCCTTGATGATCTCCCCAACGCCGTCTGCAATAGCCTCGCCCGTGTGGCTCCCGTTGATTGACGGTATAGACAGGAGGATCTTCTTCTTCTTGCCAATGGGATCGAGGAAGTGTGCGAACACTCCATTGAGGCTAAGAAGATTGCCAGCAGTCCAGAGATCGAATGTAAAGTGGACGTGGCCTTCTACCTCCTGCAGCTGCTCTACAACAACAGCCTTGTAATGGTGAAAGTCTCGTTTAATCCAGCTCACAAGCGTATGAGCTGTTGGTAAGCACCCAACGGTGCCAATCTCGGCATATGCCTCCTGTAGAAGCTCATGGAATTGCGGAAGTTCTACTTGGCGGAAGGAGATATTTGCGTAGGCCATCCAGCGTAGTAAGGCCGTCTTGAATCGCTCAGGACTGAAGTCGGATATTCGCTGATTGACAAGAGCTTGCCCGATCGGCCCTGCTGTCGAGGTGTTGCCGTTGAAAGTAAGCCGCCGCTTCTTTTGAATAGGGCCGTTCGCATCCAAATTGTGTTTATCTCGGAGGTGACGTATCTGCGAGTGCGAGCCGCCAGCAATATTGTACATCGTGTTCCTGTTAGCCTTTCTCTGTATGCAAATCTTGCAAAGCCAGAAGATAACTTGGCTATTCATGTTTTGAATGCGATATCCATGTTCCCATCTCCAGGAGATGTGCTGTCGCTTGGAATGCGGTGCCATGGTATAGCCTTCGAGCTTACTCCAGTTAATACCTTTGTAGGCATCGTCGACATCATCGGTAGTGTCCTCATGCGTACCGTCAGGGCTTTGGGGATTTGCTCCTGACATACGAAAGAGGCTAGAAAGTTCCGTAGTGTTATTCGCATCTGTGGAAATAGCAGATGATTGGTCGTCGCTAATTAATGATGCCATGACCAAGTTTGGGTTGAGATTAAGTTACTCCACAGCAATGACATAAATGGCAACAGAAGGGCATTTAGTCACTTTAAATACCATCAAAGCCTTCTAGGCAACATAGAATATTGAGTCATAGCGATAGGCAGAAGTCGTTGGGGTGTAGAATAATTGATGGTACCTAGCCAGGCTTCAGTAGCTGCCTGCGCAGTCAGGCCAACATTTTACGCTGCAACGGCTGCATTAAAGCACCGATATCGAAGGTATTTAACTTATGTACTGTACGTAGACTGGTCTAATTATCATATTTCCCACCAAGCTCAGTCAATCAGATTGCACTATTTACTCACCTGACAATATGGGCCTTAAATGGGCGGTCCAGTCCAGGAGCCCATTATGGACCGCCTATTTCCCACACTGGTCACGGCTTCGATGAAGCTGGTCCAAGTGCGGGACTGAGACCCTTTGAGGAAGGCCTTTCGCTTGGGATCGCTACTACGAATAACTAGAGAGTCTAGCCCTGATTTTGAAGTTCAATAGTAAGCCCATAGTAATAGCAGATGATCGCTTACCAAACCCTGCCATGATACCGCCCTCATCGAAATTGGCCGTGTTCTCAGGCTTGATCCAACCATATTCTTGCTCCCGGATATCAAAGTACCAATTGACGGCCTTTGGAGTGAAGGAATTAAACCTTGACGCTTCCTGACGCCTGCCTATCTTCGTCTTGATAGCTGGATGGCGTTTCATGAATCGGGATATCCAGTGCACGCCGATAGTCCTTCCTTGACCTTGTTGTCTCAGAAGAGCAGCAACGGTGGCGCGAACTTGGCTGTGAGAGGGAGCATAGCCTAGTGCTTCTTGTCTGAGTATCCATGTAACCAACCTAGTCTCTTGAGACTTGGAAAGAAGCTGGGCAGGCTGGGTGATGTCTGATTTTGACGGTAAGCCTCTTAATCGGTCGGAGAGGGTGGCAGGAGGGATGCCATGCTTCTGTGCGGCCTGGTACTGCGAAAGGCCATTATCGGAAACATCTAGCATGGCACCTACAACATCGCTCACTGTGTAAGAGGCTGAAGACATTTTTTAAACGATTTTGGAAGATTAGTGTAGCTTAAATCGCAATGACGCATGGTCGAAGGCTACTGATGATAGTGGCATTTTAGAAGATTTTGCAAACGTGCCATGTGACCATTCGGCTTACGTGATGAAAAAAGCAATGTGCTAGGATCAATCAGGATGGGATTTTAGGCCAAACGGCCATTTCTAACTGTCAGATATTGAGGTGAATTATTGTTGTTCCTGTCTCTGTCCGATGGTTGGGTTGGAACCCTATTTCTATCTGTTCAGTAATGACCTATCTAAGAGGTTGTTACAGTGCTGAGACAGCTCCCTGACCGGTAGTTCGGTCATCCGGTTAGCCGGTCTCATGTTCACCAGTATTCAACACTAACGCTCATCACTCTAGTTTGGCTCAAGCAGCGATTGAGTGAAATCGGACATTTTGTATGAGGAAGATTTCTTTTTGGTGTACGAGTGGTGGGTACGTACGGGGGGTGGGTACCTAATCCACCGACACCTCAAGTTCATCTGTAAGCTCAGACTGTGTTATCGTGAGGGAGAATGTGGATGGGAATTTGGTTTTAGTGTTACCCAATGCACCATTAGCAAGGTAGTCTGTATCTTCGACTTCCGGTGAAAAGAGTAAAGAATATTATTATAGCCTGTATTCTCTTCATTCCAGATGCTACATTGAAAACTGTCAAGTTGGAGGTATAATATACTTGGAGCGATTTACCAGCTGTAGCGGAATTGCCTGTCCTCCTTATCTGTAAGGTCATCTCCTGCGGCTCCAGTGGCGTCCAAAACCGTCTCTTGTTGGGTGTCCGATGACTGATCCTGTTCGATCGTAGCCTTGTCTCGGCGATTGTTATCTCTGGTACAGACGATACGGTACGCGGTGATGGATGCAAAGAGCAGACACCACGTTACAATAGCTGCGATAACACCCTCGAAGTACCGGGGGCCTTTCGTCCACAACTGAGGGCTAGCAATGCAGCCAGCGCAGTATCCGATAAAGAACATGGCGTTGACAACAGATCTTTTGGTGTTACCCTTGACGTTAGAAGCGGTCAGGGAGAGTAGGATGGACCAGGGAGCTGTGATGCACGACGACAACCAGGCAGCCACTATCAAGGCCCAACCGGCATGGACATCCAGCTTCAAAAGGAACACGTTGCCAATAATTGGGGGAATGATGACAGACAAGGCCACGATGGTGCGGTTGCGCGGCAGCAGGATGCAGCCAAGCACTCCGACCCAAAGCATAGCTATCTGCACAGCCCCGGATGGCGCAGTGTAAAGCATCGTCTGCAGTGGAGTGTATCCGGAAAACTTGATGACGAGAGAGGCAAACTGTGCAACGCGGTCAGCATGTGTCTTTTGAGACTTGATCGAGGGGAGCATTCATACTGTGAGAACAGGCGACTGCATGGTCACCAAAACACCGAACGAGAAGATAAACCAAGACTTGATATCCAGGAGGGCCTCCTTCAGCTGGGGCACCGAGAAGTGTGTCTTGTCTCCACCCTCACGATCCTGCACCATGCGAAGAGACAGGATGTGCTTCTGGCGGTCGTTGAGGAACCAGGCGTCGCGGGGACCGTTGGGCATGTAGAGGTAGAACGGGATGCCGGCGGCCACGGTCAGGGCGCCACAGACGATAAAAAGTACGCGCCATGGGGCAATAGCGAGGCTCTCGTTTTTTCCAATGCCGTACATCAGCAGACACCCGACACATTGGGCGAGACCGTTCATGGTAATCCACAGGCTGCATAAAGAAGTTGATTAGCAGCTGCATTTCTCCCCATGGATGGGTTGAAACTTACGCTGTTCGCGTCGCATGTTCGCTCTTCCGGTACCAGACACTGGTGATGGTAATGAAGGATGGAGACACGGCACCCTCGGTGAATCCGAGTAGAAATCGAACAGTTGCAAACGCGGCGAAGCTGTTTGGCGCGGCGAGGCACATGCACAGAATGCCCCAGATGACGCTGCATCAGTGCGTCAGTAGAAAGCAATTGCTGAATGGACGAGACAAAACTTACACGGTAACGCCAACGAACTTTGTCAGATGAAGTCGGCTCATCAGGTAGATGAAAGGGAACTCAGCGACGAGCTGACCTGGGTGGGGAATGCTCGGTTAGTCTCGACTGTGACGCTTGGGGCAATGCAGATGAACACGTACCAATGTAGAATATGGAGCTGCACCAGGAGTATTGGACTGGGGTCAAGTCGAGGTCGTCGATGAGGCCAAACACAGCTGCATAACTCAAGCTTTGCTTGTCAAGGTATTGCAGAAAGAAGACAATACAAATCTGGAAATTTTTTGTTAGGTCAAGGTCCTTTTTATTCTTCTTTTGCTCTACAAGAGAGAGAGAGTGTATGTGTGTTTCAAGCTTACCATGGGAAGAACCGCCATGTCAATCTTGCGAAGCACCTCCTTTTCCTCTTCGGGAGTATACGTCTCTCCGGCCTGCACCACATCCGTCTGCTTCTCGGTGTACGGCTCTGTCTCCTGGCCCGTGGTCTGAAGAGACTTGGTGTCCATAACGACTTGTTGGAAACTTGTAAAGGTGGATGGATGTAAAGAGAAGCACAAGACTTCCTAAGAGCAAGAAAGGATTGTGTGTCTGAACCTGGGGTGATTAACGTGGGAAAAGGGTCGTCCCCGTGGGGTATTATAACTCAACATGCACCCACAGTGGGAACTGGCATGAGATAAGCCGGGGTCTCATGTTCCATGTGGATTCCTTGCAGATTCCCGATGGGGCGTTGCCGGATTGGGTGTTATCAGGGGACAACCACCGGTCATCGGGAATATGGCCCTTTCAGCTATCGGATGCCAGGAAAAGCATGGCAGATTAATTACCTACTTCGTCGGAAGATCAGTTTCCCGATGATGCGGGCCGAGGAGAGTGGAGTATATTGTATCCGAGGGAATGGATTATTTACAAGAAAAAGCAAGCCAAGACTTGCAAGTTCTCCAACGGCTTTTACAACGGCTTTTGCAACTGCGCGAGACAGCAATTGCATTAGTGACAATCCCCACCTTTGAACCCTTACATTCCATCTTACCCATCCTCCTCTTTCTTTCCCCTTTCCTTCATCTCAGTAGTATACTTGCATTCTACACGCAATAAAACCAGTCTTATCATTTCTTTCTTTGTGCGTTAGTGCATCATCAGCGTTCGGGTGCATACCGTTTACAACACAAACATGGCCGACGAAGCACGAGTGAAGCCCTGGCTTCGACCAGCCTTGAAATCATATATCCTTATCAACGCTAACGTGGTCGATGTTCAGGATGGCTCAACTCGCTCAAACGCAGCCGTTCGCGTCAAGGCCGGTCTGATAGAAGCCATCGCCGACTCCACCGCGTCCGCCGTTGAAGATGCCCAGCGCCAGGGCTTCCAAGTCATCGACTGCAAGAACGGCTTCATCTGCCCTGGTTTGATCGACTCGCACGTCCACGTCATGGCTGTCCCTGGCTTCGGGGATATCTCCAAGGCATTCGGTAATCCCAATGACGTCTCCGTCCTCAGACAGCCCTACGTCTGCGCTCAGATGCTGTACCGCGGCTTCACCACCGTTCGGGACTGTGGTGGCGCGCTGCTGGCTCTGAAGGAGGCCATTAACGACGGCGTGTTCCCCGGCCCACGACTCTTTATTGCTGGCCACGCTCTTTCGCAGTCTGGTGGACATGCCGACTTCCGAGGGGCCCACGATCCCGAGTTCTGCTCCTGCGGCTCCTTGACGGGGCTGGGTCGCGTCTGCAACGGCATAACTGGATGCATGCAGGCTGTTCGGGAGGAGATCCGCACGGGTGCCGACTTCATCAAGATCATGGGATCGGGCGGTGTATCGAGTCCCACGGACAAAATTGACCATCTCCAGTTCACTCCCGCTGAGATCCAGGCCATGGTCGAATGTGCCGCCAACGCCGGGACATATGTCACAGCGCACGCCTACACGTCCAAGGCCATCCGCCACTGCATTGAGAACGGAGTCAAGGGCATCGAGCATGGCAACTTCCTTGACGTGCCGACGGCCAAGCTCATGGCCAAGCTGGGCTGCTACCTCACCCCAACGCTCGTCACCTACTCTGAGATGGCTTCGGAGAAGTGGGCAGGCTACCTACCCCACGACCTCGCGTGCAAGAACGCCCAGGTCCTCAAATATGGACTGCAAGCCCTCAAGATCGCAGCCGACAATGACGTAACCATCTGCTACGGCTCCGACTTGCTTGGACCCCTGGGCCAGGCCCAGGCAGGTGAGTTCGGTCTCCGCGCGCAGGTACTGACGCCGTTGCAGATTATGCAGAGCGCCACCATCAACCCTGCGCGTATGGCCGGCTGCGAAACCTCGCTGGGTCAGATCAAGGCCGGGTTCGAAGCTGATATCCTGGTGACGACCGCGAACCCGCTGGACGATGTCACGGTGTTCGATGATGCTGACAAGAACATCATGATAGTTATGAAGGAGGGAAGGCTGACGAAGAGCAGGTTGGAGGGCGTCCAAGAAGATATTGTACCGGTCCGAGTTAAATCATTCCTGTAGAGCGAACGACTATAGTGTAGTTGAAAATATAGATCTCATATACATAACACAAAAAAGAACATCTACTTCAAAAGCAGTTAACTCGCTACTAGAAAGACTGGAGATCGGGACAAGTTAGTCTCGCCACTGACTCATGATGATCGTGGCCTTAGCGAATCACTTCTCTATAACATACCTAGATATCATCCGATCGGATGCCGTACTTAGCAATTGTATTCTCTACGAGCCTAAACCAGTTACGAATAATCGCCGGATCTTCGCATTTGGCTCTCTGATAGTCATATTTACGGAAAAAACGCGTCTTGAGCTTTTTGTATCACTTGACGAAGTTAGAAGCCCAGCGCTTGCCGACGGGTGACGCGTCGCGGTCGGCGAGCAGTCGGTTAGCCATTTCTTCCACACCACGTAGTCGCGGAGGAAATCCTCGCGAATCTAGGTCAAGAATAAACTGAACTATTATCTGTTCCTCTAGGTCAGATAGTTTGCGTGATTTCGGGATAGTATCACGCTGGGAAAGAATGCCTTGCTGCCGACGCCAAAGGGTTGTAAGGCTAACTTTGTAGATTTTTGCGGCGCGTCGGAGACTTAATTTTGGGTAATTTGAAGGGCTTGAATAGCAAGCAGGATATTAGCTTCTTTATTTAACTGTGACATAATGGGTGGTTGAGTATCAATTGATCAAATAGATATGATGTAGGTTGAGGGATTTTTGTTCCACTCGCCTGTCTGTTTCACGCCATACCTATTCCGACAATTAATCTAACACATCTATTCCCTACCATACCTTTATGGCTCACTGTAATACCGTATCAGCGACAGCCAGCCCTCCTACGCCGTGCCACGATATAGTGTGATGGACACCAAATCAGCGAGACAGGAGCGACGTCGGCAGCGGCGTAGGGTCGTAGACAAGAACCGGAAAAGGGCTGTCCGGGCTTGTGAGCGATGTAAGAGGCGGAAGAACCGATGCATTTCAAGTTCAGCAGGAGCCTGTGAGAGATGTAAGGAAGGCTCCTTCGTATGCATTTTCTCCGATGAGGCTGGCGCGTCGAATGACGATGTGGGACAGTCTGGCCAAATGCTTGCCTCTGATCCAAGTGACACTTTCCCACGCGACCCGCTGCCTCTGGTGACGACGTCCGAGAGTGGAATCCAGGGCGAGGATGACCAGACCACGTCGCAGGACGCATACGGACTCAGTGGCGGATTGGCCTCGTCCGATTCGCGCATGTGGTCTGGCTTCCTGCTGAGGCTGCGCGAAGCCTTTGGAGTTGACTCCCAGCCGGGTGAGGCCGACTTGAGGTTGAATCTCCCAAGCGGCATCCCATCGAAGCCAGCGAACATGTCTCGCGCCGAGCGCCAGCGACTTCAGCATGCAGTTGCCAATTTCCCGCCATGGCCGATTGCTAGGTTCCTTCTTAACGTCTGCATCGAGCACGGAACGGACAGTTTCTTCTACTTCGACCAGGCTCAACTTACCACGGACTTGGATCGATTCTACCATGACGCAGAGTCCACGCTGAGATTCGAGGCGAGCTTCCTGTGCCTCGCCCTCGGTGTCTTTGCGCTAGGCAGCCAGTGGACTACGCTCATCAAGCCCCAAGGCTGGCCTTCGGCTTCCATGTCAATAGAGGAGGACATCGACCCTGGCAAGATCTTCTACAGCACAGCCCGGCCCCTTCTGGGTGATATCATGGACTCGACATCTATCCGCTCGATCCAGGCGGCATATGTCCTGAGTGTTTACCTCGTGCCAGCCAGTGCAATCGGACCCTCTTACGTGTACATGGGCCTAGCGCTACGAAAAGCCATAGCCCTAGAGATGCACCAGGATAAGTCAGATGCAGTTGTTGGAGAACGCGAGGCGGAGATCAGCCGACGACTGTGGTGGTCAATATACTCACTCGAGAGGCATGGTTTCTTAGTCACACCCTTGCATGGCACAAAGGTGTTTGCTAACTCTAAGTATAGAACGGTCACCATCAAACTCAATCGCCCATCCTCTATAAGCCAAGATACCATAACAGCGCAGCTCCCACGACCGTGTGCTGAAATAGACTCGAAACAGAAATTCGACAACCTTCAGCTTCAAATTGCCAACGCTCGTCTCGTAAAGATCCTTGATAGGCTCCTGGAATCAACGTAAGTGTCCGACATATTTCTACCAGAATCCTCATGTCTATCTCCCCCTGCTGAGGTCATTTTCTATCTTGAAGCCCATTATCCACTGAGCGACAAAAATGGTATGAGACCGAGTTGAAGAACTGGAAACGATCCCTCCCTCCATCTACGAGGCTAGATAGCGTCCACCCGCGATCTTCCGAGTACCGGGCTGTAGTTCATCTGTACCTGAACTACTATTTTGCGTCGATAGCTCTTGGCAAAGTGTCTGTTGTCGCAGCAGTCCGGTCACATCTTCAGTCAGCCCTGCGCCCCTCCCAAGACGCCATACCGGCCGCGGAACCTCTCGACCCTCTCTGCCGCTTGTGTATTAGGTCAGCCAAGAAAATGCTCCAGCTTTTCGAAGGATTAACCTGCACCGATAATCTCACTAGATTTTCCTTCACCGATTTCCAAGGCTGCAGCATTGCTACCGTTATCCTTCTACTTGGTGGGATCATCGATGGGGAGGAGGGGGACTGTAACTCTAAGGCTGTCTTTGGTCTTGAGTGCCTGCGTCGCATGACTGGAGGCAATGCAACAGCAATGATGGGTGTTCGCTTTGTCGAAGCCCTGCAGTTCATCACTATTGAGGCAGCTGCCAAGCTGGCGGCCTCACGGAATGCCGACCATCCTAGTGTCCAGCGCCCTTCCGCTTCCGACCCCGCTGACTACGCCCAATGGACCGAATGGCTCACAAAAGCGACAGATGATGAGCTTCAACAGGCTATCATCCCCAGTCGGTCAAGAACGCCGTGCGGCGGCGGCCCCACGATGGTCATGCTCAGGAATGCGCAGTCGAGCTTCAACGAAGGGAGTCCAGAGCGGTCGAACCTAGCTAGCAGTACGACCTCTGAGTGGAAGCAGAATCCTGGTGCACGACAAGTGGAGGCGTCGCTTCAGTATCCCATCCATGTGGATGAGTCTCAGGCGTGGCAGACCGCGGCACACGACGATCCGATGTTGGCGCACGACTTCCAATCGACCCTGAACAACGACGAACATTTATATCTCATGGGATTAACCGGACTTGACGTATTGAATTTTGACTTTGATATGAGTAAACCTGGTGGTTTCTTTTAAGTTATTAAGGTTTCTATATAGTTATGTATATGTGTGCATATGTTTGGTGCAAACCATGTTGACAGATACCTCTTGTACATTTATTATTAAGCTCTGTTACATACACTACCTCCCTCACCTGACAGCAATGCATGAGAGCTGCAGGATTATATTGACGGCAGAACTTATCAAGTCCCCATCGACGTGAGTGCAATTATGAACATCGCGGGCAAGCGGCTCGCTGATCATATGACTGGCGCATGAGCCAGCTTTGCTCTAGTAATAGTTAAGCTGGCTCTTCCAAAGCGTATTGATATACTTGGTCTGTGCCAATCGGTAATTGTCCAGCTCCAAATGGGGTCCTGAGCCCTCTTTGCCATCTGCAACGAACACCATGTTGCTACCCACGCCAACAGGCTGAGAGGTGTTCCATTTAGGCCAGACTGGATAGCCGTCGACTATGCAGGAGGTCAGCTCAACTCTACTTGACTTGTTTGTTTAGCACTTACGGCCGTGGTTGTTGGGGTCTAGTTCGCTCACGAAAGACGCCCATGTTCTGCTCAACAATATGGACATGTTCTGCATCTGGGGGCTGTCGTAACCAGGTCCCTCCACGTTGTTGAAGATATAGGGCATATCAGCACCATGATGGGCTCCGAGAGACTTGGGGTAAACGAGGTTAACGAGTTGGAGACGGGCACTGTAGGCTGTCGCACCGGCGGCAGCCCAAGTGTCCAGAGTCAGGCGACGGGAGCATGTTTCAACAGCGTCGGTAAGGAAAGCCACAGCACGCTTATACTGAGTGCCGAGGCTTTTGCTCTCTGCTGCATCGGCGTAGAAGTCGGCAGGTAGACCGACGCCATTGATGTTCGGGTAGAGGAGCTCGATGGTGCGGACGGTCTTCTCATCGGCTCCAGCCGTTGCCACAGCGGCAGCGAACTCCTTGTCCGTGTTGATAGGGCCGGCGAACTGGAATACAGTTGCCTCATCGGTCAGAGTACTGTACATGATCGTGACATCCTTGTTAAAGTGTCTCTTTTCGAGACTCTCGGTAGGACCGCCTTGAAGGAAGTCGCCGTCAACAACGGTCAGCCACGGCCCCAGACCAGAGCCGGGGTATACGGGAGTGTTGGTTACGTTCAGCGCCTTGGATAGCTTAGCGACGGGAAGCCTGCGAAGGCACTCGAGTGGGCTCTTCTCGGTGCTGCAGCCCGTCGTCTCGGTGAGGTTTTTATACAGCCCTTCCATGTAAGCCTTGGAATTAGCAACGTTGTACGGCCACTTCTCCGCCATGCCACCAGATTGCATAATGGCGCCACGGAAGAGGCCGTCATCTCGGCCCCCATAGGCAATGAGCTGTTTCCCGACAGACAGGCCGCCCGAACTCGCACCAAAGATGGTGGCTTTCCGAGGGTCGCCGCCAAATTTGGCGATGTTCTCCTGGATCCAGCGGAGGGCAAGGCGCTGATCGCGAAGTCCATTATTGGCGCTCCCCTTTTTGGTGAGCTCGGGGCTGCCCCAGAGGAATCCAAAGGCCGTAAGGCGATAGTTGATGGACACGCCCAAGACCGGATTGCCGGCGAGGGTGGATTGGTACACGAAGTTCGTGAGGTTTTGGTCGGGACTGGCGGAACCGCCGGAGAAGAGACCGCCGCTGCCATGTCATGTCAGAGAACAAGCTCGGCAAAGGCTTTGATTGACACTTACCCGTGAATCCAGACAGCAACTGGAAGACCCTTGGACTTTTTGACCTTGGTGGGAACAACAACGTTGATGCTCAGGCAATCCTCGGACATGGGCGCATAATTGGGCGCAGTTGTATATTGCATACACTAATAAACACAATAAGTAGCCATGTTAGCCAGTCTCATCACAGCTCGAGTTAAGAGAAACGCAATTGAGCCTCCTCTAGCGACAGACGGGATGGGGAAACTAAACAAGTAAGAAAGAACCCACAATGTTTCCGTATTTCGTAGCAGGTTTAACGCCAGACCAAGTGGTGTTGAGGGACTGCGGCTCCCTGAAGCGCAGCTGGCCAACTGGAGGCTGCGCATACGGCATTCCAAGGTAGACATCTTGGCCAGACTTCGGGAGGTGATAACCTTGGTACGTGCCATTTTTCAGAGTCACTCTCGGTGCAGCTGCCGCCGAGGTGAAGGGCACCAATAAAGCAGCCAATGCTACCTGGAAGAGCATGTTGAGCGTTGCTACTGCTGCTTGTAGAGGGATTGTGGTTCTGCAGGACCTAGACTTTGAGAAATTAACTGTAGAAGAGCATCTATAGGGCAGGCTCCATTGTGCATGAAAGGCCCGAACGGTGTTTATTTGACCATGCACTCCTTCTCCACACCTGTGCGGGGAAATGGCCATATTGCCGATATACTGGTCACGTTCCCGATGGCTAAAATAGCCTCCACTTGCAAGGACCAGCATGATAGGGAAACGATCTAGACTTGTCATTTGACTTTAACTTTATTATCGGATAACTAATTCTTGTCAGATAGGATTAGGCTGTGTCTGGTTTTCAAAGATAACAATCCCTGACTGGTAGCTTACGACAGCTAAAGAGATACGCGTGCTTAGTATAACGTATGTTGAACCCGATGGGTCCTGTAATTGATTGAATTGAACTTGTTGATTGATGTGTCTGTTCTGTGTCTCTTGTTTCCCCTCTTTTCAGGAGACTACATTTACACTAAGCTTCTTCGAGTCTCAGATAGTCATGTGACCCAGCCTTCTCTAGATTCGAGGCTCGTTTTGTTAAAACGCCTTGCTACCCTATATCCTTCCAATACGACACTCGATAGCTCCGGTTTAACAACGTACATGATAAGCAGAATGAATGAATGAATGAATTTATTCCGCCCGGGAGGATACGCCTCATAGGGCCCACAACATTAAGTCTCGTTAGTTACATTCTTTTCCGACTTCTAGCCCTATAACCCTCAAACATCACAATCCCTACTCCTCGCCACATTTCCCAGCCTCGCTTGTCCCTGCGACAGGCCTGCTTGAAGGCCAAATTCTCCAAGTGTTCAGCGTCCCATCTTCAGCGGCTGAAGCCTGGTCTGTCTACCAGAGGCTGTACTATATTAGTTCTTGCTGCATTATATTGTTTGGTTTGTTAGTATATCTTGTATGTTATCATGTCCGTGTAGCATCCAAACGCCCCGTGCTTTTCGCAAACTTGATCGCTGCTCGCACTGCTGCCAGGTTCGGCCTCCACTTATGCCCGTCTTCCGCCGTCTTGCCTCCCAGGAAAAATGATAGATTACCCATCATTTCCCCGTCGACATTTTGCATGTGTTCTCGTTGCTCATCCCACCGTGGACATCGGAAGAGGAAATGGTCCACCGTTTCTTCTTCCTGGCCGCAATCGCACGTATCTGTCTCTGCTGCGCCTATCCTGTGCAGATACCTGTTGACCCGTGCCATTCCCGTTCGTAGTTGCACCAGGATGTCGGATTCGTGTCTCTTCAGGGCGTCATATAGTGTGCGCGTGTGCTTGCCGGGCAGCGCCTTATCGAGCTGCTTCGAATAGCTGCCTACGCTCTCAGGTAGCACCATGTGCTGCCGACGTTGTGCTAGTAGTACTCTCAGTCGGGTCGATCGGGCCTGGTACAGCGGTTTCGTTGCTCTGCATCCGCTATCTGTGGCTTTTCGCGCTTCGGTCTTTGCTTTTGCTCCCAGTGTGAAAGAGTCATTCGTGGGCGATACCCAACGCATCGTGATGGTGTTTCCACCCTTTCCAACTCGTTCGGCATGTTTGTAGATCTCCCGGATGGTGCCTTGTCCTGACTGTTGCCGAGGTTTCATAATCGCTTGTAGCGCCGACCGGTTTCTTGTTGCAATGATCACCTCTCGGTGTCGGAGCCCATCGGGCATGCACCTCAGGACCATTGCTATCGCTTCCAGCTCGGCCATGTATGCGTTTTGCTCGTCTCTCGGGCCAAGAGTGACGGAGTACTTTGCTATAACATCACCATTCACTCCTCCGTCCGCGGTGTTGCGCACAACGCCGCCCATGCCGACTAGTCCGTTTCTCGCAGAGGCACTCGTTGCGATGAGTACTTGTCTCATGCTGCTGGTCCCGGTCATGTCGTCGCCTGTGCCTGTATCTGCTGCTGCCTCCTTGTCTGAACTGTACCGGTACTCCACCACCATGTGTCTATGCCAAGGTGGTAGTGCAAACGGCTCGATCGTTTCCATCCGCTCTATTGTGCCATCGTGGGCGAGTGCTAACTTCGTCAACGGCGACAGATATCTCCGTGTCTCTCTCACCCTGAGTGTCGTAAGCGGGTGCGTCTTCGGCAGTGTTTGCATGTTGACGTAGAGTCGTGTGCCGGCCTGCGCGTGGCGTTCATCGATGGGTAGAATACCAGCTTCAACTTCCGCCACTGCCATCGAAACCGTCTTGAAGGCTCCTGTGATGGCTTGCGCACCCATTTTCTGTGCCTCGTTCAGCCACCTGGTCTCCCTCCACCCGCGTCGGTGGGACCACACGTTCGAAGCGTAGTCCATCGTCGGGGCCACCGTTGCTACAAACAACTGTCTCGCCGTCCGGGGCGTCAACATCTTCAGCCTTCGTAGACACATGGCCGCCCGAAGTCCCCGTGCAGCTGCTTTCGCCATGTGTTCCTCATACCGCAACTCCGAGTCCATCACCAGTCCCAGTATCTTGCCGCTTTTCTTGGGAATGATCCTTTGGCCCTTGATCATATACGGATTTTCGTCGGTGCGTTCGGGATGGCGTGTGAAGTGTATGATGACCGCCTTGTCTTCCTCAAACGTCGCCCCGCTCCGTCTCTCCCACTCCAGTGCTCTGTCGATGACAGCCTGGATGCCCACTCGGTTGGCTTCTGCTGTCGGACCCGTCACCCAGGCTGAGTAGTCATCGATAAAGGCGATCGATCCACCTTTTGCATCGATCTTGCGCTGCACGAGGTCTGCGTTGAAGAAAAGGAACAGCACCGGTGACAGCGGCGACCCTTGCGGAAGTCCAGCCTGTGGCAGCTCCCGTCGCTCAGAGGTGTAGCCGTTTACCACGATCGTCGCGGACCGATTGGAGCAGAAAGCGTCTATCCACTTTACCAATCCCTTGGGGATGCCTCTGGCTTCCAGTCTCTGCAGTAGTCGATCTTTGAACACCCCGTTGTAGGCTCCCTTGACGTCGAAGCTTATCAGGCTGAGCACCTTCCGGTTGCGCCACGCTTTGTAGATGTGCTCTTGGAGGAGCAGGAGTGCCTGCTCGGCCGATCGTTGCTTCCTTCCGCCGAAATGATTCGTGGGCAAGAGCCCGAACGTCTCTACCGCATACGAGATCCTGTCCGCGATGACCGCCTCTAGAATCTTGCCCAGAGTCGATAGAAGTGAGATCGGTCTCCAGGCCTTGGCCACCTTGTAGTTGTCCTTGCCCGGCTTCTTGAGCGGGATGATTTTCGCGCTCCTCCACTGGGCCGGCAGCTCTCCGTCTCTCAGGGATGTCCGAAACAGATGCAGCACCCGGCCTCCCACTACGGGCCAGAGCTGCTTCCGCACTATCGCTGGTAATCCGTCTTCGCCCGGAGCTTTCCATGCCTTGGCCGCCATCACCTTCTCTTCCACCTCCTCCGGTGTCAATTCTGGCATCGCTATTTCTCGCTGCGCCGGCCGGCGCTCTTCATCTTCGATCACAGCCGGCAGAGGGGGGAAGAAGACGCTGAGAAGCTCCTCTGCCTGTTCCACCTTGTCGGTCGTCGTCGTTCCATCTCTTCTCTTTAGAGGAGGTATCTTATCACCCATCGCTTCGCCTCCAGGCGAGAGGTACTTGGCCGATTGCCAGATGTTGGCTCCGTCTTCGAGGAAGCTGTCCCAGTGCGCCTTTTTCTGCCTCCTGATCGCGTCGTGGTATTCCTTTGCCGCTTCTCAGGCCTTTTGCTCCAGGTCTGCTGCCTCTCGTCCTCGTCGCCGGCATGCCCTTGCTTGGTTGCGCCAGTGGGTGTACATCCGCCGCAGTCGGGTTAGGTCCGTCGTCCACCACCTCTTGGCGTAAGGCGACGGTTTGGCTCGTGGGACCAGGTCGTTGATCGCGTCCAGCACCACCGACATCAGCCTATCCGTCTGAGCCTGCACTGTGCCGCCACACGGCAACGCTTCCAGCTTCGTCCTAACCCTCTCCTTGATCTCCAACCAAGGTGCATTCTTGAATAACATTCTTTCGCTGGGCGTTCGTTCCGGCGGTGTCGTGTCAAACTCCGTTCGGATCGCCCGATGGTCCGATCCATGCTCTGTTGGATGTATCCCGCAGCTCGTCATCTCGCCCGCCAACTCCGTCGATGCCAGCACCAGGTCAATCGTGCTCGTTCTACCTCCTGGGCCTTCCCACGTCTTCGTGCCTCGGGGCAGCAGGCTGTGAAGGCCATGTTCTCCCATCAGCTCTATGATCGGTCCAGTTAGCTCTCTGGTAATAGAACTGCTACTCCAAGGAATTTGGAGTGCTACCAGTAGTTCATGGTCGAACTGATAGAAGAGCTCCTTTAGAAACTTGTGCTCGAATATTGTGAAGGGCACATCACTGTCAATGACGAGCCCAACACTACGTTCTTGTACAGCTTTGACCTTTGCCTTTGGTATTATGCTCTGGTCAAGCCGTGGTCGTTTGGGGGTTGCATGGGACTGGAGATCGATCGCGCTATCGTCGCTGGGCTTGATTGACTCGCTGGGGTGATCCGATGGGCTCTGTGCAAGTCAGTATATGGGATATGTTGGTATAGAGGACGGATCCATACTTGCGAAGATGATCTGCTGCAGAAGATGTCGCTTGTACTGAGAAGAATTCTGGCCGACCCTTCGTGTCGCATCGGCTGCAGCACCACACATGACCGATGGGCTGATCCTGGTGATTCAATTCAATGAAGAACATGCCGTGCGATCTGATCCAACTTTTTCTGCCTTTTGCACCTTTCCGAGCTAGCGAATCTTCTTGAACGAAGCGGCGGTTCTTCCAGACGACCTTCGGTAGATCCTCAATAGTCGGGTTAGGGGGCAGCTCCCCGACCGAAGCCTCCTCGAGCTGCTTGGCCACGGTCCTTGGTTGAGACAGTCGCGAGAACGCAGAGGGAAAAAGTGGCGTGGGGCAAGGCGGCGATAGCAGGTACCAACGAGGCTACGGCTTCATATAGGGCTAAGAAGTATCGCCTATCTGTGGCCATCTTGTACAGGGTAGGACTGGGCGGAGGGCACGTCCAGGTTTAATCTTTTTGGGCAGTTCAGATGCAGCATGGCATATATCAACTTTATCAAATCATGTCAACTTACAAATCACTGGAATTGATTTGATTAGGGTGATTGATTGATTGAGTTGATTTATGATGAGCGCTGCATGCAATACACCACATCATCGACAGGATCTACGAAGCTTGGAATAGGGGGCGAGGGCAAGTGGCGAGCCTGCTCCTGCTTGATGTCTCTGGCGCTTTTGATAATGTATCACACAAGCGGCTCCTACACAACCTACGGAAGAGAAGGATTGACGAGAAGACGGTCAGGTGGATCGCCAGCCTTCCTCAAGACCGATACACTAGAATCTCGATCGATGGATTCAAGACAGAACGACACAAAGTCTCAACAGGCACAGTACAAGGCTCGCCCCTCTCACCCATTCTCTACATCTTCTACAACGCAGACCTTGTCGAGAAATGTGACTTGGAAGAGGAAACCACTGCGACTGGATTCATTGACGACGTAGCTATCTTAACATGGGGAGGCTCAACGATAGAAACATGCAACAAGCTCCAACGGGCACTCCAAAGAGCGGAGCAATGGACGAAAACCCACGCGTCCGTCTTTTCGCCTAGTAAATTCCAGCTGATTATTGATACACTTCACTAGAGCACGGACGAGAATAGACACACAGCATCCGCTACACACAACATGGGGTGAGATCCCCGCAAAGCAGACTTGCAAGTATCTGGGGCTCATCCTAGACTCGGCACTGCGATGGAAACCCCATTTAGGTGAGGTACAGCGGAAGGCGACAAGGACGATCTCAGCTCTCCATAGCCTGGGAAGCTCAACCTGGGGCCTTACGTTCCAAGACATGAGAAACATCTATCGGGGTGTTGTGCTGCCACAGATCATGTATGCGTGCTCCGCATGGTCGAACGCCAACTGGAAAATACGGAACACGCCGTACACCCACAAGACATTGGAGAAATTACAACGTCTACAGGCGCGAGCGGCCAGGGTAATTTCTGGTGCCTTCAAAGCCACATCAATTCCAGCCCTGGATATTGAGACCTATCTCCTTCCCGTTGAGCACCAGATCTGGAGGCACAACGTCGAGTGTCTAGGAAGAATCACCCTCGGGACAGAAACCTTTGGGGAACAGGAACAACAACGCCGCGCAAACCGCATACGAGAGCGGAACATCAGAATGAGCCCACGCAGAGCGATACAGAAGGCCATACAAGAAGAACAAGGATTCAGTCTCAAGGAACTGGAGGTAATTACCCCGTACGTCGTCGCCCCATGGTGGATAGGCCCGAAGACGTTCATCGAGGAAAATGCCGAGAAAGCACGGTCAAGACACCAGCACAGCATCGAAAAGGAACCTGACGCCATAGGTACATATATACACGGATGGAAGTCGTATCAACAATCACGTGGGGTCAGCAGCAATATGTACCACCATCAGTCAAGCCAAGAGCGCCTATATGGGTGAAGACACTGTATCGACAGTATACGCCGGCGAGCTTCAGGGGATCTCCTTAGCTCTCCAGATCGCTCAACAAGATCGAGACCAAGGCAACGTCAGAACGAAAGTCATGATCTACACAAACAACCAAGCAGCCATCAGGTCGGTGGCGAGGCCAAAGGGTAAATCAGGATCTTACCTTCTCCAAGACATCACACAGAGGATACAGACACTGCGTGCGCAAGGCTTAACAGTCGAGGTTCGATGGGTTCCAGCTCACAATGGGATATACGGTAACGAAGCTGCCGATCGAGCAGCCAAGGAAGCCACGGGATGGAGACAGAGAGGACCACCAGGTCCAAGGTCACAGCAGCCTCCAACATTACGCTCATTGAAAGCCACGCTGAAGATGTGGTCGCGCAGAGTTGTCAACAGGAGATGGCAAGCCCAATGGCATCAGGAAACTAGGGGTAGGGCAACCTTCCGGCACACACCAGAACCAACACCGAGAGTACTACAGCCACACAAGCACTTCGCCAAGAGGCAGAGCGCCATATACACCCAACTTCGCACCGAGAGGATCGGGATGAATGACTTCCTCTTCAGACAAAGAGTACCAGGGTTCACGGACCCGGGATGCGACTGCAGAGAAGGGCGACAGACAGTGGCTCACATTTTGCTCCAGTGCAGGAAGTACTCTGCACTTCGAAATCTGGAACTAGGACAATTTCCAGGACGTCAAAATCTTCGGACACTGCTGAGCGAGCGCAAAGTAGCAGCAAAGGTCGTCAAATTTACGGAGCAAACCCAGATCCTTGGGCAATTCAGGATCAGTTCCTGACCAGACGAAGCTGAGCACTGGGGGGAGACTGTAGGTAGAAAGGACCCGCACACGAGGCGGATAGCCCGCCTCGCTGGAGACAAAACACATATGTACATTAGTATCTCAAACCACGATCTACGGCAGCTGGTCGGCCGATGTAGATACCATATACAACCCCCCTTTCGACAGCCCCACCCTTTCGTCAAGCAAAAAAAAAAGAGCACCACCAAAAATGGACAACTTCACTTACACGAAAGTTGGCCAGAATAAATAGCTACCTAAAAGAAGCTTCTTTTATTGATTATAGAAATGAGTGGCGATAATTATTTTGACCTGTTGAGGATGTGCTGGGCACGCGATATATGCAAGTCATGCTATTGAAATATTTTCAATACCTATGGTCACTAACCTCCTCACCGCTCTTTCTCGTGATTTTTGATCTTTACCCTCGACAACAGCAGAAAAATGCCTAAATCACGACTTCAATGGGAATATACAGAGGACGATATGGCTGAGGCCATATTGGATATTACCGATCATGGTCTTTCACCCCCTCAAGCGGCCTAGAGAAGAGGAGTGCCCCGAACGACCCTCATCGATAGACTTAACGGCCGTGGGGCCGCTGAAGACCAGATCCAGCCTCGTCGACGTTTATCCAAGAGCCAAGAAGATAGGCTGGCTTTCTGGATCCTCCGCCAGGAGTCCTTGGGCTATGCTCTGTCCCACAGTCAGATCCGCGCTTGTGTCATGGGCTTGTTGAGACAGCAGGGCGAACATCCCAACTTAGGACGCAACTGGGTGATCAAGTTTATTAATCGCCGCGCAGATCTAAAGACCAAGATGGGTAGACGTCAAGAAGCTAAAAGGTTCAACTCTTTTACTCCTAAAGCGGTTCATTGGTACTTTGATATCCGGGATGGCCAGTATGGCTGGATCAAGCCTGAAAACACCGTCAACGTTGATGAAGGCGGTATTATGACTGGTTTCGGCAAGCATTCACCTCTATTCCTTGTCAATTCTTGAATTTTGGCCAACTAACCCTCTAGGTTCAGGTCTAGATAGCCTGGTCGTTGGAAGCGCGGACCCGAAGCGCAAGGCCTTTCTCAAAGGACCACAAACTCGAAATTGGACTTCATTTATCGAAGCTGTCACTGCTGACGGTCGCGCTTTAGTTCCTGGCATAATCTTCAAGGGAAAAGAACTGCAAAAACAATGGTTTCTTGAGGAGTTCAAGCAGATAGCAGACTGGTATTACATAACATCGCCCAACGGGTGGACTGATGACCACATAGGCATTGAATGGCTTGAAAGAGTCTATCTGCCCCAGACAACACCTGCTGACGAGTCAGACGCGAGACTGATCATTTTAGATGGTCATGGAAGCCATGCAACTGTATGTTCTTTATTTTCCCCACCTCAAGATCAGTGCTGAGTGATAGAAGGATGAATGGATGGCCACATGCTTTCTGAACAACGTTTATTGCTGCTATCTACCAGCACACTGCTCTCATGGACTCCAGCCACTGGACGAGTATTTAACGCGCTGAAGGCTGCATATCGACGAGAGTTGGAAAGGTTCGCCTCGTTGACTGATTCCGCTCCGATGGACAAGGTCAATTTCATCAGGGCCTACGCCAAGGCTCGCCGAGTTGGAATGACTAAGAAGAACATACTGTCTGGCTGGAGGGTCACTGGAAACTGGCCAATTTCACATGCGAAAGCGTTACGGCACCCTGAAATCCAACAAGATGGGCCAAACGGCAGCCCAAGAGTGACTCCTGAACCCAGGCCGTATCTTGGCTCGGATAATACTCCACAGACGAGCCGTCAAATTCGTGATCTTGGGTTGAACAAAACACCAAAGACGCGGAGACGGTACAACGTAATAGCCAAGGGCTTTGAGGCTCAACAACAGACAGTAGCGGCGCATACGCAGAGGATTGCCAGCCTAGAGGAAGAATTGGCTCGGCTGAAGAGAGGGAAGAAGAGGAAGGCGGTACCGAATCCTAACAGGCGTTTTATGACTCTCGGGGATACTTTAGCTGTTGGAGAAGCCATACCTGAAGGGGAGACTCAAAAGGAGTCTATCGTGGTGGAATCTGTCTGTTCAGACGAGCGAGAGTCAGAATCAGAGGCTAGCTCGGTCATTGAAGTGAGAGAGGAAGCCGTACCCCACCAACGGACCACGCGGTCAGGACGGCTTATTAAAAACCTAAATTCCAATAGAGATAGTTATTCGCTATTGTGAGATGAGACATTTTGCACATGTCCTTCATTTTGGCCGAGTTGTTTACAAGTGAAGTTGTCCATTTTTGGTGGTGCTCTTTTTTTTTTGCTTGACGAAAGGGTGGGGCTGTCGAAAGGGGGGTTGTGTATGGTAGAGGTTAGGGAGGAGGAGAAAGTGGGAAGTTTGGAGACAGCTGGCCAAATATCGTTTGATGTTTGGCGAAGTGGGGCGGCACGGATGAATATTTGGGGCGCGTCTCGGCTGTCGGCCAAACCCCACTAGCCGGGCATGGCTGCTGTTAAAAAGCGGCTAAAACCGAGTAGGAATACAACCAACCAACCAACCATAGATCCTGAACGTAGCTCCTTGAGCTACGTCTTGTCAATAGAGCCTGGCCTGCCTGCAGTGCCTATCCGTAGCAATAGAACCGATCCCGCCAGAAGCGTTCCCCGTTCACCTGTACTACCGAGACCCGCCCGTGACAATAGTGCGTGTTAGGCTTATTGAGGTTAGGGTTAAAAGAAGTGTTATTGATAGCTGGTGAGCTAAGTTCTATCTACTGCTAAATGAACGTGTATACTGTGGTGATTGTGCGAGGGACGACAAGTCCTTGGGATGAGTCGTTCCTGGAACGCTGCGTTCCTACATCCGTCGTTCCAACATGGGGTTGCTCATTGGTTATCGTAGGGTAGGTGGGTTTCTTGCGGCTGACGCCTTGCATGAGTTTTTGTGGGGTACACGTGACGTAAGAACTGGGATCGTAACAACCTGCTAAATCACATTTGTATGAACGATTCTGTCAGGATCGTTTGTGAATAATTCCTAGGTCAACGCCAACGATCGCGAGGATGTTCTCGAGGGCCTTAACAGCGCCGCGAACCCCCTGGATTTCGGGAGTAGGGTTGACACCAGCGGGCTGGGCAATAGGAGAAGCGATGGCCGACGCGGCGAGGGCGAAGAGGGAGAAGAAAGTGGCCTTCATTTTGAATGATGTTTTTGGGTGAGAGTGATAGAGGTTTTTGGGTGAGAGTGATAGAGAGAGAAGTGGTTTTGAGTGTAGAGTGTGAGTGTGAGAGAGTTATTGATGATAAGAATGATGAGAACTGATTTGAAGCAGAGAAAAGGCGTCCTTATATACTAAGGGGGTTCAATCACAACCCCCCTGACCTTCGTACCTCAGGTAGGGGGGGGTCGCTGAGAAGCAAAGTGCGCTTTGATTTGCAAACTTGGGGTACTTACATTTACTCCAAAATTACATACGCGACTGAGGGATATCACACAACACGTCGCCCTCGCAATAACAAAACACGCCTCACGCATGCAAATCACGTCGGATTGAGATGCGGTTTCTTCTAAAATTAAAAGACCGGCCAGGTCACGACAGAGTGGTGTAACCAATTAAAATGAGCCAAATCATAGATACCTAGCATCCCACCTATCTTGGCCCATGATAGAAGTACCAGCAATCCCCCAAGCTGGAGCGCGTCTTCTCCGGGGCAAGACGCACAATATCATGGGACCGGTGCCAATTGGGTAGTTGTACAATTGAGAGGCGAATACATGAAGAGTTGGATCAAAAGCGGGATAAGACAAGGTTATCCGGTAGTGTTACTTGAAGCGGAAGGTATTAAGGACAACAACATAGAGGGGTTAGATGATTCGGCTGGCTGATAGAGCTCCAACCCAGATTCGGTTTAGTTGAAATGTAAATGACGGCATTTCTTAGTTTCCATATAGGTTGCATTCCATATTCCATAAGGCACGGTATGGAGTATGGAATATGGAATGTGGATAGAAAGCCTGCTGTAGAGGACCAGCCTGTTTTCGTAATATATGACATGGTGAGATTGACTCAAGGCTATACAAACATATGACGAACGTCATATTAATAATGAAATAACGTCATTGATTACTAGCAAAACGTTAAATTGAGGGAAATTGAATTCCAGTTACCCGTTGGCTCGAGCCGGGGGAAGGGCCAACTAAGCAAGCTTAGTTGGCCACAAAATCGCGTGACACCAACACAATCTGTTGAATAGTGTCAAAAGGAAGCTCATGGAAGTAGCTTAAAAAGGCTATTGTCATCAAAGATGACAGTTGCCACCTATTGCCACAGGCTTAGCAAGCAGCTTCTAGTTGATTCCACATAGCACAGAAAAGACATATAGAGCTTGCTTTACACCTCAAGTAGCAGCAGAAACAACAATAATTCACATGAACATCTGACACAATCGCGCGACATCTGCGGGGGTGTGAGTTTGGTGTGATTTTCAACAATTCTCATATTACGGTGCTTAAATCTTGTCGGAAAGGTCAGAAATTGCACAGAAGAGATAAATTGAGGTCTCTCGTGATATCAATTGACTACTGACTATCTTCGGGCTGCAGAGGCAGCTACAGCGGCGGCCAGGCTCGGGTGCCTTGTAGAACAGCCTCCCACGTAAATTATGCTGTAGATGTGTTTCCTTGGTTGGCAGCGCCTGTATTCCTTCTTTCTGTGATGAGATTGTAAAGGGGATCTTCAGATCGGCCTTAGTGTTGAGTCGGGCACGGCGTTGAGTAGGGCAGGGGTGACTCAGAAAGTGATTCAGGAAGTGACTTGTAGTCAGGCAGGCACGGCGGCGATGAGGGCATCGCCACTTCATCTAGATCAGAGAATTCGTTAAGGTTATCTTCATGCTCGCTATCGGTATAAGCGTGAGGTTTTGTGAGGTTGAAGTCAACAGTATCATCACTGTGATTGAGCCTTGATAAATCTACTGCGCTGAGCGGCTTTGCAGCAAATCGAGCGTTGCGAATAGACTCATTAACTTCCGGTGCTCGCTGTGTATCAATTGTGAAGAATTCCTCCTTTTGACTAAGCTTCCTTGACATATCAGCACGGTTTTCATCGATAGAGTAATATTCCACATCCTTTCCTGTGTACTCAAGCCACTGCTTAAACTGTAGTGTGACGGGTGAAGGTTCCCAAGGGATAAACTAGTCCGTACTGGTTTATGTTGGCAGAGTCGTAGGGCGTTGTCACTGAGCGTTGCGAAGTGTCACGTCTCTTAATAGTGAATAGAGCGGGTCAGGCGTATTCAGGTAAAGAAGTTTTGTTGATAACTGGTAGGCCATCGTACTATCTAGTGCTAAGCGAATATATATATACATGAGGTTATGCAGGTCGAACGAGGTCGGTTCGACTCTGTTCGACAGGCATGCAAGGCGAACGAGGTCGGGTCGACTCTGTTCGTCATGCAAGTCGAATGGGGTCCGTTCGACTTGTATAGGGTAGGTCTATTCTAAGTGGTGGAAAACGTGGGGTATGTTATCTCACGTGGGTGGAGATTAGTTGGGTCGTAACATGTAGCCTCTTTGGAAGCCCTTCAATAGTGACTTCTCTATTCTCTCGCCACTCTTTCTTAATTGCATCAAGCTCACGGATAGCTAGGCTTCGCGCCAAACGGAGCTGTTGCCGTATATCCTTCTTCTCGCCATCAGCAAGGAATTCGGTCTGTTGGTCTCGTAGGTCCTGTCACTGGCTGGCGATCAATTCAATTCAATTCAATTCAATCACACATCTGGTGGACGAAAGATCGGCCAGTGAACCGTGCGAGCATGCACGTCCCATGAAACGCACCGTGCCACCCCTGCTTCAACTCAATCAACGCCTCAGATTGAATTGATCGTCACCCTGGATTCAGACCGACCAGCCAAGCGCGTGGATCATGGCCATGGTGTCACGCCAGCTACTAGCGATGATCATATGATGCAAGACGAAGACGTAGCGTATAATCCATCTAACAAGAAGAGAAACATCGAAGAGATGAGTGGACAGGCTGAACCTGCTTCAGACCGACCAGCCAAGCGCATGTATCATGGCTATAATGCCATGCAGGCTATTAGTGATGATCATATGATGCGAGACGAAGCACAACCAATCCAAGAATTGGATGAGGAGACATCGGGGTACGCGGAACGAGTTAGAAACTATCAATTCCGTTTAACGTCTAAAATCGACGAGAAACTATACAACGAATTCAAGGAAGCCTTTGAAACAGGTGGCATGACTTTGGCGAAAGTCATTCATGACTCTCCACAACACGTTCGATTGTGGGCTTTGAATATGTTAGATACGGAATTCAGAAGAACTATCATTGATATCATGTCAGACATGGAAACGAATCGTGGACATTTTGATCCTGTAGGTGCTCTCCCAAATATCGTAACAGACTCGTTGCTCCACGAGTTTGGCATGACAAAAACTTCTTGTGTTGTATGCGAAGGCGGATTTTGTAGGAGAAAGAAAAACCCTGTGGATGTAGAGGAAGTTGTATGGAAAGATTGTAGACTACATTTAATGCATCTTCAGTGTTTTCGTGACAAGGTCTCAGAAGGCAAGATACCTGGCAAAGGCTTTTGCAAATGCGTTAACTTTTTCTAGAGTAAATAAATCCCTTTCAACTTGAGTAGGAGTTAGTAACAACGAAAGCGCTATCTGAGACAAAATGAGCATCCTAACGTAGATTCGATGGCCTGAGCGGCTCAGTGCCATGTCTCTGCAATACACATAGCTCGTCACAGACAGTTTCCAGTACACCTACCTGGTTATTTTGTGCTTTATACGTGCTATGTACATTATTATTCATCTAGGAAGAGGATGTTGGATGTATGTAACAGTAGTCTAGAATGGGATTTCGTACCTCTTACGCAACTCCAACCAATAACATACCCCAGTCAATCTGTTTGAGCAATGTAGGTAAAGCTCTGTTGAATCATTAACAACGGGGCGAGTTCCCTGGTCCTGTACGTAATATTTTCAACTTTCGATTTAATCTGTAAAATGATACCTAGAATGTTTGGACAGCGCAGCTGACTCCGTGTAGTCAGATCAATGTTAGATTTCTCGTCTACGCCACACTTGCAAATGGAGTCGTGTATGTTTTACAATTGATAGCTCTTCAGTAATTACTAACGAACGACTCTCAGAAACTGCAGAAACCTCACAAGCATATCATGAATAGCAAGTGCAAGTACCACGAGGCAATAGAACTTGTTACGTCCAACCATATGGATGTCATTGATGTAATGAGCATCACAGTGCCAACATTCAGACGACGGATGAGGCCAGATAAAGAAGAGATTAAATATAGGTCCTATTGCCGTTAGACCTATGACCGCCGCAATACTCTTCTTTCCCCAGTCGATAGGATATGTAAGTGCCAAATCCCTGCCAAGCCCGACCGAGTGCTGATAGGGTGCATAAGCTCGAAGAGTAGGAAGTGGATGCACTATGAATGTCTCTTTGAGGACGCTGTTCATCAGGCCCTTGGGCGTCTGGAAGCAGAAGATCCGCATCAAAACGAAGGACCACCTGTCGATGAACAATAACCTAAAGGCTTCGCGTTCCGTTTTTCACCTCTCGATCATACATGGGCACTTTCGTTCGTTCGTTCATTCGTTCGTTCCGTTTAAAACGTTTATGCATGTTAAATCGTTTAACCGTTTAAGGGCATCCTAAAACCGTTTGAACGGTTAAACGATTTTTCAGCCCTGGCACTCGAAAAATATTTCAAAATGTCAAGCTCCGGAGACCTTCGCTTAGGTCAAGGGCAAGGATCACGACCATTGTGAATAGCTTCACGGTCAGCGTGAACGCTACACCATACCTAGCGCCAGGTAACAGCCTGCTGCCTATGAGATTGGCAGACTAAACACAGGTATAAGAGACCGACTCTCGTCGCTCTTTAGATAGAAGAGATGGTCCTCAATCTACACTGATCTTTTGTTCAATGTCTGTATTCGTGTATCGGTGCTAGGCTGACACAAAACCCATTGATATTGGGTCTCAATCCATGATACCAAGTTCAGAATCTCGCCTTTTACCTATCAATATGTCATCTGACACATCGTCTATTATTGGTGCTACAGAAAACCCCCCAGATGTCAATGGATTGCCGTCAAACTTCCTCTCAATTATGGACATCACGAAGGACCGTTCAAGTACACGCGGACACAAGACTGGAGGTAAAACCATCTATATTTGCACTGCGTGTGGAGATAAACGATACGGCCATAAGGCAAATGCTGCCAATCACGTCAGAAACAACCACCCGGTCGCATCCAGATCCACCAGGTCTGTATCGGGCACCCAGCGCTCAATCTCCGCACATTTTCGCCCTGTAGCAAGCGAGGACGCACTTCGAAATGCCTTCAACCCGCAGGCATATCAGGAAGCATTGATCAGCATCCTCACGTGTCGGAGAGTGCCCTTTTCGGCTATTGAAGGCAAGAAGAACATGTTCATGGGATAGATTACGAATCACATGCAAAACTATCGAGATGATTGAATGTACGGGCAATTGGTTGCGTCAAGGACTCATACAGCCTCTGCATGAGAACGGGATGGGTTTAATCGGAATCCCACGGCCGGAGGGTGACTCTCAGGACGTTGGCGATGATAGTGGGCATTATTTCGACTGGTATTAGAGCAGGCGCGGTGGATATTTCTCACCGTCATAAATCGTTCATTCGTTCTTTTAAATCGTTTATTCGTTCGTTTAACCGTTTGCAATATTTTTGAACCGTTCAAACGTTTGAGGAAATATTTGACCGTTTAAACGGTTTGCCCATGTATGCCCGTAGCTTCCAAAAGAAGAACGCCTCCAAGAGAAGCAAGCTCTGGCACGCTACGTTCGGATTTCTCCTCTGCCACCAGCAACACCGAAGGCCCCGTCGCAGCAGGCACTGTGTTCCCCGAGCCATTATCATCATCATCTGTAAGGTCGAATGTGTCACCATCGATCGATGAGTCCTCCGGGAATGTCAGGTCGCGACGAGGGAGGCATTTGGACGAGCGGCCCTCATCTAGATCTCCAGTTAGACAGCACTACGGCGGAAAAGAATATATACCAGGCGCGGTTTGTCAGACACGAACCTTGACATGCTAAAACTGACATGAAATCAATTTGATCTAGACTCAATAGATGATGGCATGACAGAAATAGCTGCCCCGGACGGCGAAATGTCGCTAAATGGCCAGTCGCCAGTATTCGGCCCCGATATGCAGATGGATTCGGCCGATGAGGATGGCAGGTCATGGCATATGCTTTCAACACCTCCACGTAGTCATGAGTCTTACCCAGGTCAAATACTCAATGTCTACACAGTACAGTCGGCCTGCTAACCATCGGCCCTAGACGGCATGATAAACAGGGCAAATGATGACCGACGCGAAAATAGTGTTACCCGAAGCGAGCATCCTCTAAGCGAGACACATGACGAAGAGCGATCAGACCCCATTGCTGCGGAAGTGCCTACACGTCAGGAAATATATAACTGGGTTGAAGAGGAAGAGTTGGACGAAGGGGAGAAACTGGCTCGGCGTATCGTCTATATCCTCACCGCTGGTCTTGTGTCATGTCCGGCGGATCAACACAAGAACCAGGACGCATCACACCTCGCAACTTGCCGCCGCCATCTACACCTCCGTGAGACGTGGGCTGGGTCCAGCGCCAGAGTCAGTGGGCCGTCCTTCGCTGAGCGAGAGGAACAGTCACGGCAGTTCGGCCTAGACCGGACCGTCCGACCCCTTGATGCTTCAGTCACGGGCCTCCGTCGCGACCAGCTGCCTTCAGCCAGCCGGCTCGAGGCCTAATTCGCGGGCTGGCACGAAGACAAAGACTGGTCAGATGCCGAGATCTGCCTCCACCAAGACGACGTGTCGCAGCGGAAGCTGGCGCCCGCCGTTCACGACATCGACAGCTTCCTACATATCACGAAAGATCCGCGCAGCCTGCGAAGGCCGTTGAACATATATATCACGGCCCAGCCAAGCCTCCTCCTCTCCAAATCCATTCACGTCCGCGTGCCCATACGGGTGGGAGAGAAGATCAAGCAGGTCCCGATCTACCAGATCCCGCACACCGTGCTTGCTCACCAAAGGCCACGAACGGTCTACATGTTCTTCCCGCGGCTCTACGACGAGAAGCGCCGGAAGAAGGGCCCAGTACCCCTGCGAGAGGAGCAGAATAGGCTGTTCTTCGACGGCTTCATCAGGCCAAGCATCGAGAAGATTGGACCGCACTTTATGCACCACTTGCCTGAAAGCTATGACTCCGTCCGGGCAGCATCGCACATCGCCAGGGAGTCGTCGGGCTCGGCGGCTGTACGCGGGGCGGCCTTTGAGGTGCCATATAGCGAGGAGAACCTTCCCAGGTTGTGGAGCGTCATGCAGGAGGCACTCGATCGTGCGGAGCGCGACATGGCGGCTGACGGGCTCCGACCCGGCGACGGCGGGGGAGTGCGGGAGACAGAAGATGCCAGTAGGCTGTGGCAGTTTGGCGATGCTATCTTCCTCTGCAGCTACAAGGACACCAAGCTGTGGTATCAATCCTCCGGCAGTAGCATAGCGGGGTGCTGGGAGACTTCCGCGCCCGATGTGGCGTCGTCAGTCTCGAGCAGGAGCCGGCAGCCAGTATTCGCAGTGGCAGCCCTGCTTACGGTGACAACAGTACAGAACCGGCGGTGCAGGGGCAAACCCAGCTTGTAGACGTTGCATCCGAGCTCCTGCCAACGAGAAGTGGGCATACTGTTCTGGTTCGGCGGTGCTGCCAGCATAACACCTTGCGTTTTCTCTATGGACAGTCTAGGGAGGCTCTGCTCGGAAGGACAGCCCTGCGGGTGGAGGACGAGGCTGAGAATGACTGGGATGATAATGCCGGTAGTAGGTAGCCAGGAAGATGAGGAAGGGGAAGGTGAAAATTATGACCTTGACGAAGGCGACTGGCAAGCTCCAAACAGAAGGGGGAGCGAGGAGGAGCAGGCTGCAGGAGACGGTTGGAAGCCTCCCCGGACCCCGCGCGCCGCCACAACGGAGTATCCTGTACACATGCTGCGAGACTCCATCTCCACCACTTCAGAGCCCAGGAGAACCAGTCCTATCTTTAGGCGCGGCGTCTCGTATGTACAATCCTACACCGTAGAGGAGGGGAACTTCAACGTGGCCGCCATCTGGGCCTTCTTACACCCCAACATCTTCAACCTCGCGCACAGCGAAGAGGCCTGGGCGGCAGTGGCCCGAACGGGTAACATCAAGGCTAGCCGCCAGGACACGGAACGGGCACTATCGCAGTCAATCCAGCGCATGGCTAGCAACCTTGAGGACCCGTCACGGGGGTACGGCTGGCGGGTTGAGCTGCGCATCACGACAGCACTCGCGGCTCAGTTGCGGCCGGCAGAGATCCAGTATAAGCATATCCCGGCATTCCTGTGCAATAGAAATCACATCTCTGCTCTCAGCCAAATAGGCCAATGTCCAGTAGGTCTCCAATCGTATAATATCATCTCTTTTCTCATACGCGCCTCTCCGACTTTCGCATATGTCTGAATAAAGTTGGCTCAATTGTCCCGTGCAGAATCAATCAAACTAGCCGGGTTTTAGAGTTCCTTCCGATACGCACCTTCGATGATATTAAAATTTCCATTATCTAGTAGCTGCAAATAATGAGAACAATGTGCTGGTAGGTAACAGCAGTAGACGTTGTTCGGAAGGCACGTAACTATCCATTCATCCTGGATGCTCGTCAGCGGTTTGATAGCGGGAGAATTTACGGTAAAAACTGCAAAAGTCTCATCTGTGCATGGCTTTCCTGACCGTCAAGGATAATGAGTCTCTTATCTGACGTAACACGAGGCTCTGTTCGAGGTAGATTGACATCTTTCAACCACTCGAGAGCTATGTGGAATCTCTAATACGTAATAGCGCGAACTACCTGGACCGCCTAGCGACTACCAAGCCCTATTGGGTATATAATGATTGTCCTTCAGTAGTCGCTGCTTCCACAGGGCGTCATGACCTTAAGTGAGCCCACTATGACAAGCCATGTGCTGTCCGAGCACAAGGTTGCGATGGACTAAGCGTCGGCCTTGGCGGGCTTCTCCTCGTCATACTCCTCCACGCTATAGACGTCGTCGTCGATGACTGCGTCCTGATACTGCTGGTACTCCGATACCAGGTCATTCATATTGGACTCAGCCTCCGTAAACTCCATCTCGTCCATGCCTTCTCCGGTATACCAGTGCAAGAAGGCCTTGCGGCGGAACATAGCGGTGAACTGCTCACCAACGCGCTTAAAGATCTCTTGGATGGCGGTCGAGTTGCCAACAAAAGTGGACGACATCTTCAACCCCTGCGGCGGGACAGAGCATAGACTCGTCTGCACGTTATTGGGAATCCATTCAACAAAGTAAGCCGAGTTCTTCTGCTGAATCTTATACATCTGGTCCTCCACCTCCCTCGCAGACACCTTTCCGCGAAAGATGGCAGAGCAGGTCAGGTAGCGGCCGTTTCGGAAATCAGAGCCCGTCATCATGTTCCTGGGGTTAAATAGCTGCTGGGTAAGCTCGGGGATAGATACAGCACTGAACGAGTGCGAGTCACGGCTAGTGAGGGGCGCAAAGCCAACCATGAAGAAGTGTAGGCGGGGAAGGGAACCTAGACGGGAAGGAGGAATGCTTAGCCACAGCATTACTTGATTACAGCGATATGTGCCTAGATGAGACGAGTCTTCCTACCAAATTAACGGCCATCTTGCGAAGGTCAGAGTTTAGCTGTCCAGGAAAGCGCAGTGAAGTTGACACGCCAGACATGACGGTTGATATGAGGTGATTAAGGTCGCCATAGGAAGGATTCGATAGCTTCAGGGTACCCTTGCAGATATCATACAGAGCCTCATTATCGATACAGAAAGTCACATCTGAGTTTTCAACCAGCTGGTGGACTGAAAGCGTGGCATTATACGGCTCCACGACGGTATCAGACACCTTGGGAGACGGTACTACACTGAAGGTAGCCATCATACGGTCCGGGAACTCTAAATAGGCGGTTAGAACCGTGAGAGACAGTGCATCGAAATGTGCATCACATCAGTGGTATCAATCTCACCCTCACGAATCTTGGAAATTAGCAGCGTGCCCATGCCGGAGCCGGTACCGCCACCGAGCGACTGGGTGATTTGGAAGCCTTGGAGGGAGTCGCAGCCTTCGGCCTCGCGACGGACCACATCCAGTACTTGATCAACCAACTCAGCACCCTCTGTGTAGTGACCCTTAGCCCAGTTGTTTCCGGCGCTCGAGTGTCCAAAGACAAAGTTGTCGGGACGAAAGAACTGGCTAAGCGGGCCGGAGCGCACCGCATCCATTGTGCCAGGTTCTAAATCAACGAGCACGGCACGTGGCACGTACTTGTTGCTGGATGTCTATGCGAACTCGATCAGAAGCCGACGATAGTTTGGAATGGGTCACATAATATCGCGCACCTCGTTGAAATAGACGTCCATACGCGCAAGCTGTAGTTCGGAGGTCCCATTATACCTAGATTGACGCGTGAGAAGGATGAATATTCAGTGGCATTTCGAATGGGTTGCCTACATGCCACTGCTATCCAAACCATGCTCGCCCGAAATGGTCTGCCAGAAGGCAGAGCCGATTTGGTTGCCCTATTGAGGTTAATATGCTGCGTTAGGAAGAAATGAGGAAAAAGATGTAGCAAGAAGGGCGTGATACTCACACATTGGCCAGCTTGGAGATGCACCTATCGAAAAGGGAGTCCAAGGTTAGTTTGTGGAGCTTCCAAGGCAGGATTAGAAGCGGACTTACAATTTCACGCATAGTGAACCCAATTCAGCAGTGGTGGTTTTAAGCACCGATGAGATAAATCTGTACAGCGTGTGAGAACAAAAGACAATCTCAAAATGTTGAGAAGGCGGGGTTAACAGTGAAAGTCGATAACCATGATACTCGTGGGTTTGACTAAAAAGGAACCCCACTCATAGAGTGGGCGGCAAAATTCTGGGACAAGGGCAAAATTCTGGGACAGCCGAATACCCCGCTCAGTCCGAATTTGCTTGATTTCACCACCAAAAACCCAACTTTTGAAAGACATTTCTAAGTATTATTCGGTCATATCTTGTATCTCAATTTGAATTTTCATCTAGGCCGTCACTATGACTGATCTGTATCAACCCAACCCTGCCGTTGCGGCTGCACGTGCGATTTTGCTCTCACAACGCCGCCACCGCAACACTAAGGAAGGGAAACCTCTCACCGTGAGAGAAGCTGCGGATAGATTCAGCGCCTCCAAGAGCACTGTTGGCCGTCATCTGAAGTCAATGAAGCTGTACGGAAAACCTGACTTCAGTGATAACAGCCGCGGCCGGCCGAGGAATCTCGGTGAGGCTGAGGAGCGTGCCGTGATCGCGTATATCGTTTGGCTCGAGAGAGCAGGTTTTCCTTGTAATCAGCTACTTATTGAAGAGGCAGCAAATGATTTGAGGGCATCACGAACGCCTCCAGCAGGGCCTGTCGGCGATGGATGGTACAGGCGGTTTCTTCGCGATAACCACTCGTCGAACTCAACTTTACAAATCTAACTGCCATGCCTCAACAACGCCTCTCTTTTGCGCAATGGTCACAACGAAGAGGGTCGTCAATTTCTGGCGACCTTCTGGAGTTTTCCAGCCAGCAATCGGATGATCTGGACGTAAGCCAAAAGTCCAAGTGCCTGTCATCTCAACCTCGCACCGTCTCCACAACCTCCTCTACCAAGCCCAGAACATTATGGGTCTTCTCTCATATGCCAGACGAGGAGGTAGAGACGAGATACTACAATCAGCGGACCGGAAAGGAAGAGTGGTTCTGTAAACATTGCGACAAAACCTATGCCTCTTCAGGGGGTACTGCAGCTCCTGCAAAACATCTCATGGACCCTCCTCCTGACGGTCACGGCCTGCCAAAAGGAGCCCCGCGAACAGCGAAAGTTACAACTATACGAACTATTATCGAACAAGCTCGTGTTGCGGCAGAAGAAAATCCCCGAAAACGCCGTCGACTCAACGATCAATCCGTGAGACTCGATCGAACCTGACCAGCTCGAGGCATTATACGTGAGGTTTATCACGGCCTGCTCTCTCCCATTTCGGCTCGTGGAATGCCCAGAGTTCCGAGCACTCTTGGCCTACATCAATAACGATATCGAGACTTGGCTTCCGGATACGCATGATACCGTCAAGGCATGGATTATGCGCCAATATGGATGCCAGAAAGAGAGGGTCAAGCAGCGCATACAGTCGGCAAAGTCAAGAATTCACATCAGCTGCGACCTTTGGACTTCTCCCAATTCTTTGGCCATTTTAGGCGTAGTCGCACACTATGTCACGGAAGACGGTCAGCTGGAACACCATGTTTTGGCGTTGAAAGACATCGACAGTGAGCACGACGGTTCTCGTCTCGCTGTGGCCATTTTGAAGGTGGTTGACGAATGGGGCTTTGCTTCCAAGCTTGGATATTTCGTGATGGACAACGCTGACAATAACGACACCATGATGAGATCCCTTTCGCTTGGTCAGTACAACTCACTATTTCTCCTGACTGGCGGCCCTAACATCCCACAGGCCTCCTACGCCGATATGACATCCAATACGATCCCAAAGTGCACCGACTCCGCTGCCAAGGCCATATCATCAACCTCGCCGCCAAAGCCTTCCTCTTCGTCACCGATAATGAGAAGCTCGAACTCGACGATCCTGGTGTGCATAATGTGACACTAAAACATATTGAAGCGTGGCGGAAAAAGGGGCCTCTTGGCAAGATTCACAACTTCGTCGTTTTCATCCAACGAAGTGTCCAGCGCAGCCAAAAGTTTCTTACTATTAGCCATAACCGTAAGCTCGCACGGGACAACGACACAAGATGGAGTTCGTGGTATAACATGCTGCGAGTGGCCCTGAACCTCAGAGATGCGATTGACGGCTATTTCAACAAATGGATGGAATTAGATTGCGCTGGAGACGAGCTCTCTTCAGAGGACTGGATCATCTTGGAGAAAATCAAGTCTTTCTTAGAGAAGCTGAAGATGACGACCAAGGCTCTCGAGTCATCGTTTGCAACACTCGATAACGTCCTCTTGGCTATGGATTTCGTTTTGGCACAATTCGAAGCAGGGAAGGAGGCATATATTGACGATCCGATAATGGCGCCCATGTATAACTCTGGCTGGGCCAAGTTGGACAAGTACTACCGGCTCACTGATGAATCGCCTGCCTACGTTGCCGCTATCGTGCTCCACCCTTCGCATAAATGGCACTACATACAGGAGAACTGGAAAAGGAGTGGGTTGAGTCGTCAAAGAAGTTGATGGAGACGCTGTGGAATGACTATAAACCCGTGGAATCACCTCTTCCTCTCTGCGAGGTCCCATCGACGACCACGAACGAGTTCTTGAACTGGAGGAACAAGCACCTGCAGCCGTCGCTCGTCACGGATGAATATGAACGATATTGCAACTCTGAACGGGTTTACGGGTTCACAAGCGCCCTTGCATGGTGGCTAGAGGAGACACAGCAGAAAAACTACCCAAACTTGAGTAAAATGGCGGTGGACATACTGTCAATTCCCGCAATGTCTGCGGAGCCGGAGCGGCTCTTCTCCGGGGCCAAGATAACCATTACAGATCGTCGAAATCGGCTTGGTAGTGATGTAGTTGAAGCTCTGGAGTGCCTGGAAGTCATGGTTTGGGATACGAGAGCTTCAAGGTGATGTACTTTAGCTGCCGCAGTGGAATAACCCAGATCACGTGCAATATATGGGATGCATTGTCATACTGGCAATATATTGGGTTCTTGGCAATACAATACAATATAGGCCAATGTCATATGGCCTAATACAATATGCACCACTTGGCAATACAATAATATTGCGAGGCTTCCATATTGCCAATATACGTATTGTTTATATTATTCGCAACACTGGTGAGAACGTACTCTAATGAACTTATTGAGTAAAATTGTGAACCGTCAAAAATCGCCACACTACTCTGTAGGTATCACTAATTTCTGTATCTACATTGCCATTAACACCGTCCGGGTCGCACACTAGTCCTAGTCCACCGTCCCGACTCGCTACAATATGCCCATTCCGTATCCAATTGCCGAGACACTCAACTTCTTCTATTCGCTCGCACGTTATCGACAGCCGGTCCCATGACGCAGTCCTACGCGCGCCGGAGAAGGTCCTTTCAGGCTCTGCTGATTGAGGGTTTATCGAGAGTATATCGATGGCCATACGGCTAAGGCGTGGAAATTGCCGTCGTTGTTCAGTGCGACACCACCACTCTAGAGGTTCGCAATCAATCTTGATA
Source organism: Fusarium poae (assembly GCF_019609905.1). Classification (NCBI taxonomy): domain Eukaryota; kingdom Fungi; phylum Ascomycota; class Sordariomycetes; order Hypocreales; family Nectriaceae; genus Fusarium; species Fusarium poae. The sequence goes on from NW_025408659.1 coordinate 418,689, forward strand.
GCTGGAGCATTGATAAATGCCTCTAGGTTATCACTGTCTGTTGACACAGCCGTCTCGACCTCCATCTCCTGCAGCAAAAGCTGTAGCTGCGAAGGCGGCTTCCCTGGCGCGACTGGAGTATCTTCTGGAGTAGTTACAATGTCTCCATCTATATCATTGACGCTGTTGTTGATATTGTATTCCTCCTCCCATACCTGTCGGACACCCGCAATCGCCGGATTGATCCATGCACTCTTCCAGTTCTTATCCAAGTATGCTTTCCGACAGCGTGGATCGAGAAGAAGAGCGGCGACGTAAACGGGAGCCTCTTCAGACATGGTGTAGTATTTAATGAGTACAAACCATCCCATTTCGATAGAATGAAGCATGCGACTATCATGGAATTCCGGGGTCGAGTAGTGTATCTAACAAATCAGCGACTATCATATCTTGAACCGAGGTAGACATCGGGTACCTTCGCTTTCTCGAAGTGGCTGAGAAGACCATCCATCAGCCGCAGTGTACTGCAAATGCTCGCTTTATCGCCTTCTGTTATCAGCGTTGCCTCAGTAAAAGGCTGGAGAAAAGCATGGGTTTTCGATAGTATATCCCAGTCAGCGCCCGTTAGAAGATTAGTGAGGCCAATGTCCTTGTCATGGTCTACCATAAACTGGACGATCTGTACCTTCTTATCGAGGGCAACACTGATGGTTTTATACCATGAGGACCATCGCGTTGTGTTGTCGATGCCGAGACTGCGATTCACAGCTTCGCGCCAGTCATCGCTGTGAATCGGGGAGTTACGAAGCCAGACTGCAAGATGGTGGAGCTTCCGGAGAGCACCAATACCTTCCCACCCACTAAATTCTACTCTGCGAGCATTTCTGTCTCTTTGCTGTCTCCCATGGTTCTCTTCCAGTGTTTGATTGTTGTAATATGAGAGTGATGATTGAATTGATTGATTGAAGATCTAGGTTAAAGGACTGCAGACAGGAAAGAGATGTACATGTATGTATGATGTGATCACGTGATCGTACCAATGTCCTCCACGTTCAACACTCCCACTCGAGCTCGTGATCACATAGAAAATAGTGTCCTCCCAGTCCTTTAACGAGTGAGGGTCATATGTGGTCCGTTCGGCTTTGCCATCAGCTTTGCTCCCACTGACTCCTGAGCTCGTCTGTCTACGAGGTGGCAAGAAGAGAAGAATGGAGATATTTTTGACAGATAAAGAGATAAAGAGAGAAAGACAGGTAGATAGATAGATAGAGGTATAGAGATTGTGTTGTCAGGACAGTCCTGTGTCTCCCACTGATCATGTAGTCGCGTGACTGCGTCTTCATGATCAATTTGAGGGACTGTTCGACTTTGAAGTGTCAATGAGTCCAAGGGCGGACCGAAAACGTAGAAAGTCCACCTTGGGAAGTGCCTTCGTGAGTCCATCTGCAACTTGTTGCTTCGTTGAGATGTATTTCATCTCGATTTCGCCAAGTGCGACACGCTCACGGACGAAGTGATGTTGAATGCCAATGTGTTTGGACTTTGCATGTTGCGTAGGATTCTTGGCCATGGCAATTGCGCCTTGATTGTCACCATAGATAACGGTTGCGCCCAGCTTGACGTTGCTTGGGGCCATGAGTTCCTCGAATAATCGTCGTAGCCAGATGGCTTCCTTTGTTGCTTGAGTCTGAGCCATGTATTCGGCTTCACATGAAGAGAGGGCGACTGTTGGTTGTCTTTTGGAGCTCCAGCTGATGGCTCCTGATCCAAAGTTGAAGACATATCCGCCTGTTGATCGCTTCGTGCCTTGGTCGCCTCCCCAGTCTGCGTCTGAGAAACCTTGGGGTTCTTGGATGTTACCTTGGAGTCTGAGTTCGAGGTTGATAGTGCCACGTAGGTATCGCATGATCCTCTTGACTGCCGTCCTGTGTTCTTCGGTTGGATTGCCAAGATGTCGGCTACATAAAGACACACCAAACGCTATGTCTTGTCTCGTTCCCAACATTGCATACATCAATGAACCGATTGCGCGTGCATACCAGTTCATGAGTTCCTGGTCAGCCTTGTATCCGTTGGCTGGAGGGTTGAACTTTGAAGTTGCAACTGGTGTCGTGTTGTGACTGCATTCCCAAAGGTCGAATTCCTCGAGGACTTTCTGGATGTATGCCGATTGAGACAGATAGATAGCTCTGTTTGTTCGATCGCGTCGGACCGTCATGCCAAGGTAATACTCACATGGTCCAAGGTCAGTCATCTTGAAGCGTGATGAGAGTTGGGACTTGATGTTCTTGATCTTCTTTTTGTCCGGACCGACGATCAAGAGATCATCAACGTAGACTGCAATGAACGTCGTGCCTTTGACAAAGACTCCAACATCTGACCAGAGCGGCTTAAATCCAAGTTCGTCGAGGTAGGAGGAAAGAGTCGTGTACCAGATACGTGGTGCTTGCTTCAATCCATACAACGCCTTGTTCAGTTTGCAGACACGGTCTGTGCCATCCCCAAATCCCTCAGGTTGGGAGATATAGATGTCTTCGTCGATGTCGCCGTATAGAAATGCGGTCTTGACGTCCATTTGTTCAACTTCAAGGTCAAGGGCAGCAGCAATTGCAAAGATGGCTTTGTAGCTCATTGGTTTGACAACGGACGCGAATGTCTCATGGTAGTCAATTCCTTCTTCTTGTTCAAAGCCGCGAACAACAAAGCGCGCCTTGTGTCGAAGGATTTCGCCCTTGCCTCCTCTTTTGACCTTGTATACCCACTTGCCACGTAGTACGTTGACGTTGTCTGGTTTGTCGACCAGGTTCCATGTCTTGTTCTCTTCAAGCGATTGAAGTTCGTCAGTCATTGCTTCATTCCATTGGTTTGAAGATGGGGACTGTGACGCTTGTTTATATGTTCGTGGTTCGGAGAGATCGATCGAACGAGCAGCCATCGCGATGTGTGTTGTGAGGATATTGAGTCGATCTGTGTATTCGGTTCGTGGCTCTTCGTTGGAGACATGTGCGTATCGTGGTTGTCCTCGAGAGGAACGGGTTTGTCGAGGCAATTGGAGTTCGTGATGGTGATCGAGTGCAGTCGGACTTGGGACATGATTGTCAACTTGTGCATCGCTGAGTTGAGGGACCCGTGTGTCCGTCTGGACAATAATTGTATCATGAATAGGTTCATTGATTAGTTCGTCTCGTTGTGCTTGTTCATCTTGAAGTTGTCTTGATGCATCGTTGTTGTCTGCGCTTGTATGTGTGATTGTGATGAAGTCGGTTTGGTTGTGAGTCTTTTGTCTCTTGGTATGTGTATTGTCGTTTGCGACAGGTTGATGTTGATGAAGCTGAAGAAGGGGATGTTCGTCGAATACGGCGTCATTGGATCTCAGCACCTTGTTGTCGTTTGTGAGTACGATGTATGTCGATGAGTCAGCGCAGGCAAGGAGCTTGCATGGGATTGCAACTGGTTCCATCTTGTTTCTTTGAGTCTGTGAGTCTGACATATCCCGAGCTTCCTGGGGTGCGAAGGTGACTGAGATCTGGAACTTCGTGATGCCATTGTTCGTATGGTGTTGTTGGCAGGGTTGTGTGTGGACTGAGGTTCCTGGTCCATACGGCTCCTTTAAGGACGTATGGCCAGTAGATGCGTGGGATCTTGCCATCAATAATGGTTGTTGTTAGTTTCTCGAGGATTGTGCGGTTCATCCGTTCAGCAATTCCGTTTTGTTGATGTTGTTCTGTGTTTGTGTAGATGATCTCAATTCCCTCACCCTGACAGAAGAGTTGGACTTCTTCTAATACGTTCTCGCCTCCTCTATCTAGTCGAAGGAACTTGCATTGTCTTGAGGGCGACTTGTAGTGATTGATGATAAACTTGAGTTTATCACTGAACTCGGATTTTCGTTTTAATGGGAAGACCCAAGTCATCTGGGTAAAGTCGTCTGTGAAGGTGACCCAGTATCGTTCTCCGTGAAGTCCAGTCGTTGGAAAAGGTCCGGCAATGTCTGCGTGAAGGCTCTCAAATGGACGGGTTCCCTTCTTGATTGATCGTCAATGTGGTTGTGCAGTCATGCGTCCTTGCGCACACGAGATGCACATGTGTCCTGATCCTATCTTGTTCATTCCTGTGACCATGGTTGATAGCTTCTTGATGCCTTGTTCGCTGAGGTGATTGAGGCGTTTGTGCCAGATAGCAAGATCTTGATCCTGAATAGTATGGGCAGAGAGGGCAATGTCGTGGTTGATCCCTTCTTCGTCAATGATGTACATGTTATGTCGCATAGTAGCTGTGAAGACTGTCTTGTTATCCCGAGTGACTGTCGCTCTCTTATTATTAAAGACAACTTGAGCGCCATTCTTTGAGAGTTGTGAGACAGAGACGAGGTTGACATGTCCGTCTGGGACGAAGAGCGAGTTGCTAAGTGTAATGGCTCTCCCACTCTCGTTCTTAGCCCAGAGTCGATATGTACCGCGTCCCTTTGTTGTTGTCTTTGTGCCACCAAGACCAGTGACAGATTCGTCTACATTAGACAACTCCTCAAAGTTCTCAGACTTGCACATCATATGGCTTGTCGCTCCACTGTCTAGTATATGGACTTTGGAGAGGTATTGTATTGTGTCGTCTCGCGATTGGGCAGTTCCAGCGAAGTTGTCAAGGACTGAGATGAATGCCGTATTGAGGAAGTTTGTGGCCGCCATGGCTGCTTCTCCCTCTGGGCTATTTTGTCGCGTCGGGGACGCATTCGAGTTATTGTTGTTTCGCCATTGTTGTTTTCGTGCCGTTCTTGATGCTTCAGCTCGTTCCGGGAATTTGCGTTCCCATTCGCGTCGCTTGTCTGGATGTCGTATCCAACAGTCTTCTTCTTTGTGACCAGTTCGATGGCAGTATTTGCAGGGAATACGAGGTCTCGGATTGTTTCGGAAGTTGCCTCGTCTGGCAAGGAGTGCGGTTTGTGTCGCCTTGTTATCGTCTTGTTGTTTCTGTCGTCGTTCTTCTTGTTCAGCGAGTCGTAATGCATCATTGAGGGAGACGCCCTTGTGCGTGACTGCGTTTCCTATGTATGTTGAGACGATGTCGTGGTTTTGGTAGAAGACGGTGAGGAATGTGTCGTAGGCAGGTCCAAGGCTAGTGAGGAATTTGTCAACGATGTGTGGTTCGGAGAGTTTGCAGTCTGGCCCGAGTCGCCCGAATCCTGCTGCAATATCTCTGATTTCTTGTCCAAAGGCAGACATGCTGTCAAATTGACTGAGGGATACATCTCTCCATTTCCTGGCAAGGTCTGTGAATTCAACGCTTCCCTTGGGTTCAAATTGGAGACGCAGCGTTTCCATCATGTCATAGACTGTGGGTTGTCCCTCTGCGACCTCTTGGGCATTATAGCCACAGCGGCTGAGGATCATGCAGGTTGCCTGGGTCTGTTTGGACATGTCTGATGTCTTCTCTGTGTCTTTTTTCGTCGAGGTAGTCACCGAAGCCAGCAATTCCAAGTTTGATGCGGATGGCGCGTTTCCACTTGGACCAGTCACTCGGACCTTCGAGGAGAGAGACCGAGTCTAGTCCAATAACTTGTTCGACTGTTTTCGAGGACATCTTGTCGGAATTGTCGTTTCAAGGCAGCGTTGATCGTTGGGATATACCAGGGTTGTTGTCTAAGTATCTCGATTGGACTGTCGATTGTTAGTTTGAAGTTATCATTTATGTAGTCCTGATCTATTGGATGATCTGGTTCCTGGTATGTTGCATCCTGCATTTCTGAGTCGCGACGTGCAATATCGCGTTGTCTGTGTAATGAGACATTGTCAGCCTCATCATCTGTTGTGGATGGGGTATCCTGGCTTGTGTCTGATTGAGGCTGCGTCTCAATTTGCTGTTTGTGTGTAGTTGTGGCTTGTCCTCATTTCGGATGGTCCTTGTCCCGTGTCTATGCGTTCAGCTAGTGGCGCATAGCTCATTTCGGTGTCTGAGATTGACATTGCGCTCATTTCTGAGTCCGTGTCTTCCGAGCGTGTGTCCTGTAGGTTGGAATGGATGTTCATTCCGTCTAGGGACATTGTGTCGGATGTGTCGGACGTCATTTCGATGTGTTGTGGGTGCGTGACGCGTCTGTCATCTCTTGTCGAGACTTCCAGTCCCCAGAGTTCCGTCGACGATGCTTCAGACAGGCTGTCTGTAACATAGGATAGTGTCGTCTCTGTTGTGGTCGATGGAGAGATGCTTGGATGGAAGGAAGAGTCCTCGATTGACTGTGCGGGGTTTGTGCAGTCTGGACACGCATCAATCGCGGCTGTCAGAGTTGGGAAACGCTCTTCATTGAGGAATCTGAAGATTGTAGGCTTCAGAAGTGGTCTTGGACGTAGGTTGTATATGGATGACATCTGTATAGCTTCGTTTTTTCCTTGCGCTAGCAGTAAAGTAGCTATTTTGTCGGTATATAGTCGGAAAACCCTTTTAACTAAGTTATTTAGGCAGTGGAAGGAGGAACTTTTAATCCTCGATATAATTAATAAATAAGACATAATAACTTAGCTTTTTATATATATAGCCGTCCGGGCTCATAACCTGTTGTAATATGAGAGTGATGATTGAATTGATTGATTGAAGATCTAGGTTAAAGGACTGCAGACAGGAAAGAGATGTACATGTATGTATGATGTGATCACGTGATCGTACCAATGTCCTCCACGTTCAACATTGATCCACCGGAATATCTGATGCAGGAGGCGCACTCTCACCGAGGGCAGCAGAGAAAGTCTCGACAGATTGTGCACCAGCGACATCGCCGGTGGCATGAAGAGCAGCTTGTAGAGCTTCTTTCGAGCGCGCGAGAAGGAAAGCTTGAAGGGAAAGGTTAATAATATGGCCGAAACAGCGGATACGGCGGCGGACAGGGTCGAAGATAATCTAGGCGGAACTTAGCTGGGACAGGAAAAAAGTCACCGCATAGCCTTTCACTTACTTCTCGCTCGTTAAAAAGCTTTTCTGATAACGCCTCTAGGCAAGTATTGTTGGAGGTTGCATTATCTCCGGTATGATATCCCACGCGTCGAATCCCAAAGCGCTTCAGGACATCAGCAATCAGACCGGCCTGAGACTTACCCGAGTGGTCTTTTGGATATTCTAGCAGCCCTAGGAGCGCCTTTCGGAGCCCGTAGTCCTTATCGACCCATTGTCCACATACTGCTAGCATACCATGCCGATGTGGCGATGTCCAGAGGTCAGATGAGATGTGAATCATCGAAACGGCAGACTGAAGGGATTGGGCCAAATGATCGGCGTATAACTCATAGTTCGCTGAAATATAGCGCATTACTGTACGTCGGGAAGTGATTAGGCTATCCTCGATAGCAGGATTGCATGCTAGGGCCAGGTCCTTTAGCTCATCCCACTCAACCATCGAAAAGGCCACCCTGCGACGCGTAACAAGGCCGATGATAGCGTCGACATAGGCCTGCCGATTGAAGGCATTCCGTAATGCTGCCGCGGATGGCGTGGTGGATGAGGTGATATACGTGTCGAGAGATTGCTGGGATCGATTCTGCCGGCTGGAGAGCCCGATCAGATACGGGTGGTGATTTATTATGTGACGCCGCGCATTGCCCTTATAGCCATCATTCCATGGGCTCGCCTTGCAGTACAAGCAAACATATAAAGCGCGAGGCTTTGCCTTCTCTCTGGTGAAAAATCCCTCAACATCGATGAAGTCGGGACTAGAAGAGGGTGTGCTGGGCACAGAAGATGATTCCGATACCATAGCGATGGCTTAATGGTATAGGTAATGAATTCAAGAGAGAGAAAGTCTGTTGGTTATCGCCATTGTAGCTGCGGAACTTGTATTGAAGCTTCCGAACGGATGAGTATGAGCCATTGGCCGCTTTGCAACAAAGTAAATTTGCAACAAGCTAGCTTAACTTAGTTAGACTAAATATAGTGGGGATGCCGGCGTGAGTTTCATGAGTTAAGGTTTGAGTTAACTCAAATGCCCAGGTATGCTCGGGTCTCTGGAATGCCTGCAGACATTCTCATCGCGTTATGAGGGACATCATTGAGCCTACCGAACCCATGGTCGTTCAGACAAAGGTGGAATGTGGCAGTCGCGAAGCAAAGATAGGCGCGTCAGGGATTCTACCATCCCAGAAGCGCACAATCATCGTATCGCCTAGCCTGGATCTGTTCATTCTGCAGTTCGACAATCCTGACATGCTCAGCTGGTCTTTGTCAGAGGATATCGTTCCCTTCGACACAATCCCGAGCCCGATGCAAATACGGCATGTAGGGTGGCAGTACCATCCAATCTGGGCCTCGAGCTTACAAGACTCTCCATGGATTGGAAGCCTTGACTCTTGTGCTCATATATTGTATACGGCGTGAGGCTCGGGGGACTGGAGACGCTATGGCTCATAAACTACCGGATCAAACGAAAGCATTGGGTTTCATCGAAAAGCGAAGTCAAGGGACCGGAGCCCAAGGTCTTCGAAACAGATAATTTTCGACTTATAGAGGTGTTGTTGGATGAGAATGTACTTTCGCCGGAGCAGCTGCGGTGGGATGAGGTGGTCGCAGAGGGTGATCCCTACACTGTCAGCGACTTTCTCGCCTTTGTGACAAAGCTCCGACTGTTGGTATCTCACATTCTTATATTTACCTCAAGTCTAGAGGCTACCAGACGAACCATGAGCATCAAGATCCTAGCCTGTGAAAATATTTAAAAACCACACGAATGAAGATGAGATGTGGATTTTAGAGGTAATTAGCACTGTAGAAACTCGTGAATCAATATTCTAAACCTAAATGTCTTCGCTCGTATACAAATAAAAGTTGAAAAGGTCTATTCACCATTGCAGGGAGTGATAGGGGCTCAAGGTTGACGCGGAACGACCGCTCTGCTGGAGGTGTAACCCAGAGTATAATTCCTCCTAGTTTTGCTCTTTCACCCTCCCATTTCAGGTCGGATATTCCCTAGGCCACGATGTTGTAACAGATACAATGCATGTGCTAGAAGGACGTTATGCATGTGGATAACATTGGCATGTCTCTTAAAAGTTTATCAACCGAGATCAAGAAAGAAGTGGCTTTTGATTTGTTCTTCGTACCCCCTACCCTACAGCTAGTGAGTACTAGGCTGTAAAGGATCACCTTCCGTGTTGGATCAAACCCCTCCAAGCCATAGCGTTATTTGTTTTCGCTTTTGGTATCGCGTAAGCGGGAGGACTGGCCGTTGCAGAGATAACGGGAAGCGGCGCCAACGGCGTCGGGGGACGAAACCAGCGACAAACGTTTTTGAACATCATACCAGCCATTTTTGGGCGTAAGGTCTGGAGTCCAGATATAAACATTGCCGAGCTACAAAAGCATGTTGCTCGGCGGGTTCCGCGTTCAGTTTCGCTGCCTCTCTCAGCACAGATATAGATATTGTAGAATATGAAGGCATTTGTTTGGTCTTCCCTACTTACCTTTGTCAGCGCCACTTGCACTGATCACGCGGTATGGGTTTCGCAAGACAGGACTCCATTGGAGCAGTCCCTAGGTCGAGCCCTGCCCGGACTCGACCTTGAAAAACTCGAGGCACTAAACCCCTGGTACAGTCCCGGCATTACTGTTCCAGGGAGGATATACAAAATCCCTTACGACGAAAGTATGACCATCGTCCCACCAGCTTCTTGGGCCGGCGGTTGTCCCAAAACCCTAGTGCTTGACAGTAGAGAGAGGAAGGCAGAGGCCCAATCTTCAGAACAGCTGGAACATATAGTCGCGCGTGCCAGCACCAACGCAGAGAACCTGCTCAGAATAATATCAAGGCAAGGTCTATTGGCGCCAGCGATAACTCCAAGGGGACAAAAACGCCTTCTACGACTTACTCAAGCACAAAGGCAGCTCCGAAGACAATGGGAACAGCCAATGCATTGTCCTGCTGGAAGGAAACCCACCCCACAGAAAAGTTTGATTCAAGCCAAGACCTGAGGCTCGAATTCATCACAACGTTCTGCAATAGGCTGAAGGAGGTCAGCCTCAACCCCCAGAGCCCGTTAAGGGAATATCCATATCAAGACACGTTGATTGGGATCAATTTGCTGTCTTGCCCAAAGTACCACTTCGGTACCCGAGAAGTTATGCCACGAAGTCATGAAGTATATCGACCACAAATGTCCCGACTCTGGCGGAGTGTATAGTACATCTTGCTTGTTGTACTATTTTGTGAAACGAGACGACATCGTGTGGAACAGATAATCCCTCATCGGTGTGGGCTCGCTGTTATTTTCTCTATTCTCCTTCCTAATCATGTCTCTTCCCAGCTACGACGTTATGTGCCTGAACAGATGCAGGCAAGTTGAGAACATGATTTGTGTCTGCATCTTTCGTCGCATTCGTATGGCTGATAGGAACGGAGAGGAAGTTTCCGTGATGTACTTACGAGATGAGGTTTACATAAATGCTACATAGAAATTACACTTATGGAAAATGTTGTGGTGAAAACTGTTTTGGTTTTCATTTCTTTTTTTTCAACATTGGATTCAGGACTGAATTGTTTCAAAAGTCTAAGTATGTTCATATCAGTCGCACAAGTATGGACCACCTGGAAGGTCGCTGTCACTATAAAGTACTAAGCATGTTAACTTAACGTTAGTCTGTTTTCCAAAAATCAAGTCTACCCTCTGTAAATTGAGGTAAAATCAATCAATCGTACAGCAATTGATTTTTGGACTGTAGGGCTAGGTCAGGCGGACTAGTGGCAGCCCGTCTCGGGCAACTCAAGAGACAGAGGCTGTTGAGGACGTGATCGAGGTTGGCGGGGTGCAGGAGGGCGAAAGCTCAAATTCTGCGGTGGAAGAATTACCCGTCATGCACACTCGCAGGGGCCGTAAAGTCAAGAAACCTAGAAGATATTGAACTTTGAGCAAATTGAAACATATTAATATGAAACGTCACGTTGTTGCCATTTTTGGTAATTTTTTAGTACGACGTTGAAAAGTTGCATTTTGTATGGGGAGGAAATATTTTTGGTGTACGAGTGATGGGTACGTACGGGGGGTGGGTACTGCATGGTAAAGCTAAAGTGCACGAGCAGAGCACGACTACCACCAGTGAATTTATGCAGGACAATGGAGAGGGACATTAGACAGAATGATCCATAAAGCCCGTGCCGCATACATCTTCGTCTGTTACCTCAAGAGATCGTACCTGAACACGTCTTGTTGCGGAGTGGATAGCTTTCATAGTTGTAGGGTATGCGAGGGTAGACAGCTCGGTCACTCACACTGTTTCCGAATATCTGACACGCTTGATAGTCGATGATTTATTAAGGGGTAAGGGTGGGAATCAGTTGATCAGAAGACTGCCCGGCTTTCTCGGCCTCTTTCACTCAAGATAGGCAACCGGCATAACTAAAGTCATACGTAGCGGCCTTTCTAAGTATGCTCTCTGTAATGAACGCCGCAGTGCATCCTCGTGAAAGATCTTTACATAGCTACATTGAAAGGGGCTTCCTCTTGAGGTTGTAGGTTACCCTGCAGTCAAGCCACGAGACGCAAATCCTGTTGGCATTATTGTGCAGCGGATATGAACGGACGAAATCGGCGACGAGACCTCGACTTGATATTTACCTTCATTATTGCAAAGGGTGGGGCAACATACAAAGATACCCTTTCGGACGATAATCCACCATCAGTGTTTGGCTATCAAGATTGCTTTTCGGAATGGTGACATCTAGAAAAGATGGGTCAATGAGTCGATTGCGTAATCAGAACAGTCCCATTGAAAGGCCAAAATTTGACGATTTCTCATGGGCATCACGTAATCAATTCTAACTCAATTTGATCTAGTCTATTTTTACGCCGGCTGTACTCATTTAAATTCTTTTTTTTCTTCCCATCTTCTGTTCCTTTCCTCCAGGACGTTACACAAAGCTCCTGCGAACATAAGTCAGAGTGCAAAGCCTCCTGCCGTTGTAAGACAGTTAGAGATATACGCTCCTGCAAATTTCTTTTCTTTTCTTTTTTTTCTCTTTTTTTTTTCTCTTTTTTTCTTCTTTTTTCTTCTTTTTTTCTTCTTTTTTTTTCTTCTGTTTTCTTTTTTTTTTCTTTTTTTCTTTCCTGTCTTTTTTTACCAGTAGGTCATGTCGTATGTCCGTTATAGGACTCTTTGGACTGGTAAGCATCTCGTGTAGGCTCGATCAGTCCGCCTCGTAGAAACTACCGGCACCGTGGTCCTAGGCGGACAAATTTGACGGCAAGTTATCTTCTAGTGTCCCTGATTGGCGGCGGCGGTTTTAGTCCCTAACCAAGCCTCTGCCGTGGGATGAACTCTTGATTGCCCGTATCGTCTGTAGTAGTATAGGTAGGCAAATATCCAAAACGAAAAGCGGCCAATCTCAGCTTTCACAGGACTGGGGTATGGACAAATTAGCCTGGGTTCCTGAATGGGTGACACTCCGTCCGGTTTCGGCCCAAGCGTGCACATATGCATGCGGTCGGTTCTGTAGGACGGATCGGCGATTTTGAGACTCTGAGCACCCACTTAAAATTTTAACAAGAAACGGCCAAATTAGGCTCGCCTTACCCATACATCAACCAACTACACATGAACCCCAAGTTCGAAAAGTCAAAAAATCGCCATCGACGGAGCATATCCTAGAGGCAGTTAAGACCTTTCGTCCAAAACCGTACGATTTAATTCCACTCGCGTTCGAGTCGACTTTGCCTTAAGACCTACCCACCCACACCCGTGAGTGTCTTGACACCATGCCAATACTGTACGCCAGCGGCTTAGTTTAGCCGAAAGGACACTAGTCTCTAATCCATGCTTACATACCTTGCCTACTTTTTCGTCCTCGTCTCCCCAAGCCCATGCTCATGCTGTTCCTTGCCTTGCATCGTCCAAATTGTGACCCGTTTCCTGAAGCCCATAACTGTCAGACCCTGCCTGTATTCGGTCCATTGATGCACATTGGTGTATTCATGTTGTGTTTTGTCCAAATCCTGCCCCCTTGAAGGTACTGCCATTCCGGTGCGTAATCTTGAAATATCCCCTGTTTGCATGCGACACCCCAGCACCTGTCCAATTATAACAGGCTACATACTGTGCCACTCTACCCCTACCGGCCAAGATAAGCCGCCGAGCGTAATGAATCGTGTTATGTTGTACTACCTTCACCACAAAAATAGCGGGCTAATCATTGCGCCGCAAAGCTGCCAAGAGTCGAGAAGCGGAATCTTGGCTGGTGAAGTATACCGGTATGCCACCAGCGACCGCTGACAGGCCTAGCATAGAACCAGCGACAGCCTCGGTAGCTCTTCGCCAAGGCCATTCTTAGTTCAGCAGCTGGGCCGCTTGGTTTTGCTTGTTGACACAGATTCTGGCTGCCATAATACCCCTGTGCTGTCATTCCGGGTAACTTGCCTAGCTTCAGTCTAGCTTGGACGATCTACATGGTCTGGCGCCAGTTCTTCAGCGCCTCGCTTCGTTCGACCTCGGTCACTGGGGGTCACACGCATGCAATTCATCCAAGTGAAACACATCATGGATCCATGAAAGCATGAAAGTGGATAGACAAACCAGAAAGCACAGACGCAGAGATGAAGAGCATCAAAACTCAATCTGCGAAGGACAACGTCCGCCTCCGCCGCGTCTATTTTCTGCTTCTTTGATCAGTGAGAGCTTAAAAAATAAAAAATAAAAAGGAAAATAAAAATAAAAAAAATAAAAAGGAAAAGGAAAAGTGGACCTACAAGCCGCTTTGGCTACTCTTGGGGGTGAAATTCATGGCGACAGAGTGGAGCCGTGCGATACAGTAAAACGCAAAACAGTCGCCCAGCAATTCCCTCCTATAGGGTTTTCAAGGCAGCCATTGCTGTTGGCAACCACGATAAGTTGTAGAAAATCTAGTCGCGCATCGAACTGGGTCATTTGGCTATGAAACTACAGACTACCCTATACAAGTTAGCATCCTGCAGCGGCAGAAATGTGCCGCCAAGAGCTCAAGGCCCGGCTACCTGGCCACTAGATCGGCGATCAAAAGTCCGTTTGGGCCGTTCCTGTATCACGTGATATGGGTTCAATACATGATAAGTCGATCGCCATTACCGATGTAACCTCAGCGCTGAGCGGTCGACACTAGGTGGGGGCAAGCAATTTACGGAAGAACGGAAGGCAGAAGTAGGACGCTGAACAACAAGATTGACAACGGCATCGTGAAATCGAATTCACAACCAGGGATTCGAAAGAGGTGTTGGCTCTAGCAAACGTTGGACCCACCTCTATCATGGGTTTCCCGAGGATTGACCATTGGATATGATGATTCTACAGGGCATATCGGCAACTTTAGGACGGCCGTGGCTGCCCACGCTAGATCCTGACGAAGAACGGCTAATTTGGGCTCCTTTTTGCTTTATGCCAACTAGGTAACCAACTAGGTAACCAACTGTAGGGGAACACCAAGTTCCAAAAGTCCAAAAATCACCGTCTTTTTTTCTTCTTTTTTTTCTGGAGGAGACTGAGGCCTGTCACCACAGGAGGAACGGGCTGTTCGTCCGGCCGTGCGACGCAGAAGGCCGCGGAGAGCCAAGAAGCGGAATCCCGGCAAACGCTTCAGCATGAGAGGGGCTTTTGTTGACGGAAGCGCCCCCTGAATCCCCTGACCATAAGACACGCTTATCTAGGTATGTACTAAAGCGAGCAAGCCTTCCGCCTTTGTTGAAGGCATTTTGGACGGCTACGAGAGCCTTCTCCTCCTTGTGACTTCGTGGTGGCGGGGGGGGCAATAGGGAGCCTTCTGTATGCGTTCTTCCCAGATTGCTCGCTGGGTCTGGAGAAGGACGAATCTGGCCGTGATCATGATGGCCACTTGCCCGGTTGAATGGTCTCTCTGCGACTTGTGAAAGGGACAGTACAGTGAGGTGCGGGTTCACCGTCAGCTGTTTTTTTATCGTGCTTTCATGAAAAGTGTCCCAAGATGGACTGACTAGTGTGACGAACGACCCATGCATAGCCCGAGCCAGAATGTACCCCACCATCTCTCAGCCATAATTGTCTCTTGCTTTGTCGGCGGTCCGGGATAGGGTACCAATATTCAGACCAGCCTATTATAGCTTCAATCATGTGATAGATCTTTTCGTTAGTAACTATCCCTTCATCCGACTCGAGGTGATTTCCATCCTCGCTTTAATTCCTTGATGCTGATCAGAGTGCTGTTAGTAAACAACAGAACAATGACCCCACTAGCGTCATCTGTCACTAGGATTAGCGCCGCAGCTAGTCTGCTTTGAGTCAATTCAACAAAATTATGATGAAGGGCTACTGACGGTGAACCCGCACCCTACTGTAGCAACGAGACAGCAATAGCCAGTCGCACTGTTAGCCAGAGTTGTGACATCTCCTTGCACTCTTCTAAGTTATGATCTATCGTGGAGTATGGGTAGGAGCAAGTGATTTACGATCATGTCGGGATCCCATGACGTGCGGCAGATATCTCCCCCCATAATCAGCTCCATAACAAGTAAATGGCATTTCCGGATAAGCTTTTAGCATTCATAATCGCCGTGCGACTTCGTGGAATAGCTCTTTACGTTACGTTACATGTTGCCGCCAGGCATGATCTTCACGGGCTTAGGAAACATGACAACTGGGAAAGACGAGCTGTCGCCCGCATGCCATTCTCTCCAAAATCGGCTTCTTTGATTGAACTGGACAAAATGGGACGACAAGCCAGATAGTTCCCGGTTACTGGCGATTGTTTGATCGGTGGCGTTATAGTAAATGACATCTTGTGTGAAAAGTCCAAAAAAGTGCAGCACGATTGAATATGCGGCCCAGGATAGCCTAAAGCGGCTAGACGAGTATCCGTAGAAGCGGCCGATTCTTGACAGCTTTTGTGCTCATCACGTAATCATTCTAACTGGATTCGATTTAGCGCCACTACTTTTTTCTGTTTCTTTAAAGCACTTTCTTATCAGCAATCTTGTTTAGTTCCTTTTTCTTTTCCACTTCATCGCAGGTGAAGATCGGTAGAGCAAAGCTCCCACCACCCAAGTCGGTCAGAGATATAATACAAACTCCCGCAGGTGAAGATCGGTAGAGCAAAGCTCCCACCACCCAAGTCGGTCAGAGACACAATACAAACTCCCGCAGAGTCGGTCAGAGACATACAAACTCCCGCAGAGTCGGTCAGAGACATACAAACTCCCGCAGAGTCGGTCAGAGATATAATACAAACTCCCGCAGGTGAAGATCGGTAGAGCAAAGCTCCCACCACCCAAGTTGGTCAGAGATATAATACAAACTCCCGCAGGTGAAGATCGGTAGAGCAAAGCTCCCACCACCCAAGTTGGTCAGAGATATAATACAAACTCCCGCAGGTGAAGATCGGTAGAGCAAAGCTCCCACCACCCAAGTCGGTCAGAGACACAATACAAACTCCCGCAGAGTCGGTCAGAGACATACAAACTCCCGCAGAGTCGGTCAGAGACATACAAACTCCCGCAGAGTCGGTCAGAGATATAATACAAACTCCCGCAGGTGAAGATCGGTAGAGCAAAGCTCCCACCACCCAAGTTGGTCAGAGATATAATACAAACTCCCGCAGGTGAAGATCGGTAGAGCAAAGCTCCCACCACCCAAGTCGGTCAGAGACACAATACAAACTCCCGCAGAGTCGGTCAGAGACATACAAACTCCCGCAGAGTCGGTCAGAGATATAATACAAACTCCCGCAGGTGAAGATCGGTAGAGCAAAGCTCCCACCACCCAAGTCGGTCAGAGACACAATACAAACTCCCGCAGAGTCGGTCAGAGACATACAAACTCCCGCAGAGTCGGTCAGAGACATACAAACTCCCGCAGAGTCGGTCAGAGATATAATACAAACTCCCGCAGGTGAAGATCGGTAGAGCAAAGCTCCCACCACCCAAGTTGGTCAGAGACACAATACAAACTCCCGCAGAGTCGGTCAGAGATACATACAATACAAACTCCCGCAGGTGAAGATCGGTAGAGCAAAGCTCCCACCACCCAAGTTGGTCAGAGATATAATACAAACTCCCGCAGGTGAAGATCGGTAGAGCAAAGCTCCCACCACCCAAGTCGGTCAGAGACACAATACAAACTCCCGCAGAGTCGGTCAGAGACATACAAACTCCCGCAGAGTCGGTCAGAGACATACAAACTCCCGCAGAGTCGGTCAGAGACATACAAACTCCCGCAGAGTCGGTCAGAGATATAATACAAACTCCCGCAGAGTCGGTCAGAGATACATACAATACAAACTCCCGCAGGTGAAGATCGGTAGAGCAAAGCTCCCACCACCCAAGTTGGTCAGAGATATAATACAAACTCCCGCAGGTGAAGATCGGTAGAGCAAAGCTCCCACCACCCAAGTCGGTCAGAGACACAATACAAACTCCCGCAGAGTCGGTCAGAGACATACAAACTCCCGCAGAGTCGGTCAGAGATATAATACAAACTCCCGCAGAGTCGGTCAGAGACATACAAACTCCCGCAGAGTCGGTCAGAGATACATACAATACAAACTCCCGCAGGTGAAGATCGGTAGAGCAAAGCTCCCACCACCCAAGCCGGTCAGAGATAGTTTTTTTCTTAGTTTTGTTTTTCTTAGTTTTTTTTTTCTTAGTTTTTTTTTCTTAGTTTTTTTTTCTTAGTTTTTTTTCTTAGTTTTTTTTTCGTAGTTTTTTTTTGTTACTGTCTTTTCCATATATCTATGATGTAGTTCCCATGCGTAGGTCTGGGTCGTGCCGTAAGACAATTGAGGAGATGCGTTGAGGCGCGAGCGCTCCGTGTAGGTAGGGTTGATCGGTCCGCGTTGTAGACTCGTAGCGACGTGCGGGCTTCGGCTCTGACGGATAAATTTGGCCATAAGCAGGCTCATGCCGTCCCAAATCGGCAACGGTAGCTTTTGGCGTTTGTCCAGTTTCAGCCGTTAGTTCGACATGCTCCTGATTGCCACTGTGAGTGACAATAAGGCCTGTAGCGTCCGCTGTATGCGTGGGTGAGTATCCAAAACTGGAGGCGGCCAATCTCGGCTTCCACAACAAGGTTGTGTGGCCGAATATGTGCGATTTGGCGACGTTCTTGAACGCGTGGTACTCCGTCCGGTTTCGACCTGAATGCTCACGTATGTATACTATCCCGAGGATTGACCATTAGACACGATGATTCCACAGGGTATATCGGCAATTTTAGGACGGCCATGGCTGCCCACGCTAGATTTTGACGAGGAGCAGCCAAATTGGGCTCCTTTTGCTATATGTCAACTAGGTAACCAACCAACTGCACGCGAACACCAAGTCCAAAAATCCAAAAGTCGCCGGCATTGAGTGTTTCTGGAGGCGACTGGGGCCTGTCGTCCAAAAACGTACAAAACGATTCCATTTGTGCTCGAGTCAATTTTTATCTTGGGATCTGCTCATAGCTGCGAGCAATCGAGCCTTGACACAATGAGCACTCATGACCTGGCGCAGACTCACTGCAATACTGTGCAGCATGCCACGAAACAACAGCTTGAGCATCCTGGCCTCGATACTACCTCACCACAGGAGGAACGGGCTGTTCATTCGGCCGTGCGACGAACAAGGCGGCGGAGAGTCAAGAAGTGGAATCCCGGCAAACGCTTCAGCATGAGAGAGGCTTTCGTTGACGGAACCGCCCTGCTACGAAAAGCGGCCAGGCTTGCGAGGTTCGACGACATTGCTGTAGACTTGTGCTTTTGGGACCTGGGCTGCTCGTCATGGGTTGGTGTGGAGCCTCGACCTTCTGGCGCGATAAGCCGCAACATTAGAGAGGTACGTCTGGGTCGTGGCCGCTTTACCCCACACTGCCCGATAACTGACTATGCCCTAAAGTTCGAGGGTGGGAGTGGGATCGAGGATGGGAGAGCGATATTCCGAAAATGGTTGCGCTCTCTACATAATGGAATCGCCAAATACGTCGAAGCATATGGTGTCCCTTGTCGGTTCAAATGTTTCGACCCTTTCAAGGAACAATGGCTTGTCACCATCGGGGCGCCCGCCGGCTGGCTCATGGATTCTCAGGATTGGGAACGCGCAGTGAGTATAGACCTGAAATGGAACACCAAACCTCACAGCTGCTTACGAAGCCTAAACAGTGTGAAAGTCGCTTGTCCCGTGAAGCAAGATGGAAAGCGCAACACGTATCGGGAGGTGGCCGACCCAATATCTCGACTAGTTCTCAAGGTGTAAAGAGGGAGGGAAGGAGAGAGAGAGGGAGAAAAGAGAAAGAGAGGGAGAAAGAGAAAGAGAGGAGGAAACACCCCTAATCTTGACGGGTGATTCGACCAACCGATCTATGTGATGGTTCGGACACCTGTGAGTCTAGCTTTTAGACTGTATCTACAACTGCGAGTACACACACACACACACACACACACACACAAGTCTATTACGCCCGGCAGGCCAGCCCCAGAGGGCTCTGAAGCTAAGAATACATACATCTCCCTCATTATTGCCTTGCTCTCGCCAAGCCGA
The DNA here is from genome assembly GCF_019609905.1 of Fusarium poae. NCBI lineage: Eukaryota > Fungi > Ascomycota > Sordariomycetes > Hypocreales > Nectriaceae > Fusarium > Fusarium poae. The sequence continues at coordinate 438,143 of NW_025408659.1, forward strand.
TGAGAATTTAGCCTTATCCTTTCCAGTCCAGTTATCGCATTTCTCCTTGGCCCTTCTAGATGTTAGTAGTAGCAAGTCAACTTGAAGCCTATTTCCTCCAAGTGTTCAGCTTCCTATCGTCGGCGGGCTGAAGCGATGGCTGCTGTTGACTACTTGAGGGTGTCGGGGGTTATCGGTTAGTGTTGATAAAGTGTTGCGGGGTTACTGGTATTCCTGTCATCTCTGTTCTAGGCGACCTGTGGCGATCGCGAATCTGATTATGGCTCGTACTGCGTCCATGTTTGGCGTCCATTTCACGCATCGGAAGAGAAAATGCTCTACCGTTTCCTTTGCCCGCCCACATGGACACTCATCTGTTGGTGCTGCCCTGATCTGATATAGATATCCGTTTAGTCGCGCCATTCCGGTTCTAAGCTGCGCCACTACACTGGCTTCCTTCCACGACAACTTGTCGTAGAGCATACGCGTGTGTTTACCAGGCAGAGCTGAGTCGACCTTCCTAGAATGCTTGCCAACTCCCTCCGGCAACTTTCTCTTACTTTGCAGATCTGCTCTCAATCGATTGAGAATTGTGGTCTTCGCTTTAACTGCTCCCCCTCACTGCGAGTACAGTAATACTTCTCACCAACACATGTAATTGGTCAACATCGTGAACAAGCATTAGTAAGCTCGTGCGTTATCAATCAAAACATATTTTCACATCTTCTTTACAATAGAAGAATGAATACTGGCAAGCAAGCAAGCAAGCAATCGTGATCCGGATGAAAACTACATGTGTACGCGTTCGGTAGAGACAGGAAGTGTGAATATGATGGGATGACAAGCTTTCCTGTCTGTTTCAGGACCGAGAGCATTTTTGGATCGATGCCCTTACCACAGAGACGTACCTCTCGAACGGGCTGCCGCGCATTCGATCGTAACAAGACAGCTTAACTCGGACGCATCTGTGGACGAGGGTCAACTGCTACTGGTGCTTACCATATGTACCCTGCTAAACCTGACATAAATCTCGGCCAATTTTGTCTACACTCTTTCTTCGATGTTACGGGAGACCTGCGGTCGTGCGGCCTAAAGTGTGCAAGAGTAGTTCCTCCCGATATTGACGACTGAGATCCAATTTTGAACAGCCTCAATAACCACCGTAGATCGAGCTGAACGTATGTGAATGGTGACGCAGGAACTGTGCGTATAGTTTGTATAAGATGAAGCCAAGGCATCTCAATAACTTCAATTCGATATAGGAAGAGAATCAGCCTATGAAAGAACCGCATTTCCATCTAACTTGTCGACGAACAAACAAATGAACCAAGCCATATCCCCGCATGACCAAGTGATGGCATGCGCCGCAGCACATGAAGACTTTGGTCGTCATCACCAAACGGCCAACCATCAACGAACAGCAGTTACCAAATGCGACATCATCATAATGGGCGCCGGCGCCGGCGGCTTGACTGCGGCGGTAGCGGCGGCAGCGGCGGATGGTCGGCGCCTCAGAGTCATCCTGGTAGAGAAGGAAGATCATGTTGGCGGCACAACTTTCAGGTCCGGTGGCTGCATGTGGATGCCCAACAATTTTCTCATGCAGGAAAATGACATCAAAGATAGCAAAGAACAAGCCGCGCGCTACATCAATGCTGTGGCAAAACTTGGAAGCCCGGTCCTTGAGGAACAAGCCGTTAATGTGGACCTGCGCTATGAGCGCCTCGACGCTTTCTTGACGCAGGGGCCCGAGATGATGAGATACCTTAGAGACCAGGGCTTCCGATGGATGGCCAAACCGTCCCAGTTCCCAGACTATCACCCGCACGTTGACGGTGCGGTCGAGCATGGCCGCACCTTGGACCCAGCGGTTTTCGATGCGGCAAGCCTGGGCCATTACCAGAAATACCTCCCGAAGCCAGACGGCGTGCCTGTGGTCCCTAGGTTTGAGGACTTCCGGGTCTTGACAAGGTTGCGTTCTTCCAGCCTTTATCCTGCGGAAGCCTCGGCTCTTCCGAAAGGAATGGTGAGGCCTATGTCCATGGGGCGATCGCTCATTGCCCAGCTTCTCAAGATGTGCATGGAACACGACAACGTAGAGATTTGGACTGGCTTGGAGCTGAGCGAACTCTTGCTATCCGATCACGATGGAGGCGTGATAGGAGCAAGAGTTCACCGCAGAGGCGGTGAGGAACACATTGACATACACGCATCATTGGGTGTGATCTTAACCACAGGAGGTTTCTCCCAGAACCAGAAAATGAGGGATGCATATCTAGGGAGAACAACCGCCAAGGGGGCAACTTCGGTCATGTCAACCAGGGCTGAATGGAGTCTAGCATCTAACGGGGACGCTGGCATCGCACTGCAAGCCGGGCTGAAGATTGGCGCTGGTAGTGCACAGCTTGGTCAAGTCTGGGGTATTCCCACCATGGTCGATCCTAGGACGGGAAAAGTGACGGAAGCCATGTTTGCCATATCCAAGCCCTTCTCCATACTAGTCGATGGCTGGGGCCGCCGCTTCTTCTCCGAGTCCCAGCCCTACGGCGAGGCCGTTAGGTCCATGTATGAGAGAGCAAATGAGGACGCAGAAGCGGCCGCATTCTGGCTTGTCTTTGACCAGAGATACCGGAAAAGATATCCCATCGGGAGCCTCAAGACCGTCTGGCAGATTGATCAGGCTATCGAACGAGGCTTGCTCTTGCACTCGGATACTATTGACGGCCTAGCTGAGCAGATAGGGGTGCCGAAGCACAGCCTGCAGGCGACAGTAAGCGAGTGGAATACAATGTGTCATCAAGGTATAGATAAACATTTCCACAGAGGTGAGGACAGGTACCAGCAGTTCATCGGCGATCCAACTGTGGTACCAAACCCATGCATGGGTCCTGTCAAGGAAAGCCCGTTTTACGCCATCAGAATCTTTCCCGGTGATGCTGGCACGCGAGGCGGCCTGCGGACTGACCAGCACGCAAGAGTGCTCAGGGCAGACGGGAGCGTGATTTCTGGTTTGTTTGCTGGGGGCAACGCATCAGTTGCGCTTCTTGGAACCCAGGGGTGGGAACGACACTCGCCCCTGCGATGACCGAGGGCTTTGTCGCGGTGAGATACATGCGGCAGCTGGCTGACGGCGGTGGCGCCCTGCTCACGGACTAGAAAGACGCCGTAGTCTACTAGTGTGTCTGGCGACATAGTCAACAACGTCCGTATGCTATGTCACCTTTGACTCGGTTATATTGATAGACGACATAGTGTACGAAGATAGAAATAGGGGAGTGGCGGATCGTCGTACCGGACTCATGGCGATACACCCTTGTACCATAGTTTATAAACGAGGAACGGTCTAATTGAAGTAATTCTATATTGTGTAATTCTCCTTCCGGTTGTATTGTGTAACGACTCCGTGTGCCAAGGCCAGCCGCAGTAGGAGGACGGGAAAACCTGACAACTGTCAGCACCACATCAGGCTATACCTATACTTAGCGGTCTTGCCACAATGGCAGAGGCTCCTAATAGTATATTGATGCGAGTGGTCTTGTCGTGATAAACTCCCCAATTCTCTATACACTCGACCCACACTCACGTCTCAGAAGGTCATAATTACTTCAAATTCGGCACGTGACTGGGCCCAGAAGAAAAACGAGGGGGCAAGCACGAACAGGGATTGTCTTATATTGTGGTGCGTGACATGATTGGCAAACTGGCATCTAGGCTGGTAGGCTACGTAATGAAGACTAGTTAAGTACATGTGTAGATACACGTGGGGTTATGGAAATATGCCTCAGGCGAGGTAATCTAAAATGCGGCCCAAGCGACAAGAGGAATCCTTTCAGCGATAGCGGACTCAACGTCGGGTTCCCCGATACCTGGCTCTGCTGACAAGGCCCGCTTTGGTAATAGAGGCACCGTGGTATACGTAGACATCAAAATATTCTTCAACATGGACGAGACTTTTACAATTGATCAATTCCACGAGCTGTGCCACAAGGGACTTCCCCTGAAGCTTGCTATTATCCAGTGTCGCCTGGCACGATGGGGTGCACGCGCTCATGGCGAGAAGCCCTTTGAGGAATATCTAGAGGACAAAGAGTTGAAGATGATGCAAGAAATCCTCCAAGGCATGGTCGTAGCCTTCTAGACATGCTACAAGAGATCACGCCGAGATTTGGCAGCAATCGATGAAGATCAACAAAGGGACGATGAAAACATGCCAATAGTCACGACTACGAAGCGCGTTCGAGACAAATTGCAGAAGATTACAGAGAAAAGACTACACGGTGCAGACCTGATCAAGAAAACGTCGTGGAAAATTTACGAGAAGGGCCGCGCATCGATCCTCATAGGAAGGGAACTGGGTCATATATAGACCTCAGGGACAGCACCCACAAAGACGGGGATAATGATCATGAATGTAATGAAAAACCGGTTCAATTGAATGGTGTTTCAACCAGAGCGCTTACATCATGAGCGAACACTATGGTACAAAGAGGTAATGTGCAAATGAAACGAAACGAAACGACACCAAACAGAGGCCAAGGTACGATCGACCACTTTCCATAATCGGAATTAAGTTCTGGCCTAAGAACATGAGTTACGTAGTGATTGAACGTCAACTTCTGGACGTCACCACCATATGTTGGAATTTGATTGAGAAGTAAGAGTCAATTTTCTGCCGAGACGTGGCATTATCCTAGATAGATGCCTACGTAGGCTACCTGTACACACCGCTGTCTCGTATATCTTCTTTTGCCTATTTTGTGTGAATATGGTTTGATTCAAGCTTGGTGGAGTTGAAGAGAATTTCTATGGTGAATAGTTCCTGGACCTCTAGGGACTGAAAAATATTGAGGTAAAATTTCCTCCTCCCTTAATTCCAGATCGAGCAAGAATGTTCTCTTGATATCGTTCAATGATCGACTCCGACCCTCGCAGAGGCCTATGATCCTATCGGAATCGAGAGTATGAACTTTTCTATGTCCCAAGTAGCGAACGGATGTGCGAAGTCCCTGAGACGTGTCGAACAATATTGTCAAGTCATCTAGTTCAATGGCTTCAGGTTGATAAAGTGTTGGAAGTACCAAGGTTTCCCCTCACATCATGATCAAAGTTAATACTACATAGAAGATTCGAGAACTCAAGGATAACTCAAGTATAAAAGACCTTGATGATTCTTGAATAGAAGAACAACAATGAACAACTGAATTCTTACACACAAGTGCATCCGGCATGACTGCGCATCATAACAACGCGCGTCACACAACGTCATCATCTAGAGCCTTTGGAAAGGATTCTTCGAGGGAGAGAAATGGATGAAAATCATTTGAGGAGCTCTACATTTGTTCAACTCAATGAACTCACGGCCAGAGAAGGAGACCAGATGGAATTACTCCTCACTAGAATATGCTATGCTCCTATGATTTGATGCTGCTAAACACTCGTCCCAAATACAGTACCTCGCCACTGTGAAATGTTCCCGTCCTATCATAAAAGTATATGGTGTTCTCGAATCTCTTGACAAATACGACTAATCACGTCCATGGACGAAGCCCTCAATACATCTACTCCTCCAGCGTCTAGGAAGGTGATGTCGTTTGGTTCACCTTGCAACATCAAGTTATGCTCGCGTGTAACGGCTATATCGTCTTCGGGCTCGTGTCGCTCTGCAGTATCCGCTGGGCTCCCCGGCATACTAAATCGAAAGGCTTTGCGAACGCCGCCGATAAGGAAACTGATGGCTAACATCCTAGTAACCTTTGAGTACTCCTCTTTGGATGCCTTGCAGGCTTGGGCCTCGATGTCTCTGCGAGATATGTCTACTCTTGTAGGGTATGTGCCAGATCTCGGGTCAAAGGACCAAATCACTCGCAGTGAACCATGTTCGAGTTGATCACGGATGTAAACGTCTATGTTGCCCGATTGAAAGACTGCATGTACCATATCATGATACGTATCAGAACGTTTCATCGCTTCTCCATGGAAAGAAGCTAGGCTCTCAGCAATTCTTCGACATGGCAAGTCGTCTTCATAGAAGAAGTTGAGAGGGTAATTTCCGGGTGGTTGGGCCATGTTCGTGTTGGTGCGGGTAGCCTTGTGGCTACAGTTGAAGAATGTCAAATAAAACTGATAATATACAGATATGATAGCGATCTGATCACGTGGATAGTCGAACGGTGATTTGAATCTTGTTGGAAAGGCACATGTACACTGAGCTGGGTTGCGTCCGGGGCCCAGCCGGTTAAGTAGTGAAAAGTAATCTTGCAAGTTACAGTACTGGCAAATTACGAATGGCACAAAGAGGAGAAAAGCTCAACGCGGCAAGCAAGCTCATGTTATGTTATGTAATAGTCAACGGTACGTCTTTATGTAGCCGGGTGCGGCTTCAACATCCCATACCATACCTTGCCATCTTGTTTTCATTTAATTATTCAGGGTAGGCCATACTGGTCTCCCTACGCACGGCGCAATGGAATTTGAATGGAAGCATATGAGATGAGAGTTTCAGGAACGTGATAGATGGTTGGCCGTTGGAATCAGGTTTCCTATTATCGATCATAACGAACCAGATCCAATACAAGAACCCAGTCACGGCAGCACGAAGTACATCCAGAAACAAGCGTTTCTCGCAGCTTCCGCTGGTCAAGAGCTCCATTCTGGTTGATGCCACTGTTACTAGTCTAGTCTTGCCGCATTCCATCTTTCCACCATAATCAGCCGGCTTGCGATTACTTAGCATGCATCTTCGGCCCAGACCTGCTAGCCGCCACATGATCAAATACAGCAAGTGCTCCACACGCGAAGCAAAGAGCGCCGCTGGAGGAGACAATATAGAGCAGGAGCGAAATGGCTTTACACGTCGCTTTCGCACCATAAGTCATCAATTGGGCCTCACCCCCTCCCAAAGTACCACGCGAAACTCCTGCCAGCGCCTCGCGAAGGTCTGCTTCAGGACGGTCTACGGACCCGAGCGCAGACTTTAACAAGGACATGCCGCGATTTTCGTAGATAGCGCCTGCAATGATCAGTGCCATGGATATACCTCCCATGAGGCTCATGTTCAAGAGCGCAGCGCATTCAACCCGATCTCGAAGATCTTTGTTGATCCTGTTGGAGATGGCATTGCTGTGTTGGAAGTGTAGGCCAAGTCCCACGGCCACGAGAGCTGTGAGGCCCATGACCTTGCTTTCAGGGACGCCCGGCGCGATCGTAGTCGCAAGGGCTGTTGCCGATGAGAGTGTGATGGCACCGCCAGCGAGGTAGATTACACCGTACTGCTTCAGTCTCGGTAAAGAAGCAGCGATGATGACCACGGTGAGGATGAAGGTGAGGATGAAAGGCAAGAGCCGCACTGTTTGCTGTAGCGCGCCCAGCCCCTTCGAGAAAGCATAAAAGAGCGGCATGTAGTAAAGCATGATGGCGTATGTGGCACCAGCGCAGCCTGAAGCTACCCAGAGAGGTAGCATGTGACGCTGTGTCATGACTGTGATAGGGATCACTTGATAGCCAGGTCGACTCTGGTAGCTTCTAAGTTGCTGAAAACCCCAGGCAGCGAGAACGACGGCGAAGAGAGCCCAGATGGCGATACAGGGGGCCGAGTTCCATTCCCATACAGGACCAGAAAAGGTGGCGGCGATAGCGAATAAGATAGTTGTAGTAATTTGGAGGACAATCCCAAGGATGTCAGTATCAGCAAGGTGATCTCGCAGAGGAAGACCATCAGAAGCCGGTCTGCTTGGTACAAAGATCAGAGAGCAGATGATGGCAAGACCCAAGAAGGGTAAATTGATGAAGAAAGCCCACCTCCAAGACGTGGTCGAGCCCTCCGCAAACGCGCTACCTACCGGGCCTCCTACCACAAGGCCAATGGCCCATAACCCGCTCATTATGCCGTATAGAAGAGGACTTTGACTATCCGTTGCATACATGGCAAAGTATGATATCGCACTGCGATCACCGGTCACCTTAGTATGCACCATATCGAAAGAACGGGGAGCGACAGAACGAGAAAGAACAAAAGAAAAAGAAGAAGAAAAACGAGAAACAATAAGAAAAGAAGGAATGAATGAAAGGGAGGAACAGGACAATACTCACCAGTTTTGACAAATAGAACCTCCAATCCCCATGATCGCTCGGCCAGCGATGACCGTGGAGATGTTGTTCGCTACGCCCGCTAGAGTCGCACCAACGAAAAAGACGACGATGCTGACGATGTACACGTAACGGATATTGAAGAAATCGATGATCTTACGAGCAAACGCCAGTGTGGCAAAGTTTGCAAGAGAGTAAGAAAGTCCAATCCAAGGGAGAAACTCGATATGGCCAAAAGCTTCATAAAGCTGCGGTTGGATGTTGGCAACGTTACTTACGTCGAACCCTGATACGATGTTGGTTAGTATTGCCAACGAAGCTGATTTCCTTGACGAAACTTTTCAGCAACGCACCATTGATAATGCAGGTTAGGTAGATGGTAACGATGGTTCCTAACCCTATTCCAGTTTGATATGGTGGTGGTGATGGTGGTGGTGGTGTTTGCGGAAGAACGGAACCCGGTACTCTCTTCATATTGATGTGAACCCTTGGCGGTGATGTGATGTTTACTAAACCTCTTTGGAACAGCTGCTGGGTTTCAGAATAACAAGAGAAAGAAGTATCAAGTTTACAATGATGCCACTTTCTTATACAGTGGGGTGCGGGTTCAGCGTCAGCCATCTGTCATTGTAAATTTACTGAGAATAGCCAAAAATGGACTAATCGTGGCGCATGCACAGTATACCATCGGCCCCAATATGACCCCTGCCCTCCCCCAGCACAAACAGCACAAAAATGCCTGGAACGTGCGTTGGCGACCGTTATTGAATATAAACTATGGCTAGGTCCGGATTAGAGTAATTGAGGCTGACCCTTTAAATAGTGAGCGACCATGGGACAGGCTAATGATTGCCGAAATGCTAAGGCATCCATCCGGATGGTGTTAGTGATTGGAGAGAGCCGGGGTCACAGCGGCTCCAGTGATACATACCGTGTATGCGCCACGGTTAGTCCATTTTGGGCATTTTTGACAAAATTATAATGATGGACTACGTATGTGTGCGTCCGATGCAGTCCTGTGGTTTTCTGTTAGCTCGACAAACGGCTTTGATACTGAGCGGCTGAAATCGGGTGTCCGGGAACCAATCAAGCATTTTATCGGGGGTCATCGATGCGTTCAGTCCTGGCTGATTCAGATAGTTCGTTATTTTGGACGATAACTTTGGACGATGCCGTCCCTAAGTAGGCATGAGACAACGCAAATTGAATGAGATGTATCGGGGTGCTGAGGTGTTCGTCGCTGAACAACGTTCATGTGAACCAGTTATGGAAACCACCATACTGTTAGCCCATTACTTGCCTGCGTGGAAGAACTGACTACTCACTCATCTTCTCCCTGCCCTTTTCATATCAAGTTGTGGTCTCGTCCTTGCCTTGATAAGGAAATTGCCAGAGACTTACTCTTTATCATCGTGTTGCTGGACAAGCCTTCCAAGGGTCGGGGGCAGCCAAAAACAAGCATCTCATCCGATAGATCATAGAGTTAGTTAATCAATGCAGAAATCCGAAACTTCGTCCCTGTGCATGCGCCTTTTCCCAGCTTAACAAACTATAAATTCAGGCGATACGAATCGACCTCGGTCGACGAAGTGACCATCTATTTTATATCGTACAAGGTCCTGCGACCAGAATGCCATCGACCGATTTGAACAAAGTTCCATCTAAGGATGGATCACCGGTCCTATGTCTTCCACGAGACTTACCTGACTACCCGGGCCCTTCTGTAGTTACATCCTCTACTTTGCCCAAGATGATACCGGCGTCAACGCCAGCCGAGACTGGGCAACCCGGCACCCCAACTGGGATGGCTGGCGAGAAAACGAAGGCTGTGATAGGATACGGTCCTCTAGGTCTGACTTTGAGCATGCAGGTCAAGATGAATGAGATGGGCAGAGATTTGGATGCATTGCACGATACCATCCACTACATGCAAGGTGTACAGGATGCGCAGAACACGACGATAGGGAGATTGTTGGCATGTCAAAGACGTTTCTAAAGAGAGAAGAATTTTCGAAGAGCGGACGTCGGAATCTAGTCTAGATGGTATCCACTCTAGATGGTCAACAGGGAGACATGGGTTAATATTCTATCAAGTGAATATGTTCACCTAAGAGCGACATATGTGGCAAGATCTTTCATGTATATGCACATTCATTTATCATTAGATAGAACGTTTAACTCGACAACTGTTAATGGCACTTCTTTACCTGGATATACGCCCCCCCCCTCTCAATTAACATGGGTAGAAAAAAATAAATAAGCACATGGCAGGCACGGAGCGGTGCCGTGGGGTGTGGCCAAAGTTGGCAGCCTCATATTCAAACGCTTTCCCACTATTCTGAAGTTGTGGAAGTCCAAGTGGAGAACAAAACTGAGTGAACATGAATGGCAAGAGCGATCCTGGCACTAGCAAGGAATGAAAACCAAGCGGTCATTACCCACGAGAAATTCTTTTATCGCCCTATTCATGTCAAGGTTTGTCGAACCGTGCACCAACGACCAGATCATAGCTAAGGCATGCGCTTTCCCACCATCCTTAGTAGGAACATGAGCCGTTGACCCGTAGTTTGGGCGCTGTTTGGATCCTGAGTCCCTGGTAACGAAACTACCCATCTCGATGTTGGGGATGTCCGCATTGTCTGCGAGGGTCTCTGTAGACCTGATGGTGGTTTTTGTTCCCGACGATGGCAGCTTGGGACTGTCAGACATGTCTTGGTCTTGAGCCATCTTATGTTATATGGGAGTGTTATTGATGTTGCAAGTGTAACATGAGAAGAGGTTAGTTGTTTCTGTCGTTGAATTGTTGGGCCATTTAGGTACTTCAATGTTGTGGGCTTTCTTGTGCTGAGATTACATACAATAGTTTGAATTATGCTTAAGTTAGTATATTGCTGCCTACGTTCTGCCTGGGTACACAATGTCTCACGACCACGCACAGCTCCCTAGTGACCCTTATCTCCATCGGACAGACTTTCGTCCGTCGGATCAGTGTTTCGCCAACAGCGGACAACGGAGAGAAATCTTTCCCAGAGATGGTTAGGGGTATCAATGTGATAAGAGAGGTGAAAAGTACTTTAATATTGTATGAATATTGAAAAGTAACTGTTTGATCAACACACCATCGGCTAAAATGTCCGGTGGGGTATGAACCAAAGACAGAGGAAAAGGGACAACCGATTTCGCCCTTTACTGTACAGATGCTCAGTACTGTACCACGGCCACAGATCTTAACATCGGTCTTAGGGGAGGTGGCCTGTACTTGACTCGTTTTGCTTAAAGGGGGCACTTCATTCTTAGGGAAGTCAAAGCAAGGTATCATTCGTCCATATATGGCAGACGCCTAGGCCTGAAGCAGATGTATAGACCGATTTCACCCCAGACGGATTATACTGTAGACATTTCTTGGCTAGTCGGCAAAAAAACCAACTGAATATGGACGGAATATGGAACAAAAAGACAAGTGAATGAAAATATGAAGCAAGTCGTACCCCATTATCACCTCAATCGCTTCGAGAATGGTCGTGTATGTATATCAGCTGCATTATATCACCACGAATGAGCGCCAATATCTGGTGCAACTCGGTCTCTGAATACGAACCCACAGATTCCTTCCTACAAAATGAACATGTTTAGAGGTGAGTCTTCCAAAGATGTCGGATTGCTTGACTGGATGACGTAAGATGATTTAACGCCCACGGTAAATACAGAATTCGACCCTCCAACATCCATTGTTGGCTTAGTCGTGCGTTTTTACAATGGCTTTCTACTTCTCGTGGCTTCACTAGCGGTACTATCTCTGGGCTTCACAATGTTTGGTCTATCGCAAGCAGACGGACTGAGCGGCCCGGCGCTCACGGCAGCGGCTCTACTGGCCAGTGCCGCCATCACAGCCGTCGCCGCCGTCGTCATCATTGGCTTCCTTCAATTCAACTGCGGGTCCGTAAACGGTCGATACGAGAGGTCAGACGTCATCATGTCTTGGGTGCCTTTGTTCTTATTTGATATCGCCATGCTGGAAGCCATAGCTGGCGTATTACTATGGTACACCAACAATTTCCCGAATGAGCTCATCGTTTTATTCGCTTCAGAAATACTCGTCTTGCTCATCATTTTGACCGTGTTATCTTTGTGGGCTAGGCGAAAGATCAAAACCTTGGTTGCCATGTGCTGTTTGGATGACGATGAAGCCGAAGGTCCTTATTACGATCAAGTACACGACCGGGAGGACGGGCTCGGCATCACAAGAGAGAACAGGTTCTCGCGCTCCACCGAGCCCCGTCGGGTACGAAATCGCGTGATATGCAAGTGAACTGTTTGGAAATGGGGGTACGTTATGAGCCATGTTGGACGGGAATCGATATGTTATATTCAGTAGAAAGGGATCTGGACTTGCCTGTACCGATGTGAGTCTCATGGTGCTTGTATCAGTGACATGCACAAGTAGTAAACATTGACTGCTGTAGCTGCGTCTAACTAGCTGGGTCTGAGACCTTTCTTTACGTTGTTAACTTCTGAACGATATCTGTCATGCAGACATTCGTTTCTCCCAAAGCCCTGTAGAGAACACCAGTGTCGGTCGACGCCAGCGTAAACCTGTCACGGCAGTATCGAGTACCGAGTTTTACATTTCACAAGCCTATGCCTTGGTCCAGTCTGGTCTCTCTATATGGTCTTGGGGCTCATCATTGGCCATCATGTCAACAACGCAGTGCCGTGTAGTCTTCCAAAAATGGGCTATACTACAAGGTTTCATCCATATGAGACTTAAGGTTCAAACATCCGACTGAGAAACAAGACTGCTTATGAGAAACCATAAGAGCAAAGAAGAACCTATTATTGTTTTACAACTAGAAGCTACAAATACTAACCCTAGAACCAATCAGCAGGTTTTACTGACACCTAATCCGAGGACAATGAGAGTAATGGTTACATACAGTCTTTGGGTTCTTGCAGGCACTTAGGGATCACGCCGGATCGTTAACATCACCTTAATTACCCTTCCCAAGACAGCCATCTATGGCCTGAATGCCAAAGTCGATAATCCCATCCTGAATCGGCAATAGTTTGGACAGCTGTAGGTGAAAGTATGAAAAGTCTAGCAAGTATTCCGGCCAGAAACAGCTCCGGCAAAATTCAACACAGGACTTCGTCTCCTCCATCTTCCTCCCCCTCCTCCCCCTCTTCCTCTTCCTCTTCCTCTTCCTCTTCCTCTTCCTCTTCCTCTTCCTCTTCCTCTTCCTCTTCCTCTTCCTCTTCCTCTTCCTCTTCCTCTTCCTCTTCCTCTTCCTCTTCCTCTTCCTCTTCCTCTTCCTCTTCCTCTTCCTCTTCCTCTTCCTCTTCCTCTTCCTCTTCCTCTTCCTCTTCCTCTTCCTCTTCCTCCTCTTCTTCTTCTCTCCCTTCTTCTTCTCATCAAGGGATTAAATCAGAGGCAGTCTACGGAGCATCACTTATAGGTTGGTCAACTCTCAACTCTACCTATACTTTACGGCCTAGCCCAGTCTAATAAGCTACCAGACAATCGAATCCCTGCTATCTTCGTCATATCTTCACGAAACACCCCACCCGTAGTAATTGCTGTGCCTTTCGAATGGCTCTTCCTGCTGTCATGAGTACTACCCGAGATGATCGAGATCGTTCCGAACATGTCAGGAGCACTTCCTGGCTAGGAGAGCGAATGTGCCTAGTGCAAAGGCATTGGAGGTTGCTCTTGACGGTCTATTCTGTGATCGTACTGGGAGTCATCACTTGTGTGATAACCGGTATGTCAACTTCACCTTCCAGCCTCGCTATGCGTCATCGTCTTACAACCAATGACAAACAAACAGGCACCATTGAGAAACCTTTGGATCTGAAAAGGAGGTCTTGGGGGGGTTTTGATGAGCGTCCATCGACCGCCACGTGCTACCGGCAGGAGCGAACGGCAATGCTTCTTGCTTTTCTCTTGGGATCGCTTGGTATTGATCAGTTCTACGCCCACCACTGGCCTCTAGCCGTGTTCAAGCTCTTGACTCTCGGTGCTGGTGGGATCTGGTGGTTCGTCGACGTTGTGTTATGGATGGTAGGTGGCGTGTATGGCACACCGGGATGCCCAGGAGGGAGTGAACATTCTTGGCAGTTCTAGCGAGCGGTCTGGTTTTTGGCCACCTATGCGGATGATATATATATATATATATATCTGGAAGGCGCTTGAGTAAATGAGTCGTTTAACGAGTTGGGTTCGTCCTGATTCATCAGGCTGTATGGTGAATGGGAGTCTTCGGTTTGACCGCCGTACCCTGCAACTCAGAGTGCAAGCTTGTTCAAAGAACAGAAGAACAGCCAATTCACTTCCGGCGCGGCAAACATGTATTCTATCAAAGAACAGAAATTTTCGAGAAGATAGCAGATCAAAACCGGCTTGATCCACACCCTCTTCGAGATTTCTCGTCGCTGTTCCCATATCACCCTGGATGTACGAATATCGTCGAGATCACGGCATGCCAACCTCCCCTCCATCTTTCTGTTGAAGATTTGACAATCCGCGACAAACAAGGGCAAGTGCTTCCATGTCAAACCTTCTTGTCTTGAGATCCGCCACTTGCTTTCTTAGCTCCTCTACTTCTCTTTTCGCCCTCTCAACTCCTTCCGAAGATACACGTCGAGCGTTATTCATCGCTTCTGCAATCCTCTCGTCACGATCATCTCGATCTGCTTGCACAAGGTTCGATGCTGCACTGTGAATCTGGTTCAGCAATACAAGGGTCTGACTCAATCGAGCTTTCCCGGCATGGGTATTCCGCTCGTCATTGGCGATCCGCCTATTTTCGTCTTCTGCTGCTTGTCTTCTCGTGCCGGCCAACAAAGGATTCACTGTCTCGTCCGCTCTGGTGGATTCTGAGATCGTGTTGAACGCTTTCTCAGTAGCCCCCGCTTCGATGATCGCAGTGTCCAACTCCTTTTCGGCGTCTCTAAGCTCACTTCCGACACGCTTTTCTTCTTCGGCGATCCGCTGGCACTCTCTTTGGGCACAAGACAGCTGATCTGTGATGGATGTTCCCTCTGACACGGTCAGTGTCCTGATCTGGGTGATGATATATTGACAAGGTAGGATGCTTGATGGTTGCTGGGCGGGAAGAGGTGAGCTGGCCATGATCGTCGGTTTGTTGGATTTTCCATGCAATGCTTTGATCCTCTCTACCACCGGTATTGTCGTCGAAAGCGATGGTGAGTTTGTATCGAGTGAAGTGATCATGCCCAGGAAATTCTCCCTCACATTCATCGGCTTTATAGTTCGCGTCACGTCTTGTGGTGTAATAAAGCGCCTCATTGTCTCTAGAACGAATATTCCGCAACTTGTGCCATCCTTTTGCTGTGCAGATTTCTATTCAGGTCAGACGCGCCGAGTAGTGAAAAGTGAGGAGGTTGGAGTTCTACCTTCCTATAGAACGCAGTTGTGTAATGAGGGTAGTGCTCTTTGATCCACCGTATGAAAAAGACCTTTACTTGCTCCGAACGTGCTGCATCTTCCAAAGAGTCGTAGAAGTCTAAGCGAACAGACTTGGATCCGGAATCAGCTTCATAGTCAGATTCGGATACCAAAACGCAGAGCGTCCAGTGGCTGGAACTCTTGTGATGTAAGGGGATATATATCTCATCGCCCGGCTTCGGGATGTTCTTTAGTCTGGACGGGATCTTTTCTCCATCGACGTCAAACCGCACGGGATCCAGAATCTGTATCGGGGTCTTTGATGACGGGAGGCCAAGCTTGAAGACTTCACTGACGATACATATAGTATTGTCACACAATCTTTCGTTTTTTGTCAGCTGTGAGTTAATTTTATCGGCTTGCTCAGTCACTGAATTTAGTGTGCTTTTTCGTTGCAGTTCCTCGTCATCTGTTGATAATTGAGTGGTGACGTCAATCCATTCGTCGCGAGCTACCTACTTTGCGTTTCTTATGCGGCCCCGAACCTGGGCTTGCCTCTGGTGGCGGTGAGGCTGGTAGTGACGATGATGGTGACGTTTACTTTTTACTTTTTACTTTTTACTTTTTACTTTTTACTTTTTACTTTTTACTTTTTACTTTTTACTTTTCACTAGTCTGACTAGGGTTTCAACAGTTCTTTACAGAGACGATCGGCCATTGTATACACGGTACGTCATGTTCTCTACTCTTTTCCTTGCACTATCGTTGAATCCGTCTCTAGCTGCTCTGTTTGTGCCGGAAACATGTCGGGCAACTGCTTTCTGATGGGAGGTAAAGTAACTCGCGGCATTGTAGACCTTCGATTCAATGGATTTCGAATACTCGACGGATAGTGGCTTATTTGGCCATTTATTGTCTGAACCATTACGCCTCTCTGCAGGCCCG
This sequence comes from Fusarium poae, assembly GCF_019609905.1. Taxonomy (NCBI): domain Eukaryota; kingdom Fungi; phylum Ascomycota; class Sordariomycetes; order Hypocreales; family Nectriaceae; genus Fusarium; species Fusarium poae. The sequence continues at coordinate 454,557 of NW_025408659.1, forward strand.
CGTGGTGCGGGATAATGGTTCCGCCGGTGCTTTGCCTGTTTGGATGTCCTGCCAAACCTCCCCGTGGTTGAGCGTGTTGATAATGTGGGAAGCGCCAGGTGGTCATCATCTGTAATTGCTGCTGGCACGTTCTCGGTCTTCGATGCCTCAGTGGTGCGGGTAACCCTCGTAACTGCCCAGACCGGTGCTCGACGCTTCCGGTCGAGGCCGGGGAGAGCCCCTGAACCACCGTTGGAGAGGGGATAGGAGCGGGCATCAGCTGTCTGGGTTCTTGACGCCTCTGATCGTGTTCTTCCTGTTCTTTCATAACCCATTGGAGTGTATCTGGTTTTATGTGCCCGTCTTGGGGAGGTGCCGTGGTCGTCAACTGTAAGGCGGCAGGGTTGACGTAGATACTCGTGTCAAGTATCGAGCCGTGTTGCTGCTCTGGAGCGTTACTGAAAGCCATTGACCCATGACTCCCATCAGGCCGAGCCGTGTTCTGAGGGCTGACAGTGCAAGGCCAGTACGCGCTGGGAGGCGCAGAAGTGTCCAATAGCGTCATCTTGTGAAGTTTTTCAACAGAGAGGATTTTTTTTGTCGGTTGAGGTTTGCAAAGAAATTCGATCAGCTCTGGTCGTGGCATGAACCTCTGTATACAATAATTTGTGTGCAACATTGTACAACGACCTGCACATATGTATGCACTTCAATCTCGGTATTGTACCATTGGAGACAGATAGGTAGAAAGGTCTATTTTGGACACAAGCGCAAGTGTAAAAGTGGGGGCGACTTCATCCCCGGTCCGGACCCGCCGTCGAAGAACAGACAATTTTGGATGGTTTTTTTTTTCCGCCTTTGCCTTTTCCCAGTGAGCAATGAAAGTTGCGAGGCTGAGGGTTTTCATGACATGATATCGCTCCTCTCATGGCATTGTGGCATAGGGGCTTCCGGAAGACAGGCTCAGCAAAAACTATTCATTAGCACTTGCCGTGACAGCAAACAAGTTAGTCGTATTATACATGTGGATTATGCTCAAAACTTATGCAAGGTAGTGGTTCTATTTATTGCTCTGAAAAACAAGAAAACAAATTAGACAAAATCAGGGATACTGCTCAAGCATGATGGGCTGTCACTTGAAGAATCTAAGCTATAGGATCCGAATAGTAAGACTGAGCCACCGTAACGCCTATGGTCCTAAGTTGCAGATGCTGCGGCAGCAACGGTTGACAACAAGGGGGAAAGAATATTGCTGGACTCGAATCGCACAAGGTATCGCAAAACACGCAATGACGGCGTTTCGAATCGTGGATGACGTCTCCTATAAGCCCTAAAGAAAGACTGATAATTTTGGGCGATATTGCATCCAGCTCTCTTCCGATAAAAGTTCCGATGGGTATATACTCTTCAAAAATACCAACAAGGATTATGTTTGGGGAGCGTGGTCCAGTTGTGATATGCTACACTCCCGTGCGCGGGTTGCTGTCCGATGGTTGTAACTTCGATTGAAGGGTCGTAGTGAGTCCATTGCTCTTGTTGCGGGTGTACTGATGGTGGATAGTATTGTTCAGTCGTATCAGGTGTATGCTGTGGTTCCGACACCGCCGGCTGCTGAGGCTGTACCGTGTGTTGCTGGGCATGCTGATGGTATTGAATCGTAGCCGCTTGATACTCCGCTGTTGCGTATGCAGTTTGGTACGTATAGAAGCCGTCCTCGACGATAGGGCCAGGAACAGAGGTTGGATAAAAGGTGCTGGGGCTGCTCTGGATCGACGCCGAAATTCCTGGAGCCGACTTCGGCGTCTCCAAGGCAAGTGGCTCCACTTGTTGCGATAAGTGGTAATGAGTAGGCAATGAGCTTGCCATCGTGGAAACGCCAGGGATCCCTTGCTCGGTTACGTAGTACGCCTGGTGTGGCATGGCTCCGGATGGATGACCAAGTTGAGCGTCGATGTGTTGTTCGTGCACTGTAGGCCCATGATACTCATGAGGCACAGCGGTGGGAATTTCATGACAGTCCTCATAACGGTATGGCATACGGTACCCACAAACCTGCGTCTCGGAGTCGGCGTCAGAGGGTGCACGATGGAGCGTGCCGTTTGGAGTTGCTGCTTGACCCATGGAAGCCACGTCGCGAGGCAAACAGGCCATGGAAGAGTGCTGGAGAGGGGAAGGAGACTCGTCATCATCAGAACCCGAGGGGCAGTGGTCGACATCATCTCGGTTCATGCCTTGCCTGTGCAATCCCCGTTGATACTTGACCATAGTAGCCTTTCCCCGAAACCTAGGTTGCCTGTCAGCAAAGGATTCTGTTGATGAGGTTATCGTGACTTACCTCTCAGAGCAGCCATCGAGGGCGCATCTATACGTTCGCTTTTTGTTGTGTACTTTCTGGTGCCGCCCGAGAGAAGAACCCTGCGTTTGTTGATTAGCTACAGTTACGTATCAGTCACTGGAGTTGTTCTGCACTCACATCACAGAATCGTTTGCCACAACCGATGTGCTGACACTCATACGGCTTTTCCCCTGTGTGCGTTCGAAAATGAATAGTCAACGCACTTCGCTGAATAAATCTTTTCCCGCATCCATTAACAGAGCATTCATAACGCCGGTGATTAGTATGTGTACAATAATGTCTTTTTAAATCACACTTTCGGCGAAAGCTCTGCATTAGAGGTTAGCAAGAAAATTCCGGACTGCGGACTTTTAAGCAACAAACCTTTGTGCACAACTGCCAGTCACACTGATATCTATGGGTAAAAGGCTCGTTCCCGACCGATTTCATTGGTTCCATGTTTGTCTTTGGCAAGTGTCGACGTGTCTTTGAGGCAAATATGTTGAAAATGGTGAAAAGGGTAAGCAGTAAATAAGAGTTGGATAGACAAGAGTTGGGTAGATCGCTGACAGGCTGAGAAAGATCGATGGGTAGTATGAGGCGTTGAGATTAGATTGTACATAAAGCAGAGATCGTAATATGTCGTGACTAAGCTCGATCTGAGAACCAAGAGGTTTCTAAAATACAAAAGACTTGAATCAGCTGGGTGACAATGTATGTATATATATATATAATATTGGCGATGGTTGAGAAGGAATGGTCAAAGGTGGGCTATAGAAAATCGGCGAAGACAAGGGTCCAGGTTGAGTGGGACCTCAGTACTGAAATGTCTCGCGCTCATGTAAGACCTAATCCAGGCTTGTCCAGTGGACCGGAAACAAGAACTTTAATCGGGGCCGGAGGAGGGCTATACGCCAGAAAGGAGGAATGTCGCTATGGACCGTTGCTTCTTGGGGGATGATGGAACAGGCTCAGAAGGAAGGACAAGGGAGTATAGGGGTAATGGCTGGTCGGATTCTGAACGACGGAACTTCGATTGTACGACCAACAACGTAACGTAGTCCCACCAAGTTGGCTCCGAATACCGAGTCGTTAGAACAGACCATGCAGCGTCTGGTTGAGTTGGGCTCGAGTCAGGTAGACTGGATATTTGATAAAGCTCCATACGAGATAATAACAATAATAGGGGGAGGGCGACAGATGTCAACGAAAGACCACCAGGCTCTGCACTGGTCTGGTCCCGCTAGGTAAGGGTGACGGATTTCAGAGAAGGGGTGTGTAGTTAACGCAAGGCAAGGTCGTGAAGAACCGAGTACCATATCGGTACAGTATCCAGGGCCATGCGGATGCTAGATACCAGGATGAGGACAGTAGCCACCTCGAGCTGCAAAGATGGGCCCTCGCAAAGCTGACCTGTTTGGTAGGTGTACGGCGAGCACGGCATGGTATCTATATAGCTACATACATGCATATCCATATCCATCCACCGGGGCTAACGATGAGCCACGCAGGAGATCAGAGAAGTCAGGGGATTCCTGTCTGCAACAGTGGGCTTCAATGGGTCATGTCTAGTCACACAGGGAACATCAGGTTTGTTCACCAGTCCCTAATACGTCTGACATTCCGACTCCATGAGTGACGACTCCATGAGTGACGACTCCAACGTCCCTCCAAGCAATATTGTCAAATGTCATGGCATGTCAGTCTCAGTAAACACCCTGTAGCATTACTTGGAGACGCTTGACCCTGTCCATCACTTTCTCCTTCTTCCTGTATATTGATCTCTTGTACGCCAGATATGCCAGTATAAGTGTCTGACTAGAGAAACTTGCACTTACTTAAAAGGGGCAACTCTTGTTCTTACATCCAGTTCTGGGTACAAGAGTATGTGCAATATCGTATAACGATCTGCAGGTGAATGTGCACTTGAACCTTAGTCTAGCACCACTATGAGACATAAATGTAGAGAGGACTAGCATGGACGTAAGTGAAACTGTAAAAAAGGGGGTGGGTTCATCCACGCCGAGAACATTTGTACTGCGTTCTTCGGTCTGGCACCACCGCTGAAGAACAGGTAATTTTGGATGTTCTCCAAAGTCGATCCAGTTTTTTAATATCTATTTTATTTCTATCGTTTTTTCTTTCTTTCTTTCTTTCTTTTTTCGTTCGTTTAACCTAAGCCACCTGTCCGATAGATTTGCTTGGCTGAACCATCATGGATGGTTTTCGTTCGCCTTCCTCAACTTCCTAAACAGGCAGTTTCAGAATCGCAGGCTATCGGGCTGGGCCCTTGCACATAATGTGGAGAGGCAGAAGCGACTGTCGATCCAGCTGTCAAACCCCTGCGTCTGACACGGCCATAGCCGCAGAGCAGCCCCCCCCCCTTGTCATGGCTAAGACCCCCACGTCTGCAAGGCTTCGTTCGAGAACTTGTACTCAGCAGGCAGGCAGCATGCTACTCGTGGACCGTTTCTAACTGACGCTTCTGTCTTTCTTCAGCAAGACAGCGATTCCATCGCGAGACTATGCGAGGCCAGCGAGGCGGCAATCTCGACGATCCCAACGCGACAAGAGGCGCTGCATCTTGTCGGCGCTCCGATGCAGCAATGTGGCTGTCGCCCTGCTCAACGAGGACACTGACGACTTCGCTGCCAAACGCTGCTCCATCAAGGAACTTTTCTATCTTGTCCACAGATAAACCGTTTGCCGTGGCTAGAGTGCAGATGAAGACCAACACACGCGAAGAGCTTATGTGAGCGATACGTGAGGCGACAACGAGCAGACAATCTGACCCAAGCCTCGAACGGATCCATGTGTTCAACTCGTGGATGTTCGGGCGGGACGAGAGCCCTGTTAGCAAGGCTCTCTGCGTTCTGCTTACGTCAATGTTAGGCAGGTCCAATCTGATCCAGTCGATCAGGTCATCACTACGCCCCAGTGCCTTTTTGGCGTGGCTGGGATATAATCTGACAAACCTGGGCCGGGTTGAGGTGTGATCGATGACCTCGAGTTTGATACTTGCCAACTTGTTGACGGCCGAGTATTCGAGCTTTGGGTGAAGTCGCTTCATCTCCCGTAACCTGTCTGTCATCGCCCAAATTAGACATCACAATCCTGTCGAGAGACATGTGTGGCGACGTGAAGACAAACCAAGTGAAGCTTCAAAGTCCTTCTTGCCCTCGAGGCAGACCCATCCTGATTTAGCGTCATTGTGAAATTGCCAATCCGCAACGCCGCAGTCCTGCAGCCAGTGGCTCAGGAGCTCCCGTGCACCCCCAAAAGGGATCTAAAAGGAATGTAAGCGACGGACTGGCATGAGTGACATGAGTGGCTGTGACTGTGGGAGATGGCGAGGTTTGTTTACATTATATATAGGAACATAGTAACGCTCGCTGCTGAGACCAGCTGGCACATCGATAAGATGTGTGGGCAGATCGAGGGCAATTCGTGGCATGCTCTCGTGTTATGTTCTTCACGTCGCAAAGTTCTCCGGTATTTCTTCGTAGGTTGGCAAGTGATCGGGACAGACGATGTTTTCAGCACAAGGACAAGTGTGAGCGAATCGTGTTTATGATAGATTACAACATCTCTTGTGATGAACTAAAATCGGTTCATACCAAAACCAGCTCCTACAGGAGACAGCCCGTTCTAGATTAATCGACTGAGAACGTCTGGCAGGTACTTTTCAGGCTGAAATCGAAGGCCTTTTACCTTGCGGGGCTGGGGCTTTCTACTTCAAACGCGTGTCTACCCTATCCTTGAGGTTTGTGTCCTTGAAAGCGCCAGACACAAGCTATAAAACTGAGGCGGGCCTGATTTGTACTTTAAACGGCCTTGACATCAACCAGCTGATGTGTAATAAGATAAGCATGTGTAGTACGGGCTGTAGCACTGTGTCAGTTAGCCTTGTGCTGTACAGTAAAGATAGGAATCGGTTGTCCATCAACCCCAACCCTCTTCGATCGATCTTAGCACAGAGATCCTATTGAAGAAGTCTATTGGCAATAAAAGGGGTCCGATGGATGGCTTTTTTGCACACAGATCCTCCTCCTCCTCTAACGGAGGTTAAGCAATAACAACAGCAGGGTCATGCGCAGGATGTTTTTGGTATGCAGTTCAGATAGTCTATTTTCCACTCGTCCACCAGTAAGCGGAATACGCAAAGCTACGCTGTATCAAGCCGTTGTACCCAAATCTGGATCAGACCACACGAGAACGCATTCGCCAATCACAAAGCCCCCGAACTTACCACATAAGCGTTCGACTTTTACTAGGTGCTTCCGGCACACCACGTCATCCACTCTGTACTCGTCACAGCTCTGGCTGCTGCTTTTGCTAAAGTTCACACCAAACAGTATCCCGTCTACCCTGGACTTTTTTCTCCAACCTTCGAGAGTCAGCGGGGCCTCCCTGAACTGGTCGCAAAACGACTTTGCGGATATCATTCGCGAAGCCACTGCCATGGTGGGGCCGCTGTTCCGGCCGTTACAAACCGGCCATTGTTGGACTTCACCTTCTTCTGGCTCGGTGTTCTGGCTGGGCACTGCCTCTTCGGACGAGCTAGTGGTACTGCGCATCAGCGTCGTAGGAGGAGGCTGTTTTGTACTTGTAGTCGTGACTGAACTAGCTTTTCCTTTCCACTCAATTTCCGATGTAGAGGCAGCGTCAACTAGCGTCTCTGTGACATCGCTAGCCGGCTTGTTTCCATTTGCCGCCATAGTTGTGCGAGTTTCCAAGGGAGATGTATTCTCTGCGGAAGTCGGGTTGGATGCGCTGCTGCCAGAATCCATGTCTGTCGTTCTGTCTGTTGGTGGGGGGTCAGTCATTTTATCACCGGGTGCAGTGATAGGACTGGTTGTGGTCTCGTCGGAGCTACTTCCAAAAGTCGCAGACGACGCCGTCTGCTGCGTGAGTCTTGGGGTGATTTGTGTTTCCTGTTCCCCGTCTATTGGTGAGGTACTGGGAAGATCACGCGACATGGTCGTTTGTGAGGACATTGTCATATCGGGGCCGTATGGAGGACCTGAATGAAACTGACAGTAACAAAGGGGCTTAGCGGCGGAGGACCCTCTGGTCGGTCTTTCAGGTGCTTCCGTGGTGCTGTCTGTAAGTAACAGGGTAACCTCCCGAACTGTTGTTTCTTCTAGACGAGAGGTCAACACAGAGTGACCGTTACTGACATCGCAAGCGGCGCACAACAGCGCGTAGATCAACAACCAGAGTAAGGGATACATGGTCCAAAAGTTTGCAATACTCGTAGTTCGCGAACTGCTGCTCGAAGTCGACTTGATATATCACCCTTTCTAGGAAACGGCTCCAGGGACTCGCTCACATGCAGCGCGAGGACGGATGCGGACGTCACCTTCGAGCTTATGCATGGCACCTATTACTCTTCGTCGTCCGTACCGCTCATTTTAGACCATGGCCGACGAGACTGGTCTCAGACATTATAGTACTCAGAGCGTCGTTCGAAGGCCCCCCTGAACAATGTCGGCCGATCTGGACTTACGGAGCTTGTCAACCTTATCATGTGTATGTAACCTTCCATAGCAATCTGCGACACGTTTCTGATCTTCCTTCGACTCAACAGCTTGTGTGACCGCAAAATAACGGACTGGTTCGGCAAGAGATGAGTTGCTGTAATGCCCTCTGTGTGGAAATGAGACGCCCTATATTCTGTATCGCATTAGGATAACCTTTCTCCGACAATTTGTCGGTAGAGGTCTAGGGCTGTCCGATGGAGCTGCTCGGTCCGGTCATATTGGCCCCGCTGACGATAAAGTCGACGCGAGTGACGCCATACTGCACTGGTTCCTCTCAAGCACCTCTCGTCTTCAACACATGCTGTCTGCCAGCACGGGAGCTCTATCATTCGGTTCCGATTACTTCGGCCATTCTGGTGGCTCCCTCGGGCTGAAGACTCCTCAAACTGAAAACTAACAATCACCGTAGAGACGATGATCGCATCTCCATTGAATTCACTTATAACCAGCCACGTCGCCATCGATATCATATGCCGACGCACCGAGAAAAGCATGAATTGATGATCATGCAGAGACAGACGTCGAGGCCCACAGCTGGATGACCAACAAGGACGGTCGTCTAGTTCGTTCCACGTTATGTTCTCAGTGGTCATGTGTCCATTGATAATTGTACATCTTGTATGGAAATCCCCAAGAACACGACTCTTCCTGATGGACAGCCAACAACTGTACTTCCCAAGACAGCTACTTGTCCACTACGGCATTCAAGAGGGGGCCAAAGTAAGTCTTTCCCAGTGTGAGAAATAGGCGGTTCAGTCCAGTCCAGACACCCTGGACTGGACCGCCTATGTAACAGGAAGCACTGGACTGGACCGCCCAGCAGTCCAAAGGGCTTGGACTGAACCGCCTGCCTTAACTGGACTGGTGCCAAGGTCGGACCAAAATTTGATATGGCGATCAAGTTTCGGTGTTGTTGTGCCTAGTTATGCTTCAGCAGCCGCCTGCGCAGCCAGCCTGCCGTACGGCCAACTTTTTACTCTGCAATATCTGCTTTATAGATTTCGAAGGTATGTAGGCCGGTCAAATAATCATAGTTTCCACCAAGCTCAACCAATCAGATTGCACTATTTACTCACCTAACAATATGGGCCTTAAATGGGCGGTCCAGCAATTTTTCCGGACTGGACTGGACTGAATAGGCGGTCCAGTCCAACAGCCCACTATGGACCGCCTATTTCCCACACTGGTCTTTCCCTACCACCACGACCCAAGTATCGTCGATACAGGTCAGTATCGCAGCCTTCGAGCATCGCCATGCCGTGGCAAACTCAGCAGAAGCCTGCGAGCCATCTGGCAAAGCAAACGTGCCACGATTGGTAACAATACCACGTTCGTCGGGCGTAAAAGAAAGAACGCCTGCATATCGATCCAATGAAAAGCCGTTTTTACAGCGACCTGTCTCGACATCCCAGATCCGTATCTTCTTGTCACTAGAGCTCGATACAACTTTTTTCGAGTCGTGCGAGAACACCACCGAGTCAACCTCGTCATCCTGGCCCTGCAGCACTTGCTTGCACTCGCCCGTCTCTGCGTCCCAGATCCGTACCGTCTCGTCAGAGGAGCCCGATGCCACCTTTTTTGAGTCGTGGGAGACCACCAAGGAGTGACTATAGTCGTCATGGCCCTCTAGTACTCGCTCACACGCGCCCATCTTTGCGTCCCAGATTCGCACTGTCATGTTTTTCGAGGCCGCTGCGATCTTTTTCGAGTCATGCGAGAACACCACCGAGTTGACTTCGTCACTATGGCCCTGCAGCACTTGCTTGCACTCGCCCGTCTCTGTATCCCAGATCCGTACCGTCTCAGAGCCCGATGCGATCTTTTTTCGAGTCGTGCGAGAACACCAAGGAGTGAACTATCTGGCTATGACCCTCTAGCACTCGCTGGCACTCGCCTGTCTCTGCATTCCAGATCCGTATCGCCTCATTATAAGAGCCCGATCATATCTTTTTTGAGTCGTGCGAGAATGCCACTGAGAAGACCGTACTGATATGGCCCTCCAGCACTTTCTCACACTTTCCAGTCTCTGCATCCCAGATCCGTACCGTTATGTCAGAAGAGCCCGACGCCACCTTTTTCGAGTCGTACGAGAACACCACCGAGTCGACCCAGTCGCTGTGGCCCTCTAGAGTCAACAAGCATGAGTCCCAGTTTTCCTCAACCTTCGGCAGATTACTTACCCACTTTGGAATAGCGTTCTCAAATATCTTTCTCGCGATACTCTTGCTTGGTGCGAAAGCTAGACAACAATAAACCTGTAGCGGTGCTTCGGCAATCACGGAGAAATTGAGCTGAACAAATCGCACTGCGTCAGCTACAAAAGCCAATAGGCTTGAGTCTTCGCGGTTCTAACCCTTGTTAGCAAGGTTGAAGCGCCAAGACACGAAGACAAACCTCTAGCCATCTTGCCAGTGACCTAAGTGAGTCGAGACATTCCTTGACTCGGCCCAGTAAACTCATCGCTTCCAGCCAATGCAGAAAATGTGTCGTTAAGAAATCATAAACTTTCTCGCTGTCGTTCAATCCGGGATCACCCTCCATCTGATGATAAACCCAGTACATGCAAGCATATTGAACTTGTGCAGGAATGTGTTCCTCAAGCTCTGAGCTGTCTACCGTAGATCTGCGCATTCCCGGGAAAGATAGGCCGCATATGTTCTCACGCAAACCACCCCACATGACGCGCAAGCAGTGTTTCGCCAAGGTTTGGTGGGCATGTCTTTTGTCTACCCGGAACTCGCTTTCTTTTGTGATGGGATAGTCTAGAAATGACAATTGCAGCAACCGCACAGGCTCTTTGCGTCTTGGTGGCACGCTGAGAACCGAATGGAGTGTGTCAAGTCTGTTGTCTACCACTTCGGGATCGACCTCGAGCAGCTGCGACAAGGCCGAAACTGAAAGAGGATTGGCAAGCATGACTATACTGCCAACTATCATCTTAAAGTCTTTGATGATCTCCTCTTTGCCATCTTCTGAAACATCAGCGATCAGCGAGTCTAGAACGGGCCCATAAGTTCGGTCCAACTGAGATACGTGACCTTTACTCCCGTAGTCGAGAACCTTACGCAACTGGACCCGAGGGCTGTTGCGATTCCGATCATCAATGAAGTGACAAACGGTTGCAGCAAAGATAAAGAGCGGAACAGCCAGTTGGGTGAGCCTCTGCACCGTCGAGCAACCTGGTCAATCTGGTGGCAGCTTCCGTTCGTCGCCCACAGTCAAGTTGTAATCATGGCGAATCCTCTCGAACTCTTTATGCAAAAAGACAGCTATGCCGTGCTTGACGATGTCTGCCGGGATTTCGTGCAGAACTAGGTCTTGGTAGGAACTTTGAACCTCGCTGAACCCTAGTCGGATCGGAAGCTCTGGTCTGCTCGTCAAGAAGATCCGGAGGTGAGGCCGAGTTATCATTAGTTAGATCCATCGTAAGCTGCAATAGAAACACCAACGTCTGATCGATTTCCAAGGCTGAGTAAATAGCCTCGGTACATTGGCGAATGTCCCGAATCGCTACCTGAACATCCTTGCTCTTGAACGGCCATCTCAAAGCCTCCAATCTGCCTTTACCCTGCCCAGTTCCCGCGGCAAGCTGGCTCTCAATACGTTGAAGCTGAGGTCGACTTTTGTCTGTTGCCAGAAGGAGGGCGTGAGATGCTTTGAGCTTCGAGCCACCTGGCCCATCTAGCAAGTTGCGAGCGTTTACTGACGCTAGGTTCAGACGCGTGACCTCCTCTACCAGCCTCGTCTTGTCCTCTTTGGCATGCGATACATCCTGAGCGTATCGTACGCACCAATTAACCACTTTAGCCGACATATCGACAACAGCGATAACGCCGGATGCGACGCCGAGCGCTTCCGCCATTGGATCTGATTACCGCATTTGTTGGCGATGGGTGGCCAGACCATTGTGCGGGGTTAGCAAGGCTCAGTCTCCGTCCTCCCAACACTGCATATAACATAACACACGTGACTTACACCAATCAGCGACGCTGCAGAAGCCATAGCAAGTGCGTATTCGAAACCGCCAGGCAGGAGGGCTGAGTCGCCGCTACGGTCGAGAGAGGTGCATTTCGTTAGAAACCGCTATACAACGTTCCGAGGAGGGGGTTTAGGTATGTGTCAGATTATGGGTCGGTCATTCTAGCGCGACGCGTTTATAGCAATAATGGTGGGTTCCGCGTCTGCACATTCGCCTGATCGGGAGTAGTGGCAGCTCTTATCGATAAAGGATCGATAACGATCAGCCGCTTGACTAAACCCGATTAGAGTGACTCATCTTGACTTGTTTTATGGCGGCCAATACATGGGCACCCCCCCTAGGGCACGCAATATTATTGGCTCAAAATTCCCCACACTTTGACAAAGCACTAAAGCCACTAACACCTGAGATTGTGTTAAGACATTTGCTTCATCGACTCAACTACAACACCGTCATTGATACCTGGAGATGATATTTCATTGGAATTAAACGTATATGGACCAAAGAATATAGTCACTTCCTATCTAATAATCAAGTCGTTTTGCGCGCTGAATTGACATGTGTGCTGTGCTCTTACTCCTCACAGGGCGGCCTTTGGATCAGTTTTTCATGCTGTCGAGTCGACAGTGTCGACTCTGCAACGCTCCGTGGACCTATAGAATCGTGTTCACCGCAAAATAATGTGTTCAAGACTTTAATCACCCATTAACCCACAGTTAGGCTACAGCTGTATCTTTGAGCTCATCCCCCGCCTATTTGTCCAGCAACAGCTCTCCAAAGTAGCCCTAACCGTCCTGTTGTAGGCTATGTATTGGTGCCACGCTTAGTCAGGTGGCGCACCTGGGTGCGCAACTTTATTTGGGCACCTAGGTGCCCATGTATTGGCCGCCCTGTTTTATGCCTCGACTACTAAGCATAAGCCGCTATGACGTCATGACCCTACTAACCCGAGTATCGACCCAAGCATCGACCCGAGCATGGAGATATGCCACGACACCCTACCCTACACCTGACGGGCTTCAAGATATGTTTCAGGGCTGTCGTTCCTGCCTTTTTCCCTTGCTACGTATACATGCACAAGCCATGTTGGGATTTTCTTACTTATCTATTGAAAATGTAGCACCATGGAGAGCGTCACACAAGCGGGAAAAGAAAAGCAGCACGAAGATGTGGGAATAGAACGTGAGAGACATTCGAGAGAAAAAATGGAAAATTGGAAAAACGCAAATTAAGAAAGAAAATGACGACGGGATAACGGGAGACGAGTAAGCAACCAGCACCATCTGAATGATGGACGGTGGTCATGTAGATCTCATCCGCAACCACCTGGATCCTCCGGCGTTCGGAGTCTGATCTGCTCCTGGAGTAAATCCCTCAATCTATCCTCCTCGACACCAGAGTCGTGTAAAACACACTGGAGCTCGCGAATCTGATGCCTTATTGTAGGTAATAATCGAACATGTGCCTCGTTGACGAGTCTCTCGTAGTACCGCCGCTCATAATGAAGCATAGCGAGGCGTCGTCTCATGTTTGATCCGGAGTACACAGTATCACCATCGCGGACTGGCTCACATCGCTGACGAGTAATTCGAAGAGGTTCTACATAGGGCCAGGTATGGCCTTGCACATCTTTGTCTTGTCCCATGTCCGAATCTACTGGATCCATAGGTGCGCTGTTCAGCGGATTGGGATCTCTGCAAAGGGACTGTGCTGCGGGACTGCGTATACAGTCACTTGGCTTGTCACCAGGCACCGTTGGCGCAGTCTTGGTACTCAAACTGATGTCCGAGTCTCTGAGTCTCGACCCTAGCCCGTCTACGATGCTGCAGACCTGGCCTTCGGACTCGAACCAGTCAACCAGTTCAGGCCCCGTACACCTCCTTCCTGGCTCCACTTCTTCTTGTTCTTCTTGTTCTTGTTCTTCTTCTTTCATAACACCTTCTACATACTGTCGCCAATCCTTATTCGCTTGCTCTATCACGAGGTTTGCCTCTTCGATAACCGATCGAAGGGCCGATGCTAATTGTCGTATCTGAGAAACTAAACCCAGTAACACTCTGTAGTAAAGTTTCCTATTCAGCGAGATCGATTGCCTCATCATCCCATTCTGCCTTATGAGATCAATCTCCAACTTCTCGAGCATAGAGTTCGTCATTGGATGTGGAGTTGGCGGCAAGGGACGGTGTCTTGCACTTTGACTCCAGGAAGACATTAAAATTACCTGAGGCCCTTGGGGATCAGACAAACCTCGACTTGAATCCTTGCGCGACTTGGAGCCTAAGAAGCCGTCAGTACGTGGGCGGTGATACAAAAGAGTCTGTGAGGAGCTGCTACCCATTTCGCTGTTATGAGAGACAATAGTGTTATCACATGGAAGGGATTCTAGCACGCTAGGTAGATGAGAGTGAATGGAGGCTTTGAGGGCTACTAGTGCATCGTTAGCCAACGCAGTAAAATATTCATCTTCATGCTGTAAGGTCCCGTTCTCCCGGTTGAGTTCTACGATTCTCCTCCGAAGTGATACCTGATCGTCAGGCCGTTCCACACAAGTGATTGAAGGGTGGGAAACACTGGTTCTACCACCGAGCCGCTGCACTTCGTAATCTATTCTACGAACTCCTTGCAAGGCTTCAGTGCTGTGGTTGGGACAAGACCCGTGTCTGACATGTTCCCCCATTGATAATGAAAGCAGGAGCTGAAGGAGGGATAATTGAGGACAGAAACAGATATCAACGCTCTCTCCTGCCCGAACTCGAAACGAAATAAACTCCATGCCGAGAGAAACTATTTTTTTCTTATATCTCTGGACAATCCAGAAAGAGCTTGTAGGGCAGGTGACTGACATCATGTACCGATAGTCAAAAAATTGCTTGTTGGAATATTTACCAATATCGGCTGGTGCGTGTAGTATACGCAGGTTTGCGATGTACTGTTGTATGCCCAGCCCCCCATTGGTAAATAGACGTCCCTGTAACTCAACTACCGCAGCCACAAAGCACATCATCATCTTTCACGCCTGATGCGTATTGTAAGTGATGGAGCATTACGACCTCGAAGTACCCACAATGTGTCGGTCTTTCCTTTGTGGTAAAGCCCTGTGCGTTAATACTCATAGCGTAGGATGATAAGGTATATGAAAAAGAAGGGAAAGGCTAGTGGCCTAGTCCTACAATCCAAAATCAATTAGTTATTATGTGATTGATTTTCTTTACCCCGCTTTACAGGGTAGGCTTGGTTTTTGATAAGGGGTAAAATTAGATTTCGAGAAACCACTACCTATCGACATGGCATGTTAGCCACGTACACAGGTAGATTACAATGTTTAGGACGGCAATACAACCTCGGGAAGTGGCATGGACACCATCCATAGTGCCTCTTATGCCGGATGTGACGGCACGAAAGCAATGCGATTAGAGCAGCTTATGGTACTGTAGTCCCTCACGAAGTTTCATTCGTTGCATCAGGACTTAAACCTCAACAAAAGCAAAACAAAAAAAAGAAGAAAAAAAAGACGAATACCTATGAGAAAGATTCAAGGTCAATAAATGTATGATCAAACCAGAAAGCCGACCGTCAACTTACATCGGTAGGAGTTGGACTCTTGATTTCGCTGGTCAGTATCAGTGGCTTTGCTGGGCCCTGGTGAAGGACGAATCTGGCCGTGATCATGATGGCCACTTGCCCGGTTGAATGGTCTCTCTGCGACTTGTGAAAGGGACAGTATCTTCTTTGCAGAGATAACGACTGCGGGTAGCCTATCCTGCGGCATAATATACCAGTCTACGTCAGTATTCAGGATTTGAGAGGAATCCCTCCACGCTCCACAACTCTCACCAAGGCGCTCGATGAACACGATTGTTCAAGATCCAAAAGACTCGGGAAATGTGACCTTCCCATATAGGGCATGCAGCTTCAACTCCTTTACTTCCCCTTCATAGACTGCTCTCTACGGCAATGAAGACTTCAAAATAAACCTGGCGATTTTGCACATTTCCAGCCCATCCAACTATGGATATCTCACAGTAGTTGTCATTATTGGGCTGGCGGAAAAAAAAACAGGACCTCGAGCACTCGTGATGAGTTCACACAAGCTCAGGTTAACAAAAGCCTGTTTCTGGTCACTGCATTGTCTTCTCCTCAACAACTCCCAAACACAAAGGGGGTTGCAATTAGCTCTTCGACACGAAAGACAGGCATAGAAGAGCCTCTAAACCTGTGCATGCTACTGCGACGTGAATTAGATGACTGTTGCCGGGCTGGAAGTGGACACAGCATCATAAGCGCCATTCCATACCTACTATGCCTCACATAACATGGACACACGATATCTCAGCGAAAGTAAGCGCCAGTTTTTGCCTGAACCACCAATTGACTTTGGGGTAGTACGACTATATCGCCTTGCAGGCAAACAGCGCAACAATACATGCAATGTACTTGGGGTATATAGTTGACAGAAGTCCCCTCGATATCGTAAAGCTCTCGTTAGGCTAAGAGTAGCACCTGTGTCTTACCAGTAGCCATATAACCATGGCACACCGTCTGATGATGCATCACCAACCTCACAACCACGAAGCTTTAGGTATGGGTATGAGCTACAAAATTGCGTAGTGTTAGTTCTTAATATCCTGTAGAGTATAGCGACGATGGTTCGAGCCATAGCAGTGATTCCGATAGCTTCATCGTCCCCGACTCTGAAGGGGATGATGGAAACTCACTTCCGCAAACACCTACAGTTCCCCAATCAACTCTGAGTCAGAGGTACAGACGCATAAGGCCTGTTGAACGCAGCGCGTTCTCGGAGGTCGAGGACGACAGATTCTCCGGCTCAGACGAGTCTCCGACGCCCTACACGCGCCATCGAGACGTCGACAGCGGCTCGCGAGGCCAGCACCGCCTCCACTTTCTAAGTAGCAGACTCGAGGCGTTGGCAGAGGCAATAGAAGATATGGCAGCTGATATCGAAGACATAAAGTACGAGATCTATGATATACTGGGGGGGGTTCTACAGGATAAGAGGCGCTGAGTAAGCTTGCTGGTCTTGTTGTAGGCTACGTTGCTAGCTAGACTGAGACAGACTAGAGCTGCGGGAGAAGCCATCTTCGAGCTCGCATGGGTCACACCTACACAATTAGTGAAATTCTTTTTGCTATACAAAATACTTTTCTCCCTATGGCTCCTCTTCATGCCATCCCCCTTTCCGCTACAACAATGTATTCTTTGTCTACGCTGTTTAGTTTATCGGCGAAAGCTGTCCCGACGTAGTCATCTTCCCCCCATCCTGTCCCATATTTGAGACTGCGTCTGAGAAGGCTCTGTTAGGGGTGACCAAAGAAGTCGGCGAATGTCAGTAGAGAGTATCAAAACCAAGCCTATTCCCGGGCGCTAAAGTCCAGTGCTCAGAAGCTCTCTATCCTCGTAGCATATGTTTGGCAGTATCGGACAATTGGAGCCAAGAGGAACCCTGGAGCAGGTTCATAAAGCTAACCCTCTCAGTAGACTAGATCGATAAGTATCGTAGTTTCGGTCGGCAAGGACACCATCCAGTTTAGCACCTCCCCATACGTTTCTGTTAGCATGCATGTTCATTACCATGCCATTTCCCACAACTGTGCTTCTCATGTCTTCCGACACTCGGATAATAACCCTGCGTACTAGACCACGGAGGTGTGCGATCTTGGTATCATTAGCAAGTGGCGTCTGGCATAGTTGGTTAGATCCTAGTCCCACGTGCTATACGTTCACTTCGGAAAATCACGGTCGGTGTCTCAGCTCTACCTGTGACGCAATTCTATTTGGTAGAATCTTCCTAAACGTCCTAGTTACACTGAACGGACCCTCCGCAATGAGTATTTCTGTGAAGCGATGGCGATCTTCCTGCTGGAACGACACCGCCCAAGAACGTCTACTTGGTTCTCTGCCTCTTCGCGCGCAGGGCAGTGGATGGAGAATACTTCTCATCAAAGTAACCATGGACATCCAGTAAAAGATCGTCCACCTCCCTCAAGGCCGTGATGAAGCCCTTATAATGAAACATGTGTTGATGAAAACATGCAACAAAGTTCGATATGATGGCTCTTGCCGGGTTGCCTGGTGCCGTGGTCTTGTATACTTCGACGGTAAATCGGATCAAGTCAGGAAACGCAACCTCATGCACCACATATGTACTCAGTCTGACTCTGAGACGATATAAGGCCATTTCACTGATCAGTCCGGGTCCTAATTCATTTGCGATTTTGAATAGCTCAAAATGACTCATGAATACGGGAAAATACGACTTGCCAACATCTCCACATGCATCGGGCTCCCATACCATGCCACCAGGGTAACCTGAGCTCCGCAGTGGCCGAAGAAAGGAGTTGATGGCGGTAACTCTGAGTCCGTGCTTGTACGCATCGAGGGACCAAGGCTCTGATCCTGTAGTTTCGAAAGATTTCCATCGCTCCTTGTATGATGCCATGGAATACGGGAGTTTATCAGGAACGACTAGCTTGAGGTGGTCTTTGTTGACAGTCGAACCATCACGGCGGTTGTCTTCTTCTTTAACCAAGACGGGCTGAGAAACATGAGCAAAAGAGCTACATCCTGAGACAGGTGCGATGTCCAACCTTTTCTTGGGCGTCTGTTGTTTCCTTCGTAAGGATGTCGGCCGGCACCTCTTCGCGATAGTCAAGGATCGTGAGGGCTTGAAAAAGACGACCGAAAGTCTTCTCAGTACAATGTCTCAATGTATCCTTGAGATCACCCGCCTCCTTCTCTGCTTTTGCGGCGAGTTTGGTGGATTCTTCGGTAAAGAGTTCTAATGGAAAGGTATACAGCGTCTCGTGTTCACCAACTAGGAACTCGATTTTTCGCTGGCTTGGTAAGCATAAGATTCTGCCAAAGGAAACGATTGAAGTTAGTGAAATAGAGTCAAATATAGAGCGTCTATGGTACTTACTCCGATTTCCTCAGCCTATACCTACTCTGTTAGGCCATCATCATGGGGCATGGCGGATGGGGTCGATTTTGCCGCGTTCGCGTGAAAAGACATTTTATGTGTGAAGAGGAAAAGAGGAATGCTCTGTCAAACCTCTCGAATAGAATGTGCCGCTGGCCATATTTATAATGCGATCAGAGGTAGTCAGTGTCACGTTGAATCCCCTTGCTCCACGATCGACTTTCGCCATGTGATACATAGATTACAAAGGTTCCCGGATATCGCATCTCAGGGTAGGAGAGCAGCTTACTATTAGCGATTACGCCGCGCTCTTGGCCGTCGAGCCGAGGCCACGCGATTGGTGAGGATAAACACGACACCCACTGGTACTGCTGTTGCTAGGTTGAGGGAGAGCGTTTTGTCCCGACCGAGAAGACATGAGCTTCTTCCAGGTTTTCGATCGCACTCCACATAGACAATGCGAATGAAGAAAGAGCCATACTTGCAGGTCATCCGCAACACACGCTAATACTTGCTGCGAACGCAAACTATTACGTAGCCATTTCGGCATCGGGCATGCTATTCCAGAGCTAACCTGTGGAAAGGCTGTATGCCTCCTTTAGGTGCTTCGTCAACGTATCAACCGATTTGATGAGGAGAGTGTTTGTGAGATTGCCAAACAGGACCACATATCGAACAACCAATCTCTGCGTGATTGACTCGTTAGCCATCAAAGTGTATCTCCTGTAAGCACTCTCCTTTCTTCCTTCCTTCTTTCTTTTAAGGGATGAATGGTATAGTGAACGTTTCTCAGAATGGTAGACTTGGTCTATTTGCCTATCAATTGGGCTGCGACTGTACCACTCAGACTGAGCAGCAGTAGGAGAGTCCAAGTCTCGGCGACGACATCAGGGTCGACAATGGTGCCGGTCTCGTCATGCTTTACACCAACAACGCCATACATGGAGAGGAGAACGCTGAGGTAGAGCCATGTACACCAGCTGTCTCGTTACGGATTTTAATAACATTGTGTAATTTTCAACCGGGGAAGGTGCGGCTGCTCAATGCTGCACTGCGAAATACTGAGAGACCTGGAGTCTCGTGGGTAAAAGGACAGCAAATGTTTTAGTTTCCTAAAGAGGTTATTAGCGGGCGATTTGAGTCCAATCGGCCACTAACACGGGTTTGCGGGGTGGTCCGATTCGGTAACGTTAGTTAATTATCTAAAAATAAATCTGACTCCACACTTGGGGTGAGCTAGCGTCAACTGCGTTTCTCGAACTATGTATGCTGCCATGTTCATGCACATCACGAGATTTGGGTATGAGCAAGCGTTCTTACGGTGACTATCAACCGGTATTTTTACTCTAAATAAACGTAAGGAAATATATAGTAATCGGTCTCTAAGTGTATATATACATCCAAGAAAGGAAGAAACATAGCTCAACAATCACTCTAAATCCCCTTTAAATAATCCTCTCCTGGACGATATCTTGCAGGTCCCATAGCTCTTCCTAGACAAAGGGAAATGCGGTGATGTGCCACGTACGACCTCTTGTTACCGTCTCGTCATGGAGAGATGTACCTGATAGCAGATGCGACAGTCCAATGCCGGCTACAAGCCATCATTACCACCTATGATGGACTTCATGCTTGACCTCCCTTTTGCGGGCCACGCCGGCGTTTGTCTCTCTCACTCGAGACATTCTTGTCGCCGATGGGAAGTTTTGGACACAGATCCCGCTTTCGCTTCTCCCCACGCTTCTCCCCAGGATCTTTCTCCCACGTTTTCATCTCATCTTGGTTGAAAGCCCCGACAATCTCGTCGCCCAAAGCTTTGCCGAGCCTTTCGCGTAGGCCCAGGATTGGCCATACAGGAACTCGGGTGTATTCGATCTTGATGCCAGACGAGGAAGCATTGTCATCATTGGGGCAAGCGTAAGAAGGATCGTGGAACTTTTGCAGAAATCTGCTCGTCACATGTCCGGTGTAGACGATAAAGCTTGATGTCTCGGTATTGTGGGTGACGATCCTTAATTTGAGATCACGAAAGTCCGGACATGGCGGAATGCCTTCCTTTAGTTTAATCGTCGGTCTACCTTTGTTAGCAGCAGGTGGCGGACTGTAGAAGTGCGCCTGCGCCATCCCGAGAAATACGGCGACAAGATACGCATCGCGGTCCATGTTTGAAGGGACAAGCTTGCGAGCTATTAATTCCCCAAGGTGGATGACAGGCTCGTTCTGTTTTGTTTCCGGATGCTCGTGGACTTCGAACGGTCTGCTTCGCCTGAACGCCAGTTCTTCCTTGCTGATGTAGGCAATCGCGGGACCGGTAGTGTAGTTATCACTGGATGGGGATTGTGTTGACGTGTCGGAACAACCTGCAGGTTGTGTTGAAGCTGGTGCGGGTGAAGAGTAGTGAGACTTTGCCCCGTCACAGGGGAGATGCCATATGGCCTTCACTTGCACCGCACTCAAGTAAACGTGGTCGCCAAAGTACAGATCGAGTTCGGGGAGGCGGCCTGAGTTGCTGAAGACCGCCGGCCATAGTGTCCCTAGGCCGGTTTTAATAGCATTAGATAAGCGAGCAGGGTCCAGATCAGGCTGGATAATGTCTGTAAGCGCGTTGCAGAGAGCCTGGGCGGGTTCTGACGGGTCAAGATGACTTCGCGAAGGTTGCGTGCCTTTGACCACTATAGGGCCAGGTGTATCACATGGCGGTAATTCCTCCCATTGCGTACCGAGTAGTCGAGCGTGCAAATCTACCCACTGTACGGGTTGTCTGAATAGCCCTTTGTCGAGGTTTATCTGAAGAAGATCACGGAGAGAGTTCTTGGGGTATTGATGGAGGCGTTCCCGATGCGGTCCTGAAGGGTCGACAGCAGAACGTTTATCACATGCGGGACCTTCATTCTCTCGCCTCGAAGTGGTTGACATTTCTGCAGAGCGGAATGATTCGCGAAACAGTGGATCTGGGATCAGGAAGATGTACCGTTGTGTGAGGAGAGATATAAGTTCTGGTATCCTTGGTAGGTTTTTATGGTACTTGCCGCAAACACAACGGATGGGGTCTCTAATAGAGACGTAACAGTACCAAAGGGGAAAGAAGGAGGAGGAGGAGGAGACGAAAAGTACTTTAAAACGGTGAGGATAGATGAAATAGAGCAAAGCTAGGGAAGCAGGTGAAAACGCAGAATGTCCAGGTGGGAGATGAGCCTGTTCTTAAAGTTCCCTGGATACCAATTACATACGCAGGGGGGGTGGGGGCAAGAGAAGAATCGCGTCACCACCAAAATCCGTCGCCAACGGTTAGCGACTCCGCACGTCTGACATTGTGGTGGGGTTCTCTGAAATACCCCCGGATGGGCCAAACGATATGTTGGCTCGGACTTGCCGGTAGACAGACACAATACGTTATCTTGAAATTTGTGTTCCCCAATTTCCACAACGTGTTTCAGTCGCATGATGTGTAGAAACAACACCCCCCTCCCTCCCAATCTGATACAGCCCCAGATGAAAGTGTCCAGACCAGCTTGAATCATTCTAAGATGGGTCTTCAAAAACTGCGGGCCGTTCCTTCTGCTAGATCAGATACAAAACCTGCGGTCCAACAACTTCAACGCTTTCGCGTCCTCGCTAGAACCACCCGTCTCCAGTACGCTTGCACCGGACGCCCGAGGACTGCTCGTAACGTTGCCAGGCTTGGCGCTGCCACTCTCGCCAGCAGTGGGGGTGTGGTGCAGCACAGCATCAAGGGCAGACGGTCGCGATACATAGAAGTGAGAGTTTCCGGGGGGCCCAACACTCACGGTTCTACCAGAAGGTGTGCCAATTGCCGCCAAGGAAGCACCGGTAGGACCGTTGGCCAAAGCGCCGGGACTTGGTAGTGCTACTTGGTAAGTGTGGGAAGTACTCGATGGAGCATCACCTACGGCGCTCTGGCCGACTGACTTAAGATGCTGGTCGCGAGAGCGTTCGTGCGTTCCGGGAAGAGTAGGATGCGAGTAGTGCTGTGAAGCGTTTTCTGTGTAAGGTTTGGCCGGCAGGACAGAAAGAAGCCCAGGCTGTTCGTAAACAGCTGTGTTGGCGTAGTTTGGGAGAGGCAGGTCTGGATAGCTGACATGTGGCGGGTATTGTTGGAGAGCAGTGGGAGGGTAGTGGGAGACGCGACGCGTGTAAGGAGGAGTAGCTGCAGGAGAAGGAGTCCGGCTATATCCAGGCTGACCGTCGACAGCATGAGGTTGTTGACGAGGCTGAGGAGCGACGTAAGGAGGCTGCTGCATCGGCTCGCGAGTGAGAGCGGGTGTGGTGTTGAACTTGTCCATACTGGACTTGGTGTAAATGTGTTTGGGGGGAACGATGTTTCGCAATTCAGGGTCGTTTGTCGGTCGCTGAAGACCAGATTGGCCATGCTGAAGCCAGGAGTAGTACGAGATGAGGTGAAAGTGGTTGCCACAGGAGGTGGTGATGCTGAACGACTGCTTCACAAGACCGTCTGCCTTGTATCGTTGCCTCCCAGACTCTCCATAGTCCTGGTACCCATCACAACCGCGATCGGAGTCTGCAGTTTTATCCGCACCTCTTCGATTAGTAGAGAAGAATCCGCCTCGCTTGGCTTTCAGTTCACGGTATATGAGGAAGCCTCCTGCAATCCGACTGGCACTCCATGACTTGCCATCAGTCCATCTTCTCATACCAGTTTCCCGCTCATCCCAGACAAAAACAGAACCAGATCGAATCGATTGCCGCTCTTTTCCCGAAAGTCGTCGTTGCAAACGGGGCAAAACGCCTAATCGGCAGGCTTCCAAAAGTCGAATGGCATCGGCTGGTGTTTGTACATAACCACGATACGTTTCCATTATGAAGTATGTGTAGCTGATGCGATGCGTTGTTGATACAAAGTCCACACGGGGACGGGAGATTGAAAAGAAGTTCCCAGGTCAAAGGATCTAGTGCCTTGGTGGGTGGGTCCTCTGCATTGTTATGAGGAAGGGCCGCATGTAAACCAAGCTGTGGCTTGTATGCAATACAATGCAGTTGGAATAATCACGCCTCTGTACTGTGACATCTATCTTACAATGGCTGAACGCGAACGAGACCCGTTTTCACGTCGCGTCAAGCCGTGCCAACCTTGCCAAAGCAAACAGAGCGTTCAGGAGTTGGGCAGCGATGTCTTTTATCTCTACGAGTCTATGGCTGGAGAGAATTCAGTAACGGTTCATCTATGACAACTCTCGACGCGACGCCCTACGGGCAATGATATGCTGGTCAGATCTACATTCATTGATACCAGGCTAGTAAACCGACAACAGCAGCTCCTCACGAGGTGATGAGGCGGCATATTACAATATCTACAAAGCCTAGACACGCTGGCCTCAGCTACACTAGCCAAGGCCCTTCATGGCTATACCTGGTACATACTATTCAAGCTGGCCTCGGTCGAATCATCACTGGGGCGGTGTCTTCATGTGCGGATCACTTGGCCATCGGCTTCATCATCGCTGAAATCAATCCACAGGCAGCGGAGATCCTCATCCTCTCCGTCTTCTCTACATGGATGATTGTGGGTGAAGTGGATAAATATGCGGCCATCCTCCTTGCGATGGTCTTCAGTTGTCGACCTGGTTCTGTCCTCCGTAACACGTGATGGTGTATCGAGAGGATGGCTTGCTGCAGAGTGCACGACCGATTGAGCTGGTCTGGAATCTGGTACCTGAAGGTAACGATTTGTTCTTTTGTATGGCGTCTTCGCTAGCCTCTTGAGTCTCTCCCACGGTTTGGCTTCTTTCCCGGTGCCATGCTCCCTATCCCTGTCCAGTACACTGCGTTGCAAGGCTCTCTTTTCGTCCAGTTTCATGTATTCACCACGAGCCATCGGATCCAAAGGAGCTCGCGATGCAGACATCTCCGAACATGGCGGTAGTGCAGTTTTATGCACACCCAAGACGGCTCTTTGGGCTTTTGCCAAACCTGTCAGTCCATCCGGGCCGCAAACACCCTTCTTTGACGCGCCAGAATATGTCCAGATGCTGTGTTCCAATTGAGTTGCCTACCCTATAGCTGCGACTCATCCTCAGTACAGACCATCTCCACATCCATTGTCTCCTCCTGCATATCACAATCATCGTCTGATGGCGGATGTATCACAATCGTTGGTATAACCATCTCTGTGTCTCTCGGCGCCTCCTCCTGATCTATGTCCATCCGCTCAAACCAAGAATTAGCGTCCATTGTTTTTCCGGCCGCTTGCGGACCATGTCCTCGATCAGCTCCAGTCTCAAGAGCCCGATCCTGCTGATGATGATGCTTTTGCGAGTTCGATCTGCGCAGAAAAATTGAACGCAAGATAGGCGGTGGTCTTACGTTTTGTTTGTGCGCCAAGCCTCTGACGTTCATGGTGGCTTGAGAGCGGACGTATATGGTGCAGCAGTGAGACATTCTACTGCGGCGCAGTAACCAATACTTAAACATCGAACGAACAACTCTTTTTTTGGCCGCATGGGACGAGACGTGGATGATGGACTTCTGTGCTTCCTTTGGTGGCCATGAGTTTTGTATGGTTTCTGCTGTAAACGTAGTCATGATTGTCTGGTTCTGGCCTCTTCTCTCTCTCTCACTCTGCTCGAGCAAGCCATGCATGCTCCACAATCTGTTGGCTAGCTATCATCGTCGACAATGTCGACTCGACATACCGGTAATCAAACTTTATTGGTCATCTTGAGTAACATTCTGCCAGTCACATCAAATACACCGCAGGCTCTATTATGCCCATCTGGACATTGCTGTCGACATGCTGTCGCTACATGCCACGTGTAGCTTGAGATGGATGGAAGGAAGGAAGTAATTGTAGTATATTCTGTCATCTCGATCCGTGTAATGACTTGGCGATCAATTTCCCATGTAGCAAGCATTGTTGTAATAGTCCATCTCTTTTTATTGCTGACTGGCGCGAAATTATGGTAAGCCGGTCCCCCGGGCCCCCCACTCAATATGTGCACGAGCCATCCCATCGTTTGATTAGGTGAAATCAATTGCCCCTGACCGCGTGCCTGACCGCGTGCCTGACCGCGTAGATCAGTGGAAGGAGACAAGCCACCACGGCAAGAGTTTTGCCTTGCTTGATAAATCACTCAACCAACAAGTAATGCAACGAGTACGGTATCTTCATTCTGTTCATTTCTTCTATTCTAATTCTATCCTTGTTTCCTCCATCCATCATGTCGTACTGTCGAGAGAGACAGAGAGAGACACTCCGATACCTGTCTTGCCCCCTTCGTCTCTGCTCCTCTTCTTTCTCGATTCCCGAATGAACGACTGACGGAAAAACAGAGGCGAAAGAAGCACAGTGATGGGCAAGCGAGTGAAGGACGATGCAAGCCGGAGGTAGTCCGTACTCAACAAGCCGGCATCGCGAACGGCATACCGATCATGTCTCGACTTTGCATTGGCCAACAACTTTTATCGCCGATATCTGGCTCAACATCTCCGTAGCTGTCCATCTGGGACAATGCTTTAGCGATGATCGCCAACAGCTGGTTTCCAGCAAAACGAGCCGGCCGTTCTCCGTCCTTAACCGCAGTTGTGGTATGTTCCAGAGTGTCGGGCCAGCCTGGAACGCCGATCGACCGTGGGCTAGGATGCGTCTCGTCCAGCAGACGCTGCGCCTGTACTCCAAGGGCACCATCACTGGACTGGGTGGAGAATACGCGGCTGCCACTGGCAGTAACAGCACTGGGCTGTAACATTTTGATGGTGCCATTGCCAGCATCGGCATCGGCATTGACATCCGCATCACCATCCGCATCACCATCACCGTTAGCGTCGCCGCCGTCGCCTTGCACCAGTCCAAGGTCGTCCTGGTTTCCTCCGACTTCTGTGGACACCGCAGGAACGACACCAGGGCCGGCTGAGGGAAGACCCATCATGTCGATGGCTAGCTGCCCGTTGCCAAACTGATCCATCAGGCCCATGTCCAAGTCCACATCCATGTGCATATCTATGTTGTCGGCATCAAACTCCAGCATGTCACCCCAGTGCTGCGCACCTGGCATATCCGCCATGTCACCAAACTCCATGATAGCCGAGTGCATCCAGGCATCGTCTTCCGTCCCCGTCGTCATATCCATGGACCTTACCTCATCACAGTGGGCCATGTCAACTGCAGCATCCATCGGACCAGCCGTACCCATAGGAGCGAGAGGTGCCGTCGGTTCGCCCCACGGCTCACCTTCCGCATCTCCGTCCTCCATAGAAGTGTACGGTATCGCAGCGCTCTGCTCGTGTGCCACCTCATGGTCGCCAAGGTGGTGCGAGGCGGCATTCCTGTTTGGTTCTGCCGGTTCGCCTTGATCGTCAAACCCACGACGACGATTGCGGCCGCGGGCTCGGCGGGCTTGGCCTCGGTGCTTTTGTTTATAGTCGCCACCTTCATCGTCGTCGCTGACATGATCGTTGGTACGCTCAGCGACGCGAACAGGATCAACTGCATAGGTGCCTGGGGCGGCATCGTTCTGGCGTCGAGCTACGGGCTTATCCGCATCAGAGCGAACACTACGACGACCCCGACGACTCCGACGTTGCGTCTCCCTCGGCGCTGGACTTCTGGGGACGTCCCAGACACTCGCGCCGTCGTCTCCATCTCCGCCTTCGTCTTCGTCTTTGTCTTCATCTTCATCTTCGGACTCCGACTCATCGCCAGCAACGGTAATCTGGGGTTGAGCCGGCGAGGCTCCAGACACAGGTGATCCATCACCGGGTCGTCTTCTACTGCGAAGGCTGCGTACGCGGGGCGACGGCCTCGGTGCCGGTTTCGTGGCCTTGTAGGACTTTGTGACCTTGCACGGCTTTGCCCTATCCTGCTGCTTCCGTTGTCTTGCTGGTCTCAGAACAAGATTGTGGTTGGATCGAGTCTTCTTGGGCGCCATGTTTTGGAGGATTCTTTTGACCTGTTCGTATGACAGTCTCTGGAGTCGAAATGGAGGCAGAGACGAAGAAGGGCCATCATCGATCGATCCCCGGCCGTCATCTTCCCGAACCCTTATCGGGACCTAGCAGGCCGGGCTTTTGAGCGAACGACGAGATCGAATGGGTCGAGTGTCGGGTCCTGAACTGGACTCGCAGGTTTCTTGCAACAGAATGGCCCATTTCGTCCGTAAGGGCTGTTGGTCCGTCGCTGCGCAGACGAGCGGTGATGTCGGTGTTACTCCATCCATAGTCGATCCTAGAACCAAGAAAGAATTGGAAAAAAAAAACAGTCATCCAACGGGTTTCCGTCCAAATTCAACCGCTACTTCACGGTACCAGACTGTCGGTAACGGCCACTTTGTTCATATATAAAAGTGTGGTGGAGAAGAGAATTGGACGTTTGGCACATCCTTCGTTGTGCGTTTGCCTGTTGCAAGTTGAATTGACTCCGGCATAGAGGCTTTGGCATCTTAATTCGGCCACTTGTCCACTTGTCCACTCGTCAACTTGTTCACTCGTCAACTCATCTGTCTGGTGATTTGTCTACGGACTTATCATTTGACCTGCCTATTTTTTTCCTTTTCCACTTTGTCTCCATCTTGTCACGCTCCTCGCGAGTCCATCTCTTCATCTCACATTCCATGGACCCTTCAAAGACCAGACAAGCCCAAGCCCACGCCCGGCAGCGCCATATGGCGCTAGCGCCGTCCTCGGCCCCGGGCCAGCTGCGTATGCCCACGAGCCGCACCCGAGGAAAGCACAAATCGACTGCTGCCCTGGTGCCTCAGGGTGTTCAACCTAGCTCGCAGAGGCCCTACCAGCAGTCTTTCAACGGAGTTCCTCAAAAAAGAAAGATTCCAGCTCACCACCATTATGATCGGCAGCCACAGTTTGTTGGTACTCCCGAAGACGTCGAAGATGATGATTTGCTTTATCCTGATGAAGAGTTTGTCCTGTTTCTGCTTTCCCTTACATACCTACTCACCCTCTTCCCTTTTCTTTTCATTGTTTTCACTTTTTCACTTTTTCACTTTTCACTTTTCACCCCTACTTGCTTGTCCACCTGTTTTGGCCAATTGTGTATTCTCGAAGCCAGATTCGTTGTGCCTTTTCCCATTCCATCCATCTCCGGCGATCATGTCCCTAATCTGCTTGATTTGACTATTCCTGTTCCTCCCCGTTGCCTCTCCAACTTCAGCTTGCCCCGACATAGGCTGACTAATACCATAGAGGTAGCTTCGGTCAATATTCCTATGATGAGGAGCCAATGCCGCAAACCATTGGCGCCATTATGGAAATCCTATCTGATGTCCAGTCTCAGTTAACATCCCTATCTCATGGGTGAGTTAGCCCTGCACCAATGTAGCCCAATTGTTCTTTTTTTGGACAGACGTTGGGCGCGTGTAGGACTACGTTTGCTTCCGCGTTGACATCCTTCCAAGAGTGTTGCTGACGAAACTGGTTTGAATTCTGCAGGTTCGAGGAACAAAAGAAAAGGTAAGCGGTCTCCCAAGCCTTTCGGCGATCGATAATCGCTGTGGACATGTTGGAAACTGACCTTTCTGATCTTGTGTGGCAGACAAGTAAAGGCTGACGCCGTGTAAGTATCCTCCAAAGTATCACGGTCATTACTGCTGGCGGACGTCCATCTCTAACACCGTGTTCATGTACAGGTTGAAACATCTATCTCGCCAGTGAGTTACATAGGGTCCGAGCATGCTTGGTGTTTCTGACCCCTTCTCCTGTGGTCGGAGAATGTTCGTTGGTTGACGTATGCCTTCACTATCGATTAGGTCGGGTGAGAACCTTCAGACGTGAGTAGATGGACGCCTTGTAGCACTTCCAAAGCTGCTTTTACGCCGACGGATGGCCGGATGCTGACAGCTTTCCCATACCGTAGACTGGAAGAACTCGTGACAACGTGAGTTATCAGAGCTATTGAGCCAGTGTTTCTCTTAGCTCGCTTCTTTTTCTCTTCTTTCTCTTTTACTTTATTTTCGTTTCTCATCACTTTTGTACCTTTCTTTCCTGCTTTCCTGCTTTTCTGCTATGTTCCCTCTGACTAACGTCTTTCACAAGTACGCATCAAGTGGACAGCCGGTAAGTTTTGGTCACATCCTGACTCTTGCCAACCCGTCCATCCGTTTTCTCCTCTAGATCACTAACAGGATCCAAAGCATGGACCAACTACCACTTAAGCTCTCCAGTAGCATAGTACACTTAGCTCAGGAGCAGCCCAACCTTCTTACGCAAGGATCCACAAATCAGACAGCTTTTCACATGGGATTGGACTCTGTCGATCCTTCCAACTTGACGAACAACAACCGGGCAGGACAAGGGAACAATGGGGTACAGGGATAGTGTTGATGAATGTTGGAGGGTTGACAACCAGCACCGAAAACGATGGAAATGAATAGGCACAGGTATTTCAAGTAAATCTTCATACATGTTTTTGTGCGAGTAAGTGAGCCAGTGAATGAATGAATATGTGGACATATATGGGAGGGATGGATTGGTGACACAACGCGCTGTGAAAGTTAATCAAGTGGACCGGAAAAGGAAGATCACGTCACACTAAATAAAAGAATAACTATACTTTATACCAAAGGTTGGGCTAACTAGAATCGCGAATCACATCCACGTGCTGAAACATATGTACAGGCTGTACTGAGTCACCTCACGACAGAGACCGTTGAGATATACGTCACAGGCTGTTATTGCAGAAGCGATAAAAAAGGATAGATCTGTCCCCCCCCTCATTCAATTCAAACACAACTAACAGTAAGATGCTAAGTATGCCAAAGCCTCCGACTCAGTGCACCGTTGCAACATCTCCGAATGGTCCTGAGCAAGGTCTAGTCTGTAGTGATCCCCGGGCACGACAGCCGCAAACGACCTACTGTCTTCGAATTGATTGGAGTCAAGTCTCAAGCTGGGCGGCGTGTCTAGAGGTGAGCTGCAGATCTGTTGCTGGAACTGATGCTCAACGACATGAGGCAGCAAATTCGTTGGTGGGGTCGCCTTCGTTGCCTCAGTTGACGGCCTCTGGAGTATTTCCTCGAGCAAGGTTATATGTTCCTCTCCCAAACGGATAAGGCGCTGTTGCAAATCCAGTACAGCCTCCATTTGGTCGACTGATGTGTTGAGGGAAGCGCATTGTTGGTGCAGCTTTTCGTTTTCTAGTGCAAGCATTTGATTCATCTCTTGTAGGAAATGGGGTAACTGCTCAACAGTCATTGTATGAGGCTGCAGAATGCGGCGTGGCGAAGGGACGCTAGGGGGTGAACTCATTTTAATCGGTTGGCTTCGTAATACTTCAATAGCCAAAAGAAAGTTTCGATGAGGCTATCTTAATACAAGGCCCCAATGATAAGAATGACGTCTGGCATTACATTCACACTCATATACAATATAATATGTAGTTCAGTGTACCGTGACGAGGACTATTTATGTTTTCGATTCGTTGTCTTGTCATATAAAAGGCTGTTTTCTTCTGCTGTTTTCAAGTTCGTTTTGTCCTCGACTCAATAATGCTAGCGGTTATTTAGGACAACTTCAAGACCAATTTGGCCCGGACGCCCGAGTGACGGTCCTTTGTCACTGATTGCATGAAGCTCCACCCAGTATAGCGTAATACCTTGGTTATCCAATACGTACAGTAGGGTGCGGGTCCAGCGTCAGTAAGTTGACATTGTAATTTTACCAAAAATGCCCAAAAGTGGACTAAGCGTGGTGCATGCACAGTGTGCCACTAGTGCCTATATGACCTCTTCCTAGAGCAACTACAACCTGGTGCCTGGAAAATAAGGCCTTCAATGACCCTGCCTACGACCAACTTTGAAGATCGTCTATGATTACAACACTCCAATGGCCATATGCTTCTGCATGAAAGCTACAATCATTGAAATTCCGTTGAAAAAACTGTAAAATTCGTATCGATTACTTTGCCAGCTAAGCTAGTTAATATTTACTATGGAGGATATGGACCTTTGGGTGGAGGTGGACTTGAATCGAGGTTTCTACTTAGGAAACGAATTTAATAACTGGAGGCACCTTCCAGCGCGAGACGACTAGCCTGCCATGAATGCAGCGTTGCGACTGATGACTGAGTGTGCGGATGGGCGTGGCCCAACTTCTTTTGACGTAGATGAGCGCAGCCTTGCATCAAAGTAAGAGAATCTTCAAGCCGGCCTTGACTGTGCCAAGTGAATGCTAGGTTGGCCATACTGGTCAGCGTGTCGGGATGATCGACCCCAAGCTTCGCCTTGCGAGTCTCCATCACTTCCACCTCAAGCTTCTCTGCCTCCTCCCATCGACCCTGGTTCCAAAACGTCGAAGCTAAGTTGGCCATACTGGTCAGCGTGTCGGGATGATCGACCCCAAGCTTCGCCTTGCGAGTCTCCATCACTTCCACTTCAAGCTTCTCTGCCTCCTCCCATCGACCCTGGTTCCTGTACGTCGAAGCTAAGTTGGCCATACTGGTCAGCGTGTCGGGATGATCGACCCCAAGCTTCGCCTTGCTAGTCTCCATCACTTCCACAAATAGCTTCTCTGCCTCCTCCCATCGACCCTGGTTGCTGTACGTTGAAGCTAAGTTGGCCATACTGGTCAGCGTCGAGGGATGATCGACCCCAAGCTTCGCCTTGCGAGTCTCCATCACTTCCACTTCAAGCTTCTCTGCCTCCTCCCATCGGCCCTGGTTCCTGTACGTCGAAGCTAAGTTGGCCATACTGGTCAGCGTCGAGGGATGATCGACCCCAAGCTTCGCCTTGCTCGTCTCCATCACTTCCACTTCAAGCTTCTCTGCCTCCTCCCATCGACCCTGGTTCCAAAACGTCGAAGCTAGGTTGGCCATACTGGTCAGCGTCGAGGGATGATCGACCCCAAGCTTCGCCTTGCGAGTCTCCATCACTTCCACTTCAAGCTTCTCTGCCTCCTCCCATCGACCCTGGTTGCTGTACGTTGAAGCTAAGTTGGCCATACTGGTCAGCGTCGAGGGATGATCGACCCCAAGCTTCGCCTTGCGAGTCTCCATCACTTCCACTTCAAGCTTCTCTGCCTCCTCCCATCGGCCCTGGTTCCTGTACGTCGAAGCTAAGTTGGCCATACTGGTCAGCGTCGAGGGATGATCGACCCCAAGCTTCGCCTTGCTCGTCTCCATCACTTCCACTTCAAGCTTCTCTGCCTCCTCCCATCGACCCTGGTTGCTGTACGTTGAAGCTAAGTTGGCCATACTGGTCAGCGTCGAGGGATGATCGACCCCAAGCTTCGCCTTGCGAGTCTCCATCACTTCCACTTCAAGCTTCTCTGCCTCCTCCCATCGGCCCTGGTTCCTGTACGTCGAAGCTAAGTTGGCCATACTGGTCAGCGTCGAGGGATGATCGACCCCAAGCTTCGCCTTGCTCGTCTCCATCACTTCCACTTCAAGCTTCTCTGCCTCCTCCCATCGACCCTGGTTGCTGTACGTTGAAGCTAAGTTGGCCATACTGGCCAGCGTCGAGGGATGATCGAGACCATTGATGCAAATTCTTGCCTGAACAGCTGCCTTTGCCAGCGTCTCTGCTCGTGTGTATTCGCCAATCATCAGCATGTACCAAGATATATTTGTCAGTACTTCAGCCCAATTTGCAACAATGCTCTCCTCTCTTGGCTTTCTCTCAACTAAAGGTTCGACGTGAGGAAGAAGACTTTGACAGACGGCCCATGTCTCGAACGCGCCAGAGGGGAAATGGTCGGCTGCTAGCTTCATGAACAGCCGACTCCACTTTGCTGGGTCACCATATTCCGAGATCCACGAGCGAGTGCAGAACTGGACAAGCGAATGCATCTCACAGAGCCCCACCGTCGAAATATGAACAAGAGAGTAGCCTCGCAGCACGTCCATATCGTTCTCAAAGCCTGTTCGTTCGCTTTCACCGTCGCTTTTGCTTCCAGTGTCTATGCCGTCTACATCATTTCCCTCGTCCGCCGTGGTGTCTTCGCCGTCGTCGTTGTAGCTATGAAGCATGATCTCAGGTATGTTTTGAGCCTGAAATTGGCTCATCAACGATAGAAGATTGGCGGCGCACGGTTGCTCCCGCCTGATCTGCTCGAACGTCACCTGCCACGTCACCACAACAGAGTTGGAAACCCCATCTTGCCGACCAAGATCTCCTTTATCGCTGCGAAGAAGGCTATCTCTTCGCTTTTCACTTCTGTAAAATTCATTCAGATATGACTTGGTAGTCACTCGTGGGCTGCGTCGATTGATGTATGCTGCTGCCTGGTTTACTGCTAGCGGGATGCAATCAAGTGTGCGGACAAGATCCTTTGCTGCAGCTTCGTCTGTCTTGTTTTCCAGCCTCCTCTGCAAAAGTTCCAGAGCTTGCTCCTCTCCCATGGTGGGGATTCGCAACGTTGCTTGGCTACTACCGACTAGCTTTTCTGCTGCGTCAAGGCTGCGCGATGTGACGAGAATCTTGCCCTTGGTTGATTTGGGCAAATACGAGGCAACTCGATCTTGTAAGGCGTCACCGTGTCCCTTGTCAAGAAAGAATAGCTTGATATCATCGGCATTGTCGACGACCATCAGCCACGGATTGATGTCATCCCTCTGCAGCCAGTCACGCACGAGTGCCAGCACGTTGACCTCTGGTTCGTGCCGACGAGGCAAGGCGAGAACATCTGCAAGAGCGCGGTACGACTCCTCGAACGTCGCCTTGCTGCGGCCATGCACCCAGAATACACTGGTTCCGGGTTCAGCCGCATAGACGTGGTGTGCAAACTGGATGGCCAGCTGGGATTTCCTATTACCATGTTAGTGCCAGCATGGAGAAATAGCGAGGATTCATTACCCGAAGCCGCCCATGCCGACCAAAGCCATCCGCTGGCTGGGTTGGCTGTATTTGTCTTGCATCCATTTTTCGATAATAGGGCGGTGGACAAAGTCTGGGTCAGGAGTGAACGGCATCATGAAATGGGGCTTGCGGGAAACCGAGGCATCCTCGGTCGGCTGAAGCCCCAGTCGTTTGACCCTTTCATGCATGTCGACGAGTATGGCCCTGGTAATATGTTAGTCTCGGTAGCGACAGGGAATTTGTCTGTGCTCGTACGTCTGATCAACCTGGAGTCCGAGTAAGATGGTTTTCTCGTGACGGTCAAGACCGGCCAGAAGTTGGTCGACCTCTTTGCTGTTAAATGGCCATTTGAGTGCTCGAATGCCATAGCGCCGCATAGCGGTACGTACAGGATTTGGATCAAGCTTTTTCTCCAATCGCTCCAGGTCGGCGATGCAGCTGCGGAATGAGCCAACAAGTCCCTTGGATATCGAAAGCGACAAGCTTTTGGTCCCTTCTACCAGGCACTGCGTAGCCCGCAGAGTAGTCCCCAGGTGTTCGACCTGGTTGCGGAGACGCTCGATATCCGCTCGGGCGCTAGAGACATCTTTGGAATACTGGAAGCACAGCGTCGCGACCTTGGCGGAGAGGTCGATGACAGCGATTATGTTGGCGGCGACTCCGAGTCCTTCCATGACCGTCCCGGCTCACATCTAATGATCGATACCGTGGAATGACGTGGGAAAGTTGGAATACCCCTCATTTCTGTGAGCAAGGCTCGGACCCACTACACTGCAAATCCACGTGGACCACATATAAGTGGCCCATCTCTATTACATCCACTTGTCGGCGCTCAGATTACTTAGTAATCCACTACACTTGGACCTGAAAGTGGATGTAATGGAGTGGATTTAGGTGGATTTGGGTACAGTGGGATATTCCCTGGCCCTGTACGGTTCATAGTACTTATTTTTGTATATAATTGCCTATTAAATCGAGGTACCTGGACCCAAGTTAGCCGAGGTCAATCACCCCTACAGCTAATCCATTATACGAGAAACTACCCCTATTGAGCACGTTTTCTACAGGTTTCCTGCTTTGTTTTTGCCAAAAAAAATAAATTCGACGATGTCAGCCAAACCAGGCCAACCAGGCCAACAGCAGCAGCTCGAGGACCGTCTTTTTCGCCATTTCAGAGGCTGGAATTGGTCAGAACGCGCTCGTGATACTAGCTCTTGGCTGTGGGACTTTGGCTATGATATTCAACGTCATGGCTTACGCAAATGGGCTTGCAAGGACTGTATCCTCGGAAATCGTCCCATTATCGCGAGTTTTACCTCTTCAGGTCTCCAGAACGCGGCAAATCATCTATGGCGTGAGCATAAAACACCAGCACCAGAGGGAGAGAAAAAGAGCACAGCACAGCTCAAATCCGAAGGCGCACTGAAATCGAGCCAGCCGACTATTGCCTCTGTTTTGAAACTGGACGTCAACAAGCCTACGTAACAGAATATCGCGAATAGCTTCATCTCACGCTTTGATAAGCAACACTTTCAGCGTATGCTAGTCGAGTTAATCGTCAGTAGCAACCAGTCATTTTCCTTCGCCGAGAACCCCATCCTCCGAGAAATTTTCGACTATTTGAGTCCCTCCGTTTCGATCCAACACGCCAACTTGAGTGCCAGGGCTGTCCGATATAAGATCATTCAAGAGTATAACCGCCACAAGCAGACGGTTATCGAGGTGCTGAGGAACTCCCCTGGAGCGCTTCATATCTCATTTGATGGCTGGACGTCTCGAAATAAGCTTGCCCTGTACGGTATTACTTGTTTCTTCAGAGATGAGAAGAATCGGCCATGCAAAATCATGATTGGGGTTCCGGAGGCTCATCGTCACTTCGGCTCAACGATCGGTGGGGAGGTTCTCGACGTCCTACACACTCTTGGCGTGAGTCCAGAGAAGATTGGCTATTTCACGCTCGACAATGCTGAAAACAACGATACTGCAATGGAGGTCATTGGTGCTGAACTTGGGTTCGATGGCCGACTACGCCGAGGACGCTGTATTGGCCACACAATTAACTTGTCAGCCAAGGCGCTCTTGTTTGGCAAAAACGCTAACGCGTTCGAGCAGCAATTATCAGGTGCAGAAGCGTTGTCTGATACTGAATACGCTCAATGGCGCAAAAAAGGACCAGTTGGCAAGTTACACAATATCGTAGTTGATGTGCGTATTAGCCATCGGCTAATTTACTTATTCAAGGAGGTCCAGAGGGTAAGCGGTCTTACTAAATCCTATTCGTCTCATACTAATTTGGTGTATCTAACAGGACGAAATTAATCGCGCCGCCACCCTTAAACTCCGATCGAAGAAACCACTCAAGCTAATTATCGATAACGACACGCGTTGGCTGTCACAACTCTACATGATCCGCAGGGCTCTACGGTTGAAAACCTCTATCGAACTCCTACTGATCAAGTATAAGGCGCAATGGGAGGACGAAAATCGGTCTAAAAATACTGGCCAAGTAACGCAAGCCAAGTTGGCGAAAAAACCACGCATCCTCCGAGACGAGAATCAGCTAACAGACAAAGACTGGGAGGTTCTTTACCATTTGGAGGCTATTCTGACTGTTTTTGAGACCGCGGTAAAGACGCTTGAGGGTGATGGACACATCCGCAGGCGTAAGCAAGGCTGGACTGGCTCCTACGGCAATATCTGGGACGTAGTGCTTGGCTATGAATTGCTGCTTAACACACTGGAAGAATATAAGCAGCTTGCTGCTGACTTTCCTGATCCAGAGCACTTCCGCATCGGAATCAACCTTGCTCGGGATAAGCTGGATGAATATTATCAGCGGTTGGACGAGACGCCCATCTACTATACGGCTATGGCGCTCCATCCAGCTTATCGTTGGGACTGGTTTGATGAAACGTGGGCTCATAAGCCTAGTTGGATTGAAAAGGCAAAAGAGACGGTTGCCGACGTCTGGCTGTCCGATTACGCTCATCTCGAGGTTAGAACCAACAGCAGCAGAGGCGACGACGAGCCACCGGCAAAAAGACCTCGGTTTTTCAACCCCTTCGAGAAGAACAGTCGTCTGCCGAACTCAAAACCAGCATACGCAGCAATTATTGTTGGTGACGAGTACCAAGCGTGGCAGACGGATCGTGAGGCCAGCGACGGCAACGTTCGTGATCCAATTGGTTACTGGATCACTAAGCAAGGCAGATATCCTCGGTTATCCAGGATGGCATTGGACTTCCTGACGATCCAGCCGATGTCAGCCGAGTGTGAGAGGTTATTTTCAGCTGCTGGCAAGATGGTCTCGGGGTTGCGTACGAACCTGGATGCTGAGATTATCGCCATTTGTCAGGTTTTACGCTCTTGGTACCGTGCTGGCCTTATCAAGGACCTGGATCCATTGCTTAAGTCGCACCTTGAAAGTAAGCCGGATGGCGGTTGTGGGACTCTAAGCGACGACGAGCTGGCGCTTGCTGAGTCAAAATGGCTATTGGAGGGCGAGGACAGCGCCAGCGAGGTTGACGATTCAACACAGCAGCAACAGGCTGAAGAGTTAGTGTCAACCTCTGAAAGTGAGGGTGAATAGGCACCGAGGAGGTTGTGAATAGCCTCAAGGGTCCACTATAAATCCACTTATAAATCCACGTGTGTACATCCATTCCGCCCCGGTCAGATATGTGCTACATCCACTATGTAATTGCCTAAAAATCGCACATCCACTCTACTTGGTCCAAAAGTGGAGTGGATGTAGTGGTTCCGACCCTTGTCTGTGAGGCCTCCATCTGCGGGGAGGGGTAGGCGCAGCTGAGCATTCGTCGATCATGATTGGTAGGCGATGATGGTGATGGCGACTGGCTGGTGCCCCAACAGCAACTTGATAATCCATGAGGCAGGCTTCCTCAGTACAAGAGCGCCAAACGAGGAATTGTCCGGCGTTGTAGTTGGCACACTGGCCGATCAGCTGTATGTTGTACGCAGGAAGTTCGTTCTTCGCACCTACCCTTGGGCTAGGCCACATGAGGGCCACAGTAATCGACGTTTTTACGTCTTCGTCAGTGGGATGTGTATGCGTAACTGCTGATAAATGTTGTATAGATTTTTGGTCAGAAACGGGCATTAGAATATTGCAGGTCCATCTTTAGTTGGTCGTCCATGGCTCTTGCTTTCTGAATATTCAGGCGCTTACATGCTGTTAGTGCTTGGAAAGGGCAGGGATCATGTTAGAGCTAGTGGTACACTGTGCATGCGCCACGCTTAATCCACTTTTGGGCATTTTTGGTAAAATTACAATGGCAGCTTACTGACGCTGGACCTGCACCTCACTGTATAGTTACAAAACTGATTGTGG
Organism: Fusarium poae; assembly: GCF_019609905.1. Lineage (NCBI taxonomy): Eukaryota > Fungi > Ascomycota > Sordariomycetes > Hypocreales > Nectriaceae > Fusarium > Fusarium poae. The sequence goes on from NW_025408659.1 coordinate 493,460, forward strand.
ATTCTTTCCCAAGTTTCCACTTCACATCATACAATCTCAATCTTCGAAATGACGGCTACCACGAGCTGAAGTAAATTTGATACAACAATTGCGTCTCTAGAAAGGTTAAGTGGCTCCGACATGCATGATACGTTACGAGACGTTACCCTACGCCGGACGCTTTTCCCTAATGGAATTCTAAATATTTAAGAGCTGTCGTTGCCTCGTACTCCCTGTGCTACAGAGTTTGAGTTACAAGCCGTATTATAAAATTCCCATTGGAAGCTGAATTGGGCTGCACCATCAGGTTAGCATAAGAGAAGCAAAGCAAGAAAAGCAAAACACACCCGCAGACGGCGTTGATACTAGTTGGGGAGTGGGCAAAAGGAATCTCGGGCTCTTAGTAGAACATTTTGCGCCATGTTAGTCGGTGAATATTACGAACTTTGCGTCTATATGTACAGGGTGATGCGAGTCCAGCGTCAGTATTTTATTATTGATGTTTTTTTGAGATCGCCCCAAAATGGACTAAACGTGGCGCACGCCCCTGTACTAACGACGCTAAGTATGATCCCTGCCTTTCGTACTCACTAACAGCATTTAGCTGGGCACCAGTTTTAGACTCCATGCAGGGCCAGCCAAAATGAAGAGAATAATCCGTTGTGTGCCTTACAGTATTGAGCACCGACAATTTCCACACAGTGCACAATATGTAGCTATATTTACTGTGAATATGGTATGGGCAGAAATCAGTGAGTGAATTGAAGTACTTCAATGGTTTACGGAAGGTCAAAGTACCCTTTACTCGCACTGTTAAACAGTCCCCACTCCCCCGCGTTCGAGCCCCAGTCTTTAGGCATCCGCGATACTTGTGGATACTTCCCTCAACCAGCCAGAAATTGATTGTAGGCCGGTTTAAGGGCCTGATTCTGACACAACATCTGCTTCCTGGATAGAGTCATGTACCTAATGGCCCCCACCCTAGACTTGATACAAGCATGTTATTTTTGGAGCGGAAGCTGTCAATGCTCAGTACTACAGTGCTGAACACCTCCACCTTCCGCTTCAAAACAACATTCTCTTTATAAAATCCAGAGTGGAGACACTTCGGTACATAGATCTACCTAGTAAGCAATTATTTTGTCTGAAGTACCCAGAAATAGCGCTGCTGCCTAAAAAATCTGGGGGAGTGGGGACAAGTCAGCAGTGCGAGATAGAAGTACTCTCTCCAGGTACAGACTCGGTAGGTACTTTGAGAAACAAAAGATAAGCTAAGTCACAGCGCGTACAGCGTGTCTAGGGTACATATACTTCAGATGTGGAAACATCCTTCATTGAGAACGATTGTTGTAGGAGAGGAAGCTATCGGTGTTCAATACTGTATATAAGAATTAAGTACATAACTGTAAGTCGATTACAGTACATGTCTTCGAAGCCCGGACGCCGAAATACCTAGATTCTGTTGTGGCTGATACCTGGCAGGGTTGATTTCGGCTCTGGCTGTGCATATGGCATGCGCCGCGCTTAGTCCGTTTTGGGACATTCTCAATAAAACATCAATAATAAACTACTGACGCTGAACCCGCACCACCCTGTATAATATTTAGGGAAACGAGGACGGAAAGCAGGCGTTGTATGTAAGCATTAGCGACCAGTGCCCTTTCGGGCAGAACAGGCCGCCGGGCGTAATAAATTGTATTGTATTGTATTGTATAATATTTACAACATCGACGCTTACTCGACATTTTATGTCTGTGGCTTCATTGGGTTGACAAGGTATTTCGTCTTGGCAACTCAGGATGTGATTAGCTATAGTACAGTATTCGACTGTGCTTACTTTAAGTACGAGATCTATCCTCTTCCGTTCTGTGTCTCCTGACATTATCCGGTGCGTGTTTGTTGGAAAATTAGACCTGTCAGGCGGGTTCAGGATTGCGAGGGAAATCATGTAGAATTTCAAGGCTGGGACGATACGCGATTCGGATTGCACCGAATCCCTTCTTCATTTGCCAGGCTGGGTTACGCAAAGCGACTAACACACAGGGTCTCAAAATAGATGAAGTCGGCCGGTACTGGCTTCTTCAAGACAAATCAAGCGATTATCCTATATTTGTAAACTCTGATAATGGACTTCCAACGTTGTTGGCATGGTAGATTGTCCAGGCAAGGATCTCAATGCATCCCGGATACTTAAGATAAGGCTTCCTGCCTTTTCAAAACCAGCATCGTGTTTCTGTTACGGACCTTTGTGTGTCGATGTCTAAATGCTGCTTCCTTACGTAGGACTTACGTGGCAAGAGCCTACTAATTGCACGCAGGAGATTAGCCGGTATGAGGATCAATGTTCAAACAAATATAGAGAGGAATGCGCAAGCACACAAAGACACGGAGGTATAGCGAAATTTCCCCGTTTCAAATACCTACCAACTGAGCTTCGTCTCGCAATCTGGCGGGCGGCTTTTGCAAGCATAGACCCGGCCGTTGGAGTCTGCACCTTCGCGCACGATTGGTGTGAAATCACGGTAAGCCATCCTCGCTCCGCGCATGGTCGATCGCCACCAATCGCACATGCGTGTAAGGAGGCTAGAAGCGAATGGTTTCGCTCCATTAGCATTTGCGAAGGACCTGATCGAGCTCCGGAGTATCTATTTGTCCCGCGGACCCTCTTTCTAGTTCCTCCGTCCGCAGTCACAGACTCGCAGCTGGAGCATCTCATGCTACCTATAGAGCACGTCGCCATCAATGTTGCGGACAGCCCTGATCTTTTCCCCCTTTTTGAAGCACTAGCAAGACTTCCTTCTCTACAGACCATAATCATCATTATACCATCAGATACTGTCGAAGAGCACCAGGCTATAAATTGGCAGGAAACGATACGGCATGATGAGGAAATGCTCAGCCGAATGAGTAAATTGGTAGACGCGCCCGCACCAGACGGCGAGTGGCATCATCGCACCTACATGGGATGGGTGCTATGCAATTACTTGGAAAGTTCAATGGCGAGGAAGTATTATGCCGGAGACAAAAGACCAAAGATAAAGCTTTTGGTTGACCGAAGTGGGTCTTCCTTAGAGGCTGGAGTAAACACGGGACAGCCTTGGGCACTCTATTTCTACTGAATCATAGAATTAAACAGTATTCCAGTTCGCACCCCTATAGGCTCTTTTCTTATGGAGTCTTTACGTTCCGACCCGCCAACAACATTGCTGACGTTCAGTGGATAGTGCCCACGGTGCCGACGCGCGAAATGTGGCATAGGTAGATCAACCTCCACATCGTAGCACTTCATGTGTGGGAAGCCTTGTTGTAGGAAACCGCGATCAGCGAACAAGCAGTATTCTATCCATGGGCTACTTCTAATTTGCAATTCTGTTTTTCTTCGTCAAGGCTCGATTAGTGTCGGTACTATGCCCTTCATCCTAGCGCTACAAGTATCGCAATTGGTGAACTGTACTGGTGATGATGTCAAAAGCTCGGATCAAATCCGATAAACACATCGCGCTTCCTGGCGTATCGACGAATGTCATGCAAGGAGAGTAAACGATGCAGACACCAGAATTTATTTCAAAGTGGTTGGTATGCTGCATCTCTCATGTACAGGTAGTTATCCAGTGGTTGTACCCTCGACCGGAGGGCCGTAACGCGTCCACTGCTCTTGTTGCGGACACAATGACAGTCTATAGAAGTCTTCGACTTCAGCAAGCATGTCTTGTGGTCCCGACACTATTACTTGCGGAAGTTGTGCCGTATAGTGCTGAGTAGGTACCTTCCGGGGGGAGGGCATCCTCCACGAACGTTTGGGCCATTTCTAACATGCAGTTTGATGACTGATTATTGCTGCTGCAGAGCGCGACCCATAAGCACCAATGGGAGAAGGTATTGTGTGGTGATTAGTCAGTGGGCGCGCCCAGGCGCCCACGTATCAGTCGCCAGCCATCTGACGTAGCGGCTCACGACTCAAGGGCCTGTATATTCTGTTTCCAATCGTTGTTCGATTGCTCTATCAGTGTAACGGTTGCACCTAACCGTTAAGCCACAGGGCAAAAGATCGGGCCATAACTGCTATTGTAGCAATTACGGTAGTGCTTACAGCTGCTTATAGAGCCTTATAGCGCTGTTACGGTAACCAATCGTAACATATATATAGTATAAGTAGCTATTTAATAGTTATACTGACCTTATAGAATTATTTTTAAGTTTTAAAAAATCTAATCAAGCTTATTTTAGGACTTATATATTGCCACGGCCAGGGTCCCTGGATGCATTCAGGGTCTTACCGCTGCACTAAATGGCAAAAGACTAGGATGCAAGGTCCCTGACCTTACACTGCATTCTCATATATATAGCTATAGCGCCCTCGGATCAGGATCAGTTCAGGCTTCAGGCTTCAGGCTGTGACAGTAATGACATCAAAGCCGACCAATTATGGCTTCCAAGCGGTGGAAGTCATCTGATTACTCGTGGGCATATCCGGAACAAGTTCTAGATTTCTGGCTCGAAATGCCTTTCAAGGAGAGGGCACATCGGGGTGCAGGACCTGGCTCTCCGTGACGTTATTATAGATAAGCAATCGACAACGAAGGTCAATATCTCCCTTTGCCTGAGGTCTATTCTGGACGTGGAGGATGATGACATCTGCCCCCATTTGAATCCATAATCGGCCTCCATGGAGATTACGGCACATGCCTGGACATATTCCCGGCATTTTCAGTCATACACCTTGTAGAAGCCACATGGGCTACGGTTCGGTCCGTACGCGAAAGTTTATCTTACATTTGTTGAATTAGACAAGCGGCCTCTAATTTCGGCGAGGACTCTATAATCACACCTCTTTCCATTATGAAGTTTTGTGTCCCCGTCATTCAAGCATCGTAATTCTATCAATCAATAACTGTTCTTACAACCAAACACAGCACAAGTCTCAACAACTAACCATGGCGCCTTCAATTATCATACCGTCGTCCAGTTATGTTGGCGGCCATCTCGCCTCGACAAGTATCTGTTCAGATCACGTCGACATCCCCAATGAGGTGAGTGACAGGTGGATCAGGTTGCCCGAGGCTCTGTTCTCGTCAATTATGGCCGTCGAGCCGGAAGTCAACCCCATGCACAAGACATCAAAAGCTCTCTCAGATGCATGGCTAAGAGAGTAAGCCACATCGTGCGTCAATCACCAACGATAGCTGACACACCGCACAGTGCGCTTCGCATGGATGACAAAACGGCTAGCATTTGGAGCCGACTCGACATCGCCTACATGAGCGCTATCTCTGCACCCAATGCCGACCTGGAGACACTTAAGCTTATGAATGATTGGAATGGATGGGTTTTTGCATTTGATGATCGTGAGTAATCTCAGTCAATAGCACCCAGATGGTAGAACCAACCTCGCCTCATAAACTTGGAGAAGTTTAAGCCGTCACCATTGGCCCACGCCGCCCCATGCATGCAAAAAAGTGTTGACCAGAACAATCCGCTAACAACCAACAGCTTTCGACGAGGGTTCCTTCGCAAACAACCCCATCAAAGCAGCCGAAGAGATAATTTACACGCTCGCTATTCTCGATAACATCCACCCTGTAATATCACCTGACGTGAACCCATTGCGCCATACCCTACAATCATGCTGGAACCGCTTCCGACTACGCGCGAGTCCCGCGCTACAGTATCGCTGGAAGAGGCATCTCACCATGTACTGCGTCGGTGTCCTTCGGCAAGTTGGTGTGCAAAATACTGCTTCAAGACTAAGCATTGGGGAGTACATGGATATGAGAGCCGGAGGCGTTGGGGCGTATCCCTGCATTGGGCTGATGGAGTAAGTTTCTTTTTATCCTTTGTTCCTTTTCTCACCGTCGATCACCCTACAGTCAGAGTGACTGGAAACATTCTACCTTGGATGACCCTGTTTGACAATGCCTGAGCCAAGAATGGTTGTACATCTCGTCTGGATTGAGATGTGTTTGCGGTTGCTGAGGCTCAAGCTCATTGGCTACGAGCCGAAGACACTCTAAAACTAAGGGACAGGTCAATAATACATAAAATTCAATGACCAATCAGTTGATCTGTAAATGCCAGGTTCGCTGAAAAAATTGACTTACCGCAAGACGTCATGGATCATCCTTCTCTCGAAGCCATCTCCCGACTCACATGCGATTTGATCACCTTGTGAGCCAAATCCTATGTAATTAAACCTCTCTGATACCGATATCCAGCAGGCAAAACGACCTATGCTCCTACCGAAAAGACCTTATTCAAGGCGAGGACAATAACGTCATCTTCATTCTCAAAGATCAGGGTCTAACAGAACAGCAAGCTGTGGACGAGATTGGAGAGATGCTGTGCGATTGTTACCGACGATGGGGCACTGCCCTCGCAGATCTTCCATCTTGGGGAGAGGGTATTGACCGAGACGTGATCAAGTTTGTCAACGGTTGCAGAAATATTGCCCTAGGTAATCTTCACTGGAGGTATGTACCGGCCTAGAATGCTTATGGTTCATGAGTGGTTGACAAGTGCAGTTTAACTACATTCCGATATCTGGGTGATGAGGGTCCTAAGGTCAAAGAGACACGAATGATGAAGCTTCCTTGAACTGGCAATTGTGTATATCAAGAATGTTTGAGTTGCCGACCATACTAGATAGCGCAGGGATATCTTCTCGGGTACAGAGGTGTGATGACGGAAAATTGGATAAACTGGAACGCGCAAACGTGGTGTTATGTAAGGGCTAGCGAACGATAATTGTTAGATTTATCGATCGGAGTAGGATACTAGCGATGGTATCCAGTATACTATGTATGGTTTCTAGAGCCAACTTTAACTACTTTGGCTACGAATTGCCTATTTAATGCATATGCCATAATGCCATGACTTCTTCAAAGATTAACTTGAATATGTAACGAGCCGAACTTCAATCTCCTGTCCTTTTTATTCCGGGGCCTACCCAGCGTGATAGATATAGCAAATAAATAGAAGGTGGGCTGGAATCATGGACGATTGCTCAAAGCATTTGTGCTGATACAGGGTGGTGCGGGTCCAGCGTCAGTAGTTTATTATTGTAGTTTTAATGGAAATGCCCCAAAATGGACTAAGCGTGGCGCATGCCATATGCACAGCCAGAGCCGAAATCAACCCTGCCAGGTATCAGCCACAACAGAATCTAGGTATTTCGGCGTCCGGTGTCACGGCCAGGGTCCCTGGATGCATTCAGGGTCTTACCGCTGCACTAAATGGCAAAGACTAGGATGTAAGGTCCCTGACCTTACACTGCATTCATCTACCAGACATCAATTCTTTCACAACCGGACCACTTGCTACATAGTCAAAAGGAACATAGCCGTTTCTCCTTATAATACAGCACTTGCAGCTTCCTCTCCAAAAATAACTGTCGTTTATAAACAAAGCCCCATATATGTAGCCCAAGTATATTTTCACACTGTGTACACTCTTCCCCGGAACAAAAAGGGCGAGTCTTGATGTGCTTACCTGATTGATGCAAGCTATGGTACTTATTGTTCATACTGTGGGCCTGTCTCCACTTCTCCAGATTCGCGACCCAGAACTTCTCTCCTGGGAGCTTGACCTTTGACCAAACTTTTAGATGAAATGCTTACATAATATGATTTCAATGTGTTACAGCACGTGATCATAAGATTATATCACGTGATGTTATGTATGTAAGAGTAAGCTGTCTCGAGTACGAGTTTTGTAGAATTTGTAATTCTTCATTAACATGTCTTTTAAAAAGAGAAAGTGTCAAAATTCGAAAGTTATTTATATTTTTCGAAGTGTTCCGAACTTGAATTCGTTGGTATTGGAGTTGAATTTTAGGCCGTCAAATATGGAAATTATATTTGATCCTGTTGACGATTCTGGAAGCATTGATGTTTCTGACATTGATGCTGAGAAGGAGGTGTTGAGGAGTCGGATTACTGAACTTGAGAGGGAGCTTGAAAGGGTTCGGGCCGAAGCGAAGGCAGCCGTGGAACACGGTGGGTCGAATATGCCTCTGCAAGAGGCTGTGTCTGCATTGGGGGCCAAAGGCCCACCCGGGTGGATATGGGTAAGTGGATCTATTACGTACTGGCAATTTGTGTCTTACGCTAATTGGCAGGTCGGTGTTATCGAGGAGGAAGATTTGTGGAGGGAGTATCTCCTAAGGCCGGAAGAAGTTTCCGGTGCTGTGGAGGAGTTGTGGGAGTTTATTTTTACTGATATGGGTTGTTATGATGAAAAGCTTCAATTAGAAGCTTGTAATCTTTACGATAGGTATTTTGGTGAGGAAGTTGATGGTATGATGGTTAGTGTGTACCCCGATTTAGGGCAGTGGCCTGAGATTAATGGGTTGGATGTTACGACGTGCATGGTGAACTATTTTGATTGTTTTGGTGGAGTTCGGAGTAAGTTTTTGTTTGTTGCTTGGACCACGTATCGATTGATACAGTGGTTGAAGTTGGTGGGTAGTGAAGTAGCGGATGGAAAACTTTAGTTGTCTGTATATTAGTCAGCATATGGTGATAGCTTCAGTTTACTGGATCCACTTTGACAATTGAGTGCCAGTAAGGGTCATTGCACCATGGGGGGGTGGTCCCCTATGGGGTACCCCGTGGGGCTGTACCCGCGTCAGAAAACCGAGATCCTTTTTGGCTAGCGCAGCGTCACCCGTCACGTGGTTAGTAGGTTAGGGTTAGATTAGTGTTAGGGTTAACCGAGGTTTACCCGCAAAGGATTATGTAAGCAGATTTTTAACCAATAAGGTCAACACTCCCAGGAGAGACGAGCTTGCGTTTAAGATTCTTCTCTCCTGGGAGCTTGACCTTTGACCATTTTTGAGATTGATTACTTAAGGTGGGGTTCGTCCTGTTTTGGGAATTTTTGTTTGTAACCCAAAAAACACAAAACACATCCTGACAATTTTTTTCATCATGACACAAGTTTTTGCCAAAAAAACTTACAAGCGGAATAATTATAGGGCAGCAGAGCATGGGGAATGTGTATATTGTTGATATGTTTATTTTGATGACTAGTGCTACTTTGGAGGATGGTACTGCTCCTCCGTTGAGAATATCTGGTCAGACTTCAGTGTATTGGAAGGAATAGGGTATTTTAGTATTAGTTAGTTGAATGGTGATAGCTTCATTTTATTTTATCCACTTTGACAATTGAGTGCCAGTAAGGGTCATTGCACCATGGGGGGGTGGTCCCCTATGGGGTACCCCGTGGGGCTGTACCCGCGTCAGAAAACCGAGATCCTTTTTGGCTAGCGCAGCGTCACCCGTCACGTGGTTAGTAGGTTAGGGTTAGATTAGTGTTAGGGTTAACCGAGGTTTACCCGCAAAGGATTATGTAAGCAGATTTTTAACCAATAAGGTCAACACTCCCAGGAGAGACGAGCTTGCGTTTAAGATTCTTCTCTCCTGGGAGCTTGACCTTTGACCATTTTTGAGATTGATTACTTAAGGTGGGGTTCGTCCTGTTTTGGGAATTTTTGTTTGTAACCCAAAAAACACAAAACACATCCTGACAATTTTTTTCATCATGACACAAGTTTTTGCCAAAAAAACTTACAAGCGGAATAATTATAGGGCAGCAGAGCATGGGGAATGTGTATATTGTTGATATGTTTATTTTGATGACTAGTGCTACTTTGGAGGATGGTACTGCTCCTCCGTTGAGAATATCTGGTCAGACTTCAGTGTATTGGAAGGAATAGGGTATTTTAGTATTAGTTAGTTGAATGGTGATAGCTTCATTTTATTTTATCCACTTTGACAATTGAGTGCCAGTAAGGGTCATTGCACCATGGGGGGGTGGTCCCCTATGGGGTACCCCGTGGGGCTGTACCCGCGTCAGAAAAGGCAGCAGCGGTACTTCTAAGTACTTCGTTTGCTCAGCCAGAAATTGCTTACACACCCATAAGGCGGCCAAATTCTGACCAAACATCTGCTTATGAGGTAGAGCTATGTACCCGGATAGCCCCACCCTAGACTTTACAAAGAGTATGTTTTTTTTGGACGGGAAGGTGCAAGTGCTCAATACTGTAGAGTTAAACTACAGAACCGAGCGAAACCGGTATATTCTTGGCGATCAGCGTCAACGTACAATTTGGGCAGCAGAATGTCTGCATCTTATTCTGTAGTCTGCGGCACTTTGCGATGGACGCCACACGCTTCTAAAGAGCATCAGGTAGCCTATTAGTATGCTATATATTAAATAGCCGTACAGTTCGCCAGCCATTTGTTTCTCTCCACTGCGATGCGCTCCTTGGCGCTTTGGAAAAGTACTTCCATATGACACGTAAGCGCTGCAGAGAGCTGAAGAGCCTCATATATGTGTGTCCAACGAGCCTTTAAAGTCGCGACTTCAGACTGGAGAAGCTCAATTTCATTCACTGGCTCCGTCTTGATAGGTATACCATCCTCAGGTATTGAAGATGCAGAGGCACAAACCAGGCTTTCCAGAAAGAAGGGTTCGTCTGAATACAGACTTGAGGAAGGCCGGTATCCAGGGTCCATACTAGATGAAACGATCAAAGTACTTCCGTAGTTCACAAACTCGGTTGGCCAAGGTAGTATATATACCCAGATGGCCTTCATTTCTATGTCTAGCTAATTAAAACTATGAGCACACAGATCCGACGAAAACAGAGCTTTTGCGTGATCCAGACGCAAAGTTCCAAGCCAGCAGCTGTTCCATGTCACCTGCACAGGCATCCTGATTCGGACTATCAACGCCGTCGCCAACATAATCATGGGAAGATGTGGATTGGCCAGCATCGCCATTTGATGAACCGCCAGCTGGTTAGAATCAAACAGCTTCCACGGGCGTCTTTGTCCGATTGTGAAAAGCTTGCCAGTATCTCCCATGACAATGTTATACGGCCAGAATCTTTCTATTACGAGCCTGAAAATGACAAGTTCTTCATCGTTTTCGAGTACCTGCATCTCGATCTGTTCGACCTTTTCCCCCTATATCCGGAAGAGGTAACCTGTATAATCAAACAGGTGAGACATTCTTTCCGGGACAGTTGGGATGGCCAGCTCACAACCTAAGATTGTTGCAGGCCTTTGCCATCTCAAGAACCTCGAAATCGTATTTGGCATCGATAATATCCAAGTCAACGAATACGGGTTGATTAAGATAGGTAGAACTATTCACATTAAAGGATTAAATGTCTCTGACTAACGAAAATGAGTGCTCGATTGGAATTGGGAGTTTTGTGCCGATGGCATTCTCTGCGATGCGAACGAAGGCTACCTAGTTGTCTATCTTGAAGGAGTCATGACTACAATGGCCCAAAGCTGTTTAGATCTACCTGCAGAGGCTTTTAGTTTCCTTGCAGATGGAGTATTGCCTGATCTTGATGTGAGTCAAATTTGGATGAAAGTACACAGCTAATTCCATCTAGAATTCTTACATTCGTGACGCTCCCGGGCCCCACGTGTTGAAGAGAGCCATACAGTTCGCTATCCGTGAACGATTGCTTATGAGCGACAGGCGTTGGCCATCTTAGTGATTCATATGTCTGGAGTCCAGAAAGGCGTGGTACTTTGGCAGCGATCCAAACGTCACGCGATGGCATTGACTCTGCGGAGGTACTATGATTCAAAAATTGTTATTGGATCTGATTAGTAGCTAGTGTACAGTACAATACAATTTATTACGCCCGGCGGCCTGTTCTGACCGAAAGGGCACTAGGTAGTTGCTAATGCTTACATACAACGCCTGCTTTTCGTCCTCGTTTCCCCAAGCCCATGCTGTGCCACTCTAGATCCGTCTTGTAGCAAGGCGGCAAACATATGTGCGAGGTCCCTGAGGGGTGTCGAAGAATTTGATCAAGTATTTCGATTGTATAATAAGCCAAATAATGAATCTCTTTCGCAAACAATTATCAAGAATAACTGTCTTTGGTTAAAGCTTCACATAGGTGAATCTAGAAACATCGGGTGGTTTGCCATCGCAGACCACACGCCCATGATCATCTAAATCAGCACGCAGGTTGGACATAGAAACAGAACTTGAAACTTGTTTACATTGGTAAACTTCATCATCGCTGACGCCAAGTTTGTCTCGAGGGATCCAGATCGTAGGTTCTTCGACAGTGAGAGCGTAATGTTTGAATGCGTCGTTTACGAGTAATTCACGGTCTTCTTCAGGTATGTCTTTCAGAGTCGTGGGAAATTCGGTAATCACCGAATCGACCGTGTGGGCGTGTGGATTCCTCTCGTCTGAAACTACTTCATTCATACTTGTGGGATCCCCTAAAAGCCCCTGTTGGAGTTGGGGAACACTCTTCATTTGCTGTTCCGGAAAGACCACTGTCCCGTCACAATTGCCCAACTCCACCGGTAGAAATCGAAAGAGAGGAGCAAATCTCCAATTCAGAAATGTCTGAAAGAGGACAGTAGCCACTAGTACTATGACCATGATGATTGCATGTGCTGAACAAACAGCATCTGCGTTTTCATCCTTGACCATGAAGAAAAGACCAATGAGACATAACTCCATTACGTACACACCGGTAAACGTTTGATTAAGAGCCCGAGGATAAAGAACTCCCCCAGTGTCATGGTCGGGTTGGTAAAAATTCAATATCGTATACCGTTGAGAAAGCCACATGAGGCCAAAGGTAAGGACAGCGAAGGCAGAGATGATTGGGGATATTATGCAATAAATTAGCGCGATGCATGCGAAATTCGTGTAAACGGGAAAAACAGAGCCCCATTTTACCGAACGCGGCCTCATCTTGCGAACCCACTTATCTCGTGGACTAATGTCGAATAAGGGAGCGAGAATGTAATGTGAGATCAAACTGCCCACCTGGAGTAGCGTTGCGGAACTGGTAGAGAAGGACTGGAGCACCATATAGGAAAAGAAGTAATTTGATGCTCTAGGGAGGTTTTGAGCAAGAATGTTGATCACTTCACTAGCTTCCTGCACGCCCCGGACGTTCGTGACTAGCTCTCTAATCGAGGCTGTGAAAAATGAGGCAATGGATACAACTAGGAATACTTGTATGAACAAGAAAGCAAAATAGAAAGTCTGGACGAACTCTTCTCTCAGAGAGTAGGTCTTAACTCCTTTGAAACCCGCCAAATATTCTAAAAACAATGGTAGAAGGATTAAAAGTGCTGTTAACGCCATGGTCGGCAATAAACCGGCAATTACTGAGATAGCATGCCTGAGCATCTCTGTGTGGTTAATGAACGAAAGTAGGTCGAAGCCTTGAATAAGTTGATCTACCTGACTGAGGACGCCCGTCCAAGCCACTGGAATTGACCAGAACGATAGCATCAGGAACAAGACACCATAAGTTATTATGGTACGAACCCAACCAGATCTGTAGGACAAAGCCAAATTAGTCCAAATGATCTCATCGGGGGAAAATCCAATGCTTCTGGGTGTCATATGCTCTGGGAGGTGGTGGATCTCGCTTTGACAAGCCATATGCGCCGCGATCTGATTGTGGAACTGGATAAATGCTGAGTTTGCGGGTGGGAGGTCGTCATAAAGTCCCTTTTGCTCCTCAATTCTCGTGTTAAGCTCATCTAACTCTTTCCGACACCAACTTATGGTGTCGACCTTTTCGGAGAAAGGCGCAATACGGGGCAACCAGTGCAATCCCTGGTATGGGAGTCTGTGTGTCGGCCGGTCACTCTTACTAATGAACTTTTCCCATATTCCCCTGCTGTTGAATTTCTCGCAGTCAGTAGTCGAGAGCTCACTGGTAATGAGGCTGCTGCTCCTGCTGCGTCTTTGGATCCTGGTGTCTGTGGAATTTGTAGGAAAGAGACGTTGCCAATATCTCGTTATATTTTTGCCCTGGCAACGTTTCTTAGCGTTATGAGCTTTTCTGATCAAGGTTGTCTCTGCAACTTCCAGCTGCTGAACAAGCAATTCTCGCCGATTGATCATTTGAAGGAGCAAGGACAAGTCTTTGTTTATCCATATGTTCTTCACTCCTCCCGGAAAATGGTTAAAAACTTGTCTCAGGTACTTATCATTACAATTACTAGCAGGGATGGAATTGACAAGAATTGTTGCTGCTGAAGGTCTTGATCGATGGTCAGCACTGGTAAGATGAGTTTGTCGTACTTTGATATAGGCTCTCATTTCAAAGAAGAACAATGCACAAACCCATGCAACAGTAGTAACGGCCATCACAAGATGAGCCCAGTAGCGTTGGCTATTGCTCGGTCGAATGTTGCCCCAGGCCAGCGTATCCAGGCCGGTAACCTGTGTATTATCACCCTCATCCTTAGCACGTCCATCGGCATCAACGCGATGACCGCGCCCGTTGATATAGTTCAATGGAATCAGCACAGGTATTACAAGTGTCGTCAATGGGGTGAATGCAAGGAGCAAAGTTCTCAAGTAGCGAAGGAAAAAGTAGGCATCGAGACCACATTCCTTTGCAATGTCCAAATCACCTCTGTTCCATGACTGTTTGACGGAGGCGAGTAATCCCAGAGGTTCCAAGTCAGGCTTACTTGAGACAATGTGTCGTTTCGTTTTCGTTTTATTACTAGGAGACTTAGTGTCTTAAAAGCTCATAGTGCACGCAGATGGCCTTACAAGATATGACTTAGTTTGTTCCTCAACAGTAAGAAGAGTAAGAGCTGCAACAAGAAAATTATAAAACCACTGCTTAGTGCTGCGATGAAGCTTGAAACTCCAATGCCTTCATCAAATTGGGCACCGCCTGGTTGCCTGCTTGTTTCGCCTCGAGCAAGATACGGGATGTTGAGAGCACCTCTTTCAGCTCGTATACTCTGGTTCATCGTTTTGGGAATCAGCTGCAGTTTCCCCTATCGCGCAGAAAGATGTAAGATCCAACTAGAGTGAGGCGTGCAGTTGAAGACGATCTGTCATATATAGCTTGAGTCGTATCACTTGTTGAGCAAATGTATACGTTGTCAATATGGTGGTCTCTTTTCGTCCTCTAGGAGTGTCGTATGCTAAGCACTTGGCTTCAAATTGAGACTTCGAACAGTCATGAGAGGGAGGATGTTTTAGGCCCATAGCAGGTTGGTGACAGATATCGTAATATAGAGTACTGCCTAATACAGTATTTCAAGTATTCTCTACGGCCGAGACCTTATCTTGCGCATGTTGGATTAGCAGAGCATTTCCCAGCAACATTGAAAATGGCCAAAAATGGCTGGTTGTGCTTTTGTATCTTATCATAATCGATCAAGCGACTGTCAGCCAGTCAAGCTTTGTGTATTACCAAACCTGATGTAAGACCGCCAAAAGTTCATGGATAACCATGAATACAGGAGCATTTACCCTAGGATGTAGTTACGGAGAGGCAATTGGGTGATAGATAATGCTGTCAGTAATTGCATTAGTTATATTTATTCATAACGAACTGTACCCCCAGAACATGTAAACCGTAATACCTTACCGAAGGCATCCTTTAAAGATTCTGTTTCTTGACAAAACTTCAGGAGTGTATAAGGCGATGTACAGTAACTGAGTAAATAGAAGAAATCATATTGTCCAATACTGTACAGGGCGGTGCGGGTCCAGCGTCAGTAGTTTATTATTGTAGTTTTAATGAAAGTGCCCCAAAGCGGACTAAGCGCGGCGCATGCCATATGCACAGCCAGAGCCAAAATCAACCTCGCCATTTCTCAGTCATAACAGGATCTAGATATTTCGGCGTCCGGGCTTCGAAGATCCGTATTGTAATCGAATTACATCCGTTTGCCTCTTATAATAGCCAGCCTGGCTCATCCTCTTCATTTTGTCCGGTCCTACATGAAGTCTAAATTCACTTGGGATCACTGATGCCCATCTAAATGCTGCTAGTGAGTACGAAGGACGGGGATCATACTAGTGTCGGTTGTACACTGGGCATGCGCCACGTTTAGTCTATTTTGGGGCACTCTCAATAAAACTACAATAATAAATTACTGACGCTGGACTCGCACCACTCTGTACCGCATCCAGCTTGTCTGAATCCAGCATGTATAGACATGTCTGATGTGCGCTATACCGCCAGGCTTCTCCTCTTACTAGTGCTTCCATTTTACTGTACCGCCAATAGAAATAACCTCCAGTTGAGGTATTTCGTCGAACAATCGGTACTGAGCCTTCTCTATGGCCAGACCTGACCTTCCCTAGCATACTTTCACTTTCAACGCGAAGGATTCTTACAGTAGGAAATGCAAACGAATAAGGCAATCGATTATCTGACCTTCCGTTGTGTCTTGCTCCGGGAAAGGATCAAGTTCCCTCGAAGACGACCTAGTGAGTAGTTCGATCAACTGGGAGATTTACTCGCCAGAGCCATTGTAAGTTCTGCCTGTGTGGCAATTCGGCAGTTTGCGGCCATCAATTTCACTCAGTAGCAGATCGCCCAGTTGGAAAGGAAAAATCTTCATAGTTCTGGAACAATGTTGTAGGATCGATCAAGCAAATTCGATGTTCGGCTTCTTGCCACCCCCTCTAAAATGAGAAGTTGATGTCGTCAGCGTGGCTGCCTCTAGCCTGAGATGCGACGCTGCCTGAGGCGGAAGACTGGCCTTTTCGACCAATTGTACGCACTCAAAATGTGTCGTGCCGAAGCGCGCCATATCGGAGTGCACCTCGCGTCGTTTCACATCGCGTCTGTTTTCATACGTCAAGTCCATTCTCCCACCGTCACTGTCATCGCCAATGTTCAGCACAACACAGACACGCAGGAAGCCGGTGAACCGTCACTACAGGCTGTCAAAAAAAAAAAAAAACGTCGCTTGTTCCCTTCGGGCCAGCAACTTCTCATCTGCCCCCTCCATTGGAACAACCAAGGACTGTTCAATGGACTTGACTCAGTCTTGCCAGCTATGGTCTGGAGGCCATGGGTCGCGTATCGACGGAGCTGATTCTCCCGGTTCTGTTGTAAGCCGCGATATTCCCGAGTGACATGGTAAGCCTGGAACTCGTTTAGTCGACCCTACTATCTTGTTGAGGATAGACTCACTAGACACCAAGATCAATTGAACGATGCCCGCTGTCATTAGTTGACAACGGGGCGACGCGACGCTTTTTTGACCAAGCCCGACCCTCGTACAGTAACATCACCCTTACGACACGATTCGATATGACACGCTTTGATACGACGCGCGCATCCGTTGAGCCGAGCATACCGATCAAGATCAAATACACGGAGACATCCCCCGTCCCCAACAACGCCGATTAGCCCTCTCATACCAGGTCGCGGTCCATCTGGAAGTATCATCGATGCTGTCTGTTAACTCTCCGATACAACGCCCTATCCGTCTACGCCCAAGGAGTTGTGCTGTGAGATAACTACCTGCAGTCGATCAATCGCACATGTAGGCAGAGTCTGTACAAATCAGCTCACAGCGGTCTTCGCAGCTGACAGCATGACTTGTCCAACCTCTATGGTGGGAATGGAGCCAAGGTGGTTTGTCGCTCTCTCTCTGCTCAGACTGGACAGCTGCCTCCGACATACGACAAGGTAGCGTCTACGCCACCGAGCACGCCCACCCCTTCGCTGTAGCGACATCTCCAGAATCCTGAGACTGGGCGTAATAGCACCACAACTAAGCTGCAGGCTGTGCTTGGGAGGATGGAAGCACGGATCTTCGGCAGAGGCGGAAAAGCGGTTCAAGGAAATGGACAGCGATACCTAACCGCTTTGGAGACTGCCTATCATAAGGTTCAATTCACTGAGAAGTTGCTGGATCGTGCACGGCAGCTGTGATGGAGAGTTGTGTCAGGCTCCCTATATAATGCCCCTTTCTCAACTTTGGATTGACGCGTTTGCCTTCCACTCCAGGCACATGAGGTTCTCTATATCGGGAATTCTAACCTGAACATACCAATCTCTGTTTGCCTTTTCGCCTTTGGTCTCCGCAAGACATTGCAACTACAAACTTTCATTTTTCTAAGCTCACCTGCCAATCCACGGCGCCAAGGTCGTCCACGACTCCCATTACTTTGCAGGCAACTGCTCCTTTTCTATCCCTCATACATGATGATTATTCCCAAGGTTTTAGGCCTTTCGGTCACCGTTTTTGTTGACAAAGACCCCGCTACCGAATACACTTGTCTTCACCGGACATCGAGAACTGCCGGTTCTGAACCATGCAAGGGCATTCCCACCGAACAATGCTATATCGAGTCCAAGGCAGTCAGCACCTACTTCATCCAATACAGAATATCACCGACCTTTAAGCTTCCTGAAAACGCAAACCACTTAGCCTTTGACCTTTACGTTGATGGAAAATTCTTTGTTGGTAAATCTGTGCACAGGGATAGTTTGAAGGGCACGAACGACTATATCGGTAGTATTTCCTATCGTCTCACTACGGCAGAAAACGGTACATCTTACTCCGAACGTCTGACCTTCCAGAACTTATCATCCAGTTTGTATTCTACCAAGGCCTGCCTTCAGTCAAGTATTGACCTTTTGCAGACGAGAAAGCTGATTGCAAGACAACCGACCGCGACATCAAGCGTTTACCTTTCGTGGGGGAGATCCGGGTAGCGGTATCGTTCGCGAAACAAACAGAGTCCAAGACAGGCCATGAAAATAGAAGGGTTAACGCAAACGAACCTTCACTCGTCTTCTCCCAAAAAGCTCGTGTCCGCAGCGATCCTGCTGTCCGTCATGGGACTCGGTTGGCCTATCTTCCAAAATACAAAGCTTGTTCTAACTTGCCTTAGCTGCAAGCGTATCAGAAACGCCAGAACTCCCAAGGTGCGCAATATTAAACTCACGCCTCAATGCTGCGCTGGAGACTATCACTTCTACTATCGACCTTATGGTAAGTGGGATCGCTCTGGTCAGGGATACACATATTCATGTGTTTTCTAGATGCGCTTGTCAGCCAGGGTGTTATCCCGTACGGTTCTCGTCATATTTGCCAATCGTACCTTTCTTTTGAAGGCATCAAATATCCTTGTAAAATACGTAGTGATGGCGGGCTTGAGATTGATTTGACCGGCGAGAATTAACCCTTATTTCTTAGACCGGCTAGGCTCAGTGCTGTAACCATGTGGAATGTGACTTGAGAAATCATTGACAAAGAAAGCGTCTTGATGTAGAATGAGGACGGGGTATCAGCACTTGGTTCGCAATCATCGCCTATCCTAGCTGCGCGGCGGATACAGCTCTGAATCCAATGGCTTTCCCATATTAAAAAAAAAGACGCTAATGAAATGACGACCTGAATCCATTGCACCCCAACGGATTCAGGTCACCCATAAGTTTTTATCAGTAAAATGCATTTCAAGTAGATGCATCGATTTATTACTTTGAGGGAAGCTTATATATGGCTTGCCAGCCTTCGAAAATCATTTTTGCGGCATTGCGACTGGTTTGAAGTTTGAGTCAATTGATCAATTGAAGTTAACAGACCGGGATCCAGCAGGCCACATTAGTCATCAGACACAGCCAAGGTTCAGCAGTAGCCATTAGTCATCCATGAGGTCAAGGCAAGGGTAAAGAGGCAGACAACAATTAAGGTTTTGTATCATAGCAACAGCAGAGGTAAGTTTAACAGGGGTCCAAGGAGGATAAGTAAATAGTTAGAAAAACAACCAGCCATCCATATCAGATAAAAACCAAAGACATCCAGCCACAATGTTACCATTTATTAAATTAACCGAGTACCCATTTGTGATTTGTACAGTATGCCGTTATGCATATGTCACCAAGGAGGTTGAATCGCATTTAAAGAAGCACCATAAGAGCATCAAAGCAGCAGTCAGAAGAGAGATTACCCAGCAAGTCAGGGATTTGCCCGGCATGATTGATGACAGAAGAGGGTTGTTAACGTGGCCAACGCCACCGCCGACGACCGACCCGATCCCATATATCCACCCGCCGGTCCCCGATAACTTAGGTTGTGGCGAGGAAGGGTGTTGGACCGTAGTTGGCACCCCGCGAGGCATGCAGGAGCATTACCGTAAGGAACACGGTTGGAGTAACCCGCGCGGGAGAGGCGGAAGTCAGCAAACGCGGAGGATACAGGCCCAGCTGGTCCCATGGCGCACCGGCGTCCAAAGCCAGCGGCTTTTCAGCAACGGGCCGGCCAGTAGTTGGTTCGAGGTCGGGTTTGGGGCGCCGGCCACCCAGACGGCCGGTGAGGCCGCCATGATGGAGCGGACGGTGCGTGCCATGGAGCAGAAGCAAGAGCAGTTCGAGCGAGAGGATAGAGAGTGCATCAAAGCCGCCGACGCAAAGACAGATGCGAACGCGTGGTTAGAGCGTGTAGGATGGGCCGACCATTTGCAGGGTTTAGATCCGGAAGCCATGAGACAGTTGACAGACCCGGTCGGCGAAGAAGAGCATGTTTTACAGTTGATCCAGGACAGTATCATGCGGGTCATGTTGCAGGCACGGATTACAGCCACGCCCAGCACGGTCGGCAGCCAGGCATTATTCGAAGTACAACGGAAGGAGGTAGACAAGAAGCCGCGGCGGCCATTCGACAACCGAGTCGAAGAAGACACGTGGGCACGGTACACAGCAGTTTGGGTCAAGTTGATATGTTATGTATACCGTGCCGAGACCATGGAGGACAACGAGAGGCCCGGGTTCCGATTAACGAAACGACAGGGGGATACGATGGACGAGTTGACGGAGTTAATAGAGGAGTATGTTGAAGACCCCGAAGCCAATCCATTAGATGAGGAGCGCGTGGACGAGTTGACGCTGCAGGTCGTTATGGCATTGTTGGATCACAGGTTAACGGCAGGTGAATACCGCAGTGGTATTATCAGTGGGTTGGCCGTGCTGGGCATCCGCAAAGACGGTGGATGGATGGATGTGATGGATTACACGCCCATGTATTCAGCCGTGATCAAAGTAGCGCGGGCCATGGTCGTGTATCAGTCGTATCGGGAGAGGAAGGAAGAGGTGGCCCGATTACAGCAGGAGAAGGGTTTAGGTGAGGAAGAGGCCGAGGAGGAGGCGACCAGCATGGTCCGGATCGTGCGTGAGAAGGTGCAGAGGTTCATGACGGTGACATCGAAGGAGACATACGCCGAGCCGACGCCGATGGATTGGATATACGAGGCACGCACGTACGGCATGTATATTCGGTTCAACACGCCAGCAGGCGGAACCGTGGATTGGGATGGCGACCATATCACGTATAGAAAGACACGGTTCCGGATGGCCGCGTTGACCGAGATGTTGCATGCATTGACGAGGGAGGCGAGGGAGCATTTAGCGACGTTGACGATGGTGGAAGACGTGGACCAGTTACCGCGAATCCCGTGGAAGGAGGTGGAGGACGATCACAGTGAGGACCGGATGGGGTATTCATTTTTGACCGATGAACGGAACCGCGAGTGGGTAAAGAGAGGTAAGAATTGGGTGATGAACCAGATCACCGATACACAACCGGACGGGCAGGGCCAGGCACGACGCAAGGTGTGGATCGACAACGGCAGAAGGGACGGAAAGCCATTCCAGGCCCGGGCGGTACAGTCATATGGCCAGACATTCAACGGGTTCATGGAACGAATGTTCATGTTGATGTACATGATGAGCCAGCCAGCACGGATACCCGAGATGTCGGGCATCCGGCACCAGAACACCATGAATGGAGGGGTCAGGAACATATTGGCGCACAACGGCATGATGTGCGTGGTCACGTTATATCACAAGGGATTCCGGTTGACGGGTCAGGCCAAGGTGATTCACCGGTATTTACCGCATGCCGTGGGAGAGTTATTGGTGTGGTATTTATGGTTGGTTTTGCCATTTTGGCAGCAGGTTCAGGGTATCGTCAAAGATGCCGGTATCCGCAGCCCGTTCATGTGGCCGGATGAAGTGGTACGCAAGGCAGAAGGCAGTATCGTAGAGGAGAGGGAGGCAAGACGAGCGGCATTGGAGAGGCACAGTCAGAATGGCGGCGGCATGCATGAAGAAGACGATGATAACAGCGGAGGTAGTACAGAGAACCCGCATGACCCCGATAACCCCGCGAACGCCGATGATATTGGGTTCCAGAGCTGGGTGCAGGAGCGGAAGTGGACATCAGACCGGGTCCGTCGAATCATCCAACGGCACAGCAGGCGATTATTAGGCGTGACGTTAGGTATCAGTTCATGGAGGCAGATTGCGATCGCCATAGCCCGTCGGTATTTGAACGGTGCATTTAAAGAGTCGACATTGGATGGGGAGGATGAAGATGACGATTTGGATGACAACCCGGTGGATTTGCAAGCCGGGCACGGAACGCACGTGGCGGGCATGGTATACGCACGCGAGTTGCAGCAGGGATTGTTCAGCACGGCATCGATGCGGGACAAGTTCCGAGCCGTCAGCAGGCAGTGGCACCGTTTGTTCGAGTTCCAGGACAGCGAGGAGAGTGGGGCGTCGGCCGCAACCCGGCGAAAACGAGCCCCGTATGACACGGAGCGTGAGTATAATCGGATGCAGCGGTTCAGACGATTGCAGCAGGTCGATATTGCCGGTCAGTTACGGCAGATGATGGGGCCGTCGGCGGCGTTCCGTGGTCAGCAGGAGACGGTGATCCGGGCGATCATACGGGGCGAGAGTCCGATTATCCAGATCGCAGGCACAGGTGAGGGCAAGAGTATGTCGTTTTTATTACCAGCATATTGTGCCAACGACAACGGCGGGACGGCAATCGTGATCGTGCCGTTGATTTCATTACGGGATGATTTACACGGTCGTTGTGATAAGAGCAAAATCGGGACATATAGTTGGAAGAGCCGCGAGGGACACCAGATTGCCCCAATTATATTCGTGACGCCCGAGTCAGCGGTGACGAAGGAGTTTGGCGATTTCGTAAACCGATTACAAGCACGGTGTGCATTAGACCGAGTTGTAGTGGATGAGTGCCACACGAGTTGTAGTGGATGAGTGCCACACAATGTTGGACAGCACCGCCCGATTTCGACCGCAGATGATGGAGTTGGGTCAGGTTTTGAACGAATGGGGTGTGCAAAAGGTTTTTTTAACGGCCACATTACCGCCCGGCGAGGTAGAGAGGTTTTGCGAGGTCGTCAAGTTGCCGGCAAGCCGTGTGAAGATATTCCGATCGCCAACATCGCGGCCGAATATTCGGTATAGGGTAGTCGAAGCGCAGGCGACACCGCCACAGCCGAAACGACGTCAACAGCAGGGGGGAGGGGGGTATAAAAATCAGGAAGTCGGGCCGGAAGAGGATGCAGAAGACAGGCAGGTTGTCAAGACGGTACGAGATTGGTTATATCAACACAGTAACGGCCGAGTTATCGTATATGCAAGCACGATCGAACGGGTTGAGCGGTTGGGGGAAAGGTTGGAGTGCGATGTATATCATTCAAAAGTAGATACAGCAGTCGGTAAGGAGCAACGATTACGAATGTGGATCGAAGGTGGGCATTTAATTGTGGCGACAAATGCGTTGGGGTTAGGCATAGACGTGCCAGACGTTCGGTTGGTCATACACGCCGGCATGCCGAGTCGATTACGGGATTACGTGCAAGAGAGCGGACGGGCGGGAAGAGACGGTGAGCCGAGTGAAGCAATTGTCGTGGTATGCCGGCCGAAGGGAAGAGAACGAGAGGATAAGGCCGACAAAAGAAGGTCGAGCGAGCACGGGCGACGATAAGCAGCAGTTGGCCGCCGAAAGAGGCGGCGGTAGAGAGGTTTATCAGCGGAAAGTGGTGTCGCCGTGTGGTATTGGATCAGATGATGGATGGTCGATTGGATCGCGCGGGTTGCGACGACAAGGTGGAAGAGATATGCGATATATGCCGGCGACAGAGAGATCAGTTGATGTTTGAAGCGGATATATCGTGGGTTGAGAACGAGGACACAGGTAGTGGGAAAGGCATGGAAATGGCAGATCAATATGGAGGACAGGTAACAGAAGGAGAGATCCAGGCACGATTTGAGCAGGCCGGGCGGAGCATACGATACGAGCAATTCAAGGCGAGGCAAGACGAGATACGCATCCATCAGGAGGTGGAGACATTCGAGCAAGAGTTGGGACATATGGTCGGCCGGTGCATAGGTTGTTTCATGGCAACAGGCGTTATAGAGGAAGATCAATTACACAGGAGAGATGAGTGCCCGTTATGGGACAAGAGATGGTGGGATGACATGGCGCGAGCGGAAGAGAAGTGGCAGAAAAGCATGTTTACAAAAGGGGTCATGGCGGATCATTCCGGTTGTTTTTGGTGTGGCATGCCGCAAGCGATTTGCACACATTGGGAGCCGTTGGACAACGATCAAGGAAGATTCAAGTTAAAGAAGGATGGGGTATGTCAATATGCAGGCGTATTGGTATGTGTATGGGCAGCCGTCGGTCGGATGCATCCCGACATAGCAGATGCAGTGGTCGGGGAGTTAGATGCAGCACGAGATTATGAGTGGCAAGAGTCAGAGGATAAGGTAGTATATGAGAAGGGATTAATGAAATGGTTAGGGGAGAAAGTTCAATGGGGGCATTTAGAGACAAATAGGTTATGTCAGGGATTTCATAGAATTATACAGGCAGTGCAGAAAAAAAGCAAATAGGAATAGAGTATAGGGAAAGAAAGGGAGATTAGATTAGGATTACATAATATACAGCATGTTATTTACATAGTTTGGGAAGTTGGTTATGTAAGGAGGACAAGCAGGAGGGAGGATACAGGCAAGCGGGTTATATTAAGTAGTGATGAGGATAAAGGAGAGATAGGCAGGGAGAATAGTTAGGGGTAAATGTTTAGAGGGGGTGATGGTTAGGGGAGGGATGTATGTGATGGTCAGGGGGGAGGGATATATGTAATGGTTAGGGGGGAGGGATGTATGTGATGGTCAGGGGGGAGGGATGTATGTAATGGTTAGGGGGAGGGATGAGTTTCAAAAAGTCAGCATGAGATAGCATGCGTTTTTTGGGTTTAGGGCCGAAGACCGCGTAGAGCGCAGTGGCGGGATGGGATTGAAGCGAGGTCAGATAGAGTTTGAAATAGAGCGAGAAGAGATACGGAGGCGGCGGTTCGAGCGATTGCATAGGGCCGATATGAGAGGGCAGTTAAAGCAGATGATGGGCGAGTCAGCCGAGTTTCGAGGGTTGCAGGAGGCCGTAATCCGAACCGTGGTGCGCGGGGATGGGCCGATTGTGCAGATAACGCCGACCGGAGGTGGCAAGAGTTTGACATTCATGTTGCCGGCGTTTTGCACGCCGGACGGCATGACAATTGTGGTGACGCCGTTAGTGGCATTAGAGAACGACATGGAGGAGCGGTGCAGAAAGATGGGGATTGACGGATATGTGTGGAAGAGCCGGGGAGTGCAACGGGGTGCATCATTGGTGTTCGTGACGCCGGAATCGGCCGTGACGAAAGGGTTCCGATCATTCGTGGAGAGAATGCATGGGCAGGAAAAGTTAGACCGGGTCATGGTGGATGAGTGTCACACGGCATTGGAGTGGACGAAAACATTCCGGCCGCGGATTGGGCAGTTGGGGTCAGCATTACAGGAGTTCGGGTTACAGGTCATTTGTTTAACGGCGACATTGAAGAGGACAGAAGAGCGGTTGTTATATGCACAGTTAGGGTTTGAAGCCGAACGCGTGCGTTTATTCCGAGAACGAACGACACGGCGGAATATTGAGTACCGGGTGGAGATCATTGAGGATAGGGAGGGGGGAAGGAGTAGGCCGCCGCAGTGGTGGTCAGCGATCGGCGCAGGAAGGGGCAAGACGATGGAAGCAGAATGGATCAGCAGCAAAAGAACAACAAAGGTGAAGAGGAGGATGAGGTTATAGAGCGTGTTTGTGAAGTTGTAAAGACGTGGACAGAAGTAAATCACAATGAGGGAAAAGTGGTTATATATGGAGGCACAATCGAGAGGGTGAAGAAGATCGCAGCATCATTAGATTGTGTTGGGTATTGGAACAAGGCGGGAAGTGCGGAGGATAAAGCAAGATGGATGGAGGAGTGGAGAACAAGTGTTGGGGGAAAGTCCGGTTGGATCGTCGCGACAAACGCATTGGGATTAGGGGTTGATGTGCCGGACGTCAGGTTAGTAGTTCATGCGGGAATGCCGCGCAGATTACGAGATTTTGTCCAGGAAAGCGGTCGAGGGGGGCGGGATGGAAAGAGGAGCGAGTCCGTTGTCGTAGTGCAGAGTTCATGGATGAAAGAACAGCAGGAGATTTGGACAAAGAGGAGAGAGGAGAGAGATCGAGGCGGGGACAATGGTGTCAGTGAGGAGGGTGCGGTCAGCAAGCAGGCGTATGAGTGGGAGGAAGACGTTGTGGAGTTTGTAGAAGGCAAGGAGTGCCGGCGTGAGGTTTTAGACCGCGAGATGGATGGGTTTATGGGACGGGTAGGGTGTGAAGTAGGTGAAGAAGAGCGTTGCGATGTGTGTAGGGAGCGTGCATTGCGGATGGAAGCACAAGTATCAAGGAGAGGTACATCATGGGTCAGCATACAGAGTGAAGAGGAAGAGGAGTTGGCGAGGGCAGCAGCAGCAGTTGAGGCAGATTATGAGAGGAGCAAAAGGTCAATTCAGTGGGCAGAGATGGAGCAGGTAGCACGGGTAATGAAGGAAGCAGAGGACGCGGCAGATTTCGAGGCGGAGTTAGACGATTGGAGCGGGCGTTGCATTGTATGCAAAGTGGGAGGGAGCGAGGACGAGGTTCAGCATGCATTAGATGCATGTCCGATGAAAGGGTCGGAAGCATGGGAATTATTTGTGGAAGGTGTTGAGGAAGTTGAAAAGCAGATGTTTAAAGGGAAAAGGTTTAAGGATTTTTCAGGTTATTTTGGTTGTGGTTTGCCGCAGAGGATATGTCGGGTATGGGAGGTAGCAGATGATGATGGACGACGGTTTAAGAAGATATATGGGAGAGAATGTCAGTATATAGGGTTATTGGTTCGGATATATGTCGGGTTGAGGATTCAAATGGGTGAGGAGTGGGCGGATGAGATATTAGGCATGATGAAAGCGGACGGGGTTGATATTGGTGATGGGTTCACGACGGATAGTATATATAAGTGGTTAGGGGGTTTGGTTGAGTGGGGAGGGATGCAGACGAATCGGATGTGTCGGGTTGTATATATGTTAAGTTGTAAGAGAAGAAGTTAATACAAGTATAGAGTATTTAATATATAAGAATAAGTAGACAAGACAATTAGAGGGGTAACAGAAGTAGAAGAATAGTAAGTAATAAAGGAGAAATAATATAAAATATATATAAAGTAAAGGAAAAATAATATATAAGAGTAAAGAGTAGTAAAACAGTGGGGATGTAGGGTAGTGAAAAGAGGTTAAAATAAAGAGTGGGGTACAAGGTATTAAAATAATTATAGAGTAAAGAGTAGAGATATAGGGTAGGCAGGTGAACCCGTGTTTTTAGCTCCCGGCAGGGGTGCGGTAGCACGAACGCGGAGCTAACGTCAAATTGCAGCGGTGTTGCCCCGCTACATGGCTTCTATCCCAGCTGCATGGCGGATTCAGCTCTGAATCCAATGGCTTTCCCATAGTAAAAAAAAAGGCGCTAATGAAATGACGACCTGAATCCATTGCACCCCAACGGATTCAGGTCACCCATAGGTTTTCATCGCTAAAATGCATTTCAAGTAGATGCATCGATTCATTACTTTGAGGGAAGCTTATATATGGCTTGCCAGCCTTCGAAAATCATTTTTGCGGCATTGCGACTGGTTTGAAGTTTGAGTCAATTGATCAATTGAAGTTAACAGACCGGGATCCAGCAGGCCACATTAGTCATCAGACACAGCCAAGGTGGCGACTACTAAACGCACAACCGGCTGTGCAATAAGACCGCACAACCGGCTGTGCGATTAGACTGCTGATGTAATCAACAACGATGTGAGGCTATCACCACTTGACCAAGTAAATCAACCTTCCTTCAATAAATGAAGCTATTCAAAGCTTCTGCAAGCTGCAGGCCTGTTCAGCTACAGTTCCTGATGCTTGAATACATCTATTATCACAACCTAGACCGTGAATAATAGGTGTCAGCCCTCAATGTGATACACTGCAGCTAGAAGGATAGTGATGCAGTTTATGTTATATCTATCTGATCAATTGTTGCTAATGAGCTGTGATAGTATGCAAAATAGCTGTTTATTGAGCAATTGAGTAACTGAATCAGTAATGCCTTTTGAATATATATATCTCGGCTTTATAGCTTCTTTCTCTCCCTCTCTTTTCATATCAATCTAACAACTTGACTACTTCACGAAGCTCAACATGAACAACCAACGGCCTGTATTTACTATTGCTGAGGATGCTACTGCTATCCAAGCAAGAGCTCAGCAAGTAAACCCTTTTGTGCTTCAACCTTTGCAGCAAAATACGATTCATACGCTTCAAAATCGGCTTCCAATTAACTACTCTCGTGAAGGCTATAACCTGTATCCTGTTCAGCAATGGCGAGATGCGCATACTAATGCAAATGGCCCTCAAAATCTTCGTCAGCTGTATGCTCAAGACCCTTCAGCTCGCCAATGGGTGGCTCAGATAAGTCACATTCCTCAAGGTCAACCGGCTCAAGCAACTGTACAGCCTTGGGGCTATGAGGTATCAGGAAATTGGCATCTCGGATACATGAAAAACATGTATCAAGGTCAACAGCAACGCCCGGCTGCTGCACAGTTACCGACGTGGTCATACAACGGGCTGCAGCAAATGGATGCTAACTACTACAATACCAATTTTGCAGTCAGTGGCTATCAATGGCCTACAGCTACAATTGGTATGAATCATTTTGAGCCCCGGCTTCAAGGTATACAGCAGTCAGGGCTTCATATTTCGAATATATCTCGCAACGGCTATGCGGATTGGACTTGGCAAGGAAGAGGTGTTGCAGGTACGGTCCCGGTGACAAATTGGCAGCCACGGCCGAATCAATCAAACTCTTGAAATAGAGGTTTTTGCCACCATTGAGTTTTGCCGCTATGCTAGTTAAATAGAGAAAAAAAGAGCTTTCTATTGATATGTCATTGAGTCTAATTTACCGTTATTTACCTATTCAATTGCATTCGTAATGCAACCGGCGGAGTGTGTTTTGTCGGTGCCGGGTAGGTCCGGATCCACAACCACCGGCTCCGTGGAATACACTTCATAACTTATTGAAAAGATTAAGTATCAACATAATAATAATACAAGCTATATAGTCGTAGATACAGGTTTTTTTTCTTTTCGCTCTTTCGAATGGTATGTATCAATTGCGCTCTTTAATGCAAATAATTAATCTAGTCAGGTGCATTCGATTGATTGTACAATGCCTCCCGTGACTGAAAATCCACAGCTGCTTCCTCCCAATACGAATTCAGATTCCTATTCCTATCATACAGTGGTTTTGCCGCCTCTTTCTCATATGCCCTCTCTTCCTCTTCCTTATCCCAATCTAGATAAGCAGCTATCTCTTCATCGGTCCAATCCCTCAGCTTTAAGCCGTTCCTACGCTTGACGTGCCTACCCATCCGGCTATCTGATAACACATATGCTTTCTCGGCCTTGTTGTAGCGAGCACGAAGTCCCTTGGCCTTTCGATATAGCTTATCGGTTTGGCGGTGCGGTGGTTGCTCTCTATACCACTCTTCTCGAGCTGCTTTGTAGCGGCTATAGATGACACGCCCGTCGTCATGCATCAATGGAGTAACCTGCCGAGGCGGCGGCGAGGGAGGAGGTATAGGAGGGACCCTGTTGAGGAAGGCGAAGATATCTGTATCGTTCGTTGCTCTACCTGTGTTGTTGTCGTACGAGTTGTGGTATATACAACCGTCTGACCCGGTGACTGAGGGACGGGTTGCTGTACGGTAGGCTCAACCGAGGGGACGACTTCCGGAACAGAGGGAAGCTGAGAAGATGACTCCTTGAGATAGTCATGTCGTGAGGGACACATCTTGGAATTCCTCTTATGCCCCTCTTGACCACAGCCAGTACACTTTGGTGGTGCCCTTCCTTGTAGCTCCTTCTCGACAACCTCAAATCTCGAGGGCTCGCGCCGTATGCTTGATTCAGCCTGTGATGACTTTGCTGCAAGTCGATCAAACTGCTTAGCCGGCTCTAGTATGACAAGAGGGATTTCTGGCCGCCGGATCTGATAGTGACGGGCAAAGTGATGCAGTTGCAGAGGCTTTCGTAACCTGATAAGTGCCCGGATGGTATGACTACACGGAAGACCTAGGGTCTTCGTGAATATCCCCGTGCAAGGGGAGACTTCCTTCTGCAAGAGCTTCACTTGCTTGTTGACTTCCCGCAAAGCCTGACTTGGTATCCAAGTACGGACAACAGACCATATACCTCCAACAAGATCTGCTGGGGGTCGACTGTGTTCATCGGTCTGCATTTGGTCTAGTTGATCGCATTGGGTCTCGATCACAAGGGTCATCTTCATCCAGGCTTCAAAAAGATCAACAGATGCACTATCAATCTCATTTTTGATCAATTGATGGATACCCTCAACCCGGGAAGTTGCAGTCTGACCGTAATGACGATATTGATTAGTCCATGCCTTGATAAACTTATGCTTATATGGGGTTATCCAGGCCTCCAAGATGTAGCCGACTTCACGAGAGTGATCAAGGGCATACTTTTCCTTGAAATCATCAAGCTTCTCATAGTAGATAGTCTGCGTTGGTGCATACATGACCTCACGAAAGGCAGCATAGAATGCCCCCCAATCTTCATGCCTCTGCAGGTTATCATGATCTCGAAGGAAGGCAGGTGAACAATATGCCTTAACAGCCCGATCAATATGCCAAACGCACAACAAGGCAGGGATATCAGGGAAGCAATCTGAAGAGGCCAATGCATTCATACAAGCAAGGCTTCTATCTGTAACTATCACAGAAGGAAGGTCGATTTGATGAAGGTTGAAGATATGCCTTAGCCACATGAGTGCCCAGGCGTAATCATGTTCAGCCTCGCCGGTCAAGAAGGCAAATGCAATACAGAAGCTCTTGCCGCAACAGTCAACACCAATGATATCAAGAAGTGGCATCTTGTATCGATTAGACCGATAGGTGCAGTCCATGATGAGCACTTCTGGATAGGTCTTGAGGTACTGAATAGACCGAGGGTGCGCAAAGAACACGGCCTTCACTCTGCCGGTATCGTCATCACGCTGTATCCGGCTCCAGAAGCCTCGGTCTTGAAGCTGTTGAGCGAGGGCCTGCATACAGGATTGGCCTTCCATAAGCTGTTGCTTACTTCGAGCGATAGCATTATATAGATCCTTCTGCTTGATGACAGTCTGCCGGCTGCTATCACGCATGAGGTTTGTGATCTGCCTTGGCATAATACCACGCCGGATCAGTCGCCGGATCTCTATAAGCTCCTCCTCAGAGAGCTTCCGGTGCTCTGGATGCGCTCTGCCGTCGCCTCGACTCCTTGGATGATTATGAGAAGCATATTGAGGACCCTCACGATGCCTCACAGCCCAATTAGCACCATCAAGACTCTCTTTTGCCATCACCGAGAACTGACAGCCTGTGCGGCGAGCACCTGTACGGCGTTTACGATCTTCCTCCTTCATGGTGGTGATACGACCTGCACCGCGGTCACAGGTGAAATGCACCCAAGTCCTTCCATTGGGAGTCTTTCCTGACCGGCCCGTCACGAAGGCATATCCTCTACTCTTTGCCCAGCTGTTAATAGCCTCACGGGCTGCTTCACGGGCTGCTTCACGGCTTTCATATTGATCTTCAGGTGGAAGAGCATCAGCAGGGAAGCTCTCATCAAGCATTGGATCGATAGTCTCAATAGTAGCGGCCTCGAGCCACTTCCTCTCCTCCTCAGAGAGACCCCCTTCACCAACAGGCTCAGGATACCACTCAGGTTCAGGACTGGGGAAAAAATGGCGTTCATTCTGTGAGGGGGGAAATGACGCCGAAAAAGTCGTACAGAAGAGGTCATATGAATCCATTTTCACGATAGATAGATAAATAACTTCAATTGAGGTCTAATTGGCCCATTGGGCATCAAGAAAGCTGTTGTTGTGTTGTTGTTGATCCCTTCGTGCATCGCGTGTCTTGTTGTTGATTACATCAGCAGTCTAATCGCACAGCCGGTTGTGCGTTTAGTAGTCGCCAGATTGAACCCCCCTTAGTAATTGGAAGCAGAGGGTCTGTGCTTATTCCCCCTGCAGGAAGAAAGAAGATGCAGGAGAAGACAAGACCATGCAGACTTCTAGGATACCAAGGATCACGGAATTACATCCTGTTGAGTGATGGCGACCAAGTCTTCATTACAAAAAATGTGATCTTTGATGAGACAAACTAGAAGACAAAAGTCAGATCAAAAGAAATGTTCAACAAAGACGCGTATTAAACATCCCTGGGTCATCCAGAGATACCCACACCATCATCACTAGCCAAAGAACAACAACTATCAAACTCTATTTCAACCGATTCAAACTCAAATTCAGCCACACAGGCTCAACACGAGATATCCTCACAAACTATATCAGACAATGACGCATCAACGAGTCACCACTCAGCGCCACCAGGCCAAGAGAATATCCATGACTCAATTACAGTTGTTCCTCCATTCCAACTGAGGGAGCAAGACAACGTCGTGGTGGATACACACAATGCCCCACACACAGCCACTCAACACCATCCGGAACTCACCATACCTCAGTCTACACTACATCAGCGATCGAAATTTGGACTAGTTGCTAAATCGCCAAGTCCAGACGATAAGTGCTTACTCGTCAGCCTCATGACACCATATGCTCTATCAGCCAGCGATCTTGAACCAAAGACATACCATGCAGTACCTCTCACTCGGTCATACCCCTCTACCGGTCAGCAAAAAAAATAGTCTCCCATACAAAATGCGATTTTTCACTTGCACAGTCTTTGACCAAAAGTAAAGCTATTAGTGTGGGAAAATAGCTGCTGTATTTAAAATTGCATAAGATGTAATATTTTAACATTCCTTCTCCAGTGACGCTTGCGGTATGACTGTACAGCACTAATGCGAAATGTCTCAAAACGCCTCCCTCCGCCAAGTCTCATCAGATTTTTATCTACACCAGCCTCCCAAAACCATACTGAAAATGCCTCAATTACCTTATACAAAGGATAATGTTATCGAAGCCATACTAGATGTCACAGATAATGGACTCTCGCAACATGAGGTCGCCCAGAAGCATGGCATGCCCCAGACCACTCTTTCTGATCGACTAAGAGGCATACCGCCTAAATCTGAAGTCAACCATCCTGGCCGGCTGTTATCCAAGTCTCAAGAGGCCAGGATGATTCATTACCTGGATACTTCGGCAAGAGGCCCTAGGCTATGCTCCATCCCACAGTCAGGTTCGCGCCACCGTCGCTGTCCTCAGTGTTGCGAATAATATGGCAATAAAGTAGTAGTTACGCAAACGAGCATTAAAATGGCATTGATGCATATCAGCAGATTCCTCACGCTTTGGCCTACCCTTACGCCTTATTTATCCGCATCTTCTACTGTCGTCGATTTTGGACGCATTTTGATTGTCATTTTTTGGCCAGCATCGAGATTTGACAGAGACGTTTACGGCCATTCTAGCCCTGTCCCTACTTACATAGCGGATCTTCAAATCTCATTATACATCTTCTTTTATGCTCCAACCTCCCACATATCTTCATTATGTATTAGGCACTCGCTTCCTAAATATCAGAGATCTATCATAATTGCTCGCCATGGATAAATGCCGACGCCACCGGCCACCCTAGATCGACACAGCGCATTCTGGCTTTGAAAACTGGCCCAACACAGAGCCTGATTCCTGTTCGTTTCTTAAGCTGCCAAAAGACGCGAGGAGCCTTATCTGAACCAAAGAGAAGATGTCAGACACAATCTCGCAGCTGCCAAACGAGATTCTACGAATCATTATGGAAAATGTTGGGTACTCCCCCAATTTATCTCCTTTTGTTAGTGCATTGTCACCGGAACAAGTGGGACAGAAGGTTATCTAGTAAGGCCTCACTGATACAGAGCTCAGGTCACCTCGATCAGAGATCTTAAATCAGCAACTGAAGTCTCGAAAAGAATCCGGAGCGTTTGTCTACCAATATTTTGGCAGTCCGTCGAGATTAGACCCAAAGGAATCTCACACTATATAGACCTCCCCGGCTTACCACTGCTCTATCTGTCCCCAATATCTTCGAAGTACATCAAACACCTGCATTTCCGAAAAAGCCTAGGAGTCTGTTGGCAATTTTATCAATGTCCTCATTCCGACGGACCCCGCAAGGCAGATCTGGACCTCTGCTTCGCGCTAACCCCAAGTGTGGGGTTGAGGTTAATTTCAGCCAATAAACAGCCGGGCCCCAATCCACTCGATTCAAGTCCAAATTTTGAGCGAAATTATCCATTTTGGTGGCCGATTACTGTTCAATCGCCTCTTAATAGTTCCTAGGGTGATTGACTGTAGATTTACTAGCAAAGTGCTCTCGCGATCCGTGTCCTATGGCTTAGCATTCCACTCCAAGAACGCCGTCTTTGCCAACCGGATATCCTCTAAAAAGCTTTGACTTGACCGACTTCGCTTGCTCGAATCACCAGTTACCTTCTTGCCATCCATCGTCTCCGACTGCCACGCTCGCTTGTTCGGCACCAGCTGCGCCAGCGGACGTCGAGGCGGGTTGAGCAGCAAAGCCCGTTCAAAGTCGATCACCATAATCCCGCCGGTCTCGGGATTGAATAACATGTTTGCGAGCCTCACGTCTTTGTGGACCACGCGCTCTCGATGCATGGCTCTCAAGGACCGAATGGCCTCGTCTTCGAGCGACCTGCTCATGCCGCCAGCCCTCTGCGCTCCGTCGACGCTGCAGCCTCCCCAGGACAAAAATGTCAAGTGCACCACGTAGACCCGGTGGTCGTAGTAGTAAGTCTTGTTCATCGATCGAAGGTCAACCGCACCCAGGAAAACGGGCACGTGGACGCCTTGCACTGGCTTGAGACGCTCGTAGACAGCAGCCTCGTGCTGGAGATCTTTGATGAAAGCCCGCACCGTGCCCTTGCTCACAAAGGTGTAGCCATGAGCAAGTAGGGTCACTTGGAAAAGCACACCCCGCGCACCACCTTCCCCCAATGGCCTGATCCCGTCGTCGAGAGACTGTTCCAGCTGCTTCCGGAGTAGGCGAAGCCACTCCTTGTGGTCGACAGGATGACGTGCGCGGGCGGTAGCGCAGCTCCCGCAGTGAAGCGCCACGTTCGGGCACTCTGGGTCAAGAAAACCACCCTTGACCATCCCGAGAAGACATTTCTGCGTACAGTACTGCCGACCCTGCTCGCCGTCTCCGCGCGGCGGCCGCAACGCCAGTCGCCGGCTCCGCCTGGTTCCTTGTCTTGCGTTTCGTCCAGTTGGCGTAGGCGTGTCCGGTGGCCTGGATGCCGACTCGTCATCAGATGGTTCCGGCTTGCCGTCCTTCCTCAACGACCCCTCGCCAATCTGGCACTTGGCAGTTCGACGCGTCCTTCTGCGCGGCAAGGCCGGCGACCGATCGACATCCTTGTAGGTGGTAGGTTCATGGCCAGGAGAGTAGGCTGACGACACCGATCGTTCATTTTCTGGGATAGAACGGAATGTCGATTCGAAGTCCTCAGACCACCTCTTCAAGCCATTCATAGCTTTTTGACGTTCCTCCTGGCTAATCTCCCGTCGCTCTCCAGGCGCACCGAGAGCCATGAGGGTGAACGCTAGATATTGACCGACAGCCGTGCATATATGGAGGTTGTTTGGATGTGCCGACACCTCCGGACCAGGCTCTGCTAGATGATAGTACAGAGTCTCAGGGTCGTCGTCCCAGTCGATGTTGAGAAACACGATAGCCTCGCCAGTAGTAAGAAGACCATACCCAAGGCCGCTTTCAATCATGTAGTGATACGTCTGCGTGATGGCAGATGCCGTCAGCTTCTCCGCGTGGTACTGGAAACGCGCGTCAGGGTTAATAGAAGTTGGAATCGTCCTTCGGTTCACAACTTCCCTGTAGATGTCCATGGGGCGGAGACCGAGGCGAAGGTGCGGAGCGGTCAGCTTGTGGGGCGGCTTGTACTCGGAAACGTAAACCATTGTGCGCTGGGAAGACGGCGTGTTGTCGGATCGATAGACGCAGATTTGATCCGGCCGCAACTGGTTGAGATCTATTCCGTGGTCCGGCGTCCGCGGCGGCGTCGATGGGGTCTCCCTCTCAACCACTTCTTCGGCAACATCGCTGAGGGCATGGGGATGGTTCTCAAAGACGACACCATCTCCGATCTGAAAATCCCTGCCGACCTCTTCGACCTGTTTAAGATGTTGTACGATGGCCCTAACCGGATCCTCCACGCTATTATGTAGGAAATATTCGAGCGTCTTCTCGTCTCCTATCGGTCGTTGGGAGACCCGGTTCCCCATGCCGGCCAGGAAGTTTCGGTTCTCGAAAAGGCGGCTTTCGGTAGGAAATGAATGGTGCAGTGTACCGAAGGTGACCCTCTGTTGATGAAGGAAGTTGGGCCATGGCCTGAGGTTTTTAGGACACCACTTGTTACGCGGGTTGGTCAACGGGCCCTTTGAGGTCAGTTTTGGATCTGTTTCGATGGCGAAGCGAGAGAAGACGGAATCATGGCAAGCTGCAATGTATTCGTCAAGCGTCGTGAGTCGTGTGTGTTCCTCTGCTTCCTCGGCGCGTTGCTGTTCCCTCTCGGCGCGTTGCTGTTCCCTCTCGGCGCGTTGCTGTTCCCTCTCGGCGCGTTGTCGCTCCTCCTGTCGTTCTCTCTCTGCTCCCTCGGCGCGTTGCTGTTCCCTCTCGGCGCGTTGTCGCTCCTCCTGTCGTTCTCTCTCTGCTCCCTCGGCGCGTTGCTGTTCCCTCTCGGCGCGTTGTCGCTCCTCCTGTCGTTCTCTCTCTGCTCCCTCGGCGCGTTGCTGTTCCCTCTCGGCGCGTTGCTGTTCCCTCTCGGCGCGTTGTCGCTCCTCCTCCGCGCGCTGCTCAGCTTCTCGTAGGAGTCTTGTCAATTCCTCTATACTCGATGGTGCATCCATGATATATAGGATTGATGTCGTGGTGAGGAGTGATTTCGAAGGGTGGATATTTGTGTCGTAAACGTTTGTATTGTGTTTTGATGTTTTGAGCTAATTAAAATGGAGCTACACTACGTTGCGAAGGGTTACCCGCCGGAAATCATTTCGAGGGCGGCCAATACATGGGCTAGGTGCCTAAATTATGTCAGCAATCGTCGCCCCGATTTGATCCGTAAGGCTGTTTAACCGATTGGCCCCGCCCTGTGAGGGCCTGGTTCGCGGAATAGACACTCCGATATGTATACTACTTCATCAGAGATTGGTGCCACTTCAACTGGTTCTTTTGGTCTCACTCCTCCCGGCTAGCCAACGAGTAAATGATTTTCTTTTGGCCATTACTACGCCGGCGTGACAGAATGGCTACACCGGCGTCACTCTTATACAGGCAGGCGTTTCTTTTATGGCTTCTGATTCGCTCGTTTTTTCCTTCGACCCACAGGTACATCCACGCAAAGGCGGTGAAGGCAGCTCCCCCTTAAAAAGTCCTTGCTTTTGGTAAAGAACCAATCGGGTCAACCAGTTCTAAAGCGAACATCACAACAAGGTCTAGTTTTCACTGCAGAACCAGGCCAATTCAAGTATGCCCTAGAGGGTAGTTATCTATCTCGCTATCCTCTACCTACTATCGAAGGAAGTCCCTCCTTTTCTTAATACCTGATGAGGAGAGGCTGTTCAGACAGTTCTGGTATCATCGTGAGACATCTTTCCTTGAGGTGGCTGCCTGCCATTTCTCCAACACTACACACAGTGTTGACAGAAGCTAAATGCACTAACAAAAAGGGATGGACCAATCAGAAGCCGTAGAAATGACGCCTGTGTAAGAGTCACGCTGGTGTAGCCATTTTGTCACCCCGGTGTAGTAATTACCTTTCTTTTAGCCAGTCATATGTTGAAGTAAGCATTTACTAGAAGGGGAATGTCGTAAAATCATACGACTATACTGCAGGAGGCCCACCGTTTACTGGGCACATGCAAAGTAACGGTTTATGGCTATTCTGGCCTGATCATTTCCCCTCTTTTAGACCTAATTAAAGCTTCCTTCGTCATATGAATCTGACTATTCCTACCCGCCTATCAAGTAGACACATGTATCTATAAGTCTCTACTCCAAAACTTACAAAGAGAATGTTATTGCGAAGAGGAAGGTGTACATGTACAATACTGTAAAGGTTACGCAACATTCCATTCATGCAATCTACCAAGGTTCGCACTACCTGCTGCCACCAGAACGCGGAGGTGGACGCATAGACCGGTCCGCCACAGAAGATTGTCATACTTTTACCGTCATGCAGCTAAGACGCTTATACATAACCCGTTCTAGGAAAAGGTCTTCTGCATGAGGCCATAACTCACTCATAGATCCCTTCTAAAGCCAGTGGCTTAGCTACCAAACAGAATAAGACATATTGATATATCAATGCCTTTAACATGTAGTTATCTATAATTAGAGAGGTGGTATGTTGAAGGATGATTGTATTTTGAGAGTTCACTTTCAGCTTACTGCAAGAAGTTGTGCCGTGTCTCAACCGCATGCGGGCAATTTCGTGGAGAGCTGAAAGGCTGGAAATAGGCTCTGTTATTGTCGATCTTCTGCCAGCTACCCAAGCGGGTTATGTGGCGTTTCCGCCGGCTGTAGATCAGTCCGAAATAAGTACATACGTTGTGTGTTTTAGGCCGAGTAGGGAGAAATTAGGGATGAGAATACTTTTGGCAAAGTACCTCAGGAAATTGGCTTCCAAGCAGACCCCTCAACGGTGTGAATCGGGAAAACTAGAGCTTTGTCGAGGTGCATGGTTTAGCGTAGTCTTCCCAGAAGGAATAAACCATATTATATCACACTTACGTCATTGGAATGAAGTGCGCCCCTGAGGTTTCCGGAGCCTGTTAATAGCCTTCGTGTGGGCCGTTGACCCGGCGTTTATCTCTACTCCGAGTCTCTTTGTCAATGCTTCTATATATCGGGGTGCTCCTTCTACCACCAATCTACCTATATAGCGCGACGGGCTTTTATTATCTAGATTTAACATAGTTCAGCCCTTATCCAACACTCACAAACATGTCTAACGACCCGGTCAACAAGCAAAGAGAGGCCGCAGCACCCTTTTGGGATGGCGAACCAGACAGCAGGCCAGAACACTCGTTAGGAATTTGAGTTCTCTCTTTGAAGACCGTCAACTGACAATGCAACAGGCCTTACGCCAGTCAAGTCTGTGCCGTATACTTCCAAGGAAATGGACCCCTCCATATCCCTCACGTACTCCTGCATCAGAGTGTCGAGCTTACTTCCCGAAGCGTCGCGACAGACTGTTTCTCTTCGTCGTTACGCGACCTTCACTTGGACGATATCGACTACAATACCGGCCATGTCCTTATTCACTTTATGACCACCGGCAGGTATCAATGCCTGAAGCCACAGGGAGAGACTATTATGATGAGGTATGCATCCGAGTTTACAACTGCACTCCGCGTGTACGCCGCAGCCCAATCCTTTCAATTGCCCTCTCTTCGTGATCTGGCAAGAAGAGAGATGATCGCACTCGGCGACAGGTTGAGCTTGCCTTCCTTGGTTGATATCATGGAAGAGTCAAGTCTGTCATTGAGCACTCTCCCGGGAATAGCCGCGTATGTTGAGTCGCGCATCCTTGCTTTTGCCGAGAACATTACCTATCCAACTTCAGAAAAGGTACTCTCTGAGATTGGAACTCCCAACACGCTCAGCATGGTACTTTTGAAGGCTATTCTGCTGCTTCAAACTTCAAAAGTATCTCTACGTGATGATTCACTTCGGAAGGAGGAACCCGTAGAGATTCTCCGAGGTCTCAGCGATACCGGACCCATAGCAAAAGGCAAGGCTTCGGATGTGGATCAAGCTATGAAGGAAGCCGAGGAGCAAGCAGCCAAGAGGGCCGAAGAAAAGGCTGCTGCTGCCGCTATTGCCGTGGCGCAAAGAATTGCTGAGGCTCAGGCGACTGAAGCAGTTCATGAAGAGGGGGAAATTGCTTGCTTATTAGAAAAAAAGGCACGCAGAGGAGGCAGACTTATCAAAAAAGACCAAGATAGGCTTTCCACACTCGAGTATAATACCGCAAAGAGAAGTGAAGCTCGGGCTGCTCGTGAAATTGCGGAAGCAAAAATTGCCCACGCATTAAGTGCCCCCGCTGCAGACAAGGTCGACCTTTCGCTGTTGTGGGCCGCCAGGAATGGAAGCGAGGCCATGGTCAAGATGCTCCTCGACATGGGCAAGGTCGACGTTGATGCGAAAGACAAGAACGGCCAGACGCCGTTGTCGTGGGCCGCTGAGAATGGACACGAGGCCGTGGTCAAGATGCTCGTCGACACGGGCAAGGTCGACTTTGATGCGAAAGATTACATT
Organism: Fusarium poae; assembly: GCF_019609905.1. NCBI lineage: Eukaryota > Fungi > Ascomycota > Sordariomycetes > Hypocreales > Nectriaceae > Fusarium > Fusarium poae. The sequence continues at coordinate 533,807 of NW_025408659.1, forward strand.
GGCCGGACGCCGCTGTCGTTGGCCGCTGAGAATGGACACGAGGCCGTGGTCAAGATGCTCGTCGACACGGGCAAGGTCGACTTTGATGCGAAAGACAAGAACGGCCGGACGCCGCTGTTGTGGGCCGCTGAGAATGGACACGAGGCCGTGGTCAAGATGCTCGTCGACACGGGCAAGGCCGACGTTGATGCAAAAGACAACAATGGCCAGACGCCGTTGTCGTGGGCCGCTAGGAATGGATGTGAGGCAGTGGTCAAGATGCTCGTCGACACGGGCAAGGCCGACGTTGATGCGAAAGATTACATTAGCCGGACGCCGCTATGGTGGCCCGCTAGGAGTGGACACGAGGCCGCGGTCAAGGTGCTCCTCGATACGGGCAAGGCCGACGTTAATGCGAAGGACATAGAGAACAGCCAGACACCGCTGTGGTGGGCCGCTGGGAATGGACATGAAGCCGTGGTCAAGATGCTCCTCGACACGGGCAAGGCCGACGTTGATGCGAAAGATTACATTAGCCGGACGCCGCTATGGTGGCCCGCTAGGAGTGGACACGAGGCCGCGGTCAAGGTGCTCCTCGATACGGGCAAGGCCGACGTTAATGCGAAGGACATAGAGAACAGCCAGACACCGCTGTGGTGGGCCGCTGGGAATGGACATGAAGCCGTGGTCAAGATGCTCCTCGACACGGGCAAGGCCGACGTTGAGGCGAAAGACACGCAGTATGGCCGGACGCCGCTGTCGTGGGCTGCTGAGAATGGACACGAGGCCGTGGTCAAGATGCTCGTCGACACGGGCAAGGCCGACGTTGATGCGAAAGATTACATTAGCCGGACGCCGCTATGGTGGCCCGCTAGGAGTGGACACGAGGCCGCGGTCAAGGTGCTCCTCGATACGGGCAAGGCCGACGTTAATGCGAAGGACATAGAGAACAGCCAGACGCCGCTGTGGTGGGCCGCTGGGAATGGACATGAAGCCGTGGTCAAGATGCTCCTCGACACGGGCAAGGCCGACGTTGAGGCGAAAGACACACAGTATGGCCGGACGCCGCTGTCGTGGGCTGCTGAGAATGGACACGAGGCCGTGGTCAAGATGCTCGTCGACACGGGCAAGGCCGACGTTGATGCGAAAGATTACATTAGCCGGACGCCGCTATGGTGGCCCGCTAGGAGTGGACACGAGGCCGCGGTCAAGGTGCTCCTCGATACGGGCAAGGCCGACGTTAATGCGAAGGACATAGAGAACAGCCAGACACCGCTGTGGTGGGCCGCTGGGAATGGACATGAAGCCGTGGTCAAGATGCTCCTCGACACGGGCAAGGCCGACGTTGAGGCGAAAGACACGCAGTATGGCCGGACGCCGCTGTCGTGGGCTGCTGAGAATGGACACGAGGCCGTGGTCAAGATGCTCGTCGACACGGGCAAGGCCGACGTTGATGCGAAAGATTACATTAGCCGGACGCCGCTATGGTGGCCCGCTAGGAGTGGACACGAGGCCGCGGTGAAGGTGCTCCTCGATACGGGCAAGGCCGACGTTAATGCGAAGGACATAGAGAACAGCCAGACGCCGCTGTGGTGGGCCGCTGGGAATGGACATGAAGCCGTGGTCAAGATGCTCCTCGACACGGGCAAGGCCGACGTTGAGGCGAAAGACACACAGTATGGCCGGACGCCGCTGTCGTGGGCTGCTGAGAATGGACACGAGGCCGTGGTCAAGATGCTCGTCGACACGGGCAAGGCCGACGTTGATGCGAAAGATTACATTAGCCGGACGCCGCTATGGTGGCCCGCTAGGAGTGGACACGAGGCCGCGGTCAAGGTGCTCCTCGATACGGGCAAGGCCGACGTTAATGCGAAGGACATAGAGAACAGCCAGACACCGCTGTGGTGGGCCGCTGGGAATGGACATGAAGCCGTGGTCAAGATGCTCCTCGACACGGGCAAGGCCGACGTTGAGGCGAAAGACACGCAGTATGGCCGGACGCCGCTGTCGTGGGCTGCTGAGAATGGACACGAGGCCGTGGTCAAGATGCTCGTCGACACGGGCAAGGCCGACGTTGATGCGAAAGATTACATTAGCCGGACGCCGCTATGGTGGCCCGCTAGGAGTGGACACGAGGCCGCGGTCAAGGTGCTCCTCGATACGGGCAAGGCCGACGTTAATGCGAAGGACATAGAGAACAGCCAGACGCCGCTGTGGTGGGCCGCTGGGAATGGACATGAAGCCGTGGTCAAGATGCTCCTCGACACGGGCAAGGCCGACGTTGAGGCGAAAGACACACAGTATGGCCGGACGCCGCTGTCGTGGGCTGCTGAGAATGGACACGAGGCCGTGGTCAAGATGCTCGTCGACACGGGCAAGGCCGACGTTGATGCGAAAGATTACATTAGCCGGACGCCGCTATGGTGGCCCGCTAGGAGTGGACACGAGGCCGCGGTCAAGGTGCTCCTCGATACGGGCAAGGCCGACGTTAATGCGAAGGACATAGAGAACAGCCAGACACCGCTGTGGTGGGCCGCTGGGAATGGACATGAAGCCGTGGTCAAGATGCTCCTCGACACGGGCAAGGCCGACGTTGAGGCGAAAGACACGCAGTATGGCCGGACGCCGCTGTCGTGGGCTGCTGAGAATGGACACGAGGCCGTGGTCAAGATGCTCGTCGACACGGGCAAGGCCGACGTTGATGCGAAAGATTACATTAGCCGGACGCCGCTATGGTGGCCCGCTAGGAGTGGACACGAGGCCGCGGTCAAGGTGCTCCTCGATACGGGCAAGGCCGACGTTAATGCGAAGGACATAGAGAACAGCCAGACACCGCTGTGGTGGGCCGCTGGGAATGGACATGAAGCCGTGGTCAAGATGCTCCTCGACACGGGCAAGGCCGACGTTGAGGCGAAAGACACGCAGTATGGCCGGACGCCGCTGTCGTGGGCTGCTGAGAATGGACACGAGGCCGTGGTCAAGATGCTCGTCGACACGGGCAAGGCCGACGTTGATGCGAAAGATTACATTAGCCGGACGCCGCTATGGTGGCCCGCTAGGAGTGGACACGAGGCCGCGGTCAAGGTGCTCCTCGATACGGGCAAGGCCGACGTTAATGCGAAGGACATAGAGAACAGCCAGACGCCGCTGTGGTGGGCCGCTGGGAATGGACATGAAGCCGTGGTCAAGATGCTCCTCGACACGGGCAAGGCCGACGTTGAGGCGAAAGACACACAGTATGGCCGGACGCCGCTGTCGTGGGCTGCTGAGAATGGACGCGAGGCCGTGGTCAATATGCTCCTCGATACGGGCAAGGTCGACCTTGACGCAAAAGACGAGACCGGCCAGACGTATTAATGTTAGCGACAGTACTTATGACTCCATTCCCCCACATTCGCACCCCGGAACTCCAGGCAGCAGCGGTACTTCTAAGTACTTCATTCGCTAAGCCAGAAATTGCTTACGCACCCATAAGGCGGCCAAATTCTGACAGAATATCTGCTTATGAGGTAGACTTGCAAAGAGCATGTTTTTTTTGGACTAGAAGGTCCAAGTGCTCATAATTGAACATCAATTGGCGGCTCGGGGGGTACTGGTATATCCCGATTTTTACGGTCTGCAGTCCTTGTTCGCCGAACCTTGAAGCCGCGAATAATCTATATCCATTAGCCTGGCATTGGGCGCCTTACTAGATGATTGGAACTGAGGAATGATCGAATGATAGCTACTTGATGCATCCGGTAACCCTAGTTCTATTATGAATGGTCCAAGCGAATGCCTTGTCACTAAACCTTCTGCTACGCACTGCCGCTCATGGGAGGACAGCCCGGAGCATATGTCCGCTATCGCCCGTACCCACTCTGATATGGTCAAAGTTGGACCGCACGGGGGTAAAACAGTAGGGTTGCCGTAGGCTAGGTCATGAGGCGAAATAGACATTTTGAGATGATCTTCTATTACTGTATGACCTCAGTAGACGTACCAGTGCCTATAGTCTGATAGATAAATTAAGTGATCCTAATTACACCAGAAGTGCTAGTGTAGTTGTCGTGGATTTGAACCTTGGCTGCAGGTGTAAACTTGGAGAATGATTGCTCCTTTACCCGCCTCCTTTAGGTAGAATATTCCCTAGGCTCCTTAGAACCTCGATGACTGGCATGTCCCTTGTTCCTGCGCTCGCCTTCTCCCGCTCCTCACGTTGTCGAAGTCGTAGGCCACTGACACTAAGGACCTTATCCGCTTCTTTGCCCGCAACCAGAACCCGCTGCTCGAGCCTGTGAACGTTGTCGGCAAGTTGGTCGACCTGAAACTCGAGTGACGACTGAATAGTCCGCAACCTTGATTCTGCCTCAGACCGAACAGCATCGAATGATGCTGTCTCGTCTGCCAGGAATCCCCTGATCTTGCCTTCGTCGGGATCTAATAGATCAAAGTCTGGTAGAACAATACGCCCAGTCTCGCCTTCGGAGAAGAGAGGCGGTTGCTCAGGCGGTGGTTTTCGTATTGCTTGCCATGCCTTCTTCTCATCTTGTAATCTTTTGATGTCGATTACCAGTTTGGCCAGTTTCTCGTCCAACTCCATGTTTCTGGGGTTGGGCCTCAACACTACAGGAACTTTTGGCGCGTCATCCTCTCGATTAAACCAGTCCGAAAACTCAGATCGAGCCGCAAAGTCTTTTAGCAGTTTGTCTTGAATAGCACGAGCACCCAAAATAGCATTAGAATTCGGTGCGCCATGAGGAGGCTTCTTTGCCAGAGCGCGCTCGCCACACCAGGTTAACAGTTGTCTCATACGCCGAGGCTCTGTCAAGCCTTCGGCTTCAATATGTTTGTAGAAATCCGCCGGATTGACTTCTCTGTGGGGTATTGCTGTTTGGCCGCTCTCGATCAAAGAGCTCGCCCTTCTTCCGCGATTACCCAAACTGCTCCGCCTGTTGCTATTGCCCCTCTTCTTCCGCATCTCCTTGTTTCTGTTAATGATGGGCGTATCGCTCATAGGCAGAGCAATTGTGGCTGACTGCACAGGCGGTTTGCGTTGCGGCGATTTATCCCAGTCTGGAGGCGGTCTAGGAGGTTTTGCGCGGGATCCGCGTTTCTTAGACGCTTCATTGACATGGGAAGTTGGCGCTGCTTCAGGCTCGGGTTCTGGTATGGATTCTGGTGCTGGTTGAGGAGCTTCTTCCCCCTGTGTTTCCCCAGATCGTCTCGTGCTCCTCCTGGTTGATGGTCTCTTAGTGACGTTGATTTCTCGCCCAACCGACGCGTCGACACTCGCTTTTTGTCTGCTGCTCTTCCTCGTCGTGGGCTGCGTCATCGCGTTCATTTCTTTCTCGGGTGGCTCCTCTTCCACAATCGTTCCATTAGTCGTCGGTGCCTTAACAGCGTGTTGCTTCGCCGCAGGTCGTCCATTTGTAGGCTTCTTCACTGGCTCTGCCTTTGGCTCTAGCACTACTTCCGGCTTCGGTTCATCTGTCTTGTCCGTCTTAATTCTCTTCGATTTTCGCACAAATGCGAAGTCGTCGTCATACTCATAATCTGTCGCCGCCGCTGCAGCGAGACGCTTGCTCAACCGTCGCCCGTTCTCGTTGCCCATGCTAATTACTTGAAGCGGCCGCCGAGTCATCACTAGAGTAGTCATGGGTGGCGCATTCGGGGCCGTTGACGACGTGATTTTAGATTCCCGAGGTTGTGATGCCGAGAAGTTACCGGTGCGGCGCGGTACGGTCAGTAGTGGACGTACGTCGCGTTGTTATTTGCGTCTTCTCAATGATTAAAACATGCTGCTCAACACGCTCAAATGCTGTTGCAATGCAATTCGTGATGTCGGCTAGTTTGCGGCGTCGTCAATGGAGGTTTGCGCTTCGCGACGTGATTCGCGAATCGGGGTCGAGCAAGGACCCATACTTCTACTTACATAAGTACTACTACTAGCTGGGGGCCCCATAGGGACACGCCTAGGCGCCTCTCCACTTCTGCACGCGTAGGCGTGCGGATTATGTCAGCCCCCAATTTGGCTCCCAATAGGCGACTACTAAACGCACAACCGGCTGTGCAATAAGACCGCACAACCGGCTGTGCGATTAGACTGCTGATGTAATCAACAACAAGACACGCGATGCACGAAGGGATCAACAACAACACAACAACAGCTTTCTTGATGCCCAATGGGCCAATTAGACCTCAATTGAAGTTATTTATCTATCTATCGTGAAAATGGATTCATATGACCTCTTCTGTACGACTTTTTCGGCGTCATTTCCCCCCTCACAGAATGAACGCCATTTTTTCCCCAGTCCTGAACCTGAGTGGTATCCTGAGCCTGTTGGTGAAGGGGGTCTCTCTGAGGAGGAGAGGAAGTGGCTCGAGGCCGCTACTATTGAGACTATCGATCCAATGCTTGATGAGAGCTTCCCTGCTGATGCTCTTCCACCTGAAGATCAATATGAAAGCCGTGAAGCAGCCCGTGAAGCAGCCCGTGAGGCTATTAACAGCTGGGCAAAGAGTAGAGGATATGCCTTCGTGACGGGCCGGTCAGGAAAGACTCCCAATGGAAGGACTTGGGTGCATTTCACCTGTGACCGCGGTGCAGGTCGTATCACCACCATGAAGGAGGAAGATCGTAAACGCCGTACAGGTGCTCGCCGCACAGGCTGTCAGTTCTCGGTGATGGCAAAAGAGAGTCTTGATGGTGCTAATTGGGCTGTGAGGCATCGTGAGGGTCCTCAATATGCTTCTCATAATCATCCAAGGAGTCGAGGCGACGGCAGAGCGCATCCAGAGCACCGGAAGCTCTCTGAGGAGGAGCTTATAGAGATCCGGCGACTGATCCGGCGTGGTATTATGCCAAGGCAGATCACAAACCTCATGCGTGATAGCAGCCGGCAGACTGTCATCAAGCAGAAGGATCTATATAATGCTATCGCTCGAAGTAAGCAACAGCTTATGGAAGGCCAATCCTGTATGCAGGCCCTCGCTCAACAGCTTCAAGACCGAGGCTTCTGGAGCCGGATACAGCGTGATGACGATACCGGCAGAGTGAAGGCCGTGTTCTTTGCGCACCCTCGGTCTATTCAGTACCTCAAGACCTATCCAGAAGTGCTCATCATGGACTGCACCTATCGGTCTAATCGATACAAGATGCCACTTCTTGATATCATTGGTGTTGACTGTTGCGGCAAGAGCTTCTGTATTGCATTTGCCTTCTTGACCGGCGAGGCTGAACATGATTACGCCTGGGCACTCATGTGGCTAAGGCATATCTTCAACCTTCATCAAATCGACCTTCCTTCTGTGATAGTTACAGATAGAAGCCTTGCTTGTATGAATGCATTGGCCTCTTCAGATTGCTTCCCTGATATCCCTGCCTTGTTGTGCGTTTGGCATATTGATCGGGCTGTTAAGGCATATTGTTCACCTGCCTTCCTTCGAGATCATGATAACCTGCAGAGGCATGAAGATTGGGGGCATTCTATGCTGCCTTTCGTGAGGTCATGTATGCACCAACGCAGACTATCTACTATGAGAAGCTTGATGATTTCAAGGAAAAGTATGCCCTTGATCACTCTCGTGAAGTCGGCTACATCTTGGAGGCCTGGATAACCCCATATAAGCATAAGTTTATCAAGGCATGGACTAATCAATATCGTCATTACGGTCAGACTGCAACTTCCCGGGTTGAGGGTATCCATCAATTGATCAAAAATGAGATTGATAGTGCATCTGTTGATCTTTTGAAGCCTGGATGAAGATGACCCTTGTGATCGAGACCCAATGCGATCAACTAGACCAAATGCAGACCGATGAACACAGTCGACCCCCAGCAGATCTTGTTGGAGGTATATGGTCTGTTGTCCGTACTTGGATACCAAGTCAGGCTTTGCGGGAAGTCAACAAGCAAGTGAAGCTCTTGCAGAAGGAAGTCTCCCCTTGCACGGGGATATTCACGAAGACCCTAGGTCTTCCGTGTAGTCATACCATCCGGGCACTTATCAGGTTACGAAAGCCTCTGCAACTGCATCACTTTGCCCGTCACTATCAGATCCGGCGGCCAGAAATCCCTCTTGTCATACTAGAGCCGGCTAAGCAGTTTGATCGACTTGCAGCAAAGTCATCACAGGCTGAATCAAGCATACGGCGCGAGCCCTCGAGATTTGAGGTTGTCGAGAAGGAGCTACAAGGAAGGGCACCACCAAAGTGTACTGGCTGTGGTCAAGAGGGGCATAAGAGGAATTCCAAGATGTGTCCCTCACGACATGACTATCTCAAGGAGTCATCTTCTCAGCTTCCCTCTGTTCCGGAAGTCGTCCCCTCGGTTGAGCCTACCGTACAGCAACCCGTCCCTCAGTCACCGGGTCAGACGGTTGTATATACCACAACTCGTACGACAACAACACAGGTAGAGCAACGAACGATACAGATATCTTCGCCTTCCTCAACAGGGTCCCTCCTATACCTCCTCCCTCGCCGCCGCCTCGGCAGGTTACTCCATTGATGCATGACGACGGGCGTGTCATCTATAGCCGCTACAAAGCAGCTCGAGAAGAGTGGTATAGAGAGCAACCACCGCACCGCCAAACCGATAAGCTATATCGAAAGGCCAAGGGACTTCGTGCTCGCTACAACAAGGCCGAGAAAGCATATGTGTTATCAGATAGCCGGATGGGTAGGCACGTCAAGCGTAGGAACGGCTTAAAGCTGAGGGATTGGACCGATGAAGAGATAGCTGCTTATCTAGATTGGGATAAGGAAGAGGAAGAGAGGGCATATGAGAAAGAGGCGGCAAAACCACTGTATGATAGGAATAGGAATCTGAATTCGTATTGGGAGGAAGCAGCTGTGGATTTTCAGTCACGGGAGGCATTGTACAATCAATCGAATGCACCTGACTAGATTAATTATTTGCATTAAAGAGCGCAATTGATACATACCATTCGAAAGAGCGAAAAGAAAAAAAAAACCTGTATCTACGACTATATAGCTTGTATTATTATTATGTTGATACTTAATCTTTTTCAATAAGTTATGAAGTGTATTCCACGGAGCCGGTGGTTGTGGATCCGGACCTACCCGGCACCGACAAAACACACTCCGCCGGTTGCATTACGAATGCAATTGAATAGGTAAATAACGGTAAATTAGACTCAATGACATATCAATAGAAAGCTCTTTTTTTTCTCTATTTAACTAGCATAGCGGCAAAACTCAATGGTGGCAAAAACCTCTATTTCAAGAGTTTGATTGATTCGGCCGTGGCTGCCAATTTGTCACCGGGACCGTACCTGCAACACCTCTTCCTTGCCAAGTCCAATCCGCATAGCCGTTGCGAGATATATTCGAAATATGAAGCCCTGACTGCTGTATACCTTGAAGCCGGGGCTCAAAATGATTCATACCAATTGTAGCTGTAGGCCATTGATAGCCACTGACTGCAAAATTGGTATTGTAGTAGTTAGCATCCATTTGCTGCAGCCCGTTGTATGACCACGTCGGTAACTGTGCAGCAGCCGGGCGTTGCTGTTGACCTTGATACATGTTTTTCATGTATCCGAGATGCCAATTTCCTGATACCTCATAGCCCCAAGGCTGTACAGTTGCTTGAGCCGGTTGACCTTGAGGAATGTGACTTATCTGAGCCACCCATTGGCGAGCTGAAGGGTCTTGAGCATACAGCTGACGAAGATTTTGAGGGCCATTTGCATTAGTATGCGCATCTCGCCATTGCTGAACAGGATACAGGTTATAGCCTTCACGAGAGTAGTTAATTGGAAGCCGATTTTGAAGCGTATGAATCGTATTTTGCTGCAAAGGTTGAAGCACAAAAGGGTTTACTTGCTGAGCTCTTGCTTGGATAGCAGTAGCATCCTCAGCAATAGTAAATACAGGCCGTTGGTTGTTCATGTTGAGCTTCGTGAAGTAGTCAAGTTGTTAGATTGATATGAAAAGAGAGGGAGAGAAAGAAGCTATAAAGCCGAGATATATATATTCAAAAGGCATTACTGATTCAGTTACTCAATTGCTCAATAAACAGCTATTTTGCATACTATCACAGCTCATTAGCAACAATTGATCAGATAGATATAACATAAACTGCATCACTATCCTTCTAGCTGCAGTGTATCACATTGAGGGCTGACACCTATTATTCACGGTCTAGGTTGTGATAATAGATGTATTCAAGCATCAGGAACTGTAGCTGAACAGGCCTGCAGCTTGCAGAAGCTTTGAATAGCTTCATTTATTGAAGGAAGGTTGATTTACTTGGTCAAGTGGTGATAGCCTCACATCGTTGTTGATTACATCAGCAGTCTAATCGCACAGCCGGTTGTGCGGTCTTATTGCACAGCCGGTTGTGCGTTTAGTAGTCGCCACCTTGGCTGTGTCTGATGACTAATGTGGCCTGCTGGATCCCGGTCTGTTAACTTCAATTGATCAATTGACTCAAACTTCAAACCAGTCGCAATGCCGCAAAAATGATTTTCGAAGGCTGGCAAGCCATATATAAGCTTCCCTCAAAGTAATGAATCGATGCATCTACTTGAAATGCATTTTAGCGATGAAAACCTATGGGTGACCTGAATCCGTTGGGGTGCAATGGATTCAGGTCGTCATTTCATTAGCGCCTTTTTTTTTACTATGGGAAAGCCATTGGATTCAGAGCTGTATCCGCCATGCAGCTGGGATAGGCGCATTGATGGTATGCTGCGATGCCTTCTTGCCATGGACTCGCGTGTGGTCGTGCATTGTCTCGATGCGCCGCGTGCAGTAGTCACATTTATCAACGGCACAGATGCATCCTCCGTAGACGGCAAGACCCTTTACCGGCTGGCATGGCCTTTTCCGGTCAGGCCTCCACTGTCGCAGCTCTTCCACAGGGCGCAGCTCATAGCTCAATAGCTGCTCAACGGTCGATCGCAGCGTCTCGCCTTTCATCTGGTGCGGCTCGGCCCGCAGGTGGCTCTTCCAGCTTGTTAGCTTCGGGATCAGACATGTCTCGCAGACCCGGCAAGCTATGACCCGGTGGTCGGCGTTGTAATGGAAGCTATCAAGACCCATAGTAGGTAGTACTATTACTATAAGATGATGTATTTTTATTGATCTAGGAACAATGAATAAAATGGGGAGCCTGAATCCATATCTATTATATTCTTACATATGCTTATTGTAACTTTCTCTCCTTTTTCTTCTTATCTCTCTTAGTCTTCATTCACTGTAAGTTGCCTTTGAAGAACACTGAGGGCTATTCTCTCTATAAAGTTTAGACCTGTCCTAAAAGCGCGCGTCAAAGACGCGCTGTTCGCGTGGAATTCCGTAATCAAACTTTAATTAACTAGTTATATTACATATATTACATACGTTGCAAAGCTTTGAGCTACCACCTCAAACACTATAAGAACCATCCAGTGTTATGACCAGAGCACCAATGAGATGATAAAGCGCCCCTGCTATCGCTGAAAGTGGAGTCGCGGCAGTTTCGTCAAGTACCCACTTTCAAGTGAAAGAGGAAAACAGGGGTGATGGCCCAATCAAGACGCATAAACGTCCTTTTTCACTTGAATTTGGAGCTGGAATAATGATGTAGGCTGACTTTTATGTAAGTGAAGTTGGTGAGTTTTGGTGGAGCTTTTTTTATTTTGCCTGGCGAAAGAGGGGTGGTGCCGAAAGAGGGGTTGTGGATGGTAAGGACTTAACGCGGTTTGTTAGCAATCAAGACCACGTTTTGGACTTTTGTAGCAAGTATGCATATATCATGCAGCTTGTTACCAAAGTGATACGTGCGCCCCTTCCAAGTCAAAACATAATCAATTTCGTAGGTCGTTACTAGGAACTGGGAAAGGGCTGCTTGGAACCAAGAAGATAATTATGCCTGCCCCCGCTTTAAGAGAACTTCATCACTAGCACACGACCTGATCGACAGCCGATAGCGACCGTTGATCTATCAATAGCGGGCCTGCCCCCTCGATAGTCCGGAGGCAGCCAAAGCATCTTCTTTCCATCTTCAACAATCCATTCGCCATCCGCGCTTATACCCCATCCAGAATGGCTAACACGCGGTAATGTTATCTCAGCCGACCGATCATTTATGACAGGCGGCAGAGCCGGGCGATCCAGATTTAGAAGTCCAATATCGGTAGAGAGGAGAGCATTTGACGTTGGATCAAATGAAAGGTGATATAATACTCTCCTAACGTTAAGCGTCTGCTCGCATGTGCCCGTGGCTGTGTCCCAGATCTTGACTGTCTTATCATCTGAGCCAGATGCAATACGCTGGCCATCTGCCGAGAACACCACCGAATTCACCCAATTGCCATGGCCATTAAGCGTCTGCTCACATACGCCCGTGGCTGCGTCCCAGATCTTGACTGTGTTATCATATGAGCCAGATGCAAGACGCTGGCCATCTGCCGAGAACACCACCGACGTCACCGAATGGCCATGGCCCTCGAGCGTCTGCTCGCATGCGCCCGTGGCTGCGTCCCAGATCTTGACTGTCTTATCATATGAGCCAGATGAAAGACGCTGGCCATCTGCCGAGAACACCACCGACGTCACCCAATCGCCATGGCCCTCAAGCGTCTGCTCGCATACGCCCGTGGCCGCGTCCCAGATCTTGACTGTCTTATCATGTGAGCCAGATGCAAGACGCTGGCCATCTGCCGAGAACACCACCGACGTCACCCAATCGCCATGGCCCTCGAGGGTCTGCTCGCATACGCCCGTGGCTGCGTCCCAGATCTTGACTGTCTTATCAGCTGAGCCAGATGCAAGACGCTGGCCATCTGCCGAGAACACCACCGACATCACCGAATGGCCATGGCCCTCAAGCGTCTGCTCGCATGCGCCCGTGGCTGCGTCCCAGATCTTGACTGTCTTATCATCTGAGCCAGATGCAATACGCTGGCCATCTGCCGAGAACACCACCGACCTCACCTCCCCGCCATGGCCCTCAAGCGTCTGCTCGCATGCGCCCGTGGCTGCGTCCCAGATCTTGACTGTCTTATCATCTGAGCCAGATGCAATACGCTGGCCATCTGCCGAGAACACCACCGACAACACCGAACTGCCATGGCCCTCAAGCGTCTGCTCGCATGCGCCCGTGGCTGCGTCCCAGATCTTGACTGTCTTATCAGCTGAGCCAGATGCAAGACGCTGGCCATCTGCCGAGAACACCACCGACATCACCCAATGGCCATGGCCCTCAAGCGTCTGCTCGCATACGCCCGTGGCCGCGTCCCAGATCTTGACTGTCTTATCATGTGAGCCAGATGCAAGACGCTGGCCATCTGCCGAGAACACCACCGACGTCACCCAATCGCCATGGCCCTCAAGCGTCTGCTTGCATGCGCCCGTGGCTGCGTCCCAGATCTTGACTGTCTTATCATCTGAGCCAGATGCAATACGCTGGCCATCTGCCGAGAACACCACCGACCTCACCTCCCCGCCATGGCCCTCAAGCGTCTGCAGGCAAGCGTTCCAATCTGCCTCCATTCTTGGCTTCAATACCATCCAATCCGGCTCCTCCTTCTTAAAGAGCTCTCTGGTGAGACTGCGTTCAGGACTGAACACGAGTGCGGACGCATAAGCCTGCAATGGAGCAATCTCGATGGCGCGAGCATGAGAAAGAATGAATCGGCGCGCATCTCGAAGTAGTTCTGTCAGTTTCTGCGCTCCCGCGATTTTCTATAACCTTGTTAGACGGCTTCCAATATACATCTAGAGCAGCTTACCACTAAAGCCTCGAGCTTATGTACCGCCTTGATTCCCTCCGACATGCTTCGTAGCAGACCAAGACATTCCAGCCAATACAAGTACTTCTTCTGGATGAATACATGGACGTTGCCGTTATCCCGCAGAATGTCGTTGACTTCTGCGACATCTGAGTCGTGAAGATGGTCAACCCAGTAGACGCATGAATATCGAATTGGGGATAATGGGTCGGGATTAGTCGGTGAGACCTGATCAATGGAGAATCCTGGCGTGTTGAGACTGTAGACGTTTCGTCGAAGAGTTTCCGACAGGACCCCTAGCGACCTCGAGAAGAGGGCATAGTGCTGGTGCGCAATGCCAGAAGGTAGGATTTGTTTTGACGCGTTCTTGAGCAGGAAATCTTTGGCTGATTGATGCACAAAGTAGATGACGCCTTTTTGAAGAGTCAGAAAAGAACCACAGGAGCTGATGATTTCTTCCAACTCATCCTGGTCGAGATCTTCGAGCGACTGGGCAAGAGCCTTTAACTCGTCTAGGGTGATGGGTCGGTATACGACCGAAGCAAGAGCGAGGATCTCTCTGCAACGATCTGCATCTTTCGAATCGCTGATATGTTCCACCATTCGCTTATAGAGAGGATCAAGACCTGGGGGGAATGACTTCAATGTGTCGAGTGTATGCCGTTTTCGGACCTTGGGATCTGCTAGCTCTTGACAGACCAAGGCGACCCAGAGAAAGGTGCCATCGGCATTGCCAACCAAGTGACGTTGAACAGCGTCCCCTGTTTCCTTGTCGTATTTCTTAAGACCTGCCAGTCGATTCACCTTGTGTCCGATGTAGGTATTGACAGCCTTGGAGATTGAGTCCTTGTTCAACTCAAGGCGCAGCCTGACTTTCTGCTCCAAATTGTCCAGTTTCTCCTCAATGTCCGGCCAGTTACGGCTAGAGACGATCCACTTGACGCGGGAAGGTTTAGTGATGAAGTCGAGAAGCTGATGGCGATTTGTCTTGCATTCATCGAGGGCATCAACAATCAGGATCGCACCATCCACGCCCGGGTCATTAAGCATGGCCGTGAGGATCTTAGATAAGGCTTCCCAGGCATTCCCATCCTCAAAAAGCTGCTTACCCGCATGGTCGTGCTTCTCCCGAACATGCGAGATGAGCGACGGCTGTTGGTCGACGAGAAGGTAGATCAGGCCACGCAGCACGGCCGTCGCATTGCTCAGTCGTGTCTCGGTGGCCTGGCAGAAGAAGTAGGACAGGTGTTTGCCGGGTTCCTTCTCCAGTTCGTCGATGATGCCGCACAGCAGCATCGTCTTGCCCTTGCCAGGATCGCCTTTGATCCAGAGCAGCTGGCTTTGTGGATCGTCACGCCATCGCCGAAATTCGTCATTATCAAGAATCCAGCGGTACGAGTCCCTGAGCAGGCCGCCCTTTGTAGCTTCGATGCGCGTCTTGTCGTCGCGAGGGTCGGTCTCGCGCAGGTCTTTCAGACATTGCTTCGCCTCGTCGTCTTGGTGTCTCTTCTCTTGATGTTGCGTTTGCGCTTCAATGGCCAAATGTACGCCTTTGATGGCCGCATGAATGTCTTGGAGCTTCATCTCTATAGCGCTAGCGGTTTTGGCGATTTTCTGCAGTCGTATCTTGCTCTCTTCTGTGTTGTATTGTTCCATGTCTCTTTGCACGGCATCCTCTGCTTCCTTGATCTCGCTGAACTGGCCAGCCCAGTCATCGAGTTTGAGCATATCCCTTCCGATGACGACAGCCGAGTTCCGGTAGTAAATGCAGACGCTCTTCATCTGATAGGAAAGAAGTTTCTCGTAGAGCTGCACGACGTGCTCCTCTAGTTGGACTCGCAGTCCCACGGAAGATTGCTCGGCCTTGTTCTCGTCGAGAAGTAGAGACACTAAGTTCCAGTACCACTCTATTCTTGACAGGACGTAGGCGATGCCTTTGCGGTTTGCGCGTGCCTCGGTGACGGGGTTCGAAAGGATCTATCAACTGTCAGCAAGGGATCATCGACCGTTCTGCGTTCGGTTGGGAAAGCAATTCACACACCTCTAATCCAAGGCAGACGCCGACCCAGGCAACGGCGGCTTCTGGTGCGGCCTTTACCGCGCTGTCCATTATTCCCCTCACCGCTTGTATTGCTTGCAAGCCTTCGTCAATGCCTTGCTTGATGGACGCTTGCTTCTGCGTCCGGCCCAGCCCTGCCTGGATCAACTGCTGCATTTGGCGGCATCTTGGGCCCCAAGCGCTTGCTATTCCATTGTCAGTCGGTTCGGAGGCAACGGAGCTAGGGCCGTCCTCGTGCAGTTTAGAACCCAAGATCTTCTCGTACGCCCCGACTAGTTTGGGCTCGCTCGCTTTGAGCCCATCGTAGGCCTTATTCCAAAGCCGCTCTTGTAGACTCGTCAGCGAGGAGGTGTCGGAATCCGTCGAGATATGCGGAGAGGGCGTTGGCTGAGATGTCGGTCGAGCAGCTAGTTGGGATGAAGGTCGAGATGGTGTTGGCGAAAGTGTTTGTGGCGAAGGAGTCGAGGATTCCCGGTGAGAGGCCTGCAACCACTTCCTGCCCTTGGATTTCACTTTCCCAAACAATGCAGGCGCCATCTTCACCGAAGGGCCGCCTTGTCCTTGTTGTGCGATATGATGGTATCAGCGAGATGACTTCTCCGATCGATGAGTCGGGACGGCGACGAGATGGGACAGCGCAGCATCCTTGAGGGATTTGTGTGTGGGGAGGCCTCAGCACCTGAAAAGAACCCCTGTAGCTAGGCGCAGGTTGTGAGGCCAATAGGGCTGTTGAGCGATGGAGTATGCAGCTGCACCAGTTCAATCGCAGGGCTGTGCTGGGTTGGGAGTGGAAAGTGCAAAGCCAAGCAGGTGAAGAGAGGCAAGAACAGGCGGGCATGATTTGATTCGGCGCTGGCCTCTGACACCAGAGTTAAAGATACTTCTTGAAGATGAGCGAACCTAGGCACAGTGTCGTGAGTTTGGCGGATAAGTCGATAATGGCGATGCCACTTTCCTGCCGCATGGGCCGGTGGTAAAAGACGATATTTTGACGAGCAAAGAAAGCTGGTTCGAAGGTGGGTGTGAAGGGGGGAGAGAGGGGTCCGTCAACAGGTACCACGATGGATGCCTAACGAAGCTGTGGCGTGGCGGAGTCGCGCTTGGCCTCCTGCCAAGAACACAAACGCGCTTTGTGCATCTCGTAATGATTGGTCCATCAAAGCCCTTGTATCCCCATAAAACATGAGACGGCGTCTTTTGCTCCCACAACCGTTGTGATTGGGTACACTTCCTTCATTGTTATGAGCGCGATCTTGATGATGCGCTGTCATCTCTGAGTTTCTGATCTCTGACGCTCGCATGCACTCCTGCATGGAAGCGATGTGATTTCCGAGCGCAAGAGCACGATAAGAGCCGGAGGAGAGCGGCTGCCGTAATGGACGAACGCGTAATGATATTGGCCAAGAGAAAAAGTTCACTAAGCGAAAGGTGCCAACCAAATGTGGATCTCGGACGATGTGCGATGGCGTATTGTCGACCACCTAAGCCCCACCGCTTATGCATTTGTGGATCTCCTTACACTTGGTGAGCCAACTCCTGCCTCACTCTTCATCACTGAGTCAACACTTCATGGGCTCATTATTCTGAGTAATAAAGTTTTGTAGCGCATATAACCTCACGTTTGATCAATACTTTGACCTATTTCTACATACCAAAGTCTCTAGAGCGCTTCAGTATATAGGCTATGCAGCCAATGCAAACCATCATGGAGCCGACTCTTCTCGCGCTCAACAATTCAGTATCATTCGAGCAGGGCCACTCACCTAAATCTGTAAGGATATGATTTGAAGAGAGGTATCGATTCTTGCGTTATTCGAGTTCTATCGCAATGAAGTCTAGTAGGGGAGATCTTGCTAACGTGCACGGTTGGGAAATTGCAATCAGAATGAAGAATAAGTGGGGGCATAATAATCTTGCCCGAATGTAGCAGAACCGGCGGCTAATAGGCGGACGGGTGCCCGTCCTTCTAAAATTGGACGGGTCCCGTCCCAGTTTCCATATATGGTATAGTTTGCTCCGCTATCGGACCGCCAGCATCGTCACCCTTACACTTGCAAGATCCAGTTCCAGATTCAACGCGGCTGAGATACGATGATCCACGAGCAATCCACCAGGGATACGTCACGTCAAGAGATGATTGGTAACCGCCAGTATAGGAAAGCAATGGGCCTGCCTTTAGCATATCCAAAAGCAATCTACAGCTGGTGTCTTGATTATAAGCAGATGGGGAGGTGCTGTGCAACCCCAACGAGCCTAAGAGAATGTACCAAAGAAGAGATGGTGGCTTATTCAGACTAGGACAAAGCAGAGCCTGATCGCATCGAAGCACAAGTAGCTCGAGTGACCGACAACGGGCGACTGTTCACAAGCAGAAGAGGCATCGGTGAGCTTTGGGAAATAGCCTAGCAAGACATCGATGAACAAGAAGCCTTGTACTCGGCCATCGAAGAGGAAAAAAGTTGTATTGTGGTACAGCTCTAGCTCTAGTAGAGTTTGGAGTAAATTTGGAACTCAGATATGTCGTGGCTATTCACCTCAAGCCAATGATTTGTTGGAATAGCTGGTAAATGGGACTCGTCAAACTACTTGAGGCAGTGGAACAAGGCGTGAGGTAATCCGATAGCGGAAACAATTATACCAAAAATGGAAACTGGGACGGGACCCGTCCGCCTATTAGCCGCCAGCAGAACCTCGCTACATGCACGGGCCAAATTCTGAGTAATTTGGCACAGCGAGCCTTTGTTACAGTAGTAGTAGTACGCTGTGAAGTCCTCCCGAGAGACGGGCAAAACGCATACATGGCCGAGCTGGAAGCGATAGCAATGGTCCTGAGGTGCATGCCCGATGGGCTCCGACACCGAGAGGTGATCATTGCAACAAGAAACCGGTCGGCGCTACAAGCGATTATGAAACCTCGGCAACAGTCAGGACAAGGCACCATCCGGGAGATCTACAAACATGCCGAACGAGTTGGAAAGGGTGGAAACACCATCACGATGCGTTGGGTATCGCCCACGAATGACTCTTTCACACTGGGAGCAAAAGCAAAGACCGAAGCGCGAAAAGCCACAGATAGCGGATACAGAGCAACGAAACCGCTGTACCAGGCCCGATCGACCCGACTGAGAGTACTACTAGCACAACGTCGGCAGCACATGGTGCTACCCGAGAGCGTAGGCAGCTATTCGAAGCAGCTCGATAAGGCGCTCTAGCGCTGCCCGGCAAGCACACGCGCGCACTATATGACGCCCCGAAGAGACGCGGATCCGACATCCTGGTGCAACTACGAACGGGAATGGCACGGGTCAACAGGTATCTGCACAGGATAGGCGCAGCAGAGACAGATACGTGCGATTGCGGCCAGGAAGAAGAAACGGTGGACCATTTCCTCTTCCGATGTCCACGGTGGGATGAGCAACGAGAACACATGCGAAATGTCGACGGGGAAATGATGGGTAATCTATCATTTTTCCTGGGAGGCAAGACGGCGGAAGACGGGCATAAGTGGAGGCCGAACCTGGCAGCAGTGCGAGCAGCGATCAAGTTTGCGAAAAGCACGGGGCGTTTGGATGCTACACGGACATGATAACATACAAGATATACTAACAAACCAAACGATATAATGCAGCAAGAACTAATATAGTACAGCCTCTGGTAGACAGACCAGGCTTCAGCCGCTGAAGATGGGAGTCATGGGACGCTGAACACTTGGAGAATTTGGCCTTCAAGCAGGCCTGTCGCAGGGACAAGCGAGGCTGGGAAATGTGGCGAGGAGTAGGGATTGTGATGTTTGAGGGTTATAGGGCTAGAAGTCGGAAAAGAATGTAACTAACGAGACTTAATGTTGTGGGCCCTATGAGGCGTATCCTCCCGGGCGGAATAAATTCATTCATTCATTCATTCATCCTTGGGCCGACCAGGTGTTTTTCATGATGACTAAGGATATCGGATTAAAGCCTTCCCGACGGCCGTTCAGCATGATGACTGGTACTGGACGCGAATTGGCGCCGAACCAAATACGCCAAATACTACTAAACGCGACATCTGTTAGTCCTTTCCATCTCCAGTTTTGAGAACAATCCCATGGCAGATCAACCGCGGTCGAAAGTGATCAAGGAAAATCCCATCGGGAAAGGTCTCAACGCCTTCCGTGCTTCGTTCAATTCGATATGTGAAGCCGAGAGCACCTTGTGCCCACCAGACGCGTTGGATCAGCTTGACCAAGAAGGTATAGCAAGCCTTTCTGCAATGTGCTATTCTGACCAACAAACAGATATCCAAAATCTCGTTCTCGATCTTCTCTCCGCCCTACGAAGCCTCCCCGCCGTTCGCCTCCTAAGGTCAAAGACAGGCCACGGCACCCTCCGAAGCGATCTCCTCAGACTCATTTCTGCTGCCGCCTCCGACGACTTCGACTACGACCGTGTCAAACCTCTCCTGAAAGCCGCCCTCGCTAGCGAACCTGATACCCTAATCTGGGACCAAGTCTACGTCGCCGTTGCCGAATCCACCCCGCCTCCCCGACAGATAGCCTCGTCCCTCCAACAGACCCCATGGCTGCGCAATACGAGCAGCTTCGCAAACTCGTCCGAGCACCGCAAATACGTGGACGACGTGCTAAAAGAGGAACTTGGGTCTATGTATGTCGGGCTCCGTCGCTTTCATGACGCATACTTTGGAGGTGTGGCCGGCCTTGACGCAGCCTCGCAGGCGTTCTTTGATCAGTGCGTCGAAGCCAGCGATCCACTCTTTGAGGACGGTTGGAAGGGATGGCCTGAGGACGCGAAACAGGACGACGTGCTGAGCTGGTTTGCCGACTTCAGCGACAAGCTAACAGAATTCGTAGACAGCCACGGGTCAATCTCGACGCATCAACATCGACGACGGCCTCTTGCCCAGCCCAATAAGCCAATACAAGGTTCTACAGGAGAGCGCAAGTTGGACGTCGGTTTTGTCAAGGATACGAGTGCTGGGAAAGACTCGCGGTGCCACTGGTCGCAGATCTTGGTGCCTGGAGAGCTGAAGAGCAACCCGTCCGCCGACAAGGCCTCGATGGCGTGGCTTGATCTGGGGAGGTACGCGAGGGAGGTGCTGGCTGCGCAGAACGACCGTCGCTTCGTCTTGGGCTTTACCATCTGCGGGTCCCTCATGAGGGTATGGGCATTTGACCGGCTCGGGGGCATCGCATCGGAGCAGTTCGACATTAACAAAGATGGGCGTCAGTTTGTGTCCACGATCCTTGGCTTTCTCTGGATGAACGAGGAGCAGCTAGGGTTCGACCCGACAATCATGACGGCAAACGGGGAGCGATTCATCGAGGTCGATCGGAATGGTTCGACCGAGCGGATCATCATCGACGAGGTGATGCAGCGGGCACCTTGCATAGCTGGTCGAGCGACGACATGTTGGAAAGCCCATCCCGAAGGACGGCCGGAGATGCTGCTTGTCATTAAGGATTCGTGGCAATATCCGGAACGAGATGAAGAAGGCGAACTACTACGTGAGGCGACTGACAAGGGTGTCGTTAACGTAGCTCGGTACTATCATCACGAGACGGTACAGATTGACGAGGCAGATGATGACATCCGGAATAATGTTCGAAGAGGGCTGGATATTACGCAAGCTGCGAACTACCGCCCGGAACGACCAATCCGGCAGAACAACGTCGTATCTGGCACATTGAGAGAGGGTCGCGGCAGTGCCAGTGCCAGCAGAAAGCGGTCATCTAGCCAAGCTGGCGCTCCTCTTCCTTCTAGCAAGCGATCTTGTTCCGTGTCTTCAGCGAGGGTTACCAGTTCATTACCAAATCGTGTACATCGGCGTGTCATTCTCCGAGACTACGGGATGCCTATCTACAAGGCGAGCTCCCGGTCGGCTCTGCTTGCTGCGTTTGAGCGGTGCATCGAAGGACATGAATCTTTGCATAGGGCAGGCTTCCTTCACAGAGACATCTCGGTCAACAATCTTATGATCAACGAGGATGATGATAACCCCTCCTGGCCTTCCTTCTTGATTGATCTTGACCTGGCCATCAAGGAATCGCGAGAGGCTGCATCAGGAGCAAAGGGGAAGACCGGAACACGGGCTTTCATGGCAATTGGGGCGTTGCTAGGCGAGCGGCACTCCTTTATGCACGATCTGGAATCATTCTTCTGGGTCTTGTTTTGGTTATGTATTCATTATAACGGGCCCGGCAAGGGTAGAGTTGTTCCACGGTTTGATAAGTGGAACTTTGTGGAGACGGAGGAGTTGGCAATCTCCAAAAAGGGGGTAATTGACGACGAAGGAGATTTCCTGATGATTTTGGAGGCGAACTGCACATTATACTGCCACCCTATAATCCCATGGGTCAACCGGCTACGGAAAGCGGTGTTTCCTAATGGTGGCAGGTGGGAGCGAGAGGATAGGGTATTATACTCTAGGATGAGGGATATTCTTCGGGAGGCTAGAGAAGACCCCAAAGTATTGGCGGACAGTAACGTTGTGGATTGCTGTTAAAGAACACTTTGCAGCAATGTCAATATGTCTTTCAGGCATTGCTGTACCTAGGTATTGTATTATTCACAGACGATTAACGTTATCACTTTTTTCTGTGTTTTTATCCGGTCCCATACCCCTCTTGACGATGCACGTTGTCATGATCTCTGGAGCGTACTTTGTCCCTTGTGTCACGATCCCTGTCCCAGCGTCACGTGTACCCCACCTTTTTCACCAATCACCTGCAGGCTCACTCGTCACCTCGTGAGCAGAAAAACTTTTCACAACAGCGAGAACGAATTTTTGAAACAACAGCTACCCGCCGGTCGGGACTAACGTGACGACCCCCTCTCCTCTGGAGAGGGGGTGAGATAACCCGTAACTGCGTATAAACCGTAACCACATAACTATGCCGCCGTGTAAGCTACAGCTATCAAATAACATCAGAAAAAATTAATAATTATATCATTTAAAAGCGCTCAATCGATAGTATCTTCAATATTATTTTTAGCATCATTGAATATGTATTTATGTTGTTGTTGTATTATTTGCTTGCCTAGTCCGGGTTATCACGGCGACTTCGGTGCAGGGCCGGCTACTGGCCCGGAATCACTCTCAACACCACTTCCCTCTCGCGATGAGTAATTATTTGGCCTCCGATCGTAGCCCCAACCCCCCCAATTCTCTCTAGGTATCTCTTCGATTTCCTCCCTGTTGATTTCCACGCCAAAGGGAGCCATTGTATAGTTTGCTGGGGCTTTTTGAGAAGCTCTCGCCTGGGAGGATACAATGATACTAACATCATCACTATCCGAAGTAACAGATCGAGGAAGTTGCGGGAGCTCAAGCGATGAAGCTACCGAGATGAAATCTTCGGCATTTGGCGATGGATTGACATCCTCATCATCTTCAATGAAGGTAAAGGGGTGATCTTCTTGCCATTTGTCAAGGTCAGGGATGCCGTCAAGGAATGATTTGGGTACCGTTGAAATCATCAGCTTCTTCTCTTCATCATCAACTTCATTCCACTTCTTTGCAATCCGTTGTTGATTCTCAATTTCCCAATCATTTATAAATGACTTCTTGATCTCTTCCCACTTGGCTGTATCACGAGCTTCCTTTTCTGCCTTTGCTTTGGCCGCGGCCCTGCCTCGCAACTTCGGGCCGCTTGCATCAACAGGGGGCTGTGCCTTCTGCCGTAGCTCCTTCAACCAGGATTCTTGCTCTTTTGCCTGCTTTTTGTTAGTAACAAGCAATTCTTCATGTTGACGCTGTGACACCTGCTTGCGCAGGCTCTTTATTGTATAGGCACCTCCATCTTCGTTGCGGATTCGCCGCCGTGAGCCGGTCCGGCGTGCCTCCATCGCGAGCCGCTCGCGTTGCAGTTTAACGATCTCAAGCTGTGCCGACTTTGCGATGATTGCATAGTCAAGAGATGCCTCTACATTCCTCAGTATTTCTCTCGTTGGGCTGCTTAGTATCTGAAGCTTTTCACGTATATCATTGAGCTGTTTTTTCGACTTTCTTGGTGTAATAGGATGTAGAAGCTTGGGGAAGAGAGGCTCGGTTTTCTGCTTGGCTGCAAGTCGTAGTGGTTGAAGGGGGATTTCTCTGTTAACGGGCTAAAGTCCCGACTTTTCCCAGCCAACGTATATATAACAGGCTCTAAAAGCAGCATTGTATAGTGTATTCCACATATTGAGAAAGTGAAATCTTGTGATTTGAAGACCGCCGCCGGCAACGAAGTCATTGAGGCTATCTCGTTGTGCCCTTTTGAGGTGTAGATAAACCCCCACATCAAGGGGCTGAAGAATGTGACTAGTATGACTCGGAAGAAGGAAAGGCACGATATCGAACATGATACAATACCAAATGAACTGAATATCCTCATGAGCAGAAAATCCATCCATTACTAGTAGACGAGTGACAGGGGAATTTTTCCGGGATTTTTGGATGCCAAATATGCGTACTTTTGGCTCCAAGTCGCGAGGCTGATTTCAGGGGGGTACCCGAACCATTCCTTTATCGTGAAGCCGTCAAAATCGCTACTTTTTGCGAAGGAATGCCGATTGAAGTGTTGAAGCCACTGAACGCCGCGTTGGGCGTTATTGAAGCCGGTTTCTGTATGTGTAAGGACGACTTCTTCGTCAATTTCTGCTCGAGTATATTCTTCTAGCAATGACTTCAAAGAAAATATCAGAAATGAAGGAATTGATTGACCAGCGGCGTTGATACTGTCAATTGAAGTCAATGACTCCTTGTTGCCCGGCTGAAAAGCTATAGCCCGTGTGTTATGCTTCTTGCGGATCGAGAATAGCCTCACATTGCCGGAAACCCAGCCAATTTGCAAGGGAGACTCGTCGAAATTCCAGTTATTCCTTTGAATAATATTGTAGCTCTTGAGAATAGCTTCATATTTATCAAACCATCCATCTAGTCGTTTAATATCTGTTTCTGCGCTGGCCCGTTGAATTTCCTTGGTCTTGGGGATGTTACATTGTAACTCAGGGTGCCGCTTTTGAAGCCCCGTACCCAAGCTTGTGATAGCTTCGTTTTTGGGCCTTTGATGCGTATGGAACGTATATAACTTGCATAGTTACGAATGACAGATTCAGTAACTGCAAAAGCGCTGTTCTCAACATTGCTGAGATACTCGATGAGAGCTCTTTCTTCTGGTATAGTCAATGCCATTGGGCGACCTCCCATAGTCATAGACTTCTTCATCATTGGAAGAGGCTTTCCATCCTTCAAAAGATAGATATATTTCTTCGTGAGAGACAATGGAGCCTTGTGTTGAGCTGCAACATCGCTTTGTGATAGCTTTTTTGGTGTTGTACGTGATATCGACTCCCCGGATAGCCAAGCGCGGGCTGCAGCCGCCGCATTAACCCGGGATTCTTTTGAAATTGGTTTCATAGCGAATTTAGATTGAAATGAAGCTATTTGTGAAAATCTGGATTTATTTGATGTCGAATTGAAGGTTCTGTTGATCACGGCGGCATAGTTATGTGGTTACGGTTTGTACGCAGTTACGGGTTATCTCACCCACCCTCCAGAGGAGGGTGGGTCGGCGTTGATTACTCAGACCCACGGGTAATTGTCAACAAAGAAGTGCGTGGAAGTGAACGATGGCCAATAAAATGCCAGCTATCCCTGCTTCTTATATAGGGTAAGGCCGAGTTCTGCAGCTTTCACGGGGCTAATTCACCCAAGAATTAACAGCCCAATATAGATAATATATTGCCAATATGGACATCCTCATATTATATTGTCACAATATCGTAGACTTCATATCATATTATCACAATACCAGAAAAGGCATATTATATGGTATGTATTGCAATATACTACTTTATTGCCATATTATTCGCAACACTGGGGCCAGAATTTCGGTGGATATCGATATACGCAGGTCTGATTATCTGAATATGAGTACCACCGACTACAATAACTCACAAGCGTCTGCTACGCAAGAAAAGTCGAGTTTGTCGTTGGACGCCTGTCCACCTGGAACTCCGACCGAAGCAAACAGTCCTGATCAAGAGGAGCCGCAGTCTTCACTTACTTACAATCTGCGCCCAAGAAACGACAAGCTCAAGACTGCAACATGGAAGGTCAAAGAAGCAGGATCGTGGAAGGAGATACTACGGCTTGCTGGGCGTGCATCTCGCAGAGGACAAGGAACAGAACGGCGCTTGCGAGTGGGACGTCGAGTAGGGTCTAAAATGGACTTTCGTGATGCTGCCAGTGGTACAGACCACTCTCAAGGCAGCAAACCATTGCCTGGTTGTCGCCTCAAGGTTGAGGACTTCCATCAAACATTCTATGGCCACCGGCCGGATGGCTCCCCAGAGTTTAGACAGCGACCTAGAGGCTAAGACCTTCGCCTCGGCCGAGAATTGAAAGAGAGTTGCTCAATACACACCAAAGTCTTGCATTGTTTCGACCATGTGCTTTCACCTTGCTTACTTGTGCACGCGAGCATCAGACCGCAAAGTCACCGCCTTCGCTGAACGAATCAATCACCCAGAGATTGCAAATCTTTGCCTTACAGTGCACAGGAGGTGATATTCAGACCCATGAGACTCAAGATGATATAAGAATACATACACCAGGACTCGGATTGTTATTACTCTGACACGGGGAGTAAAGTTTAGGGTAGCCCTTTCCTTTTTTTCCGTGGCTGTCAGTCTATACAACCTTCAGCTCATAGTCTACATTCGTTCACGATAGACCATGCCACCCTCGGACGCTTCTGGAGGATTTCTAGTACAAATGGTCTTAAGTGAGATGAGATAATCATATCTTCCATGGCTTGCGCTGGAGAAATTTGGTACGTGTTCACACTGGGGCGGGCACTATGTTCTCTCTTGCGGATGAGTGACGATAGGAAACGCATCTATCTTGAGCTAACAATCAACAGCTACTTTGATGCAAGGAGTCCTTCATATGTCTTTTTGACTTTCTCCTCATTTATTGTTGACCCGGAAGCGTGTAATCTTGAAATGCATCGAGATTCTGGGAGGCTGAGCCGTATTCTTTGCATCCCTCGAAGGAGCAGTTGTACTAGCACCCTTCTCTCTTCTCCTTCTAGAGGGCAGAATCAGACTCACTGTTACATGACAGGACATAGATGCTGCCTTCAGCTTCTGATAACTACCAGAGCTGCCTCTAATCTTTCGACTTCTCGCTCAAGAAGGTGCCGCCGTTTTCGAGATTCCTCGTCTTCCTTCGCAATGCTCTGTAGCTGATTGCAATCGAGACCCATTACCATCTCAGGTCCAAAGATTTGCAGTGCACTTCCCTCTCCACTAAGAAGCAGATGTGACACTACTTGCTGATCCAGCACATCAACAAATCGTTTCCGAGAGACCTTGTAATACGCGGCCAGGCTGTCTAGCAAGTCATCGCAAACATGCTGCCCATTACCCTTATCAGCTGCGCACTTCTTGACTGCGTCAACCGGAATATATGCTCCTTTTCCATTGAAGGAGACTTGTTTGTCCTCTAACTCATGCGAGATTCGCTCTGCGCGCTTCCTCTGGAGTGTGGCGTTGAAGTAGTGGTTGAGCGTACTGGGCATAGTACCGCGTTCAAGCTCGAGAAGGAATCTGGTTTGTTCCATAGCTTTTCGGTAGGCGTCGATCAGCTTTTCTGCAAGGAGCTCTTCCCATATCTGAGTTTTAATTTGTTTCTCTTGACATATTTCGTCAAGAAGGCACGAGATGAAGTCGTGCAGGAGCGAAATGATGTGGCCAATATGCGACAACGCAAGTGGCACCCATTTCTCCGACTGTTGCTCAAATACAGTCCAAAGCATCGTCCCCCCGTACTAGAAAACCATTAGTAAAGTTCAATCAAGAAAAGGGAAGAGCCACAGACAGTTCCCAGCTCGGGGCCACGACTGGATTCATAGACATCCTGGATCATGTTCCTGATAGTGCCAGGTGATGGCTTGGGACATTCGTAGACTTCTGGCTCTATGACATCGCATAGCTCATCGTACTTGAAGATATCAACCTCCAAGGGCGGAAATGCCGACTCCTGACCAAAGCTGGTGTCGCCCTCACCGCTCCAATGAGCACTGAAATGATGCTGGTGGCCTCGATGCCAGAATGTGTCGGAAAACGTCTCGTTCAACTTCATTATCTTTGTGATTAGCTTGAGATCAGGACGGTTGTGAAATATCCTGTCGCTGGCATAGTTGCCGCTCAAGGCCGCCCGAACGATCGTCTGGAAACGTGTAGCTAGCTTGCCAAGATGCATTCTCTGGGAGACCTCATCAGCACGAGGAGAGCCTATCATCTGCAGCTCCGACTTGTGACTTCGCAGGAGGTTTTGTACTTCTGCCTTGAGGTGAGGGAATTCCTTGTTCGAGATATCCAGAAGTAGCTGGCGGAGTCGTTCTCTGAAAGCAGCGACACCACATCGGCCCGTCGCGTCAGCCCAAGGATATCCTGCAAAGAATGCTGCCTCTGCAGCAGCTCGTTGATGGAAAGAAGAAGTGTTATCATCCGCACTTCTATTCTTCACAACAAAGTAGCCGAGTTTCAACTTGCTCCGCCTCCCTTGTAGCAAGTCCATCACAGTCTCTCTCGTTGCGGCCTCACTGACCAAGTCGGGCTTTGTTAGCACACCCATGGTTCTATTGCCTTTTGGATCGGCTTCAGAAGCAAACTTCAAGATTTCTTGGGTTGCAGCGTCAATGTTACAAGGTATGACGGCCAAGATGCTGCAAAACATTAGCTTAGCCCACATCGTCACTCACGACACTCACACGGTCCTGCTATTCCTCATGTATGACTTCACCATGCTCTCTACTAGAGCAGGATCGGTCTCTTTGGTGATCCCTTGACTTTGTTAGAGCTGGTCAAGTTCCACAACAGGGGAGAGGGAGTTACCGGGCGTGGCTACTCGGAAGATGCCCGGCACATCTATAACGGTGAGGTGGATCTCCTTAAGAGACGTCAGTGAAGCTCAGCTCTCACAGGTCTGAGTCACTTACTTCTGGGCCATTAATTTCGATCTTCAGGATGTCTTGGCTGAATGCTTCGGAGGTATCATCACTCTTGGACGCGATGCCCATGGTGTCATTGGCCTGACATTAATTAGCGGTAGATCGAGCATTGCCATCAACAGAATAGGCGAACAGCGTAGAAAAGCTCCACTAAATCCTCGTTGTTCAGTTCGGTGAATTCTCGTTGGAACCCGAGCAACCTCATCTTCAGCTTATCATCTGCATCAGGCCGAGGGATTATGGAGACTCTGACACTCTTGGCGGGGTCACGGCGACTCGTGATTTGGGTAGCGTATCGAGTACAAAGCGTTGTGGCTCGAGGAAATGAGAACCCTGTTAGGCTCTCCAGGACAGAACTCTTGCCCGAGGACTGATCACCGACAACGACAAGCTAATTTCACAGTCAGTGGTTGTTCATCTGGCTGGATTAGGGTCATGACCTGAGGTAGCTGGATAAGTGAGCCAACATTCAGTTCCCGGAGTCTGTCGATCTTCGCCAGAACTTCAGGGTTGCCTAGATCTTTTGCTGACATCTTCAGTGTTGAAGGTGGATGTTTGTCGGATGTCAGATATCGATGTAGGACGGCCCATTTATAAGATGGTGTCATTCGCGTCAGTCTCAGCTGCAAACGGGACACAGCGGGGTTACGTTATCTTACCTACCGCAAACGGCTATCAGGCTGGCAGATAGGCGAACTCAGTCTAAGTGGGTGTGCAACACTACTTCCGAACCCGTCGCACTTAGATTTCACATGGAGTCCCCCGCGTGGCTTGGGAGCTGTATCTGCACTTTTATAATTGAGTGACAAGTAATAGATCGAAACAAACGCGTTACTTCTTGGAGAGGCTAGAAACCAGTAGGTATGCTATCGTTGCACTGCCCGGATCCAGCCGAGCTTAGTCCTCATCATTCGGAAGCTCGATACACACGCATGCTAACAATGAGAGCTACTGCCGATGTTGGGCTAATCGCTCGCAGCGGCAAAATTGTCCCCGAGTTGCTCTTCGATCGCCCTGGAATTAGGATCTTGTGTAGAATTGAACTTGAGTGGCCCGTCATTTGAGATGCCATGAGGCGTGAGCTGAATGTCAAGGCAAGACGTGTAAATTTGGGGTGACACAGTCCGTGACACGATCTTAGTGCTCGGTGTCTGTCCTGCGGCTGGTAGTCCATCGCTGACCGTCGGCCAATCCCAGACCTAGTAAAGTGTGTAACCCACCCACCCTACTTCCGAGCCACCCCCACATCCGAGCCACCATCACCACCACCATCACCACTTATTTCACTCCCTCTCCCACCCACCCATATACAACTTTCTGCTTCGCCGGATAATTCGGATACGCCGGATTCGTCTGGACTATCCGTTATATCGCCAGCCGGGTTTTTCGCCCGATAGATATGCTCTATCCTTGCGAAGGTGCTGTTGGGCAGGGTTCGGATCAATTCAACGAGCATCAATATAACACCTCGTTGATAGATAATAGATGATTACGTAATGACAGGTGGGTTGATTGATAGAAGTTGATAAACAAACGACATTGATTGATAGATGTTGGTATCCGTTGATAGGTGTTGCACCCATATTTGCTGACAAGCCAAGCCTCTAGCTGTTAATCCTCAGATTCTTCGACATCTGGTATCATGTTGCCCGTCCACCAAGGGTGTGCTCAACTCAACGTATTTCAATATGTTGAATGGATTGACGATCAACGTCAACTCAACGTCAATCAACATCGAATAAGGATTACATAAACATCAATCCATTTTGAGTTATCATTGATTGAATGGATTGAAGGTGGTGGATTTAGGGTAGCTGGTAATAGGACTCGTGATTCCTGAAGAGGTTTTGGCATCTTGAGTCTTTGTGGTCCACCCTTCTCGTCACACTAACCTTAATATGGTTTAGTTCACCACCTTTGGGTTTTTTCCCGATTAGATCAGTGCCGACGCGCTCCATGATCGCGTTCTTCCGCGACCGTGTTACAGCTGGACGCTCTGAATGAGAAGGAATGGAGTCTACAGCGCCCTCCACGAACGACGTTGACGTGTTATCTTCCGCAACACTTGCAGTGGCCTCTTTAGCGACGCCAGCTCCCAGCCTGCGAGAGGAAACACCACATGAAGAAGTAGAGCATCAGTACCTCTGGCGTTGTTTCCCGGATTACGTGTGGTCCCAACGCGTCCGAGATACACCATCGTGAAAGAGGAAGCGGCTTTGCCTGACGACATCAATGAAGATATTGACGAGCTCGAATTATGGCAGTCGTCGTGGGAGGATGGAGATAACGATGTTAGAGATGCAATATCATACTGGCATGAGCGCAAACGTCGGTATCCTCGTCTTTCACGAATGGCGCTGGACTTCCTTACGATCCAGCCGATGTCAGCAGAGTGCGAGAGGATGTTTGCAGCGGCAGGGCGGATGGTGACGCCACTACGAAATCGGCTGGACGCGGACATTATAGGAATGTGTCAAGTGCTGCGATCGTGGTTACGGGCTGGGGTGATTGACGACCTGGACGTGTCATTACTTCCTACCGAGAATGGTAGTGGTGATGGGCCGGAAGAAGGATCATGGGTGGAGGTGGGATGTGAAGAAAAGGGGATGGAAGAGTGGGAGTGAAATAGCTCAGCTTGGAGATCAACGACTTCAACCAGTGTCCATTCAACTCAATTTGACGGATAATTGATCAACGCCACTGGAGAGAGTGGTTGACCAGGTCAACTCACCGCCACCGGGCCATTCGGTTGATTGAATTGAGTGGTGCACATCCTTGCCGTCCACTTCAACATTGGATCAAGATCCTGGATCACACCAGCGTGGTACCAGCTCCGGATGGTCTGACAGAGTGAAAGAGTATCGGCATGCAGTCGGTTGCGCAGAGGAACCACCATGTGACCGGTGACGCTAAACAGACGCTCGACCTCAGCACTCATGGGAAGTACAGTGTGTAGATCTAGAGCCATGCGTGATAGCCGAGGGTATTTTTGCCTTCTCTTGTGCCAGTAAAGACGCGGGTCCTCCACATGCTTATCGCCTGCAGCGTGATCATGCTCCCATAGTTCAAACTCATCCGGCTCAGTTGCCGCTGGCGACGCACATGGTGACAAGGAGGCTGACGTTTGCCCGCTGACGTCTCGCCTTTGCTTTTTGAAGTTTGTGAATTTGTTGGTCGAAAGACGAAGGGCTTTCCTAGGCGGCTCGAGGACGTCTTCAGCGTCAATCGGCAAATCTTTGTACTGTTCACGCCATAGGCGGTACACCTGTTGCCTCGCTGCGTCGATCCAGTTGGGGTGATCTTCGTACCACCCGTCGAAAGCGTCCCAACGTTTCCCAGGATTCAGAACCGCGGCAGCGTAGATCAATGGTGATTCACCCGCCTTCGCGTAGTAGGAATCGAGCTTCTTCCACGCATTGTTGACGTTCACGACCAAATGATCACCTTCAGGAAGACCTGCCACGATGCCCTTCGCAGTCTCGAGGCCGTCGAGGAGAAACTCATATGCATCAAGGATTTCCCAACTTGCGCCATGAATCTGGTCAATGGCTTCCTCGCCAAGGCTTCGCTGTTTCTCGCGAGACTGGGAGTCGCCCTGCAGGGATTTGATGACAAGCTCAAAATTGAGAAGGATGTCATGGAGAGCTTGTATTGCCTCCCAATCACTCTCTTCCAGCCTATTGCCTTCCTGGAGAAAGTAGGGTTCTCTGACGCCCTTCCTCAAGTTGCCGCATCTTGTTCGGTTCTCAGAGTCGAAATGTGCCCTAGCCTCGAATATGAAGGTATCGTAAAAAGGCTTTAGTCGAAGCGCGCGTTGCATCATGTAGAATTGCGAAAGCCATCGGGTGGCATTGTCGGTGACAACCTTAACTGGTTTATGGGCTTTGAACCCAGAGTCTTCTGCTGCCTCTCGAATGCGGTGCTCCTGGGCCGAGATAAGCTTCCTCGTCCATAGGTCTGACCGATTGACTTCTTGACAGAAGTTGTGAAGCTTCCCAATGGGTCCTCTCTTCCTCCACTGCTCGTGTTCGCGCTGCACAGTAAGCAGGCCATCGTTAACATCCCGCTCGAAAGACTCATAATCTTGGCCGAAAAGAAGGGCCTTTACAACCAAATTTATAACATGACCCAGGCAGCGAACTCTGCGCTCTGGCCAATGAAAGCCCAGGGCATCCCCGATTTCCGCCAAAGCCGTATCGTTGTTCGATGCATTGTCGACAGTGAAATATCCGATCTTCTTCTCGATATCGTAGGAGCTGATGACTTCGAGAACCGCAGCGGCGATATTCTTCCCAGTATGCCTGCCATCCATTTCAGGCAGACCAAGCACAATTTTGTGGGGTTGTGCCTGTCGGTCGCGATATACGGCACTGACACCATAGAGTGAGAGGCCGTTTGTTGAAGTCCAGCCATCAAAAGCAAGATGAACTTGACCAGGGCTCTCCTGAAGCGTCTTGGCTACCAGCCCCTTGTTTTTCTCGTATTCGCGAAACGCAATCGCCCGCACGCTCTTGTCGCTGATGTGCGCGCGTTGGATGCCGACCGAAGGGCTGAGATACTCGAGGACTTCGCGAAGAAAGGGATGTTGCGCGGTGCGGAAGGGCAGGTTGGCGCTGACCATCCACTTGACCATCTTGCGTTGGAACTCCTCCTTGTTGAAAGAGGCAACCAGTCGATTCGCCATAGCTTGCTGATTCGCGTCGTTGACGTCGAGGCCAAAGAACGAAACGACCGACATCTGATCCGCCATGTCATGTGGACGTTTCAGAGTATTCGGTACGGTTCGCTTCGCGCTCGCGTTGCGCACGTTGTGGAAGCTCGAGAGATGTAGCTCAACGTTGCTGAGGTTTCGAGCGTCGTAGTGTGAGGGTCGAAGGTCTCGCTTCTTAACGCAAAAGCCGCAGACCCATGTGGCACTGTTGCCCGCCTTTGAGATATCGAAGCCGAACTTCCATACCCATTGTCTTGTAGATGACCTGCGTTCACTGAGGGTGTAGCCTTTGAATCGTTCGAAGACGAAATCATGATCCTCGTCAGTAAGGTCCAGGGGGTCAGAACCTGTAAAGTTGGCATCATGAGCGTGGGGATGAGGGGAGGCTGATTTGCTTCGCAAAGGCGTTGACGGTGTGGATGATGGAGCAATGGTGGCCGAGCTCTGCATTTCGTCAGGTGGTTGCTGTTGGCGAACGCGTCAACGACGCGTCTCGTTGCGCGCGAAATATCTTGCCTCGGTCCGCCCACCTACCCTGCAGTCCGCCGTCAACAAACATCAACTTCATCAACGTTGATGCCATCTCGTTGAATTGATATGTCTTGGCGAGTAATGAAATTGATTGATAGATATTGAAACATCTCTGACGCCCGTTGATTGATGGTTGATGCTCGTTGAATTGATCCGAACCCTGCTGTTGGGCGATAAGGGCACCCTCTTCCTCGTGCGTTGCCGCTGGTTATCTAGATGGCCCTGGAGATGGCGGACTTGTTGCTCTAGAATAGCCAGTCTAGATGCCTGCTTATCATACCCCTTCTGCACCTTTCTAGATAAGTGACGAAGAGTATGGGTATCCAACCCATCCTTGCCCAGCTGGTTCAACTGATGTAATTGATGCCGTAGATCAGCAGATCGATGAGGAGTTGACCATGGGATAACAGATACGGCTTTATCCCACTGCTGGCTGCTATCTTGGTCCTTCTGTTGGCTGCTGGAAGATGCCTTAGATACTAGGGAGTTGGATAGAGGGCGGTGTGTAGAGACTGGCCATAACCCAGCCCACTTCCAGCCACTTTTGATATTCTGGCTTGTTATTGCTGCTTTGCGGGCATTAAAATAACAGTCTAGGAATGCCTTCTTGCCAGCAATAGTTGAATCGCTGACCCAATCATCCATAGATCCAACCCCTTTACGATAGGCTTGCTTCAATGGGCCAAAGACTGCTACATCTAGAGGCTGAAGGACAGCAGAGGAGTGTGGCGGTAGATATAATAGATATAATAGATATATGTGGTTCCGGAAGCATTGCCACATAAAGTCTATCGTTATATGGCTGTGATGGGCATCTAGAACCAGCAGTCTGGCCTCATCTGGCTGGGCTGGCTGGCTGGGTCTAGTCTGTGGGATGAAGACCTTCTCCAGCCATTCAAGGGCAGTCTGGTCAGTCGTCCAGCCATTATCTGAGTATTTAAAGTGCCAACCATCATATCTAGATAGGTCTGATGGGAACCACTGGGCCTGGACTGACTTGCCCTTATATATAACCAAGGGGGGCAGGGAAGTCCCAGTTGCTGACACACACTCTATCAGCGATATCCATGCCCTGGATCCAGGCTGCTTTTTCTGGATATATCGCGATGCTGCAGAGCCTAGCACTAGGCCATTAACTCCCTTGCCCTCCATAATGCCAGTCTCATCCATATTCCATCGGTTGGATGGATGGATTCCCTGTATAGCAGGGATACTATCCAGACGATGGAAGAATTCATGGATAACTTCAGAAGAATGGGATCTCCATCGCCTGGCATCTATTGCTCTAGATCGCTTGGCTCTGATAGATGGGTTTCGCCGGAGGAATCGCCCTATCCACTTCCTCCCTAGAGGTCGATGGGTATCACCCATCATACGCTCTGCCAGTCCCTTCACTTGTTGATGGGTAAGGGGCATGCCAAGGGCTTCTTGGGTAGATATATAAGCAGCCAAGTTAGCCTCTTGTGACTGCGATAACCGCTGATAATCAACCCACGCGGCATTTCTGCTTTGCCTGCCCTTCAGCCGATGCTGAAGGGACTGGTATGGTATGCCCCATTCGCGAGCTGCCTGGCGAATAGGGCAGCCAGCAGCCACATCAGAAAGTGCTTGTTGGAGCTCAAATTCGGTATAATGCTTTATTGTATGATGGAGAAGGTATCGTGAAAAAATGGCGTTGTTTGGCGATAAATGGCAATTGTTGTGATGGTTTGAAAAAGGGGATGTTCTTGACGATGCGGCATTTTCGGGTGGCTCGTAAGTGGGGTGGGTGGGTTAAGTGCCGGAAGTGGGATCTTGGATCTTGGGCCTGTTTGTTCACCATTGCCTGTCGCTCCGCTGAAATCGGCCCATCATTGATCTGGTACAGTGGGCGTGCAAAAGTCCCGACCCATTTCAGATTGACCCAACCACCCTCAATTCATCGTGATATTTCAACTATCAATTGAACTATCTATATACATTCAATCAAGGCGTGATATATATCATTTTGTAGAGAATTAAAAGGAGAATCTAAATATCTATATCAGTACTTCGTATAGTATCCATTAGCATCGTAGCACGCGTTGACCCTATGGGGCATCGATTTTATCACGTTCTTGACTACCTCATCTTCAATTTTCTCCCACACTTCGGCCGCAGCTTGTATCAACCGCTCTTTCGTCTCTACAGTATGCGGGAAGGCAGATAACTCGGGATATTCCTCAAATATCCGTTTTTTCGGGATTTTCCAGATATTCTCGATAGGATTGAGGTCAGGACTGTATGGAGGCCAGTCTGTGAGAATCACTCCTTCTTCTGACGCCCATTGTGTCAGCCAATCTTGGACCGAGCCGGCTGTAAAGGTACGGCCGTTGTCGTGTTGAAAAGTCTCTCCTTCTGATAAGAATCTTGGGAGGTAGGACTGCAAGCAAGCCTTGATACGCCGGCCGGTTACGCCGCCGCGCTTGGCTTCAGGATCTCCCTCAAGAGGGACAATCTCAGACGGTTTTTCATAGTGAATAGCTGCAAAGAACATCTGTGGATGTCCGGCCTTCCGTTTCCTCGGCTGTACCTTATCTCGGCGAAGTCTCTCGCCCTGTGGTGTGGTCAGAATAGCTTTCTATATAAGGAGGGTTCAAACTGACCACGCGATAAAAACACCACTTAGTATAGTTGCCGTCCTCAACATCAACAGAGACCTCGTCAGAAAACCACCAGCTATACCAAAAAGACTCGTCTTCATGACGGTACTTGTCGCACCAAGCTTTTCGAATTCCAGGCGTTTTTTCGGTCAGAAACGGGCGTCGAAGAGCGTGCTTGTGTTGGATGCCATCTGCAATAAGCCAGCGATAAATTGTAGTTCTATGACAACTTAGGTGACTTCGTTCTTCGATTTCTTTATACGAGATAAAAGGGTTTCTTTCAATGAGCATTTTGATATGCGTTTTATCCCGATCGAGCAACGCTGTCGGTCTTCCGGACCGCGGGTTGTCTTGACCCTCGTTTTGATGACGGTAACGCTTCAAGACGCCCTTGACTGCATCTGGAGTCATCTCCATTGTGAACGCGATATCCTTGACAAAATTTCCTAATTCGCACATCATATGAATCCTTATTCGATTCTGAATCGAATGATATACACCTCGATGTTGTCTGGGCATTTTAATGTAGTCAATTGACGCGTTGAAGATAATATATTCAATGTTGTTGAGAAGAGGAAGCGGGGTTAGGTCCGGAACGGGTCGGGACTTTTGCATGCAACTGTACAAGGGTGGATCGTTAAGCCCCTGTTTTGATGACACTAAGAGCCAAACAAGCTAGCCTGCTGACCGCGAAATTCGAAAAGCCAATTTTAGCTAACCCGACGGCTTTGACTAGCGTCTCCCACACGGGATATAGAATGCCCGAGTAGGGATTGTGATGTTTGAGGGTTATAGGGCTAGAAGTCGGAAAAGAATGTAACGAGACTTAATGTTGTGGGCCCTATGAGGCGTATCCTCCCGGGCGGAATAAATTCATTCATTCATTCATTCATTCGGTATAGAATGCCGTTCGCACAGCACTAGACATAAGTGCCGCCATCAGCAATAGACAGAATTCCGATCATGCTAAAAAAGATCAGGGAGAGATTCAACATCAAAACTTCGCCCAAGATCATAAGCCATACAGTGATAATTACGATAGCATTGTTGTCAGCTTTCTGGCCGACGTGGAGCTAAGCCAAAACTGAATTGCCCGCCAATGATAGAGCAGTATGGAGTGCTGACTAATTGATCACCGGGACAACACGAAATAACCCCGCTTCCAAACCTGATCGCCGAAGCTCAATTACGCACCTCTCCATGAACATTGCAGTTGTAATATACCACTACTCACACTCACTTGATTCGTATGGCCGAAAACCCTCAGTCTTTATGACAGATCTTCAAGACGCGTCTCCGGATGCATTCATCCGCAGCTGGCTCAACACGCTCACCAACCAGTCATTGGAATATTGCCCATCCGAAGTTCAAGGTCCGTTTTGCGACAAGCGAAAACGCGATTTCAATAAAATGTCGACACCTCCATGTTCTACATCTACGCCGACTCCTGTGGGCTCACCTGCTAAAAGAGCGCGTATGGACGACGCGACTGATGACCCGTTTGTTCACCAACATATCACTCATCTACCAGGTGACAATCCATTCGACGCCGACAAGACGCCCAATGCTCTGGTCCGAGGTAGAACTCTTCCTTTGTATAATTTGCCCCCTCGCCGAAATACACAAACTCCCAGCCGATCATCCACCAATGTATCTTCGCTCCGATCTACCTCACGGGCTTCGAGCAACAGATCCGGAAGTCCTGTCAAACACTCCACCCTTGAGCTTCTCAAAAAACCCGTCCGTTATACTGCCATCGAAGACGATCCAACTGAGCAGCTTCCTGACGATATCGCCTCTCTTTTTGATGAAATCAACAGTATCACTGTGCATAAAGAGAACTTTCTCCCCAGGTCCCTTTATTCAGAGCTGGAAACGCTTCATCGTAAAGGTACGATCAGACCTGGTTGGTATTTTGAGGTCGGCGATGATGCAGGCAAGAAAGCTCAATACAAGGCTGAGTTCATTGCGCTGCGCGATCTTGAAGAAGCTGCCAAGACTGTTAACGACCAGGAGGCTTGTGAAGCAACATGGAACCTTGAGGTCCACGCTCCGCTGCTCAAGCTGGCTTTCAATGCTTTCCCCTCAATTCATCGACATCTTCTCACTTCAGCACGCATCAGCAAACCGTTTCTTCCCGAGATGCGGGTGGATACGCTGTATGATTACTCGCGTCCCAAGATGATAGATCTAGGCGTTCGCATATGTCCACCGCCACACCTTTCGGAAATCATTCAAAAACAAATCATTGGCTTACCGGATAGAGAACGCTGTCTCAATCAGACTGTCTATCGGCCTGTCAGAAACGATCCCATTGCTATGGTCATTGAAACCAAGATCGCAAGAGGAGACTTGGAAGAGGCGAGACTACAGTTGGGGATCTGGGTCGCATCATGGCATCAACGCATGAAGATGCTTATTGGAGCATACTCAGATAAGGCATTGGTGACGCTGCCTTTAATCATCGTCATGGAGCACAAATGGCGGTTGCTGTTTGCCTGCGATAAGAAGGATCAAATAGTGAGTGAATTTCTTCCATCAACATTTATTGCCGTCGATATACCAATAGGATTGTGCTAATATCAACTGACTATAGGTGATTCTCCAAGACTTGGAAATTGGCAGCACAGATAATCTCATGGGACTTTACACTATTGTAGCAACTTTGCGAGTAATAGGCGCATGGATGCAGGACACATATATGTCGTGGCTTGAAGATGCGCTAAGGCATGTGAGCTGTTAGTAAAATCCCTGAAATTATCAAAAGCAATCACAACTAGCGACCGTGCGCTAGTCCCTGTCTTCATTATCATCATGAAACTATATCCTTTTATCTGTGCACGTTGGTTGGAATTTGCTACTATACCAAACTCCCTCTGGTAATAGCACAATACCATTTTTTGATCTTAGGTTCTGGGTCGGCCTATGCGCCTTCCCTCGCTTACATGGTATGGTTTTGTTGAACGGATCGCGTGCACTGTGACGGTTGTGATTCCCAAAGGATAAACTAGTCCGTACTATGTTTATGTTGGCAGATGCGTAGGGCGTTGTCACTGAGCGGTTGCGAAGTGTCACGTCTCTTAATAGTGAATAGTGCGGGTAAGGCGTATTCAGGTAAAGAAGTTTTGTTGATAGCTGGTGAGCTAAGTTCTATCTAGTGCTAAGAGAATGTATATATACTTGGAGGTATGCAAGTCGAACGAGGTCGGTTCGACAATATGCAAGTCGAATGGCGTGCGTTCGACCTCTACAGGGTAGGTAGCTGATGATTGGAGCGAAAAGTGGGGTGCTTATCCCACGTGCATAAGGACCTGTTGAGGATGTGCTGGGCACGCGATATATGCAAGTCATGCTATTGAAATATTTTCAATATGGTCACTAACCTCCTCACCGCTCTTTCTCGTGATTTTTGATCTTTACCCTCGACAACAGCAGAAAAATGCCTAAATCACGACTTCAATGGGAATATACAGAGGACGATATGGCTGAGGCCCAAGGTTGGAAATCGATCGACTGATCGACTTGATCGATTCGATTGATCGATTCGATTGATCGATTCGATTTCGATTTCGATCAATCGATCCAGGTGGTCAATCGATATCGATCGATTAATTAGAAACCCTAGTCGATCGATATCGTATCGATCAAACCTCCAGTCGATCGTTGAGGAAAACTGCTCGATCGGTGTCATATCGATCAAACCTCTAATCGATCTATACGATCGCCGATTGCCAACTTATATCTAAAGTGTCCCGGGTAGCTTGCCAACCAGCCGGCGTCATACGCGACAAATCCGCCTCCCGACGCGTCCACCCCGGCAAGCCGTCAGGGGCCCGACCAGCCTTAACCTTACGCGACGCGTGCTAGCCAGGATATAACCAGCGAAAATGAGCGGTTTGAATCCTTCGTCTTCCAATCTAACCTCCTTTACACTATTTGCCAGGCTGCTCCCGCCACCATGGACTCGTTTGATGAGGGCATAGAGACGGCTTCTACTACGCCGCCACCTTCCGAGCCGTCGACTATTTCAGCCTCGATGACATATGCAACCATAAAATTTCCGGGCTACGATGTTTGGACGGCTGATAAATTCAGGCGATTCCCTGGGTTTACGATAGGCCACGACCCTTCTCGAGAGCGGACATGGTGGTGGCATTTCGGATTCAGAATGAAGGATAATAGGCCACGGACTCGCAAGATAGTATGGGTCTGCGAGAGATGCTTCCTCCGGAACAAACCGAGGACCACGGATTATGTATTCATTGCTTCGACTATTGAGGAACGTTGGGTTACGCAAGGGGGTAAAGACCAAGACAAACCTGCGATACTGAAAGAAAAACTTTCTCTTGAGGAGTGGAAAGTTGTTGCCGCGCTCCAGAGGATCCTTCAGCCTTTCAGGGTCGCCTCAAGGCAACTACAAGGTGAGGGTATTGCTGGCAAACGCTCAACTTCAGGGGGATTCGACGAGTATTTCCCAACGGTGGAGATGCTCCTTGATCACCTCGAGCTGGCCGTTCAAGGAGTGATGATTGAAGAGAACGAGGATCAGATCATGGAAGAGGTGCAAATGTTCAACGACATGGATGTGAACACTCGGAGACTTCTGAAGGTTTACATCAAGCTCGGATGGAAGAAGCTGAACGAGTACTATGGCAAGCTGAGCTCCACTGCTTATGTAGCGGCCGTTGTATTCCATCCTTGTAAGAAATGGCGAGCTCTCGAACGGCTTTGGGACCAACTCCCGACTCGTCAGACATCAGAATGGAGGAGAAGGTATGAGAGAAGCCTAACGACCATGTGGGAAGACAAGTACAAGAACAAGGCTTATGGGGCGGGGTCTGGGACCGTTTCGGCAGCAGAGGCTACGAGTGCCTTGGACTATATTGAACGCCGGCTGGCCTTCAGTCGCTCATTGGCTACGGGCAGTTCTGATTCTAAAGGGCGACAGTGCAAGCGACAACCAGCGGCGGCGATATCGCCACAAGACGAGTTTGACCAGTATCTGTCAGAGCCACCAGTTGACAACATGGCATACAAAGCTGATCCGATTGGTTGGTGGAGAGAGGTTGGTGCTATACGTTTTCCTCGGCTGTCGTACATGGCCGTTGACTTTCTTACTATCCCATCATCCTCGGCAGAAACGGAGAGAGACTTTAGCAGTTGTGGGAGGATGATAACACCACTGAGGTCACGTTTACGACGGCATATTGTGGGCATGTCCCAGTGTCTTCGATCCTGGAGCAAAGCCGGCATCTACCGGCCGACTCTTCCTCTTAGTCTACTTGAAGGCGAGAATTGGAGGCAAGTTCTTCAACTGGTAGGCAGGATAAGGGTAGATAGGGATAGCGAAACCCAGAACTGATCTAATTGGTCATCGATCGATATCGATCAACTGAAGGTGACGATCGATTTAAATCGATCGTTCAAAGTTGGAAATCGATCTATACGATCGATTTCCAAGCATGTCTGGTTGGATTTCGGCATGTATGAGCGCTTTCCGTCGTGAAATCGGCCAGTTCCCAGTTACTCTCCAGCCTGAAAGGATGTTTTTCTTCGTCATACCCACTTCCCTGGCTTTGGCATAAGCCTTGATTGATGAAGTTGACCTTGTCCACCGGCGCAGAATCTGTCAGGCTTGCCAGTTTTTGGAGTTCTTTTCGATATGCAGCCTTGGATGCGTTGAAAACACCATTATCCAGTGGCTGTAGGCCATGAGAGCAATGTGCAGGCAGGTAACAGCAATATACGTTGTTCAAAAAACACGTGGCCATCCACTCATCCTGGATTTTCAGTCAGCGGTATTTCTGATCGAGAACAGGTAGACACCCACAGATACATGGCTCCCATGGCCATCTAATATTATGAGCCTTGCATCTGACTCATCTGCTGGCTGAGTTTGGGGCAGATAAACCTCTTTGAGCCACTCGACCGCGATATGGTTGTCTGTCCAGCCGTTATCGGACGTGATATAATACCAGTCGGCGATCTTGTTAAACTCATCAATAAACCACTGCTTCTGAAGTTCTTTGCCCTTGAAGATAATTCCCGGCTTTAGAAGACGGCCATCTGCAGTGACGGCTTCGATAAAACTAGTCCAAGTGCGGGACTGCGAGCCTTTGAGGAAGGCCTTCCTCCTGGGATCGCTACTGCCAATTACCAAGGAATCCAAACCTAGATTTGCAATTTGTTGGTAAGTCTTGTATCAGAAGTGGTCAGTACTCACCAAATCCAGCCATGATACCGCCCTCGTCAACATTAACCGTGTTCTCAGGCTTGATCCAGCCAGCCATATTCTCTCTCCCGGATATCAAAGTACCAATTGACAGCCATTGGGGTAAAAGAATTGAACCTTGCAGCTTCCTGGCGTTTTCCTACCTTCGTATCGATCTCTGGATGGCGTTTAATAAACCTGGCTAGCCAGTGTACACCGATAGAGCCTTTCCCGGCCCTGCTGTCTCAACAGGGCAGCTACGGTGGCGCGAACTTGACTGTGGGAAGGAGCATAGCCCAAGGCCTCTTGTCAAAGTATCCATGTAACTAATCTAGCCTCTTGGGATTTGTATAACAGCTGGGCAGGTTGGGTGACCTCGGACTTTGACGGTAGGCCTCTTAATCGGTCAGACAGAGTGGTTTGGGGCATTCCATGCTTCTGGGCGGCCTGGTGCTGCGAGAGGTGATTATCTGTAACATCCAGTATAGCTTCAATGACATCATTCTCTGTATAAGACTGTTGAGGCATTTTCAAGGCGATTAAAGGAAGCTGCTACAGATAAAAGTTTGATGAAATTTCGGGGAGGCTGGGTGATGAAGGAGACATTTCGAGAAATTTTACATTAGTGCCATGCGACCAAACTGCTTGTGTAAAATACAAATGAACATGCCAATATGAAACAACATGAAACTCTCAGTAAGACACAATATGTTCCATGTAAATAACTTCAATTTTGGCCAAGCACTGTGCAAGCGAAGTTGGACATTTTGTATGGGGAATTTCTTTTTTCGCTGACCGGTAGGTGGGTATGACCGGCAGGTGGGTACTGCATGGTAGTTTTATTGTTATTTCTCGATTAAGGGTTGAAATTTTTGTCCCACCCGCTTGTCTGTCCCACTCGCTTATCATGCACGTTAGTCATATTTACGAAAAAAACGTGTCTTTAGGTCAGGATGCCGCCTGACGAAGTTATGAGCCCAGCGCTTGCCAACTGGTGGCGCGTCGCGGTCGGCGAGCAGTCGGTTAGCTATTTCTTCAACAAAACGCAGTCGCGGGGGAAATCCTCGCGAATCTAGGTCAAGAATAAATTGAACTATGATCTGTTCCTCTAGATCAGATAGTCGGCGTGACTTTGGGATAGAATCGCATTGAGATTTAATGCCATTCTGACGGCGACGTAATGTCATACGATCGACCTTATATATATCTGCAGCGCGTCGGACGCTTAGGTTTGGGTTATTTTGAAGGGCCTGAAGGGCAAGAAGCATTCTAGCCTTATAGTTTGGGTCTGACATATCTGGTGGTTGATAAATCAATTCATAAATTGGAAGGTTAGATGTAGGAGGAAAAAGTGGCACACTCACTTGGATGGCACACTCACTTATCATATACGTTATGCGAGTTATGCGGATTTGCAACCTTCCCCAACGAGGTCAATACACACCTCAGGACAAAACACAAGGATGTTGCTCTAGAATGCCGGCATGGATTGGTAAAGCAGGTCAAAGCAATCCCAAATCTTTGTTGAAATGAGCATATTATATTGATTAAAGAAGAAAGGCTAGCGCTAACCAGCGGAAGCTATAGACAAGATATCCACATCCCAGCCACCAATGGATCGGAATAGCCATTGATCCGTCAAAAACAACGGATCTCAACAGTGTTGAGTCAACACTCCCACTCGAGCCATTAGTGCGAGATGTTTCTGCGTAACAGAGTGTGGCCTCATTAAAACCTCAAAAACACCTTCGTGGGTGAAAAACAGGAAAGAGCTTCTGTTA
This sequence comes from Fusarium poae, assembly GCF_019609905.1. Classification (NCBI taxonomy): domain Eukaryota; kingdom Fungi; phylum Ascomycota; class Sordariomycetes; order Hypocreales; family Nectriaceae; genus Fusarium; species Fusarium poae. Next base: position 578,418 of record NW_025408659.1, read on the forward strand.
CCACATCTGCGTTGGATTGCTCGGTCACTAGGGCCTTAGCACCCCAGGTCTCCCGATTTGTTTGATACCTAATTCATATTTAATCCTAGAGAAAATATAGCGAAAAAAGAAAGAAAAAAGCTCAGTCTCGCGTCAACATTTGAAACCCCTGCGGGTTGTACAATCGAGTCCACAACAACGACAACCATGTTTTGGGCTCCCGCCTGGGACATCGTTCGTTCAAAGACAGACTGGTCTACGTGGAAGTGATGCGGTCCCGACAAATGACAATTCATCCCTGCCTGTCGTCAATTTCGGCTAAGAGACTGGCCAAGAATTATTCGAAAGGGTCAGCAATCCAGTACCGGCCGACAGGTGCACCGCCGAAATATTTCGGATAAGCAGTCCTGGACACTGGCGGAACGTGCCTAGCTTCGGTCTAACTTGGCGTGGTCTTGACCGCTTTGTGTCCACATCGGCCGCTAGTCACTTTTAGCTTTGTCGTTAGCTCACATGACATTACAGCGAAGCACACCATGCGTACTGGATGCATCAATGCGTGAAGGTGGGTACGCAGACGAGAAAGCTCAGAGGTCAACGTCAACAAGGATATGACGAAAAGAAGGCAGAGAGAGGAAAGGCACAATTCAGAAAGAAGAAGTGGCGATAACAAAAAAAAAAAAAGAAGAAGAAAAAAAAGAAGAAGAAAAGGAAAGGAGAAGAAGCGAAAGCCAGAAGCTAGGAGCAGGGTTCAAATCCACGACACTACACTAGCACTTCTGGTGGATCCGTGCACGGGTGCACGGATCCTTTTGCGCCACGTGCAACCCCTGATTCCACTACACTGAGCCCAGATGTTTGTCGAGCAATATCCCGAAGGGGTGGCCCAAGATGCGAACCAGGACGATGCGCTGAGCTGGTTTGCTGATTCCAGCGAGAAGTTAGCATCATTCGCAGACGGCCAAGCGTTGAAATCGACGCATGGCAAAGCCTAACGAACCGATTGACGGCTCTGTCTGTCTAAATAGCATCGGTTTGTTTTTGTCGAGATTTTGAAAGCTGCTCCCTCCTGTATCGGCAATGTGAAACGGAAGTGCTGGCTATTTCACCCCATAATACTTACGGCTGATGCGACGGGTTTTTTAGCTGTTACGTAATTGCAATGACGGCACTGATACTACTTCTCTATGTGGCCCGTAAGAAGCGTTTTCTTGCAAGTATTGCCAATCATATCTGTCGCCTTACATATCTCCGACGGGTCTTGGGGTCAACGGTAGCGAGAAGCTTCTTGACATGGCAAATGTGCATTCTCCCTTGTTGATTCAACTGTCGCCCTAATAGGCAGGGTAGCGAGAGGGAGAGAGTTTATCACGCCCGGGATGACACGGCCAGGGTCCCTCGCTTACACTGCATTCTCATATATATAGCTATAACGCCCCCAGGATCAGGTTCAGGTTCGGGCTCAGACTCAGGCTGTGACACGGGAAAGCCGATCTCATAGGGCCCTAGCCTACATACTTACTCTGTATCCTTCGTGTCAATCCTCATTTTACAAAAAGCCCATGATAGGCAGGGTAGGGAATCAATCCATCCACGTCATTATCCGGCTTTGTGGATTGATGTCCATAATATGGAAGACCCCTGTCACATTAACTCGGATTTCCTAATTGGACAATTCGGGAACCCGTCGCCGACACTTTCTATTGCCTTACTCCTGGCGCTCCAGGCCATCCCTTCCAGACGCGGAAGATTCTCCGCTCCTCATCACTTGTCGGTGCCCAAGTAGAAGGCTGGCGGACTTCGGGGTCTGGATTCAGAGAACGCCGAGGGACCTCGGTATGCCCCTTGTTGTTGGCGGTAGTTCAGGGTCAAGAGGTAAGTCTGCTATCTCGAAGTTGAAGGTTCACCGACCGCATGAATCGAGTAAAGGAGGAGACAATTGGGTTCAGGCGTTATAGCGCGTCGCGACGTGTCACAACGCGTCCGCTGTTTTGCATGGTTAGATCTGTTAGTGTTTGCGCAGAGATACATAGAAAATATTAACGAAATATATCAGGGTACTCATCCCTATGACTAGCGTCCACGTCAATCCACATATCAATCCACGAGCCCCCAACCGTGGAAGTTGTGGATTGATTCCCTACCCTGCTAATAAGTAGTTCCGTCTGGGGTTGAAGGTCAGCAGTAGTAGTAGTGTTTATTATGCCCGGGAGAACGGATCTCAGAGGACCTGTGGCTACGCTAAATTGTTCTAACTTCTAACCCGACATAGTCGCTTAAATGACTACAACCTTGACAACCGATGCTATTTTAAACTTTCATTTTTTTATTACTTAATCATGACTCCATCTGCGCGCAAACGCGGTAGGCCGTCACTGAACCGCGCCTCATCATCACCAGATTATCCAACCCAGCGAGCGTTACACGCAGCGCAGCGCATTCATCAAGCATGTGGCATGTGGCCAACTGAGTTCTGCAAAGGTTTTGTACCTGAGACTTGGGGTGTTCGACTTATCGAGAGCCTTTCTACGTTGGTGTCTCTGGTAGTGGCTGCTGAGAACGTGGAGCTCGACGAGGTGCGCCATAGATTGAAGGTTTTCGCTACTAGCCATCCGCGCTCAGATCGCCCGCGACTTCGTGAGCTAGATATAGCAAAGGTGCGAAAGTGGTTACGTGGGATGGGGATTGATACTAAACAAACACGGCGATGGAATGGACGTGCGGATGATGATGATCGGACTGCGGATAGTGACGGAACCAAGGCAAACTCTGAACCGGTTGATGAGATTATCGCGCTAGGCTCTCGAGAAGATCTCAGCAAATACGGAGGCAAAAATGAAGAAGAGACTGAAGAAGATCCTGACTTGACTGTCGAAGAGGAAGAGAGCGTCCCTCATAAACGAGACCTTTGGTCGCGAAGCAGAGACATCGGTAATATCCAGGATGATGAGCCTATGGAGGATACCATGGCGGCCAATCCTAGGTCTGGGCTCGCTATAACCAATGGGCAATCCAGGGGCAGTCCTGTCGCCTCCAGCTCCGGCTCCAACGCAGCCGAGTCAAGCGCTTGCCCTCGGCACGGCTTTCAACCACCATCTCGCTTGGTTCATGATACCCCCCAGAGCTCTATTCGCCGTCCAGAGGGACCAGATGAACAAGCTTCGGCATCTTCTGCTGCTACAACTCCACGGGCTTTTCAAAGCTCGACGCAGCCACGCGAACCACCAAGCTCCCAAACGACGGCGTCTCTCACCTCTGCTTCTCAGAACACCCAGGGTGCTCAACGATCTGGTGTGCAACCGCTCAAGCAAACAGCGTCATCTGTTCCGGGCAATCCTCAGACTCCCGTGTCTTTTCCTGCGACAACCCCACAGGGCACTACGCGCCCTCCGCAACAACCAGACAGCCAGGGATCAGTAACCGCGGCTCAGAACTCTGTACAGCTTCGCGCACAATCATCAGCATCTCTACCCACCTCCCAGAGCGCGCGACAGCCTGACCAACGATCAAGTAGCCAGCCATCAATGTCCACAACGAGTTCTCAAAGCTCCTCGACTCCTCGCGCACAAGCCAGCTCGCAGCCAGCACTGTCTCGTTGTACCGGCACTACTTCTCAGGCCTCCCAGAGCTTTCAGCAGCAACCGAACCACCGACCATCGGCGTCTATCAATGCGACTCCTCAGGCATCTCTATACTCCCACCTAGGAGGCAGTCAACCATGGACACCTCGTCCCATCGCCCCTGCTGGGGCTAACAAGCGCCCTGCTCCGTCATCGCCAGTAAACACATTTACATCCACCAACAACTTCATCAACCGGACAGCGGCGAGCAGTTCAGAATCACTCACAGCCCCTTCAACCAAAAGTCAAAAGACTGCTGGCATTCAATGTCCAAGTTCACAGGTGACTGGGTCATTGGATTGGAACGCTCTTCTTGTAAGTAACATTTACAAATACAGTGAATCCGATGCGGTCATCCTGAACTAACTTCCTTTCAGCCCACCGGAGACGGATTCAGATCAAGCTTGAAGGCCGCTTCGGCTGCCTTATTTCCTCATATCAAGAGCTTCGAAGAACTTTTAACATCCATCAATGACGAACACTGCCGACTCATCACAGTTGAGCGCAGCCTCAGACTTACAAAAGAACGAGCAAGCAAAGGAGCAGGAAAAAGCCCAAGACGCGCTCAAGGATGTAGAGAAATCAATGACCACCGAGAAAAAGTTGCTCAGGGACCTGGAAGATCTCTACAACAAATATGCTGGGGATAACGAACTTTGCACGTTCCTGGATAAACGAAGACGAACGGTTCGCGAACATGAAGAGGTATATACCGTAGTCAAAAGCCAACTTGACAAGAGTACTTCTGGGCTTTTCAAAACCGATAGCAAGATTGCGTTGGCTACCAAGAGGATTGGGCAGCTTGAAGCTGAGAAGGCCGAGGTCATGAAAGAGAAGATGGGGATTGATACGGCGGCGAAACGATTGATGATTATGTCTCGTTTTATGGAACCCGGCTGGCAAGCTAGACTGGCTATGGTTGAGGAGGCTTTGGGAGAAGAAGTTATGCAGTTTGCATTTTCATAGGGTTTTCATTGTTGTGAGTGAGTGGTGGTTGGAGTTGTAATATAGGGATATCAGCTTTACTAAGCGTGACGTTGGTGTGGAGGAGATACCTTTAGCTTATTCGGACAAGTATCGTATTGAAAGAAACCTACCGAGATGACATGGACTTGGTGTCATCGCCCAGAGGCTGAAAGAACTGCATGAAACGGATAAGGGATTGAGTGCTATTACGCTGAGATTATGTTAGGGTCGTCATGTATATTCCGGCTCATGCGTCTCATCTACTCCAGCCTCTTGATGTCGGGTGTTTTGGGCCACTAAAGAAGACATATGGTAGAGAAATAGAGCGTCGGATCAGATGTTCTATAGCCTATATTTCGAAGACCGAGTTCTTTCCCGCTTTCTACGCCGCCTTCCAAGCCACTATAACTGAAAAAAATATCAAAGGGGTTTTTAGAGGAGCTGGGCTTGCTCCTTTTAACCCGGAAAGTGTGATCTCAAAGCTTGATATGAGACTGTGGACTCCAACGCTTCCCGAGGAGGTTGCTGAACCCTTGACCCCATGTGTTGAATATTGGTGAAAATGAGACCGGCTAACCGGATGAGACCGGCTAACTGGATGACCGAACTACCGGTCAGAGAGCTGTCTCGGCACTGTAACAACCTCCTATAACTACCGGTAGGTGGGTGTTACGTAAACCGGGGTTGAAGCGATCGCTCGTGGAGCTCTCTAAGACTGACACCTGAGAGACGGCCCTGGATATCATGTTTTCTTTTCTGACCCATGAGCACGTCTGGCTGAAAAGACTTGATCCCGGGTAGTGAGGTCGCTTTTGTAGTGATCGACGATAAGACCACATCTTTCTTTGTCATTTCGTTCTTGGACTTGGAAGTTTTGGGAGACTTTTCCCTGACTGACAGAGATGCTTCAGGAATCTTATGCTCCGAAATATCATCCAAGGTTACCACAGTCTTCTTGGACACCGGCCTTGCATGGAGGCTGTCATGTGATTGTACAGGTATGCTTCCTGTGTTGTTGTTCGCGACTTTCGGAGTGTGTTCGTTGTGATATGTCGGAGAATTTGAACTTTGGTCGCATTTTAAACGACCTTCTTCTGCTTCTTTAAGGCGAGGAACGATTTTCATCTGAGGCATATCGTCCCTCTGTTGGAGTTCAAGTGCCAGAACTTCAACCGTAGCCTCGCACTTGTCTGACGGATTCCTATCTTGCGCATGCTCAATTCTCATTTTCTGGTGAGAATATTTGTCGTCTTTACGACATTTTCGCTTCTTGTCCTCGGTACACATCTCCCACGTCTATCGTCCCTATAGGTAGAGACTGACCTGGCGGTAGAAGTTGATTTCTTCCTCCTTTTACAGAAACTCTCACTTGCCTGCACGTCCTTAATTCAGTTGTAGAATAGTTCAAATAATTCCAAGCCACTCTGCAAGCTACTGCGGGTTAAACTTACCGAAGTGGGAGTAAAGACTATGGTTTCTTCACAGTCTATGGTTTTTTCCATGGTGGATACGAAATAGGAACGTGCGGTGTTCAGCGCGTACTGGCGTTTCTTAGGTAGATAGTGTAAGTTCAGATCGTCGACAACCGGTATTGATGAGGGGAATATGATGGTGAACTATTTGTTGCCATACGAATGGAGGTGGACAAGCCACCGTGTTTAGGTAGGTACCATCCACAACCCCTCTTTCGCCACCACCCCTCTTTCGCCAGGCAAAATAAAAAAAGTTCCACCAAAACTCATCAACTTCACTTACACGAAAGTCAGCCTAAATATATAGCTACTCAAGAGAAATTACCTCTATTGATCATAAAAATGATTGGATGTGATGATTCTGACCTTATAAGGCTGTGCAGGGTACGTGATCTATGCGTGCTGTGCTATGGAAATGTCGTTAGTTTGATCGCCAAATTCCTCACCGCTCTTTGCCTTGTTTTTTGGTCTTTGTCTTTGACAACGACATGAAAATGCTTAGGTCAAGACTTCGATGGAAATACACAGAGGACGACGTGGCAGAGGCCATATTGGACGTTACTGACAATGGCTTTTCACCCCCTCAAGCCGCTCATAGACGGGGAGTGCCCCGAAGGACTCTAATCGACAGACTTCACGGCCGCGGGGCCGTGAAAGAGCAGATCCACCCTCATCGACGGTTGTCCAAGAGACAAGAGGATAGGCTGGCTTTCTGGATTCTCCGCCAGGAGTCCTTGGGCTATGCTCCGTCCCATAGTCAAATCCGCGCTTGTGTCATGGGCTTGTTGAGACAGCAGGGCGAACATCCCAACTTGGGACGCAACTGGGTGATCAAGTTTATCAATCGCCGCGCAGATCTAAAGACCAAGATGGGTAGACGTCAAGAAGCTAAAAGGTTCGACTCTTTTACCCCTAAAGCGGTTCATTGGTACTTTGATATCCGGGATGGCCAGTATGGCTGGATCAAGCCTGAAAACACCGTCAACGTTGATGAAGGGGGTATTATGACTGGTTTCGGCAAGTATTCACCTCTACTACTTGTCTGTGCTTGCATTTTGACTGACTAATTCTCTTCATTCAGGCCTAGATAGCTTAGTTGTTGGAAGCGCGGACCCGAAGCGCAAGGCCTTTCTCAAAGGACCACAAACTCGAAATTGGACTTCATTCATCGAAGCTGTCACTGCTGACGGCCGCGCTTTAGTTCCTGGCATAATCTCCAAGGGAAAAGAACTGCAGAAACAATGGTTTCTTGAGGAGTTCAAGCAGATAGCAGACTGGTATTACATAACATCGCCCAACGGGTGGACTGATGACCACATAGGCATTGAATGGCTTGAAAGAGTTTATCTACCCCAGACTACACCTGCTGACGAGTCAGACGCTAGACTGATCATTTTAGATGGTCATGGAAGCCATGCAACAGTATGTTCTCCATTTTCCCCACCTCAAGATTAGTGCTGAGTGATGGAAGGATGAATGGATGGCTACGTGCTTTTTGAACAACGTTTATTGCTGCTATCTACCAGCACACTGCTCTCATGGACTCCAGCCACTGGACAATGAAGTATTCAACGCATTGAAGGCTGCATATCGACGAGAGTTGGAAAGGTTCGCTTCGTTGACTGATTCCGCTCCGATGGACAAGGTCAATTTCATCAGGGCCTACGCCAAAGCTCGCCGAGTTGGAATGACTAAGAAGAACATACTGTCAGGCTGGAGGGTCACTGGAAACTGGCCAATTTCACGTGCGAAAGCGTTACGGCACCCTGAAATCCAACAAGATAGGCCAAACGGCAGCCCAAGAGTGACTCCTGAACCCAGGCCGTATCTTGGCTCGGACGATACGCCACAGACGAGCCGTCAAATTCGTGATCTTGGGTTGAACAAGACACCAAAGACGCGGAGACGATACAACGTGATAGCCAAGGGCTTTGAAGCTCACCAGCAGACAGTAGCGGCGCATACGCAGAGGATTGCCAGCCTAGAGGAAGAATTGGCTCGGCTGAAAAGAGGAAAGAAGAGGAAGGCGGTGCCGAATCCTAACAAACGTTTCATGACTCTTGGAGAGACTCTAGCTGGTAAAGAGTCCATACCAGAAGGGGCGACTCGTTATACGCCTATCGGGGTGGAATTTATCTCTTCAAGCGAGCAAGAGTCAGCATCGGAGGCTGGCTCGGTCATAGAAGTCAGAGAGGAAAACATACCCCACCAACCAACCAGGCGGTCGCAGCGGATAGTGAAAAAAACCAGAGTACAATAGATTGATCTACTTATGACTCATTAAATGAATGATTTTACGCATTTCTGTCAATTTGGTCAAATTCTGTGTAAGTGAAGTTGGTGAGTTTTGGTGGAGCTTTTTTTATTTTGCCTGGCGAAAGAGGGGTGGTGGCGAAAGAGGGGTTGTGGATGGTAATGCTTTAAGTGAGGAACCGGCAGCAAAGGCTCAACCCGTCAATTTCCATGGGCAAGAGCAAAATGCTAGAGCCCGCCAGGTGTCTGATGTACGCAGCGGTTTATTTGACAACTCCTACCGACGCATTCGCAGACTATCGGGGAAATGGAACACTGAGGTATTTAATGGATAAAAGCGGAGTGTTGTCTGATGCCTTCTTTTCGCTGTAGTGTGCCCCCTACGGCGGGGCCCCATAGTAGTACGGTAATACGACATAAGTCTGACCCCACCACACCATTTTCATCCATGGAGGAATTTCAACCCAACACTTCAACATATTATTTATCCATCAAATAAAGGTCAATTAATACAATATTTATATCATTAGAAAGCCCTGATCGTGGCGTTTAATATTTTGTATACCACCCGAATACATGCTTGTAGTCTTTTCTCTAAGGAATTGATACACCTCAAAATCTTATCCTGTGGGATAGCTGCCCACGCCAACTCAACGCATCTTGTGAATTCTGCGATTGAAACGTCGTTTCTTTTCAAATTACGTAGATAAGGGAACTTTTTCTTTAACTAACTCTTCAAAATCGCCCAAACGTTCTCAATTGGGCTTAAATCCGGCGAATTTGGCGGCCAATCTATCTAACTAATCGCATGATCGAGCAGCCACTCTACGGTTGAGTCAGAGTTATGAATACTTGCGTTGTCTTGCTGGAATTGTCGGTAACCATCGTATATCGGTAGAAGACCTTCCCGGAGGGCTTTTTGGTATGACCAAGAGCTATATCCGTTCTTCTTGGCCAACGGATCGCGTGTCATGGTGATAATTCGAGATCTTCCCGTTTTCCAGATGGCAGCCCAGAACATAACGATAATTGTTGGCTTGACATGGTCATTTTTGTTCACTAGGTCCTTATTATACTTTTCATGGGGCTCACGGAAGCAGAAACTAAAGGGGTTGCTGCTTGCGTTAGCAACAGAGATTTCGTCCGAGTTGATCATCTGTACGGTTGTCAGCATTGAAACTACCCTCCCTGTGATTTGCAGCGTACTTCCTTCAATTCTTCGATATCTTTAATCCAATCTCGACAAAAATAAAGCCGAATTCGTGCCTTTTCTTTATCTAGCTTCGGTCTGTCCATTGACTTCCATTTTCTCTTGTAGTGGAAGGATACGGCGCGTTGAATGGTTCTGACTGATACGGAATTATCCATCAGCTCTCGGAGCCTGTCCCATGAGATAAATCGGTCTTGTCGTATATACCTTAGTATATTCCTTCTCTCTGCTCGATTCAGCTTTGAAGGACGCCCGGTACGAGTATTTCCGTCAAATGTACCCGATTTGACGACTCTTTTGATGATCCGGTCTACCGTGTGATGGTCCGTTTTGAACTGACGCGCAACAGCGCGTTTTAACATACCTGTGTGACAAAGGGCAAAAATCGCAGCTTTTGCCTCCGGGGAAAATTCTTCATTTTTTCCTCGGTCAGGACACATAATATCTCCAAGCAGGGCTTTTTCCGACATTGTTGTGACGGTATTGTGGTGGTCTAGTTAGGAAGGGTGGTCGCGTTGAAGTCCCGTTGAAATCGGGTGGTTAGTTGGGTGGGGTCAGACTTATGTCGTAATACTGTAGTGTTCATTACGCCCGGGAGAACGGATCTCAGAGGCGTCTACACTAAACTGTTTGCACTTCCTCGCTATGCATCCCGGCCACCCAACAGAGCCCCACTCTCAATGAATAAGGTTAGCGATCTACAGAACACATGGCAGCAAGGCCTCAGCAGCAAAGGGCAGCCCGAGGTTAAGACGACTGCGGAATCGAACCGGCTTGGCAAAGTGGTAATTGAGCTAGACATACTTAGATGATATGGAGTCAGGTAAGACGCCTAGTGGGTCGGGAAACGGAAAGATCAATCAATAGCCTTATGCTGTAGATAAATGGGATGGTTGGTATTCTCTATCAGATGAGTCTGAGGTCTTAGCTGGGGGCAATAGAAAATAACATAAACTGACCTTAATTTCGTCTCTTATGCTTCCCATGGTAACTTTTCCGATGCCTTTAAGCAATTCAGAGTGGAAACTATCCATATTCGTCACTGTGGAGGTCCCGCTCATCAGCGTTCTACATAAGTAAAGTAAGTAAATTTTTCAGGCTTACTTACTTACTTACTAACGATATCCATACTTACTTGCCACCCCGAACTACCCGTTGGCTCATGTGGGCCCTTCGGGCCCAGGCGAGCCAACGGGTATTACCATGCAGTACCCACCCCCCTTACGTACCCACCACTCGTACACCAAAAAGAAATCTTCCTCATACAAAATGTCCGATTTCACTCAATCGCTGCTTGAGCCAAACTGGAGTGATGAGCGCTAGAAATGGCCGTTTGGCCTAAAATCCCATCCTGATTGATCCTAGCACATTGCTTTTTTCATCACGTAAGCCGAATGGTCACATGGCACGTTTGCAAAATCTTCTAAAATGCCACTATCATCAGTAGCCTTCGACCATGCGTCATTGCGATTTAAGCTACACTAATCTTCCAAAGTCGTTGAAAAAATGTCTTCAACCTCTTACACAGTGAGCGATGTTGTAGATGCCATGCTAGATGTTTCCGATAATGGCCTTTCGCAGTACCAGGCCGCACAGATGCATGGCATCCCTCCTGCCACCCTCTCCGACCGATTAAGAGGCTTACCGTCAAAACCAGACATCATCCAGCCTGCCCAGCTTCTTTCCAAGTCTCAAGAGACTAGGTTGGTTACATGGATACTCAGACAAGAAGCACTAGGCTATGCTCCCTCTCACAGCCAAGTTCGCGCTACCGTTGCTGCTCTTCTGAGACAACAAGGTCAAGGAAGGACTATCGGCGTGCACTGGATATCCCGATTCATGAAACGCCATCCAGATATCGAGACGAAGATAGGCAGGCGTCAGGAAGCGTCAAGGTTTAATTCCTTCACTCCAAAGGCCGTCAGTTGGTACTTTGATATCCGGGAGCAAGAATATGGTTGGATCAAGCCTGAGAACACGGCCAATGTCGATGAGGGCGGTATCATGGCAGGGTTTGGTAAGCGATCATCTGCTATTACTATGGGCTTACTATTGAACTTCAAAATCAGGGCTAGACTCTCTAGTTATTGGTAGTAGCGATCCCAAGCGAAAGGCCTTCCTCAAAGGGTCTCAGTCCCGCACTTGAACCAGCTTCATCGAAGCCGTGACTGCCGATGGCCGTCTTTTAAGACCAGGGATCATCTTCAAAGGTAAAGAGCTTCAGAAACAATGGTTTATCGAGGAGTTTAGGAAGATAGCGGACTGGTATTATATCACCTCCGACAACGGCTAGACTGACAACCATATCGCCGTTGAATGGCTCAAAGAGGTCTACCTGCCTCAGACACAACCTGCAGACGAGTCCGACGCGAGACTTATCATACTAGACGGCCACGGAAGTCATGCATCTGTGGGTACCTAGCTCAGCTGTGTTGTGATTAACGCTGATTCGAAATCTAGGACGAGTGGATGGCTACGTGCTTCTTAAACAATGTGTATTGTTGTTACCTCCCAGCACACTGCTCTCATGGCCTTCAGCCGTTGGATAATGGAGTCTTCAATGCCTCTAAAGCTGCGTACCGCAAAGAACTGGAAAAACTCCTCAGCCTGACTGATTCTGCACCGGTGGATAAGGTCGACTTCATCAGAGCCTACGCAAAAGCCAGGACAGTGGGCATGACCAAGAAGAATATACTTTAGGGCTGGAGTGACTGGGAACTGGCCGATTTCACGACGTAAAGCACTTGCACATCCAGAAATTCAGCCAGACAAGAAGGAAACTACGCCTGCATTGGAGGGAGCCAAAGGCAGACAAACGGACTCTGACAATACACCAAAGACCAGCCGCCACATCAGAGATCTGGGGAAGAACAAGAGTCCCTCAACAAGGAGACGCTATTCTGTGATCTCGAAAGGGTTTGAAGCCCAAGAGTCAAAGATCGCCTCGCTAAGGTCAAGAGTAGCCAGTTTGGAGGAGCAAGTTAGCCGGCTGAGCAGAGGTAAGAAGAGGAAGGCGGTACCGAACCCCAATAAGAAGTTTATGACATTGGCCGAGGCTCTAGTAGCTGGTGATGTTATTTCCAGCCCGTCTCGGGCAACTCAAGAGACAGAGGCTGTTGAGGACGTGATCGAGGTTGGCGGGGTGCAGGAGGGCGAAAGCTCAAATTCTGCGGTGGAAGAATTACCTGTCATGCACACTCGCAGGGGCCGTAAAGTCAAGAAACCTAGAAGATATTGAACTTTGAGCAAATTGAAACATATTCATATGAAACGTCACGTTGTTGCCATTTTTGGTAATTTTTTAGTACGACGTTGAAAAGTTGCATTTTGTATGGGGAGGAAATATTTTTGGTGTACGAGTGGTGGGTACGTACGGGGGTGGGTACTGCATGGTAAAGCATTGTTTTAATTTGTTGGAATTGGGTACAAGATGCTCATCATCCTTGAGCGTATACGCCCCCTTTTAGATAGCCTTTAACATCATGCAATGGAATGTATCCAAACATTTTTACAAACTTGCGCAAGCATCGACTTCGTTTTTTCAGATGTCCAGGCTTAGAGCTGATACCAACTCGAGCAGCTTGATGGTCTAGCTTGTTTTTCCCAAGGACCAGAAGCGGTCCTTCACACGTCAACATACTAGCGACGAAATTAAGCGCAATGTCTTCGCAGTTAAACGTCTGGTCTACCAAGTTCCGAACGCTGGTCATAACCTCATCTTCCGAGTGGTAGTATTCCAGGTAGGAAACATGTGTAAAAGCCAGACCTGTCAAGACCATGCTGTAGCTGTCCCGGCCCGCGCATTTATAGTCGTATATCGGAGTGTCGGTCACCTCGTTGTTGCCCCAGCAGCGCCCAAAGGCTCCTGTGAGGCGATGCATGCCCGCACGTCGCCATTGCTGAAAGACGTACTCCAGATCCCCCGTTGCGTTGTAGTTCCAGTCGTCGTCTGAGAGCAAGATTCCCTGCGTCCTGTACAGAGGGTCGGGGAGAAACTTCTGGTTCAGGCTATTCTTTTCGGATTTGCGGTAGCGGACGAGGACGCCGTGTTTGCTCATGTAGTCAGCTGGAGGATCGACGTCCACTTCGTTCCAGACAATGACGATTTCATAGAGTGAGGGTACTTTGCGCTCGGTAAGATGCTCGATGGTCTTGTTCAACTGGACAGGTCTCTGGTAGGTCTGGATAGCAATTCTACGCAGTGTTAGTACATGAACCTGGGAGACAAGTCGCTATATGATAACTCACGTAAACATGTCCTCAACTAGACTGCTGGTCTTATTGACGACATCGTTCCAGATAGTCACGTTGGCAACCTCATCGCGCCTTCCACAGCTCTTTTCCTCTGTGTATGTGGAAAGATTGCGAACATCGGCGAACATGGGCTCTTTCATTTCCTCTTCTTCCCTCAGTCCTTCGTAGTCGAGCCCATATATAGATGCAAAGGTCATGCAGACGATGAAACCCACGATAGACATTATGAGGACCATCCACTTCTTTCTGGGGTTGAGAGGTGTGTAACCACAATAGGGTGCGGCGTTGTGACAGGTCTCCATGGTCATTTGCTTTAACTCGTCTTCTCTATTTGAGCGAGACCTGAAACTGGAGCCATATTCGCTACTCGACCGAGACATCTTGTGTTGTGTTAAACGAGTGACTGTGATTCAAGACTGTCGTAATTGGGGTAACTCGATGGTGGGATTCGATTTGTGTGCCAGCAATGGGCGAGAGGTTGTCAAAGGAGTGAATGGGGAAAGAAGAGAATAAAAGATGCGGTCGTTAAGTTGAATCAAGAGTGACAGCACTTTGAAATTACGGGGGAAGAAGAAAAGGAGGGCGAGATAAACGGGAATGGAGAGGTCAGATTGTATGTATTGTATCTGAAATGTTTGACATTGTGAGACCTTTGTTTGCGGTTATGTTAGATTGCTAATTGGGGAATGGAGTGATGGCTTCAAAAAGGGGGGATAAAGGCAATAGTTCCTTCGCTCTATTCAAAGTCTCAGCTGAGGCACGACACATCCATTCCAAACGCCACTGAACCCATAGAAGTCAGACCAATTCCATGTATGGTTGTTCCGTTGGCACTTAGTGCATTCTCAGCTACTTTCTTGCTGTCTAGCTAACGACAATTGTTCAAATGAATCGGATCTAACGAATCTCCAGAATGGGCGAGACAAACATTGCACCTTCAAAGAAGTTTAGTCAGACGTTATTGGCAGCTGGACAGTTGAAAATTTAATTAGTAGGTAGCTCCACTTTACATTGGCCAGAACGTGTTAGTTATTATTCATCCAGGGCTCAACCAACTGACAGGAGTACGCTATGCTGAACTACTTAGAGACTACTAACTACCGTCTAGTTTAGAGACTATTGCTTGTTTTCAGAAAGACGATCCCCTGCTTCATATTTGTTATGTCTGGACTGATGCGAACCCCCTTTACCAACTCCTGCTTAATGTTTCAGCTTGTCAGTCTTACCTTTGTTATTGATGTCTTGCATCTTTTGAAACATTGTACTCAGACGCGTCAATATGCGCATTCGTAGGTTCTAACTCTGGATCGGCGTGACATTTCGATTTTTTCAACCGTCAAGTTGATTGGCGAATGCTTGTTTCACGGAAAGCGCCATTGACCAAATCAGGTATCCGCAGGGGGCGCCACTGGCACTATTGAATTCCATGAGTCAACACAGTATCTAGAACTAAACATCATTCTTTTTGTTTTCCGGTACCTTCATTGTGTTTTTTATTCCCTCTTAACCAAGCATTCTCCAAATTGGAATTAGACCTTAGACCCATGGCCTTCTTGCGTCTAGAACAGGTGTCAGAAGCAGCGGCTGAGCCATAAATACTAATTGCTTAATGCTTGAATATATCTGTATATCTGTATATCTGTGTTCCCCCCCGTCTTCTTCAAATGAATGTTTCCCACTTTCTCCCCATTGCTGATAGACTTCCGGACCCAGGCAGAGTTCATGCTGTCAGAGTATCCGTAAGCTTTAAAGTTAGGATTTTCACTTAATGACAAATTTTGCTGTATTATAACCTATCATAAAAGCTCCTTTCTGGCGGATAATTCTGTCCATTTCTTTCTAGCGCTTTTTGTTCTTCACTCCTCTCGTCCTTTCCTTCAACTAGCTGGGCTTAGTTTCCAATGGCAGGCTACACACAACTACCTTTATCATCGACAGGCGCAAGGCAGCCTGATCAGCCATCATCGCTCAAGGTTGGTCTATATATGGTGTATGAAAGTTCATTTTTAACTCAATCTCATCTACTTATCAATTGATACCATCAGGGCATGGATAGTTTCGTCCAATATAACCATTCTATTCAACAAATGGCTGCTTGATACAGCTGGATTCAGTATGTCTATGCACCTACTACATCAGAAATTTATTAAGCTAACAATTCTTCAGAATACCGTATGCCTACCAAAGACTGCAATATCGAGAGATCAACACACTAACAACAGTTGTTCACAGCCATCTTATTAGTAACATGGCATCTCATCTTTGCCACGGTTGTCACACAGATCCTCGCACGTACAACAAGTTACCTTGTCAGCCGCCATGAACTTCCGAATACATGGGACTTCTTCCTCACGACAGTCCTGCCCATCGGAATCGTATCATCCGGATCATTGGTCGCCTCCAACTTCGTCTATCTGTACCTATCGGTGGCCGTAATCCAGATGCTGAAGGCGGCCTCGCCCGTCTCGGTGTTGCTCGTCTCGTGGCTCTTTGGCGTTATCGACCCGACTATCGGAAAGATTGTTAATATCCTTGCCATTGCCATAAGTGTCGCAGTCGCGAGCGCCGGCATGATTGAGTTCTCCCTAATCGGCTTTTTCTTCCAAATGGGCGGGCTCGCATTCGAAGCCGTGAGAGTTGTCATGACGCAGGTCATGCTCAACGGTGAGGGCTTAAAGATGGATGCCATGGTAGGTTTATACTACTACGCCCCCGTCGTCGCCGCCCTGAACCTTCTTGTGGCGTGTATCATCGAAATTCCGTACTTTGACATGGCCGACTTGCACCGAGTCGGCTTCTCCATCCTGTTCTTGAATGCTGCTGTTGCCTTTACGCTTAACTTTACAAGCATGGTTCTCGTAAGTGACTCTATTGCGAAGAGATTCAATACTGACCTTGCATAGATTAGCAAGACATCGGGCCTTGTTATGTCTTTGTCCGGCATTTTCAAGAACATTCTGCTTGTCATCTGCTCCGCCCTGATCTGGCATGTAACAATAACACCCGTGCAGCTCTTCGGGTACAGTCTCACACTGTGTGCGCTTATCTACTACTCGCTTGGGTGGGAAAAGTTATTAGAAGGCTACGTGACTTCCGTAAATTGGGCATCAGGTCTAATGAGGGAGGTGGGTTCCAAGCAGGCTTGTCAATAAATAAATCCAAATCAAATTGACCCTAGTTGGATTTGATTTGGATTCGGACGACTCGATTTGAATTTGATTTGAATTCATTTGGGCACATTTGGATTTATTTGGATTTATTTGGATTTATTTGGATTTATTTGGATTTATTTGGATTTATTTGGATTTATTTGGATTTATTTGGATTTATTTGGATTTATTTGGATATCTCAACGGCTCCACTTTTGTCCTACGATAAGATGAACCGCGTTGCTCCGACAATATCTGCTTGCAGCCGTCTTCTCGGAGGCGTGGCCATCTGCCATGTAAGTCTGAATATTTTTTCTGGCTCAGAAGATATCGCGGGAACTGAAAATAGGTTAATTGCTATTTGTAACAAGCATGGATACTGCCGTCGCCGGAGAAGCTAGTATTGATGCAGCATCATACATGTGGGTAATGGCAGCCTTTGTCTAGTTATTGATACTCTTTGCAGAGTTAGAAACGGTGACCGGAACTTTCTTTCTCGATATGGTATCCGTGCTCCCATGCCCATCCTGTCCACTGCCTTCTTCTTTGTTTACTGGCTAAATACCCTAGGAGGCGATGCCAATCGATGCCTTTGTACCCTAAGTGAGCTATCGAAGAAATGTCGCCATCGGATCGATTGAAGCTAGTCGTTGTATCGGGGTCGCTATTGGCTGTAGAGGTTGTTGAAAACAGCGCAGCTGAGATAACGGGATTCGTAGGCAGAGCCATTGGGAGCGAGGGTGTGGGGGCAGGTGGCTTCGTCAGGCAACTCGAAACGCGACGGACGCAATAACTTTTAAGGTACGCGTTGGTCGGGAGTGGGTCAACCTGGGGTTACAGTACCAGCAATGATTGGCCAGTGCTTCTATCCAAATGAATCTAGATATCCAAATAAATTCGGCTCCCGCAATTTGATTTGATTTGATTTGATTTGGATTTATTTGAATTTATTTGAATTTATTTGAATTTATTTGAATTTATTTGAATTTATTTGAATTTATTTGAATTTATTTGAATTTATTTGAATTTATTTGAATTTATTTGAATTTATTTGAATTTATTTGAATTTATTTGAATTTATTTGAATTTATTTGAATTTATTTGAATTTATTTGAATTTATTTGAATTTATTTGAATTTATTTGAATTTATTTGAATTTATTTGAATTTATTTGAATTTATTTGAATTTATTTGAATTTATTTGAATTTATTTGAATTTATTTGAATTTATTTGAATTTATTTGAATTTATTTGAATTTATTTGAATTTATTTGATTTCATTTATTTGTTGACAAGCCTGAATCCACGTGTGTACATCCATTCAACTCCGGTCGAATATGTTACATCCACTATGTAATTGCCTAAAAAATCGTACATCCACTCTACTTGGTCTAAAGTGGAGTGGATGTAGTGGTTCCGACCCTTGCCCAGAGTCGCGCCCATGCCTCTTTCTCTTACCAGTTAACTTCGATACCAGGCGTAACAGGACCGCCAAACTGAAATCGATGGGCATGATGCGGTCATGCTTGTCGGTTTATACGACGATACTGCGGGGTTCCTACATTGTTAAAGCCGTGATCAGCAATCAGTTCGATTTATTGGCGGCGGCAGCAACCACCACAAACGGTTTTTGAGGGATTTAACACGCGGTGCGGGACTCCCTGCTATTGGCTCTTGGCATCCAATCAAAGACGGAACTAATGTTGCTTTGTTATCTGCAAGGGTTGAAAATATGCAGCCGCTTCCCTTTTCATCAATGCCCAGTTGACTCAAGAAAATGGAAAGGAGACAACATGGAGAGCACATCTAACCAACGCAAGAGATTGCCATGACACGGACTCATGTTCGTCATATATATTGCATGAATAACAAGGGTTTCTTTCTACTGGTATGCTGCATGTTCCTTCTTCAACTCACGTGTTGTTTCTTCTTACACGTTGTTTTCTCGCACACGGGTTGATGCTGGCTGATCTCTTCGTACCCAAGCCAATGACCACCTGCAGCAGAAGGCCTCATTATGAGAACTAATA
The DNA here is from genome assembly GCF_019609905.1 of Fusarium poae. Lineage (NCBI taxonomy): Eukaryota > Fungi > Ascomycota > Sordariomycetes > Hypocreales > Nectriaceae > Fusarium > Fusarium poae. The sequence continues at coordinate 597,351 of NW_025408659.1, forward strand.
GTTAGTCTTATTAATTCACCAACCACAATAACTAAAACGTTTCTCGATGGCTTTATTCGCAAGGTTCACTTGTCTTATATATATGAACTACTAGTGATTCATCGAAGCATTGAAAATGAAAGATGCGGTTTTTGTTGACACACAGCAAGATTTTCTCGTCTCCGCCAACTTGCGTACCTTTGCGAGACTTGAGCCGGCCGCTGCACCAACCTGCTGGGGGCATGTGGCCCACTCACTCATCGATCGCAGTGGTTAACGAGTAGGTAGTGATCCACTTCCTCGTAACCGCCTTACCAAGTCCAAGATTATTTCAAGTAACAAATCCTTGTTGTGTTCCGAGGCTTGTTCTCCATGAACGGAAGGTATCATGACCCGAAAAAGCTGTTGCCTCTACGAACCGATTTGTTACATATCGACACACTCACATAACATTACGTGAGGACTACCAACGCCTGTTCTAACCAGGGGGGTGTATACCGTATCACATCCGCCGGTGTGGGAATGACTTGCTTCTTCTCTTGATATTTCTGCAAATGCCAAAGGGTGCAGAAGAACTAGGATCCGGGTTGATATGCTCCCCACCCTCCCACGTCAACAGGGAAGACAAATGAAGCCTTAATAATCTGACCAGGATTTCGGGGAGATTCCTGGTGATCTTGTGCGACTTTAATTTGATGGCCACCAACGCGTTGAACCCCATGACCCTATTTTGCGGCGTTCGCTTACATTGATAAAGAAATATTCTCTGCTCGTTTTCCAGCCACCAAGGTCCCATTTCTCTTGGAACGTCCAGAGTGCATGGCAGCTTAACTTTATAACGGGATTACGTGTATTGTACTCCCATCTAGATAAACGGTAACAAAGCGATACTCAATATGGTGATTCGATCGACAAGTTTGAGGTCGCAGGCGCCATCATCACAGAGCAGACCTGGTTTTGCCAAGACAGATTCGACAGGCGCATCTCTCAACTCACCTCGAACACCAACGACCACAAGCTGGCCTTCCCAACACTCGATCTCAATGAAACAAACTGCCAAACAGGATAACAAGCTACCTCCCATATCTATGCTCAAGGATGGTCAATGCGCCGGATCTCAGGGTCAGGTAGATATAGGCAGTCTGGCCTCGATATTGCATACTGGACCTAAACTCCGGCATGCCTCACGCCGCTCTTCGGAGTCCCCATTAGGAGGCGATCTAGTCTCGCCTACCTCGACTTGGTAAGGGAAACTTCGCCACGGTGGTTCTGGCTACTATGGTAGCATTGTCCCGTATACTAACAGTAATGAAAGGATGCAGCCTGTCCCCGAAAAGACATTTGGCATCCGTGACATTCTCAACCCTCTGGAGACTCGACTGTTGGCTTCTGGATGCAATGGACCTGTCCATCCAGCGGCTCGTCCTTCTGACCATACGGTGTCGATTCAAACGCCCGGCCCCTTCCTTGGGCCATTCACAGGAGCTCAATCACTCCAACCAGGCCAGGCTGCATCAACTTCTTGTACAGGAACACCTCTTAAGTCAATGACACCTCTTGGAGCACCTGGCTCGGGACGTAATCCACCAATAGAATCGTTTTCTTTGCCCATATCAAGCAACACAATGCAGGAAGCTAGTCCGGCCCAATATGATCGAGCCACAAATACTAGCCATGACCCGTTTCGCGTCTCTGATAGCAAGCAGACTTCCCTAGCTTTTGGTATCCCAACTGCTAAGCTACCGCTCCCGAGTCACGCCCCCCCCGAATGACAGTGTTCTGCCATGGTCAGAAACACTACAAAGGCATGGAGCGGGAGGGCCCCCTTTTTGGTGTCGAGGGACAGCACGCTTTCATGACACTTCCCAGTCGTAACGAGTTTATTTCCGTTCACGTGGACGTTTCACATGGATCAAAGAAAGCAGATGAGAAGAGGCAAAAAAATGCCCAGGCTTCAACAAGGTATCGAAGGAAAAGGAAGATCATGCTGGAAGAAAACGATAAACAATTACAAGAGCTTCGGGATGGAATACGAACATTGGAAAGCATAAACGACGAACTAACACAGCAACTGGACTTCTACCGTGAAGACTGTAACCGCTTACGAGACATTGTTGCACAAACCGCATCAATGAGTGGCCTTGCTGCTGGCCCTCCATGTCCCACAATTTCAATAAGCAACTTCTATACAGAGACTGGGCCTGTGGCAAAAGGACCACCCGGGTCTATAGGATATGGCGGTGAAGAATTATTGTGCGAAAGCCTAGCCAAGCGCCCTCGGACCCAGTGATCGGAATGGTGTGTATTGTGCGCAGTAATGCTGGGTAAAAATATATTTATGAAACTTGGTTGTTCATTATTGATATGAGAGTTCTTCTCGGGTTTATATCTCTAGATGATTTCATCTAGGACTTTGAACTCTAGATCTAGGACTTTCAGTCTAACAGTCTAAACCCTGAAAGGAAGGGGGGTCCCCGGATTTTCCAACATCCTCCAGAGGCTAAATAATTTCCATTCCATGGATTGGTTCTCGCTTAAACTCGATACTAAGGCATGTAGGATGCCAAAGTAATCCTCTCCCTCACCTGTGAGGCTGTGACCAGTAAACTCAAGCTAGACTCATTCCGCGCTTAGGAGTGTGTCGGCATACTGACAGAACAAAGTATAATACCGGAACGTACCCCGCTAGCCTGGTTTCGGCGCAGGTTACTAAGTTTGATGGTCCTAAAGGATACTACCCGTTGGCTCATGTGGGCCCTTCGGGCCCAGGCGACCCCAACCTAGCAAGCTAGGTTGGGCACAAAATCGTGAGACATCGGAAGGGCCCGCTTTTTGGTGCGATTTTCAGCTTTTTGGATATTCCGTGCATCACAAGGCGTCCAAAAATGTAAGTTGAAGGCGAAATCGGTAGTTTGAAGCTGCTCGTGATGATGGATTGACTATTGAATATCTGAAGGCCGGGGAAGTGACTGTTTGAGCACCCAGGCTATGCTGCTTTGCAGGACAATTCCCCATACAAATTATAGTATATCTGCGTCTTCTGTGGCCCTGTAACTGGATTCTGCAACTATTATTTCCTCCCTGATGAGATCTCGAAGTGAATCGTGAAGTTGAGTGCGGTGTTGAAAGGGGCAGGGTGTAGAGAGACCGGGCCAAGGAGAGGACAACGGTGACTCGTGATTAGGAAGGCAGGGCGGCGATGAGGGCATCTCCACGTCGTTAAGGCATGACAAATCGAGAAGTGGGAGTATTTCTTCTTCTTCTTCTTTATCGCTTTCTTCGCTGGCGAGCGGATGCGTAAGTTGGAAAATAACACTATCGTCACTTCCGGGGAGGGCTGACCAATCTACCGCGTTGAGCGGCTTCCCTGCGAAATTGGCATTGCGAATAGATTCTCTAACTTCCTGCGGTAATTGTGTATCTATCATAAAGCCGTCAGTCTTCTCATTCAGTAACTCGGTCATTTTGGATCGCTGAGTATCCATAGAAAGGTAATCTTTATCCTTCCCGGTGTGTTGAAGCCATTTCTTGAACTGTAGCTTCTTTAGAACGCCGTTCACGATGACTTCCTTGTTATCCCGCCACTCTGATTTGAAGCGCTCGATTTCTCGGATCGCGATACTGCGTGCGGTACGGAGTTGAGATTTCCCCTCTTTGGCGCGAGTCTCTGCGATAAAGGATTCTTGTTGATCACGTATTTCTTGCAGACTCACGTTGTGAATATAATCCCCTATAGGCTTTGCTTTCTTCCCTCGCTTTCTCTTATTGTATTGCTTCTCAATACGACTTCGCCGATCGTCAGCATATCTCTTAATCGTATCCTCTAGCAGCATAGCTTCGTTGACGATGTTGCGGATATTCTTGAGACCAGCGCGAGTGGGAGAACTGAGGATATCGTGATATCTCTCTCCAACGTGTTTGGCGGTATCAGAAGCGGCGGAAAATCGTCCTTCTGGAGGCAGAAGAGAGGCGTATGCAGGATCAACCGCTTGCTTCGATTTCAACTGCTTCTGGAGAAGATATGAGACTGCAGGTTGGTCTGTAGGTGGAAAAATCCCTGATTTTTCGAAGCCTGAGATAATATGAGCACGAGTGAACCCTTCATTAAAGATTTCCTTTTTTTTTGCCATAATCAGCATACATTTTGCAGAAGAAAAAGGATTACTAACTTACCATAAAGGCACCAGCAAAGTCACGGCGGTTAAATGAGAGATTTCCCTGCCGCAATGCCTGACGAAGCTTCTTCTGATGCGCATTCTTCATCCACTGAAATACTCCAACATCCATCGGCTGCAGCTTATGCGTTGAATGAGGAAGCAAAAAGGCAACGAGGATATCGAATTTAATGCAGTACTCACGGAAGGCAAAGGCGCCGTGACCGGTGAAGCCGTCGATAATAAGAAGCCGCCAGATCTTCTCTGCAGGTGTGCGTTCCTTCGGAGGCTCATCAAATGAAATGTGATGCTCGAGCGGTTTCCTAAGATGCTCATCACATCCAAAATACTCTTCAAATGATAGCTGACGATCCTGTACAGTAGCAGATTTCCCCCAAGAATGCCGGTTGAACTCCATCGCCCACTCGAGCGTGATATCGCCGTTCGAGAACGCCGACTCTGACTGTGCAAAGCGCATATTCGGATCACCGTCGATATACGCCCACTCCAAAGTAGGGAAAGACTTAAAGATAAGCCAGGGAGGAATCGTATCTCCTATAGCATTTCCGGTACCAATAACTGTGCAGGTTTCTCGGTCGGCAGGAGAAAGAACCTGGGCAGGAGACTTCTTCTTAGTGCGTACAATGAGGCATTCTACTCGCTCTCGCAGTATTCCTACTCTAACTCCCGCCTGGTCAGCATTCCAAATCTCAGAAGCGCCGATCTGCAGCTTCGTGATGAGTTCAGCAAGTCGTTTAAACCACTCCTTTACATCGTCAATGCCTGCAACTTCCCACGCTTCACGGGACTTATCTAACGACTTCAGAATCGATTTATCTATCTCAGGATGATCGTCACGGAAGCGGCGATACCACATTCTGCTCACAGGCTGCGCATCAGGGTTTCTGCGGAGGCGCAGCGTGTTGGCTGCATCTTCAACTTCGCCTTTGCAAGCAGGAAGTCCTGATCTTTCCATCCACATCACGAAAGCGACGATAGCTTCCTCTTCTTCATCTGTCAGGATTCTCGGGCGACCAGCGGTCTTGAAAGCGATATCGTTCAAATCAGAGGAATTTGCAGCTTCTATCTTCTTCACGATCCGTTGAATAGTTGCACGAGAGGAGCCGTGATGCCGTGCCTCGGCATTGCGAAGAGAAGGAGGCTGCTTGCTGACTTTGGAAGCATCGCGAGATAAGCCCTTTTTGGTGCCGGGCACGAGAAAGAACAACCGCTTGCGCAGCTTTTAGATTTGCCTGTGACGGCATAATGAGGTTAGACACAATTTGTGCTCTTTTCACTGATTTCTGTCCTGACTTTAGGCGTTTTCACATACAAAAAGGCACAAAAAGGCGACACGGGCAGGTGCGGGGTCTGTCTCACGAATTTGTGCGTGTCTCACGATTTTGTGCCCAACCTAGCTTGCTAGGTTGGCTCGCCTGGGCCCTTCGGGCCCACATGAGCCAACGGGTAATTGTTTTTCTTCCCTTTTTTCCTCCTTCTCTCACAGGCATCTTTCAAGCCCAGGTTTCAACCTGAACGACTTCAAACACTCTGCATCAACCTTCATAGTATTATTCGCAACGGGCAGGCCCGGTGATGATGACGATGCAGAGTTCTTCGCGGAGGAGTTTGCAGAAGTCCGCAGGATGCTTCAGGGCCGGACTGTCGAGGAATTCTCGCAGCTACCTCTGGTGCAACGCAAGTCTATATTCGGGCAACATCTTGTTCAGCCTCAGCGGGTCATCATCGAGGAAGGCGATGATGGCCATGAGATGAATCCTGCGATTGCCAACGGAGTTCTGCTGCTTCAGCAGCTATTCATGGGCAAAGACGAGAAGGGGAAGCAGATGATAAAGGAGGCTCGTGAGGTGCACTATGGCGAGAACGAGTTCTGGGTTAGACTACATTGGCTGTGCGAGTTTCGGTGTGACCAATATGATTTCGGCACAGTACTACCCATCGCCCCACTAGCCCGACGTCTTATCGTCGAGACAGACCTACACGACGGCTACGACGCGGAAAACGATATGGATGATAACCCGTTCTATCCTCACGACGGCATCGGTGATAGGAAGGAAAACATAGATCCCAACCATATTCGACCCAGCGGAGATATCGTAGCAAGACGAACCCGGAAGCGTTTGGAGGAGCTCTTCTTATTCGTCAACGCAGAGGAGATCACGCTTGTGCTCCGTGGAGGTGGTCCATCCGATGGTAGCGATGCAGCAACGCGTCAGACCATCGCAGACATATCCGTCACAGTCAAACGGTTGATAGAGTTCTTTGGCAATCGCTTCGCTATCGAGAAATGGCCTAAGAACAGATCTCGCTCAACTCGGAACTTAGTATCCTATTGGAACAAACCAACAGATCTCACTAGACGGGATGTAAATGAAGGTAGGGCCTCGTTTCAGCAACAAATGCAAATGGACGTGGAGAGGTGGACGCGTGAGCCAGTCACAATCAAGAGCCCAAGCTAGGTCGGCCAGGATTAGAAGGTCTTTTGGGTTGTACTGTAAACTTAAAAATCAAATAAAAACCGGACTTGACTTGAAATGGCTAGAAATAAACACGTGATCCCGGTCAAGCTACCCTTGTTATCCATTGTCCATGACGCGTTGAAATTCACGCCGATGTGTTCGTCTTCCATACGGCTCGGTAGTCAGGTTTGCTATTTCAGAAAGATATGGTTGAACATTTTGTGTTACTTTACCCCCCCCCGGAACCCCATAGTTCTTCTGTACACTTCAAGTGAATAACAATCTTCTACTATAAAAGCCAGCTATGTGTATTTATTCATATGTCTCTATCTCGCGCGCATAATGAATGTACAAAACGCAATATTGCTGATAGTGTATAGGGTAGGCCGAACATGGACTGGCTTCGACAGGGGGGTACCTCCTTGTCATCCCGAAATTTATAAATAAGTCCGCTTCCCCCACCTGCCCAACAAGAGCATTGAACAGCACCGACTCTTGCTGTTCCGATTGTCTCCTCACAGAGGACGCCGACCTTGGTGATGATATGGATGATCGCCAATAGTAATGCTGCCATATATACAGCCCGTTTTCATCATATCATATGTCCATGATCCTTGATGGCCATGCGGAGAAGCGAAGCCCACTGTGTCCCTTGGGAGGAAGCGTTCTGCTGCAGTCTCGTAGTCGCATTGTACGACGTATCCTGAGATGTCACGGTATATGATGGGAAAGATTATGTAAGTCACCTTGATTGCAGATTGGCAGCTTCCGTTTTTGTACCCCGGGGTACAAAGACATTATATATATAAATAATATAATGCGTTTGCTCAGAGACTTGACTTGGTAGACGTCGATTTGTACCCCAGGGTTGAAAATCATAGGCTACCTTTTCTGAATAACGACCTCTTGGTTTGTACCCCAGGGTTGAAAACCATAGGCCACCTTTTCTGAATATAATATGACCTCTTGGTTTGTACCCCTCGGGTTAAAAACTTCTGCTTCCACTTACTTTATACAAACCTCTAAAGCTATATATTTTTACTCTATTGCCCTACCTTATAACCTATCCTTTTAACGCCACAACCTAAGGCTAACCCTACCCCTAAAACGCCTGGGAACCAAGGTCATAACCTATTCGTCTGTAAATCCCCCCACTTTACTTGTTCCCCTAACCATCTCATTAATCCCTTCTCGTATACTGCCTTATCATCTGACTCTTCCCATGCGTAATCTCGTGCTGGATCGAACGCCCCGATAATAACCTCCACTATATCGGAATGCATCCGACCTGCGGCTGCCCACGTACGCACTAATACTCCTTCATATTGACATACCCCGTCCTTCTTCAACTCAGGCTGGCGATCAATTCAACCATCAACTCAATCCCGTCAATTTTATGGAAGTTGAAGTCACGTGCATCAATTCAATCAATTCCATTTGACACTCCCATTGATTGTTTCAATTCCACCTAGATGCTTTCAACGTTGACCATCGGTTGAAACTGTCGTTAATGGCAGTGGTTCAGGGTAGCGCCCAGTCCGTGTAGTCCCATAAGTCGCATCCACAGGACCCCTGCTAATACTTTTGCCCCGTATTTTTGATGCACGTGCCAACTGCACCTAGCATTAGGGGTTTATGAACGCGTCTCAGCTGTCGTCGCGCCCCATGACCCTTGCAGAAAGATCATTGCGTGCATTCTATTCCTTTCCTAATCTTCAAATGGACGCCAACGTACCTGTCAAGTGCCAGAGTCCCGACTGCAGCGCACCTAGTGCTTCACCTAATAACTTGGATGCTTCGCCAGGAGATTGGAAAGCCTTCCCATGGCACAAGTTTCCGGGTTTCTCGATTTCGGAACGCGTTGGCAGGCAGACTTCGTGGGTTTGGCAGCACGGCTTTGACATTCAAGCCCGCGATTCTCCCACGAAGAGGAAATGGGTTTGCAAGCATTATCTTCGGAAAGCTAAGCCCAAGATGACAGACTTCTCTGCTGTTGGCACCCAGAATATCGAGAAACATCTGTTCAGGGAGCACGGACTTGTCGATAAGTCCGGGAGGAGGAAGCCACCCGCTCTTTGGAAGGGAAAGCAGGAGAAGACTCCCTCAAGGAACATTGTGGAGATGCTGAATCTTGACACCTCAGACCCTAAAGAGCAAGCCATCGCGAACGCCCTCATACAGCGTTTCGACAGGGACCACTTCCAGAGACTGCTCCTTGAGTGGGTGATCGACGCCAATATCTCTTTTCGCCAGCCCGAGCATGGGCGGCTTCGACGTATATTCGAATACCTGAACCCATCAGTCGCAGCGACGAATGCTCATATCTCTCATGACACGGTTCGAAGGCGAATCATCGACCTTCATCTCCAACAAAAGACACGCATAATCGACCACCTGAGGAGTGTTCCAGGTCAAATTCATATTGCGTTCGATGGCTGGCGTTCAAGGAATCGGCATGCTCTGTATGGGATTGTCTGCTTTTATGTTGACAAAAATGGAATCTCGTCGAAGTTGGTCCTTGGCCTACCGGAGTTGAAGAATTGCCATTCGGGGGGAAATATTGCAGCCCAGATCCTCGAGATCTTGGAGAGCTATGAGATACTCGATAGGGTGGGGTACATCACGCTTGACAACGCCGGGAATATGGATACAGCAATGGAGGACATTGCGGAGGCGCTGGGATTCGATCCGAAGAAACGGAGAGTGCGATGCTTCGGCCATGTGCTCAACTTGGTGGTGAAAGCCCTGTTGTTTGGGTACAAAGCTGAGGCTTTTTGAAGCAGAAATTGATGGAGAATCTGTTTCTGGCGCTGCCCAGCACGAGATCTGGCGAAAGAAAGGCCCCATTGGGAAGCTCCATAACCTGGTCCATTGGATCCATCGGTCTGACAAGTTGACCTATCGTCTCCGTGCGCTGCAGGAAGAACTTTTTCAGCATTCTGACAACCCCAAGATTCGAGCGAGGAAGCCTGTCGACGTTGTTCGCGATAACCAGACGCGGTGGTTGTCGACCCTGTATATGATGCGACGCGGTCTCTTGTTGCGTCCTTTTCTGGAGGACCTAGTTGAGAAGGTCACGCTTGAATTCAACAAGGAATGCCGCAACGGGGCTAGACGGAGGGAAGAGATACCGCTCTGTCTCCGGGAGGAGAGTCTTCTTGGGGAGAAGGACTGGAAAGTAATTGAGTTGATGGACAAGGTGCTGCTTGGTTTCGAGGAGGCACTCCGGATGCTTGAAGGAGATGCTCAGAGCCGGGTACGTAAAGGTGGCCGTATTGAGGCATATGGCAATATGTGGGATGTTGCTTCAACGTATGAATTTCTGATGGAACGTCTGGAGGAGTGGAAAGCAGCAGCAGAGAATTACCCGGATCCTGAGCACTTCAGGATAAACATCAACCTGGGGTGGGATAAGTTGAACGAGTACTATACGAAACTGGACGAGACGCCAGCTTACTATGCTTCCGCCATTCTAAATCCGGCCTCGCGTTGGGGATATTTCGAGAATACGTGGACCGGCAAAGCACAGCTGCCATGGCTTCAGGAGGCAAAAAGAATGGTGAAGACTCTGTGGGAGGAAGAGTATAAATCACTACCGAATGTTTCGAATTCAGATGAGGAACCTCCATTCAAGCGTTTAAAGGCAATGAGTGCTCTCGAAAGACACCGAGCACACAGAACTTCGTCTCTAGCAGGCAGATGTCCTTTGGATAGGTCAGTGAACGCAGACCATGATGAATATGACCACTGGCTGTCGAGTCCGGACGTTAAGAGCGACCCTCTTGTCACGGATCCCATCCAATATTGGTGGGAGAGACGGAAAGATTACCCTCGACTGTCGCGAATGGCTCTTGACCTGCTTTCGGTACCGCCTATGTCGGCAGAGTGCGAGCGTTTGTTTAGTGCAAGGTTGGAAATCGATCGACTGATCGACTTGATCGATTCGATTGATCGATTCGATTTCGATTTCGATCAATCGATCCAGCTGGTCAATCGATATCGATCGATTAATTAGAAACCCTAGTCGATCGATATCGTATCGATCAAACCTCCAGTCGATCGTTGAGGAAAACTGCTCGATCGGTGTCATATCGATCAAACCTCTAATCGATCTATACGATCGCCGATTGCCAACTTATATCTAAAGTGTCCCGGGTAGCTTGCCAACCAGCCGGCGTCATACGCGACAAATCCGCCTCCCGACGCGTCCACCCCGGCAAGCCGTCAGGGGCCCGACCAGCCTTAACCTTACGCGACGCGTGCTAGCCAGGATATAACCAGCGAAAATGAGCGGTTTGAATCCTTCGTCTTCCAATCTAACCTCCTTTACACTATTTGCCAGGCTGCTCCCGCCACCATGGACTCGTTTGATGAGGGCATAGAGACGGCTTCTACTACGCCGCCACCCTCCGAGCCGTCGACTATTTCAGCCTCGATGACATATGCAACCATAAAATTTCCGGACTACGATGTTTGGACGGCTGATAAATTCAGGCGATTCCCTGGGTTTACGATAGGCCATGACCCTTCTCGAGAGCGGACATGGTGGTGGCATTTCGGATTCAGAATGAAGGATAATAGGCCACGGACTCGCAAGATAGTATGGGTCTGCGAGAGATGCTTCCTCCGGAACAAACCGAGGACCACGGATTATGTATTCATTGCTTCGACTATTAAGGAACGTTGGGTTACCCAAGGGGGTAAAGACCAAGACAAATCTGCGATATTGAAAGAAAAACTTTCTCTTGAGGAGTGGAAAGTTGTTGCCGCGCTCCAGAGGATCCTTCAGCCTTTCAGGATCGCCTCAAGGCAACTACAAGGTGAGGGTATTGCTGGCAAACGCTCAACTTCAGGGGGATTCGACGAGTATTTCCCAACGGTGGAGATGCTCCTTGATCACCTCGAGCTGGCTGTTCAAGGAGTGATGATTGAAGAGAACGAGGATCAGATCATGGAAGAGGTGCAACTGTTCAACGACATGGATGTGAACACTCGGAGACTTCTGAAGGTTTACATCAAGCTCGGATGGAAGAAGCTGAACGAGTACTATGGCAAGCTACCATGCAGTACCCACCTGCCGGTCATACCCACCTACCGGTCAGCGAAAAAAAAAATCCCCCATACATAATGCGCGTTTGTAACCTCATGGGAAAAAATTAATAAAAATAGTAAAAATAAGTTAATTACTGGAGTTCAGATCAAAATTGGATCTATTTTAGTATTCTCTAGGTCTCTTAACCTCACGCCCTGTGCGGGTGCGTACGACACCTAATTCTTCCCTCCCTGAATATGACCTCTCATCCTCTTCCATCCCTCCCACCTCGATCACATCCTCAACAACACCCGCCCCTTCAATTGCTTCGTTTGGCTCTGAAATTGTGTCACCAGCCGCTAAAGCCTCTGCCAGCGTCATAAATTTCTTATTGGGGTTCGGTACCGCCTTTCTCTTCTTACCTCTACTCAACCGGCCAACTTCCTCCTCCAGGCTGGCTATTCTGGTGCTCAAAGAGGCGATCTTGGACTCTTGGGCTTCAAACCCTTTTGATATCACAGAATACCGCCTTCTGGTAGAGGGGCTCTTGTTCTTCCCCAGGTCTCTGATGTGACGGCTGGTCTTTGGCGTATTATCAGAGTCGACTTGCCCGTCTCTGTGGCCGTCTGATCCAGGCGTCGTTTCCTTCTTGTCTGGCTGAATCTCAGGATGCATGAGCGCTTTCCGTCGTGAGATCGGCCAGTTTCCAGTCACTCTCCAGCCCGAAAGGATGTTTTTCTTCGTCATACCCACTTCCCTGGCTTTGGCATAAGCCTTGATGAAGTTGACCTTGTCCACCGGCGCAGAATCCGTCAGGCTTGCCAGTTTTTGGAGTTCTTTTCGATATGCAGCCTTGGATGCGTTGAAAACACCATTATCCAGTGGCTGTAGGCCATGAGAGCAATGTGCAGGCAGGTAACAGCAATATACGTTGTTCAAAAAACACGTGGCCATCCACTCATCCTGGATTTTCAGTCAGCGGTATTTCTGATCGAGAACAGGTAGACACCCACAGATACATGGCTCCCATGGCCATCTAATATTATAAGCCTTGCATCTGACTCATCTGCTGGCTGAGTTTGGGGCAGATAAACCTCTTTGAGCCACTCGACCGCGATATGGTTGTCTGTCCAGCCGTTATCGGACGTGATATAATACCAGTCGGCGATCTTGTTAAACTCATCAACAAACCACTGCTTCTGAAGTTCTTTGCCCTTGAAGATAATTCCCGGCTTTAGAAGACGGCCATCTGCAGTGACGGCTTCGATAAAACTAGTCCAAGTGCGGGACTGCGAGCCTTTGAGGAAGGCCTTCCTCCTGGGATCGCTACTGCCAATTACCAAGGAATCCAAACCTAGATTTGCAATTTGTTGGTAAGTCTTGTATCAGAAGTGGTCAGTACTCACCAAATCCAGCCATGATACCGCCCTCGTCAACATTAACCGTGTTCTCAGGCTTGATCCAGCCAGCCATATTCTCTCTCCCGGATATCAAAGTACCAATTGACAGCCATTGGGGTAAAAGAATTGAACCTTGCAGCTTCCTGGCGTTTTCCTACCTTCGTATCGATCTCTGGATGGCGTTTAATAAACCTGGCTAGCCAGTGTACACCGATAGGCCTTTCCCGGCCCTGCTGTCTCAACAGGGCAGCTACGGTGGCGCGAACTTGACTGTGGGAAGGAGCATAGCCCAAGGCCTCTTGTCAAAGTATCCATGTAACTAATCTAGCCTCTTGGGATTTGTATAACAGCTGGGCAGGTTGGGTGACCTCGGACTTTGACGGTAGGCCTCTTAATCGGTCAGACAGAGTGGTTTGGGGCATTCCATGCTTCTGGGCGGCCTGGTGCTGCGAGAGGTGATTATCTGTAACATCCAGTATAGCTTCAATGACATCATTCTCTGTATAAGACTGTTGAGGCATTTTCAAGGCGATTAAAGGAAGCTGCTACAGATAAAAGTTTGATGAAATTTCGGGGAGGCTGGGTGATGAAGGAGACATTTCGAGAAATTTTACATTAGTGCCATGCGACCAAACTGCTTGTGTAAAATACAAATGAACATGCCAATATGAAACAACATGAAACTCTCAGTAAGACACAATATGTTCCATGTAAATAACTTCAATTTTGGCCAAGCACTGTGCAAGCGAAGTTGGACATTTTGTATGGGGAATTTCTTTTTTCGCTGACCGGTAGGTGGGTATGACCGGCAGGTGGGTACTGCATGGTAACCTCCACTGCTTATGTAGCGGCCGTTGTATTCCATCCTTGTAAGAAATGGCGAGCTCTCGAACGGCTTTGGGACCAACTCCCGACTCGTCAGACATCAGAATGGAGGAGAAGGTATGATAGAAGCCTAACGACCATATGGGAAGACAAGTACAAGAACAAGGCTTATGGGGCGGGGTCTGGGACCGTTTCGGCAGCAGAGGCTACGAGTGCCTTGGACTATATTGAACGCCGGCTGGCCTTCAGTCGCTCATTGGCTACGGGCAGTTCTGATTCCCAAGGGCGACAGTGCAAGCGACAACCAGCGGCGGCGATATCGCCACAAGACGAGTTTGACCAGTATCTGTCAGAGCCACCAGTTGACAACATGGCATACAAAGCTGATCCGATTGGTTGGTGGAGAGACGTTGGTGCTATACGTTTTCCTCGGCTGTCGTACATGGCCGTTGACTTTCTTACTATCCCATCATCCTCGGCAGAAACGGAGAGAGACTTTAGCAGTTGTGGGAGGATGATAACACCACTGAGGTCACGTTTACGACGGCATATTGTGGGCATGTCCCAGTGTCTTCGATCCTGGAGCAAAGCCGGCATCTACCGGCCGACTCTTCCTCTTAGTCTACTTGAAGGCGAGAATTGGAGGCAAGTTCTTCAACTGGTAGGCAGGATAAGGGTAGATAGGGATAGCGAAACCCAGAACTGATCTAATTGGTCATCGATCGATATCGATTGCTAGATCGATCGATTGTCGCCCTCAGTTGATCGATATCGATCGAGCGGTGGTGATGCTCGATACAAATCGATCGTTTAGGGCTTGAAATCGATCGATATGATAACCGATCGACTAGTGATCGATTGATATCGATCAACTGAAGGTGACGATCGATTTCCAACCATGGTTTAGTGTTGCTGGGCAAATGGTCTCACCGCTGCGGACTCGACTGGAGGCTAGCACGATAGGGATGACACAGACGCTAAGGTCCAGTGTGTCCAACAACCAAGTAAAGCAAAATTTGTACCCCTTTTTTTACTTGGTTGACAGAACCCCTTGCTTGACTTGGTTTACTCGGCAACAGCGGCTTGATTTACTTGGTTGGTTGACATTACTCGACTATTTTTCATGCCCTGTATAGCTACGGTGGTAGATCTAGGCTAATATTCCGCTTCGAAGCAAGTGCTTCTGGCATTCAATCGCTGCTACCGTGTCCGAACTGAGCCGGTTCCGTTCATCCGTAATGACCTTCTTTGTCTGTGAGAAGACGCGCTCACATTCAGCGCTCATTGCTGGGCAACTGAACAAGTCAAACGCCATCTTCGACAGGATAGGATAGTCAGATGCATGGCGAACCCACCACTCCAGAGGATCCTCAACATCCAGATCAGCCTTGTTAGTCCTCGCCATAAACTCATCCAGCTCAGACGTCAACTTTACCCGCTTCTTTCCTCGTGTAGCTGACATCGCAGTGACAGCAAGACTCTGCCGACGCTTACGAGCTTGCTGAAGTGGATCAAGAGCGATACTGTTGTCAGCAATTGCTTCCTCCTCCAGCTCCTCCGGCTCCTCCTCTTGTCCTACTCCGTCCATTCGGTCCGCTTCCGCAGCTGCTGCCTCGTATTGTGCAAAAACCTCCTGTACCACTCTCTTTGCGCCGCTGATCCATTGCCTGTTGTGACTCCATTCAAGCTCGAAATAGGTAAATTTGTTAGCCGGATGTAGGGCAACTGCACACCGGTATGCAGGGGTGGCATCAGTGAGGCCAAAATATTCCTCAAGCTTGATACGAGCGGCATCAATAGCATGGGAATAGTATGTTGACACCACGTCAGGGTGATCATCTGCGAACTTCCCAGCCTCTTGGAGCTTCTTGAAGAGCACATCCAGCGACTCGAGAGTCTCGTGAAGTGAGCCATGTGATCCTTCCGAGCCAGATTTGTTAGCCCGGCCCTCCATGCGTTTTGTTAGATCCTTGAAAGGTTTGAGGATATTGAGGAAGTGATCGAGATCAACCCAATCCTGCGGAGTTGGGATATCTTGTGAGATATCGTATCCTTCGGCGACGATGCGGCGATAGTTGAGAAAGAAGAGATCAATGGCGTGGCGGAGTTTCAGAGCTCTCTCAATCATGGAATATACAGAGTTCCAGCGGATACCACCATCGACCAGGACCCTGGTGTAGAGGTGTTCGATACTGCCTTCGTCATAAGCCCGCAGGATGTACTGTTTCAGCCGCTCCCGTCTCTGGTCGCTTCTGTTGATCCACACGCAGAAGTTATGGAGCTTGCCAATACAGCTTTGCTTCCTCCATATCTCAAACCGCTCGTCATCGGATGCAGCGCGCAGCTGTTTCTCCAGCTTGCTAACGCCCTTGCCAAAGAGAAGAGCTTTGACGATGATGTTCAGCATATGGCCGACGCACCGAAGGCGGCTTTCGCGGTTGATTGTCGGGTACTGCTCTGCTAGCTCTTGGATGCATACATCGTTGCTTGCAGCGTTGTCCATCATGAAGAAGCCAATGATTGGCGAGACGTCGTAAAAGTCGATGACGGTAGACAACACTTTGGCAATGTTCTCACCGGAATGAGGACCCTTTAGAGGTGGGAGGTCTAGAAGAGCTGTTTGTAACTTGTGGCGCTCATCCAGGAAGTGAGCGACAACGGCAAGATAGTTTGTCCCTTCTTCAGATGTCCATGCATCCATCGATACATGGACCTTGCTTTTGGCGGATTGCAGCTTTGTCCTTGGCCAAACGCGTCTCCCACCATCGCCAAGCCACTTCTCTTTGACCCAACTGCCAAGAGTAAATGGGCTTCTGGGAAGGATCTTATCGATATCCTCCAGATAATTGATAAACATCTCATTCGTCCGCTGATGAGTCGCCTGACGAAATGTGAGGCCAAGGTCAATCACCCAGTCAGTAAAATCGTCCTTGAATTTCAGGTCGTTGAACACCGCGCGCCGGCTTCCGAGGTATGGCGTAAGGCTTGCTGTCCTCTTGGCTATGCTGAAAGGATCGGCTCCTATGGCTTTGTAACCGAATTCTTCCAGTCTGTGCTGCTGTTTAAGGTGATAATTGATGCTGGTCGTGCTCTCACTGGCAAAAAGCGCAGCATCGTGATGGCCGCTACTATGGCAATACTTGCAGAGCCAGAACTTATTGTTCCCATCTGTGGTAAGCTGTGCGCCGTGCCTGTAGATTGCTGAAGGCTGGGGTTTGGAGTTGATGGCGCGCTTGTGGGGCTGGCGGTATCGAATAGATGGTACTGGCTTCCTGTTGTAGCGGATTTTGTCCCAGTCGATAGGGAAAGGGCACTGAGAGGCGTCCGGCGCACCTCTTTCGTCAGAAAGCCTTGAAGGGGAGGGCTTATCGTTAGGCACATGGGTTTGAGTTGAGGCGGAGCTAGGAGTGCTCGGCTGGGCGGGGCCGAGCGACTCAGAAGGGGTCCTAGGAGGAGTGGTTTTTTCGAGCCTTCCATGAGGCTTAAAGAATGGGCGCGAAGACATATTTGGTTTGTTCTTCAAGTTATTGGACCAAATCGGCAGCCTTGGCTCTGTGGAAAGGTTGGAGGAGAAAGAAAAGGAGATCCTCACCCATTTCATTTAAAGACTGGGGTGCGCTGTCTTCCTAGCCTGCCCTATTAAGGTTAGACTTTGTTGGCCACTTTCCCAATCCGGTAACTTAGTCGAGTAACTTCAAGTTAACTCGAGTAAGCCAAAAAGGCTTGCTTGTGGTTGGTCGGAGGGGGTCTTACTTGTGGTTGGTTGTTACGTAATCAACCAACCACAACCAAGCAAATCAAATAACTTGGTTATTGGACACACTGCAAGGGCTAGACAAAACCGAGAAAGAGGCAAGGATGAAGGAGAAATTCAACGAAGGGCTTCAACCAGTCAACAATGTCAAAGACTTTGTATCAATAGCTATGAAGAGCGAGCCAACCGCTGCTATCGCCTGGCTAGGTATCACGACATTGATAGATGTGAGAAATACTATCCTTATTGTATTTGCCCTTGCTAATAGTTTATAGCTCGTTGCAAACCCACTCACTGAACCAGGCATCAACCGCGACGGAGTCAGATACGTCCTCGAACGAGTTGAATGGTACTGGGAGTTGGCACAACTCTTGCTCGACCCGGGCAAGGTTGATGGTTCCATCATCAGGTTACAAAGTCTCCTTAGGCGCAACGTCATCAAACTCTACAAGAAGCTGCTGCTATATCAAATGCAGAGTGTATGCCTGTACAACAAACACTGGGCTGCCGTCATCGTCAGGGATCTCTTCAAAGGAGACGATTGGCAGAACAAGGTCGACTCGATTAAGAAAGCCGAGGCTTCCTTACGAGACGACGTGAATCAGCACAACTCCGAAGAGCTCAAATCTCGACTTCGGAGGATCGACAACACGCTTGGCCGTTTACGCCTAGACGTTAAGGCAGTAGAATCGGCCGTCCAAGTCCAGACCCAGGTGCTGCGCCAGGTCCATCACGACGAGAACGACCAGAAATGCCTCCAAGATCTACGCATTGTCGACCCCGAAGCCCATAAGGAGAACATCGAGAAGACAAAAGGCGGCCTGCTCAAGGATTCGTACTACTGGATTCTCGACCACGACGACTTTCGGCGATTCCGGAATGATCCAGAGAGCCGATTACTATGGATCAAAGGCGACCCGGGAAAGGGGAAGACGATGCTTCTATGCGGTATCATTAACCACCTCAAGCAGGAGACGTCCCAGGTGTTGTCGTTTTACTTCTGTCAAGCCACACAGAGCGAGCTCAGGAGTGCAGTATCCGTGCTCCGTGGCCTCTTATGGCTTCTCTGTGACAGGCAGTCGCAGCTGACTTCATTCGTCCGATCTAAGTACGACAACCAAGGCAGCAAGCTCTTTGAAGACGGCTATGCATTTGAGTCTCTAAAAAGGATCTTTCTCGACATGCTCAAGGACCCTTGCTTGCGAGAGGCTGTCTTCGTTGTTGATGCTCTAGATGAGTGCTCAGACGATAGCAGGAAAGATCTCATTGATTTCATTCTCGAGGCGTCCCGCCACTCCTCCTCCAAATGGGTCGTGTCTAGTCGCAACTTGCCGTCAATTGAGGTGCAGTTTCAAGACTCCGAGAACATTAGGGTACCGCTTGAGCTGAACAAGGACTCTATATCTCAAGCGGTGATGATGTTTATCGAATACAAGGTTGAACAGCTGGCACGAAAAAAGATATACCACCCAAAAACAAAGGACGATGTGCGCAACAAGCTGCTACTCAAGGCCAACGACACCTTTCTTTGGGTAGCCCTGGTGTGCAAAGAGTTGGCACGTCCCGAGGTCAAAGCCCGGAATACCATTGACAAGCTGGATTCTATACCCGGAGGACTTAGCGAACTCTACCAGCGCATGCTGGAACAAGCTTTCATGTCGGAAGATGGAGATATATGCCGGAAAATCCTTGCTACGGAATGTATCACTTATCGCCCCATTTCATTGGACGAACTGCGAACTCTTGTGGCAGACACCAAGGACTTCAGTGACAAGGAGTTGAAAGAGGTTATTGGAGAGTGTGGCTCATTTCTGACTCTTCAAGAGGACATTGTCTATTTCGTGCATCAATCGGCCCAGGATTTCCTTACCGACAGTGCCAAGAGCGATATCTTCCCTTCCGGTATCCAAGATCAACACTACCTCATATTCCGGCGATCGTTGGACGCTTTGATGACACTCACTCGCAATATTTACAATCTGGAATTCTCAGGAGACCTTTGCACCGAGATTTCGTGCCCGAAGCCTGACCCGTTATCTCATCTTCGCTATTCCTGCCTGCACTGGGTGGACCACCTTGAAGTAATCAAAGGAAATAGGAATCAATCAGACGATGAGGCCATTTCCAGGTTCATAGGCAAGAGGTTCCTGTATTGGCTGGAGGCTCTCAGCCTACAAGGCCAAATGCCGCAAGGAGTAAAAGCAGTACAGACGCTGAAGGAGATCATAGTAAGTCCACTGAATAATACATATAGAGATAGTTTTGACACTTCGACAGACCAATACAGCAGCTCCAGGCCTAGACAGTCTGGTGGAAGATGCGCGACGATATGTGCTTTCTCATGGAGGCGTGATTGCGATTGCTCCGTTACAAGCTTACGCATCAGCACTCGTTTTCAGCCCTGAGTACAGCCGAATTAGAGAACTGTTCAAGAAGGAGGAGCCGGATTGGATGGTATTGAAGCCAAGAATGGGGGCAGATTGGAACGCTTGCCTGCAGACGCTCGAGGGCCATGGCGACCGGGTGACGTCGGTGGTGTTCTCGGCAGATGGCCAGCGTCTTGCATCTGGCTCAGATGATAAGACAGTCAAGATCTGGGACGCGGCCACGGGCGTATGCGAGCAGACGCTTAACGTTGGGAGAGTATTATATCACCTTTCATTTGATCCAACGTCAAATGCTCTCCTCTCTACCGATATTGGACTTCTAAATCTGGATCGCCCGGCTCTGCCGCCTGTCATAAATGATCGGTCGACTGAGATAACGTTACCGCGTGTTAGCCATTCTGGATGGGGTATAAGCGCGGATGGCGAATGGATTGTTGAAGATGGAAAGAAGATGCTTTGGCTGCCTCCGGACTATCGAGGGGGCATGCCTGCTATTGGTAGATCAACGGTCGCTATCGGCTATCATTCAGGTCGTGTGTTAGTGTTGAAATTCTGTTAGAGCAGAGGCAGGCATCATTGGAGTCTTGAATCCAGTGGGTAAATCCGACTTCGGGTTTAAAGCTTAGGGTTAGGGTTAGCTAGCTACTACATCATTATCGAACTTCCCATTTTCACTGAAAGTGGAATCTTTACAATACTATTGGCTAATAACCCCTGTTCTTACCCCGATTCCCACTTTCACCTGAAAGAGGACTGTGAATAACAGACCCCCAGCAAAATGCAACCTAAAGTGGTGATCTCGCCTTTTCATTGGTTGACTTTGCTTTTTCTTCTCATCCAAGAGTTTCAACTTGAAGCTATACTAACGTCTTATCTACATCATTATTCCAGCTCCAAATTCAAGTGAAAAAGGACGTTTACGCGTCTTGATTGGGCCATCACCCCTGTTTTCCTCTTTCACTTGAAAGTGGGTACTTGACGAAACTGCCGCGACTCCACTTTCAGCGATAGCAGGGGCGCTTTATCATCTCATTGGTGCTCTGGTCATAACCCTGGATGGTTCTTATCGTGTTTGAGGTGGTAGCTCAAAGCTTTGCAACGTATGTAATATATGTAATATAAGTTAATTAAAGTTTGATTACGGAATTCCACGCGAACAGCGCGTCTTTGACGCGCGCTTTTAGGACAGGTCTAAACTTTATAGAGAGAATAGCCCTCAGTGTTCTTCAAAGGCAACTTACAGTGAATGAAGACTAACTTCTAAGAGAGATAAGAAGAAAAAGGAGAGAAAGTTACAATAAACATATATATGTAAGAATATAATAGATATGGATTCAGGCTCCCCATTTTATTCATTGTTCCTAGATCAATAAAAATACATCATCTTATAGTAATAGTACTACCTACTATGGGTCTTGATAGCTTCCATTACAACGCCGATCACCAGGTCATAGTCTGCCGCCTCTGCGGAACATGCCTGGTTCCGAAACAAACAAGCTGGAGGAGTCACTTGCGGGCCGAGCCGCACCGGATGAAAGGTGACGAACTGCGACTGACGATCGAGCGGTTTTTGAGCTACGAACTGCGCCCAGTTGAGGCATTGCGGCAGTGGAGGGCCGATAGAAAAAGGCCATGCCGGCCTATAGAGGGTCTTACCATGTACGAAGGCTACATCTGCACCTGCACGGAAGTCCAATGTGACTATTGCACGCGGCGGGCTAGGAAGATGTACGATCACATGCCGGTTCACGGGAGGAAGGCCTCGGAGCATACGAACGCTATGCCTCTCTGGAGGGCATGCAAGCTCCAGACATACTTCACGGCTAAGGGCCTTATCGACTATTTTCTGGTCGAAGAAGACCCATCTCTGCCACTAACGGGAGGAGCGCTGGCAGGGTCGGGCCTGTCCATCATGGCGTCCACGTCACAGGAGGAGGGAAAGCTGTTTGAAGACCTAAAGGCTGACATTATCCAGGCCTCGCGCGACCTAGATAAGGAGGCCGAGATTGTGCAAGACGTCGAGGCGTCACGGGCTGATCGGGTACCCTGGCTTGTCCATACCGGGTTCCCTACGCACCTGCAGGGTCTCCGCGATACCGAGATCATGTCGTCGTATGCATTACCACGAAGCGGGGACGATGATGACGACGACGGCGGCGGCGGTGGCGGCGATGGTGATGATGATGACGATGACGATGACGATGACGATGATGGAGAAGAAGAAGGCGGCGCAGTTGACACGGATATAGATCTCAGGCGTATTCTTGCCGCAGCCGAGAGTACACTCAGAGATGCATATAAGCTATGCAGCGACAAATCACCCGATCGTAAGATGACGCAGCAGCGTGCGAAGAGACTAAGCAATTTCCGCAGCGACGATAGCCATATGAGCAGTGCAAAAGCCAGCAAATTCCGCAGCTTTAAGAACGAGTCATCCCTTACCTCCTATTTCCGGATCACAAAGCAGCTGTTGGCATACTATTACCGGGTGGTATATCGTGTGGATGGCCATTTCACAAGAGAGGGTGAAAGCCATGCAGTGCCGCAGGACATAATCGAAACAACCCCTCTGCAACGACAAGCCATGGAGGATGTCATCGGTGCGTTGCGGAGGCGAGAAAAGGCGGCAAAGGGGAGGGGGGCGCCAAGTTGCGATAAGAAGGAAGGTATAGCTACCAGGGACTATGATGAGTGTGACGCCGAGCTGAAGCACACCATCCGCAAATTTTACATCTCGCTCATCTGCCAGACTGTCGGAAGCAGGCCATTCCGGTCTGCCATCTTGAGCTTCTGTGCTATGCTCAGCCGGACGAAGGCTCTGACGCGCCGGGTGGATAACGAGCAGCACAAGCGGTGCACATGGCGCGAACCAGGGAACTTCAACAGCAATCTATCGGCACTCACCTGGACTGCCCAGCTCATCCTGTTCGACTTCGTGTGCTTCCAGAAGCAGGACGACAAAGACGGAATCCCCGATCTGCTGGATCAAATGTGCAAGAAGTACTTTCAGCAGATGGCGGAGACACCTTTCGGGCATGTACTGCAATGGAGGCTATATCTCTTTGCGGCCTCCCGCACCAGTCTTACCAAGCACCAAGCCCGCTGGTCCCTTGATGGGGAAACGGTCGACTATATGGGGACGAAGCTACACATGGAACAAGTGACACAGCTGGTCGAGTCTGAGTTCCGCCAGGCGCACTCGCTTCTGTATGATGAGCTCTTGTTTGGAATGAGGGACGTTGCTCCGATCGAGGCGTGGAGGCTGCACGACGATCTAGATGTAGACGACTACGGCGCTTCGTGGTTGACAGACGGGAGGAATCGAGAGATACTGGCGGGGACGCATGACGCCCTGCTCCGACAGATCGAAGAGAGGGCGGATCTACGGCAGGTATTCGTGCGGCTGGATCCAGACGGTGGGGTTCGCCTCTGCCCCAAGGCGATAGCTATCTATGAGGCGCATGTTCAGGAGTTCCTCAAGAGGATGCTGGCACCCATCTCGGTTCCTTCGGGCCCTCCATTACGCTCCCCAGAACTACTCTCCATCACGTACATCAACACGGGTGCCCGCCGCCGATCGGTATTTCTGTGGGAGAAGATGGTCATGATATATGTGCGATACAGTAAAAGCCAGGAACAGACCGGGGAGGAGAAGGATAACATCAGGTTCCTACCCCCGGCCGTCGGAAACCTCCTCTTGACATATCTCGCGTTCGTGCTGCCGTTGCGTCAGGCCTTTCTGCGTCAGAGCAAGCCGGGGGCTCTACTTTCGCCATACCTATCAGCCGCGGAAATGACGAAACAGATGTTCTTCCTGTAGCTGTTGGGCATCAGCTAGTAACGTTGATGGTGAAGGAATTGGTGGAGAGGTCTCAACGACTTTGTCTTCTAAAGGGTCGGCCATTACGGGAGGTGTGAATGCGTCAAACAGATCGATGAAAATTTGGACCTGTACGGGAAATTACCCCAGGATATCCTCTATAACTACTGGGGGCCCGAAAATAAGTTAGGAAATACTAAAGTCTGTGTGGCCCTGCTAACCCTCACAAAAGACAGTACCTCCTAACAGGGTGGATCCAGATGTCCAAAACTGGATAACTACCTTGTCCCACTAAAAGTCCACCGCTGCAAAAATCCACTACACCTACATCAACCAGGGTCGCCGATGTAGGGTAGTTGATCACGTCGAGGGTTCAGGTTGATTGATGTAAGTGTATGAGTAATACACCAATCGATCGACCGGTGGGTTTCGATGTAGTTGATCGGAACCTTGCGAGTCTTAATAGTTCCTAGGGTCAACTGGTCTGTACTTGTAGCATAGCATCATCGACCTAAGGGCTTCGATCCACATAGCAGACTAAGATGAGTGCTCCACCCCGCTCTGTGAATAAAACGTGTGGTGAGACGCCAGTCCCTGGTGGCTACATCTTTTCCTCTATCACCTGTATTCAATCTATCTTTTTGTGTGTGAGAGTAAGATGAGCCAAGATCTGGATGGCCTATCCTCAAATTTCAGGAACATCGTGGAGCGAGATGAGCCAGACGAGAGCACTTTGTTGAATGATGCGACTGCAAGTTTCGAGATAGAAACAGATACTGAGCGCGAGGGAGAATGGCCTCAACCCTCCATCTTTGTCACCCTGCATCGGTATTGATCCTTGACATTGACCTAATGCAACGTGCTGACGGGATGCTTGTTGTAGGATAAGGAAATTGGTACTGGCAAGCATAGGTGCATCCCTGCGCTCTGTCCTCCAATATATCTCCTCTAACCTTATTTGCTAGACGACCCCTATTCCCTGGAACAGCTGAAGAGTCCGCGAGTCAATCATCTCATTGTACGTCCATTGGTAGATCGCCTGTACGACGAGAACAACTACTCCATTGGTGCGCCATACCCTTTTCGAAGACCAAGGATGGGAGCAACTCAATTCAATTCAACATAAGTCAACCCACATCAATATTTTGTCGAGAAGCCAATATAATATGTGTATTTTATCTCGCCCCTGGCCTAATCTCCATATCATATTGGCTCCTCGACAAAATGTTGATGTGGGTTGACTTGTGTTGAATTGAATTGAGTTGCTCCCATCCTTGTTGAAGACGATCGCTGGGACGTATCGCACTGTATGCTGACAACAATCAGTCTATTGTCTCCTCGCAAACCGAGTACAGTTCCTACGCGAACAGTCCAGTGTCATCGGCCAGAGCACCAGCATAGCCCGCGCAACATTATGCGAGCTGTTGGCCATCAAGATCCTGCGCAACTTTCACGACGATAATCCATGTCTAGACGGTCTCCTCTTACTTTCCAAGATCCTGGTTCAAGGGTTTGACCCCTTCCATGGTGCTCCGCCTGAAGTCGAACAGTACGGGCGCTATCCGCAATGGCCGATTCAGAAGCGTGGCGGCCATGAGAGGAAGCTGACTGCGCTCGAACTCGCCATCATATCCGAGAGCAAGACCTTTGCCAGTTCTTCAGGGTGTAGACGTGTTATAGATGCAGTGTACCGTGGAAAAATCGTCTACACGCCTCTCTCGTTCGTTGATATTCTCCCCAACCATTATGAGTATCTTCCAGTGTCTCTGTACGAACCGCGCAAGGCGCCGCTGCTTGACCATCATCGTCTCGCCGTTCCGCGCACCCGGTACATAATCGAGCTAGTGCACTACATCATACTCACTTTTCTCTATGTTTGCACGATGCGGTATCGGGATCCCGAAAACCTGACTGGCAATGAGGTAGTCTTCATTCTATACTCTGCCGGCTGGGTTCTTCACGAACTCGCTGCCATCATTGAACACGGATGGATGATACATTCGCAGACTTTATGGTCATTCTTAGACCTTTCATACACTGTCATCTTCATGGCTTACATCACAGTTCGGGCCTATGAGCTGGATGTAAGCAGCGTGCAGAATGGCTTGGCACATAATATACTGTGTCTCGCAGCCCCAATCCTTCTGGCCAGACTGGCCTTCAACATTCTACCAGACCATATTGTCTTTATTTCGCTCCACGCCATGATGAAGGAGTTTTTGATCCTCACATTTCTCGCCATATGGTGTTTCACTGGGTTCCTGTTGGCACTGCAGTGGCTTTCTCCAGGAGATGGCTCGATTCCAAACGACTTCACCATCATCAAATGGCTGCTGTGGATCTGGTTCGGACTGGATGGAACAGGAATTGAGGAATCTGTTCAGTTTCACGTCATTTTAGGACCGGCACTGACAATTACCTTTGCCTTTCTCGGCAATACTTTATTTCTCACGATTCTTGTCTCGCTCCTCACCAACCGTTTCAGTACCATAGTCACATCTGAGGATGTTGAGATCCAGTTTCGAAAAACCGTCCTCACATTTGAGGGCGTGAAAAGCGACGCTATATTTACGTACCCGCCACCGTTCAATCTCTTTGCTCTGCTGATACTGCTTCCTATCAAACAATTCCTGTCGCCACTCGAGTTCTACTCGATTCACGTCTTTCTCGTACGACTTGTCAATGCGCCTCTATTGTTTTGCGTCGGTTTCTATGAACGCCGACGCCTATGGACCTTTGGACCTGATGCAGCCAAAGTGTCGAGAATGTGGAAGTTCACAGGCTTCTCACCGCACGGCGACATACAGGCTGTATTTGAAGTCGAAGCCCCGGCCGAAGTTCTGCGAGAGGCTAATGAATTGGATGGGTTGAGCGAAATGGGTTTTTCTGATGGTGATGCCGTGTCAAGGCTCTCTCGAGAAAGGGAAATTAGAGCACCGGTTGTATTTAACCTAAGTAATGCAGGGACATAGTCTCCAGGTCAAGCTCCCGTAGTTTGATCCCTCTACATAGATGCCGCATTGCAGGGTTCAAATCCACGACACTCCACGACACATTTGTGAATATGGCGTGGATATGGGCGGCCAATACATGGGCACCTAGGTACCCAAATAAAATAGCGCACCAGGTGGGAGCCAATAGGTTCACGGGTACCCGTGATTCTATTCATTTCACGGGTCCCGTAAAAATAACTAAGCACAGTGCGCCTAGTCCTGATTTCAACCTACGAGTCGATGAAAACACACTGTCTTGCTTTTTAACGCCGTCGCGTCAGGACGCGAAGAACGACATTCAGCGGTGATCCTCAAACAATGGGAACGATCTTATTGAGGCTCAGGTACTTGAAGAAGTAGGGAGCGACCTCATGAGAAATGGAAGGAGGGGCGTCAAAGAGATCTGGAAAAGGATAGAGGAAGACAGCGAGACTCAGCAGGCTCGTCATTCTGCCGAAGGGCACAGTGAGGGATGTATTGTAGTACAATTGTAACATGCATTCGGCTTTAATTGTCTAATTCCACTTGTTGTGGCGTGCAGGAAGGGGGTAGACGCACTGTGCTTAGTCATTTTTACGGGACCCGTGAACCTATTGGCTCCCTACACCGGACAGTTGCTTACATAATTTACACTTACACTACTGGCGTCGTCTAGGCGCACAGGACCTGTGTGCTCGGGGCACAGCCCCCCCTGACTAAGCATTCATCATTTATGGGCGGCCAATACATGGGCACCCAGGTGCGCCGCCTGAGGCGTGGCACCAATACATAGCCTACAACAGGACGGTTAGGGCTACTTTGGAGAGCTGTTGCTGGACAGATAGGCGGGGGATGAGCTCAAAGATACAGCTGTAGCCTAACTGTGGGTTAACGGGTGATTAAAGTCTTGAACACATTATTTTGCGGTGAACACGATTCTATAGGTCCACGGAGCGTTGCAGAGTCGACAGCATGAAAACTGATCCAAAGGCCGCCCTGTGAGGAGTAAGAGCACAGCACACATGTCAATTCAGCGCGCAAAACGACTTGATTATTAGATAGGAAGTGACTATATTCTTTGGTCCAGATACGTTTAATTCCAATGCAATATCATCTCCAGGTATCAATGACGGTGTTGTAGTTGAGTCGATGAAGCAAATGTCTTAACACAATCTCAGGTGTTAGTGCTGTTGTACCTGCCGTACGAGTCATGAAGGCCGGCTGAGGCTTTAGTGCTTTGTCAAAGTGTGGGGAATTTTGAGCCAATAATATTGCGTGCCCTAGGGGGGATGCCCAAGGTTATTTGGGCACCTAGGTGCCCATGTATTGGCCGCCCATAAATGATGAATGCTTAGTCAGGGGGGGCTGTGCCCCGAGCACACAGGTCCTGTGCGCCTAGGCGACGCCTTACACTACTGTGGGTCGAAAAGTGTAGTTGGTGTAGTTGATCGGAACCTTGATTAAGAGGCAATTGAACTTGGGGTTAGCTAGCGCCGACATGGAGTTAGCGCAACGCAGAATAAAAGGAGACGTCAATCGGCTGTTGTTATGATGCGCAGTCATGCCGGGTGCACTTGTGTGTAAAAATTAAATTGTTAATTATTGTTCTTCTATTCAAGAATCATCAAGTTCTTTCATACTTGAGTTATCCTTGAGTTCTCGAACCTTCTATGTATTATTAAACTTTGATCATGATGTGAGGGGTAACCTT